>NC_085842.1:299027023-299647023 GCF_035594765.1 Anolis carolinensis
ATGGTCAGCAAAAAGGGGACCCGTCATGATCCACGCCATGATAGACTCTGGAGCTACCAACAATTTCATTGATAGAGAGTATGCCGACTCTCTGGGATTACAATATCATGATTTCAAGAATGCCCGTGTGGTGCAAGCCATAGACGGCCGCCCCCTCAAGACGGGCCCCGTAAGTCAGTGGTCGGAACCCACCAGGATGTGGATAAGGGAACATATGGAAGAGATTTCCTTCTTTGTTACCGAGGTTCCCCATTTCCCTGTGATTTTGGGAATTCCATGGCTGACTCTCCACGACCCTAACATCTCCTGGTCCAACAGAGAACTGCAGTTTGCTTCACCGTACTGCCAAAACCATTGCCTCGTAGCCAAGGTCTGCCATGCCACGGACACCGAGCCCATCATCACCTTGCCAAAGAAGTACTCCGAGTATTGGGATGTATTCAATGAGAAAGAAGCCGAAAAATTACCCCCACATAGACCTTATGACTGTGCCATTGACTTGGTGGAGGGGGCCCCGATCCCGCGAGGGCATCTCTACTCCCTGACTGAACCAGAGCAAGAAGCTCTCAGGGAATTCATAGAGACAAACCTTCGCAAGGGATTCATCAGACCCTCTCAATCCCCAGCCGCCTCCCCAGTGATGTTTGTGAAGAAGAAGTCAGGGGAACTACGCTTGGTGGTGGACTACAGAGCATTGAACAATATCACCAAGCGGAACAGCTATCCCCTGCCCTTAATCTCGGATCTACTGGATCGGCTTCGAGGAGCCAAGGTTTACACCAAGCTGGACCTTCGGGGGGCTTACAACTTAGTTCGCATCAGGGAAGGGGACGAGTGGAAGACCGCCTTCCAGACCAAATTCGGATTATTCGAGTCCCGAGTTATGAATTTCGGTTTATGCGGAGCTCCCGCAACGTTCCAGCATTTTGTCAATGACATTTTTCAGGACTATCTAGACAGGTTCTTGATAATCTACCTGGACGATTTTTTGGTGTTTTCTAGATCACAATCAGAACATGAGAACCACGTCAAAATGGTGTTACAACGATTGCGGGATCATGGACTTTATGCCAAGCTGGAAAAATGCGCCTTTGATCTACAAGAGGTAGATTTCCTTGGTTACCGCATCTCGCCTCTAGGGCTTTCCATGGATCCAGCCAAGGTTTCAGCAGTATTGGAATGGCGGGCGCCAACTAACAAGAAAGAGGTGCAGCGTTTCTTGGGGTTCGCGAACTATTACCGCAAGTTCATTCCAGATTTTGCCCGCTGGTCCGACCCCATCACTAGCTGCATCCGTGGAAAGCAGCCTTTCCGCTGGACTGATCAAGCAGAGAAAGGGTTCCAGCAACTAAAGAAACTATTCACCTCCCAGCCAATTCTACAGCACCCAAATCCTGGAACCCCTTTTGTTGTGCAAGCGGACGCCTCAGATGTGGCAATTGGGGCTGTACTCTTACAACCGGTGGGAGATCACCTCCATCCCTGTGCCTTTTACTCTCGTCAACTAACCACACCAGAGAGGAATTACACCATTTGGGAAAAAGAACTACTGGCCATAAAGGCAGCCTTTGAAACTTGGAGACATTGGCTAGAAGGGGCCAAATTTCCCATTGAAGTCCACACTGATCATCGTAATCTAGAACATCTAAGAACTGCCCGCAAACTAAATCAGAGGCAGCAACGTTGGGCTTTATTCTTCGAACGTTTCGACTTCCAGATTCATTATGTGACCCCAGCCCAGACCAAGCAAGCAGACGCCCTGTCACGTAAACCGGAATACGCTGCAGGACGCAAGGAGACCTTTGAATCCCAACTACTACAACCCGAGAACTTTGCCACGCTCACAGTGGGGAACACCAAATCCATTCCCATTGGTTCAACTTCCTCTACTCCAGGACCCCTCTGTGCTCAAGAAATCAGGGCTAGTCAGCAAGCAGATGCCTGGGCGCAGGACCAACTTCGCCAAGGTCTGCATTTTCCCTTTTCGCTTAAGGATGGGCTGCTTTGCTATAGAAATCATGTTTATATCCCACCCGGACCGGGCAGGGAAAAAGCGCTTCGTCTGTGTCATGATTGCAAACCAGCAGGACACTTCGGACTATTTAAAACCATGCATCTGATCCTAAGGGATTTTTGGTGGCCCAAGATCCGCAAGGATGTGGAAAAATATGTCAACACCTGCCCAGTATGCCAGCGCTCCAAGATAAGAAGGGAGAAGCCCTCAGGACTTTTACACCCCCTTCCTACCCCATCTCGCCCATGGGAAATAATTTCTGCGGATTTCATCACTGACCTACCACCTTCCTGTGGATTCACCACGATCTTAGTGGTGGTGGACCTTTTCACCAAGTTAGCCCATTTCATTCCCTGCGAAGGCCTCCCCACGGCCAAAGAGACTGCGGATCTATTCCTTCAACATGTTTTCAGACTACATGGATTGCCCAAGAGTTTAGTCACAGACCGTGGATCTCAATTCACCTCTCGTTTTTGGAAGGCGCTACAAAAACTATTGGGCATAGACTCTCGCTTATCTTCAGCTCATCATCCCCAAACAGATGGGCAAACGGAGCGCACCAATGCCACTTTGGAGCAGTATCTTCGCTGTTATGTAAACTACCAACAGGACAATTGGGCTTCTCTGTTACCACTGTCTGAGTTTGCCTACAACAATGGAGTTCAAGCTTCTACAAAAGAAACGCCGTTCTTTGCAAACTACGGCTTCCATCCACGTTTCTTTCCCCCTGTCATTGAAACTTCAGAAGTTCCCGCAGCAGAGGATTGGCTGCAGGAACTCACAGCGGTACAACAACTTTTGCTCCAGCAACTGGACCAAGCCAAGGAGGACTATAAACGCCACGCTGACAAACATCGCCAGCCGGGCCCCGAAATCAAGGTAGGAGATCGGGTTTTTCTGTCCACTCGCTTTCTGCCCTCCCACCGCCCTTGCCGGAAGTTAGATGCCCGTTTCATTGGCCCCTATCCAGTGGTGGCGCAATTAAACCCCGTGACTTTCAAACTCCAACTTCCGCGTTCAATGCGCATTCACCCAGTGTTTCACCGTTCCCTGCTCCTTCCGGCGGATGGTGTGCGTCCTGATACAGACCAACCGGCCCCCCCTCCTGTTTTGATGAATGGGGAGGAGGAGTTCGAGGTTGAGGACATTTTGGATTCTCGCTTTCACCGCCGCCGCCTACAATATCTCATTGACTGGGTGGGTTTTGGCCCTGAGGAACGCTCTTGGGAAGACGCCTCCACAGTCCATGCTCCTGAGCTAACCCGTCGCTTTCATCAGACCTATCCCGCCAAGCCGCGACCTCGCGCCTCGGGGAGAGGGCCCCAGTTTGGGAGGGGCCTTGAGGAGGGGGATAGTGTGATGACCCATGGGCCTTGTAGTCCTGCTCAGGACATGGTAATTCCTGATGAAGATGAAAACTTGGGTTTTTTACCTTCCCAGTCTGAACTGGATTCCTCTCAGCCAGATCTTTCCCAGGCAGATCTGGGAACCTTGCACCTGCAAGAAAGTTGTCTCCCAGAAGTATGTCAAACAAGCCCAGAGCCTACTTCTCCCGTGTTCTTGCGCCGGGAGTTTTGTAAACAACAGAGAAGTTTGGATTCAGCTTCGCGCAGGAGTGCAAGAATTGCAGCTAAGAATGTAGCCAATTAAGACTGCTTCTCGTGAGAATCTTTAAGGAGTTTAACATCTGGTCTCAGAGTTTAGCTTTCGTTTCTGATTCCCAGAGAACTGCTTCGGTGGGAAAGTTAGACTCTATATAGGTGTTTTGCCCGCGTAGTAACTTCGCGGAGTCAATTCGTCAGCCTACGGAGCGAGTTGTGTCTGGACAGCGCGCTCCGATTCAAGCCTCGCTCCTGCTCAAGCCTTGCCTTGCTATCCAGCCTTCGCCTTGCTTCCCAGCCTTTGTTTATCTACGGACTTTGCCTTGTTTCCCAGGACCAATCCTTGCCTTGTTCCACGGATTTTACCAAGTTATTCCACGGACCTTGTTCTTGTTCCTAGTTACCTTGTTCCACGTTTTAAGCCTTGTTTCAAGTATCAAGTTATTTCCTAGCCTCGCTCAAGTTTCATGGACTAAAGGACCTTGTCATCTCCCCTCACTTTGCTTGTCAAAGTGAGTGTTTCGGTTATTGGATTACAACTTTGGACCTTAATATTTCATATTGGACATTATTTCTTTGGACTAATTTTGACCTTTCCTGGAAGGTCTGCTTCTGGACTATCTTTTACATTTGCTTTTACTAACTTTATATATTTCCTTAATAAAGATATTAGATAGAATCTGGCCTCTGCGTATGGTTATTGGTGCTCTGTAGCCTGGGTCGTGACAGCATGGGAGTAGTACGCTCCCTGTAAGCCGCTCCTGTTATTAGTCTGGCTGCCGCCCGTTGTACTAGTTGGAGCTTCCGAGCCGTCTTCAAAGGCAGCCCCACGTAGAGCACGTTGCAGTAGTCCAAACGAGCTGTAACCAGAGCGTGGACCACCGTGGCCGAGTCAGACCTCCCAAGGAACGGGCGCAGCTGGCGCACAAGGTTTTGAAGTCTGCATACCTTTCAAGAGGTACTGTGAACTGCCCTGAGTTCCTTTCAGGGTTGAGAAAGGTGGTATATAAATGCCGCAAATAAATGAATGAATGAATAAATAAATAAATAAATAAATTGCTGTAGCATTTCATTCAGTTCCATTTATAAGGAAAACAGATGATATATTCACCCCCATAACATGCAATGTACTTTTATCCATTGCTACAATAAAACTCCAGAATCTGAGCTATCACGCAAGTGAGTGTAGTCCCTGCCCATACCATACCGTTTTCTGTCTGCCTGCCTTCCTTCCTTCCTTCCTTCCTTCCTTCCTTCCTTCCTTCCTTCCTTCCTTTCAATTAAATTGGGGGAAGTCCAAAATCTAGGTCTAAAAGGGGGGGTATAGCTACAGGGAACTGATAATATATCAAAATTGCTGAATAATAAATTATTTTTTTAAATTACTAGAAAAGTTTCATGCAAAAGAATTAATGACATGAAAGGGACACATTTCGAGACCACCTACAGAAATAATCACACTTTGATGTCACTACAATGATCTAACAAGGGGGAATCTGACAGTTCCCATTCCATGTTAAAATAAGTGCCTTTAACAGTTTCTGTGCAAATCGGGAGGTCTGCAAATGATTGCTCCCCATGGGGAACCACCAGAAGTACTCTTGTGTCATATAATGAGCTCAGTGGGACTCCATCTTTAAACTGTTTTGAAAGTGTGTAGAAATGGGGGGTGGGGATCTTGCATCTGATGAGGTCCTATGTCTGTTTGCACAGGTAATGCTGATGTTCCAGCTGTGTTGATTCCTTGAGATTCCAGATGTGACTACATCCCATTTGGATTATTGGCTTACATTTTACTTGAGGATGCTATGGAAGCTGTTTGGAAATGTAATGATGCAACTAGATGTAGGGAGAATATAACTTCCTTGCTGAAACAGCTCCTCTGATTACTGATCCATTTCTGAGCAGAGTTCAAAGTGCTGGTTAAGAGCTTTAAAGTCCTCTACAGTGTAGGCCCAGGCTATATGAAAAGATATCTCCTTATATGAATCTGTTTGAGCTTTACAATTTGCAGATGGGGGCTTTTTATTAGTCCATCCACTGTTGCAGTGGTGAAGAAAACTGAGAGATCCTCCTTGGTAGCTGCTCCCAAATTGTGAAATTGCCTTTCATGGAAGATCCAGTCAATCCTTTACCTTCTGTTGTCTGCTAGAAGGCAAAGAACATTTTATTTAGACACACATTTAGGGTTATTTATTTGTCTACTATACACAGCTTTAATTTGATGTGGTGTGTGTCTTTTTTACAGGTCTCTCCCACTTATTCCACAAGTTAGGGAGCACAGCACTATCAAAAAATGAAAATGGTTACAAAATTGAATCATATTTTAGCTTGCAAATGCAAGACTGTAGACTAAATGGTCTACAGTCAACTGGGAGAGGGAGAGAGAAAGAAACAGTGTATGGTAAAAAGAGCAGACTAAAGGTTGAAAGTACAGTAGGTGGCTATAATTGAGCAAAGTGTCAGAAATGAGCAAAGTGTCAGAAAGCATGACATCAAAAAATGAGGGAGCTTGAATGTATTAAATGCGTTCTTAAAGCTATTTAAACTTGGGTTTTTAAATCATCATTCATTTTTTGAAACATTTGCATTAATAGTTTTTAGCAAAGCATTATTTAAATTGTTATGAGAAGCTTTTGGCTGTGTGCTTGAGGAAATATAAAAATAAACAAACAAGCAAGCAAGCAAATTAACAACAAATAAAAGTGATAAAAGATTAAAAAAAATCTTTCATATAGTTGACCAGGCTAAACAGGCAAACAACTAGGTTGAAGAGCAAATCATCCCTGAACTCTCATTAGGAAAAAAAACTTTTAGGTAAGGTAGAAAGTAGTAGGAAAAGAGGAAGACTGCATAACAAGTAGAGTCAATCAAGAAGACCTTGACCCCTGAGTTTGGAAGACCTGCGCAAGGCTATTGATGATAGGGCAACTCTCATTCATGGAGTCACCTTAAATTGAAATCATCTTGATGGCATTTAACAATAAAGTAGGCAACGTGAGGAGAAACTTTGGAATTTCTCCCCATAAGTCTAGACCCCTGGGTTGCAATGAATGGCATCTGCTCTGCTTACCTCATATACTAACGTTCTGCTGTGATCACCAATACCATATCAGCAGTATCCATCTGTACTCTACTTATATAGAGATGCAAATCAGAAGAATCACACAGCCCACCAAACGTTGCTGAACTGCAACTTCCATCATTCCTCAGTAAGGGTTAGGCTGACAAGGGCTGATGGAAATTGCTATCCAACAGTATCTGAAGAGCTGAACAAACCCTGTCTCTTCCCTAGGTATTAGGATTAAGATTATGTTATTTACCCAGCCAGTAATCCTTAATCCCTGTGTAATCTGAACACCCACCTTCCCAGACCTAAACAATATGGCAAGACTACAAGGTTGTGATTTAATTTTTTTTTTTAAAAAAAATACCATAGCCAATAAATATTATATTGCCTAGCTCCATCTCAAATGCTCTCCTAAAAATTCTCATGATATGGTGTTTATGGAGTGCCTTCGGTAACATGAACAGAACATTGTAAATAGGTCAGATTTTATTGTTTATTTTAACAAATGGATCAGTGTGCATTAGCATTGGAGAAAATGTATAAATATTGATTTGAAAACCTGGTGCATACAATAAAAGTGCAACCCTTGTAACCCTTTTAGGGAAAGACAGTCATAAATAAAGTTCATCTCTGCCCCTCCTTTTCCCCACTCACAACAAAACAATTAATGCATAATTCATCACCAAAAAGTATTATCCTCCCTTTCAGTGCCGCTTGGTAGAAACCGTCTTAAGACAGCAGCCTGCAAATTATGATGTCCAGGATATTTTTGAGAACAAAGCCATAAGGACAACTTTGACAGTGTCACGTTTCAGGATGGTGATGACAAATATCTGGATTATTCTAAACTAGAAAAGAACAAAATTGGTAAAGAGGGTATGGGATATGACAATAGCTGGAGATATGGTGACCAACTGTCTTAGGATATGCACAGCCCATTTATTTACACTCTTGTCCAGTTTATAGAATGGTAGACACCTGTATATAATTGAGTTTAGTTTTGGTTAAATGAAAAAGCAAGATGCTAAAAGGTTGAGTCCCATAACTCCGTTACTTGAGCCAAGACAAAGTAAAGTCAAAGAGTTTGACATGTCATTTCATTATTGAATTGGAACAGCATTGTGACAAAGTATTTGAACCTTCAAATCTTTGTATGAAAATAAAAAAGCATCAGTTTGGTAAATGGGCTGGCAATAAAAGAAAGTATATATTTTTAAAATAATTAGTGGCTGTGATTCTGTATTGCAATCTATGCCACATAACATTATGTATGGTTAGCTACATATCAGGGGAACTATAGAAATTTTCTAGCAATTTGCAAATATGCATATCAGTACACCAGAGTGTACTGATGCACATCATGCTCTATTGATGGGAATTGGCATTCCCTAGGCAGTCACCCATTGTGCATTGGTCCCATTGTTCAGTCCTGATGCACAATGTTTGCTCTGCTGGCTCCCCTACATAGTAATGTAACAGCAACCCCTGCAGAATAAAGATGTTGTGAAACTACTCAATTTTATTTCCTGCAGACATAAGTCCACTTATGAAGGCATTAGTCTCCAAATGAATCCCACTAGTGTTCATAAAAATCTCTGTCCTGAAAAGAAAAGAGACCTGATCCTCTAATGTACATCATGGACACATAAGGTAAGCTAGGACTGGGGAAAGTTGACACTTATGAAATCACGGGCCAGCCCTACTATTAGGCAAAGTGAGGCAGTCATCTCATCTGATATTCAGGAGCAAAAGTAGCAGTCCCTAGTTTATTTGAAAACAAGGCCCTGTCCCTCTAAGTTTATCATAATACTAAACTATATAACACTGAAATTGGGAGTGTGAACACACATATAAGTTCCTTCTTCGTTATCCAAAAGCACCAAGAAATAAGTTCAGTATTTGCCCATTGAATTTAAAAATCTGAAGTATTCTCTGTGAGCAGAAAAATGGGAAGCATTTATTGCCCACGCATGGGACTTTTGCAGCCCAATTCAACAGAAATTTAATACACCTCTGTGTGCTCAGGGTACATTAGGAGGAAGAATATATATGTACATTAAATGTCATCTCCCATTTTAGCCCTGCACATGTTTAACAAATGCTTGAACAAGACTCTAATAAACTGCTTTCAGACAGAGGATATCATCCTGTCACCGATGTTGAATAGAAATCAGTGTCTAGTCTTATTGGTTTTTGTAACTTGTATGAGGGACCTAGATTCAAAAATATACACTTAGAATTAATTCCCCAAAAGATAGCTATGTTAGTTGCTGCCAAAAGAAGTCCTCCAGCACCCTAAATACTGAAATACTGTATTAACATTTCATCAGGTCCATCAAGTGCTATTGAGTATTTTAAGTATATGTGCAGTATGAAAGTCAATGTGGCATAGTGGTTTGAGCATTGGAGATCAGTGTTTGAATCTCTGCTTGGTCAAGTCCCACTTTCAAACTCTGATGAAGGCAAAGGAAACTTCCTCTGAACAAAGAAAAACCCATGACAGTTTCATCTTGGGTTGCCAGAAACCCAAGTCAGAAAAGACTTGAAGGCACAGAACAACAATCCTGGGAGGTAACTGACTGTGTGTAACTGGTTACTTATAGTTAAATTCTCTATAAAAACTACAGAAACACCCATGATCATCTTGATGGATGGCCTACCTCAGGAACAGAAAAGGGGAAGTGCACCTCTGTTGGTTCTAGTGAATCGCTTTGCAAAGTTTGATATCATTGACCATGATATCCTCCGGGGTTGTTTGGCTGACATGCCACTATGGAGCACTATTTGACACAGGCTCCAATTTGTTATGGGGTTTTTTTTGGCTCCTGTTCTTTTTGGTTTCTTAAAGGTGGAACTGATGTCCCTATGATTTTACCATCTACATCAGAGGTTATCAACCTGTGGGTCCACAGATGTTTTGGCTTTCAACTTCCAGAAATCCCAACAGCTGGTAAACTGGCTGGGATTTCAGGGAGTTGTAGGCCAAAACACCTGGGGACCTACAGGTTGAGAACCACTGATCTACATGAAGCCACTGGGAAAGGTCATCTCCAGTTGGGAGGCTAGATGTTAACAGTATTTAGATCTATCTCTTTCCACAATTAATGCCAAGGATCATATGAAATCATTGTCTGAATGCTGTGAAAGATTGGATGTGGGTAAATATACCGATACTCAATTCAGGCAAGTCAAAAGTGTTGTTGGTCAATTGGAAAACTGGGATTACAGCCTGATGGGCTTGCAAATCTCTTGGGCTCAGCACTACTTTTGAAAGGACAGCTAGCTCTTGTAGTCAAAAGTGCTTTAGCTCAGCTTCAATTAGTTCTTTCTAGGGAAGCCAGCTCTGGCTGCAATGATTAATATTTTAATTGCCTCTTCAGCATAACGTGTTCTAACATGTTCTGCCCTTGGAAAATGTTCAGAAGTAAAATATGGCAGATAGATTTGTATTCTGCATACATGTTTTTTTCTTTACAAAAAAAAAAACACAGCCCAGAATGGAAATAGTTTCCAGCTGCTGGTTTTGACCTATAATATCCTAAATTGCTTTAGATTATAAAAGGTAATGGTTTCCCCTGACGTTAAATCCAGCCATGTCTGACTCTGGGGGTTGGTGCTCATCTCCATTTCTAAGCCGAAGAGCCAGCATTGTCCTCCAAGGTCATGTGGCCGGCATGACTGCATGGAGCACCATTACCTTCCTGCCAGATCGGTACCTATTGATCTACTTACATTGGCATGTTTTCGAACTGCTAGGTTGGCAGAAGCTAGAGCAACAGCAGCCGCTCACTCCGCTCCTGAGATTTGAACCTGGGATCTTTCGGTCTGCAAGTTCAGCAGCTCAGTGCTTTAACACACTACGCCACTGGGGCTCCGCTTTAGATCATGTTACCTGAAAAATTTCTTCATCCCATATGAGTCTGCCCAAAATCTGAGATTGTCAGCACAGGTCCTTTTGTATATCCCACCACACCACAAGGATAGTTTTGTGAAACTCATGACAGGGCTTTCTCTTGTAGCATATAGACCTCTTGCCCAAAAGAGGTCAGGCTCATTTCAGCTTTTCAGCAGGCAACTAAAAGCAACTGACCCCCTTTTTGGGGGTTAATCTGGCATGCTGGACCAGCCCTCAAAAGTATCCCCACAGGCACTTCCCCCATGTGCCATGGAGACAAGAGGAAGTCTCCATCACCCAGTATGGGTGATTTGGTGCCATTGGGCGGGCACCCTAATTGCTCCTCCCTTGCCCCCTTATTGTAATGGTGTCTGGTTGCAACACAGATCCTACTTGTTCCCCATCACTTGCTATGATGTCAGCAAACTTTTGGGGCCCCTTGGATTATACTTATGAAAAACAAAAAAAGATAACTTCCTAGGTTTTGCAGCACACATGATTGAGTATTGATTTACTTTTCATCTGCCATGACAGATAGTAGCCATAATGCTAACTTTGACTAGAAAATGATCTGTTCATTACAACCCAAAGAACTCAGATAACTGAGGACATAAAATTATTTTTCAATTATGTTAAACAGTCATAATATAAAAATAAAATATGTCAAATGTGTTTATTTAGATATAATCTTTCAAAAGGTTTGAATGTCATTATTCCCCCCCCCCCATATATTCCAAAAATATTAAAATTGTGTTTTTCTTCCTTTCCTTCAGCTATTTTAATATTTTATTAGTTAATCTTTCAGTCAGAGCTAGTTGTCCTACCTTATACTAGGCTGACACCTGTAGCCTCTTTACATCTTTCCAAAACCCAATCATAACAAAAGAAGCAGCTACTATTAAATCACCAATCAATCATCATCTCTGTCATGTCTTTAGGATGTTTGTGTTGGAGATTTAATTCAGATAAATCAGAATCAACTCTTCACTTGCTGCAGAACCTGCATAGAAAATCAGCTCCTGCTCAGTGAACCTTGAAGTGTTGAAGCAGGAGGTTCTCCGAGTTTATCAGCCAAGCTGCTCATCCAGCCTGAAAAGGTGCATTGTTTTAATGGTGCACTGCAGTCCCTTTATAACCTAACACAGAAGTAGAAAGAGATGTCAAAGAGATACTTGGCTCTTTGGGGAAGAAGAAGCACAGCCTGGATTAGCCAGAAAACAATCACGTGGCTATCTTTTGTTGGATAGAGATAAGTGAGAAAGATGGGGGCAGTGAGCACTGTCTTGTTAAGCAAACAAAAGCAAAGGCTATTAGGTACCCAGTATTAGAATGTTATTGTTGTAGTAGTAGTTATATGCTGCTCAATTGGTGTTGACTTGTGACAATCCTAGAAATGAGAGACCTCCAAGAATCCTGGCTTGCTGAGTTATTGCAAATTCAGGATTGTGGCTTTCTTAATTACATCACTCCATTTGTAGTACAGTCTTCCCATTTTCTTACTGTATTCCACTTTGTCAAGCATTATGATCTCTTTTAATGAATCATGTCATCTCACAATGTTTCTAAAGTCCAACAGCATCAGCTTAGTCATCTTGGCTTCTAGTTGAGAATTCAATCTTGAATTGCTTTAAGATCTGTTTCAGAAGACAAAAAACAATGACAACAGAT
The DNA here is from genome assembly GCF_035594765.1 of Anolis carolinensis. Lineage (NCBI taxonomy): Eukaryota > Metazoa > Chordata > Lepidosauria > Squamata > Anolidae > Anolis > Anolis carolinensis. The sequence continues at coordinate 299,039,272 of NC_085842.1, forward strand.
ATTTTGCATATACTGAAAACATTGAAAAAGTTAAAGATTTTCTATATCTTTGGCCATTAACCAAAATGGATACTGTAGTCAAGAGTGTGTATCGACAGAGAGTGTATCGACACTGTAGAATTAATGTGGTTTGACACAACTTTAATTCCAGAATTGTTGTATGTATTCCGGGCTGTATGACTATGTTCCAGAAGTAGTCTCTCCTGACGTTTCACCCACATCTATGGCAGGCATCCTCAGAGGTTGTGGGGTCATGTCTCACAACCTCTGAGGATGCCTGCCATAGATGTGGGTGAAATGTCAGGAGAGAATACTTCTGGAACATGGCCATACAGCCTGGAATACATACAACAATCCTATGATCCCAGCCATGAAAGCCTTCGACAACACAACTTTAATTCCCATGGCTCAATACTATGGAATCCTGAGATCTGAAATTTGGTGAGGCATGAGCACTCTTTAGCAAAGAAAGTGAAAGGACTTTCACAATTACAACTCCCATGATTTGAAGTGATTTCAAATAACATTAATTTTACAGTGCAGATGCACCCTAGGATTCAGAAAGGCAGCCATGAAGAAACTAAATAGAATCCTCAAGTATAAAGATATATCACTAAATACCAGAATTAAAATAATTTAGGTAATAATATTTCTGCTTCCTATGTATGACTGTAAAAACCAGACAGTAAAGAAAGCAGATAGGAAGAAAATCCACTAGTGTGAAATTTAGTGCTGAAAGGGAATTCTATAGAGATCCTGGACTGCTAAAAAGATACATTAATGAATTTTAGAGCATTTGAATTGTGGGAAGGGGAAGAATATGAAACCCACCAGTTTACTTTTTTATGAAGGGGAAGCTCTGACACCAATGGGGAAGGGAAATCTCTTCTAGGTTCTAATCCAAATGTTAAAAGATCTATCCAAGGCACTGAATTCTATCCTCAGAACAGAGATAGCACCTTGGATAGCTCTTTGAAAAAAATGAGCTAAAATTTCAGCTAAATTTCATAGTTACTGTGTCTGAGATCCATTCAAATCACCTGTTATTGTCTCTGCTTTTGTTGCCATTGCAGCTATCTCCACAACTATTTCAAAAGAGGCACCCTTGCTAAAATTGAGTTGAGGAATTAGAGAGTTAGACTGGGATTTGAGAGTTGTAATGATGAAACGTTGAGACCACAAATTGCTTCCTTACATTTCCCCCAGCTCAAATGCTCATGTTAGATCTCCTTGAATTTTGACAGTCTTTTAAGAGTAATTAATGGAATGTGGCGGTTGACCAAGACAATAGCACAGAGGAAGAATATGCATAACTTTCTGTCCATGCCTTTCTGGTTTTTACATTCAAAATTCACACCTAGACATGATCCTGAAGTGTAAAGAGATATCACTGAATACTAAAGTTCATGCCATCCTATTCCCCATTTCTGTATGTGGTTGTGAAAGCTGGAATGAATAAAGCTGATAGGAAAGGAATCAACTCATTTAAAATGTGGCGCTGAAAAGGAGTTTTGCAAACAGCCTGGAATGCTAAAAAGATAAATATATGGGTTCTAGAATGAATCAGCCTGAACCCTCTAGAAGCCAAGATCTAAGGCTATGTTGCTTTGGTCATAACCTGAGAAGAGATGACTCACTAGAAAAGACGATAGCGTTTGGTAAAATGGAGGACAGTAGGATAACAGGAAGACTGTATTACAGATAGATAGATAGATAGATAGATAGATAGATAGATAGATAGATAGATAGACAGACAGACAGACAGACTTGATGAGGGAAACAGCAGCCCTGAGGGCTCTTCCACACAACCCTATAACACAGAATATCAAGACAGAAAATTCCACAATATCTGCTTTGAACTGAGTTATCTGAGTCCACACTGCCATATATTCAAGTTCAAAGCAGAAAATGTGGGATTTTATTCAGCTATGTGGAAGGGGCCTGAGTCTGCAAGGTCTGAGAAGGGTCCTCATTTATAGATTCTTCATAAATTGGAGCCAATTAACAAACAAAATTACAGAGCTATGCTTCCAGAGGGCATAGCAAGTATGACCAATCAATCATCTCTTTATTAAAATAGTGGCCAATTATTAATTCTTGGGGGACATGATTTGCATTCTGGATGGCATGATTATCTATGGTATAGTAAAAGGAAGACAGAGAAAAAATTTGGCAATCACTACATTTGGGCCTCGCTAATTAGAGTTTGAGAAAAATATAAAAAAAGACTCTATAGAAAAACCCCGCTCTGGGTTTCCCCAATAGAAGCAAAACATAAAAGGGAATTAGGAATAGAAAATTGGCTCAGATATCAACAAATTCTTAAAAAAATTGGACAATGAAGAACTAATGATAAAGACGTATGAGGAGCTTAAGCAGGAACACTAAAAGATTACATGGTTTCAATTCTTTCAGATAGTACAATGTTATAAAGAAGACGTAAAAATAGGCTTCACTGTGAGTCCGGCCCCTGGGAAATAATAATACAAAAAGATAAAAAAATTATTGGGATACTATATCAGCTATTGTTGCAATGGTCAACAGAAGAAGAGCAGATCAAAAACTGTCAAATTAAGTGGGCAAAGGATATTGGACAAAACATAAACATAAATCAATGGGAAGAAATTTGGAACAAAAAACTAAAATTTACTACATCAATAGAGATTCGGGAAAATTGGTACAAGATGTTTTTTAGATGGTTTTTTAGACTACACACCAGCTAAATTAGCTAAATTTAATAAAAAAAATAGCTCCAATAAATGTTGGAAATGCAATAAAGAAATAGGTACCTTCTTCCACCAGTGGTGGAAATGTAAAAAAGTTAAAGAATACTGGAATAACATACATAAAGCAACACAAAAATTTTAAAATTTCCATATGATACCAGAAATGTATCTGTTAGGCATTACAAATGTGAAACTGAATAAAAATCAGGATAAAATGTTCTTCCTTCTATGGACAGCTGCAAGACTTGTTTTAGCTAAAGTCTGGAAGCAAAAAAATATACCTACTATAGAAGACTGGACTATAAAATTGTTTGATTTAATACAAATGGACAGTTTAACGCAGAAACTAAATGACATCAAGGATAAAACAGATTGGTCTGGTTTCAACGCTTTTATCCAAAATGGAGGAAACACTCATAATAGACTTATCTGACGTATGAAATCACTAAAATCTAAAGAAGAAAAACTGGGAAACACAAAGGACAATGACGAATCCACAAAAAGTATTTCCCCACGAGGACAATGGGAAGTCCTTTTATATATATAAAAAAAAGACAAGGAAAAAAAGACCATGGAAAAAAATGGATATATATATATATATATATATATATATATATATATATCCATTTTTTTCCATGGTCTTTTTTTCCTTGTCTTTTTTTCTCTCTCTCTCTTCTCTTTTGTTTGTTTTTCGTTTTGTTTATTCTTCAGCACTTTTCCCTCACTATCCTATACTTATTATGTTTTCCTAGCTTTCTCTGTAATCTCACTTATAACATAATAAAAATTATTATTAAAAAAATAGTGGCCAATTACTGCAGTACATGTAAACTGCAATGAAAATAAGTCAAAACATAATAAAATAAATGATTTGGAATTTTAAAATTGTTAAGCTTAACATAATATGGGTAAGGATAGATAATAAATCATTGGGCCCACATTTCCTAATGGTATCAGCTGATTCTTGCAAAAATCAGTATATTTTCTAGGCTTGTGATGGACTTTGCAAATGAAAGTAAGTACAAACCATGTGTGTGCCTATGGGAAAAAATGAAAGAATAATAAATATTTATGTTAAAATATATCTACATTTTAGTTAATGTGGAAAACACATTTTATTTATTTATTTACTTACTTACTTCATTTCTACCCTTCTTTCTCACTCAAAGAGACTCAAGGTGGCTTACAACTCTGGCAAAATTCAATGCCGGTAAAAACCAACAATAACAATAAAATGTAAAAACAGTTAAAATGGTTAACATTAAGCAATAATACACGTAAAACAGTATACAAAATTTAAAAGCAGATAAAGTGCATAGTTCCATTCATCCAAAAATCTTGCTCATCGTCCTTTATCCAGACTGTGTCGAAGCCGTAGAAACTAATTCTTTAAATGCTTATGTGCAGAGCCAGGTCTTCAGCTTTTTTTCTAAAATCCAGAAGGGATGGAGCCTGCCTGATATCTCTGGGGAGGGAGTTCCACAGCTGAGGAGCCACCACTTGGAAGGCCATATCTCTTGTCCCCACCAATCGCGCTTGCGAAACAGGTGGACCAAGAGCAGGGCCTCCTTAGAGGATCTCAAAGTTCTAATAGGCAGAAATGTTGGACCAGAACCGTTATAAAATCTATACATTAGAAAATGTGTACCAAACTTTGTATACATTTCCATGTAGTGTGGGAAAAAATATCTGTGTTCCCAGTGTGAAACTAAAGCAGGATAGGAGTGCTGGTGGAATTCTAAGAAATATAACAAAAAAGTAAATCTGGCAGGTGCTGATATCCCTAGATAGTGTGGATCATTTTGAACAGATCCGCTTAAAATGGATCATATTTTAAAACCAAAAACATATCCAATTCAGAATATTTTTTCTGCGCCCAAGATGCTTCATCTAAACCTGAACATCATAGTAAGATGTCAGCCATGATTCATAAGCAATCTGTTAGTAGCAGAGGTCTGAACTAAATAGCCCTTGTGGCACCGAGATAAATCAAGCAGCCTTTCGTCTATGCTGAGATTGGTTTTGATTGATTTCACTGAGATTTCTAGAAGGATAAAGACTGCAGATTAAGTCTTATTATTCCATACAAACTAGAAAATGCCCAAGTAAATGTAAAAATACAGGTCATTATCCGTCTCTACATGGTGCAACGAGAGGCTATCCTGGCAGTATTATTCTGTGTCCATCAAAGTGTCAGCTGGCAGAATTTAATCCATGGGTTTCACTCAAATTGCTGATGGCATCAAATAATGTTGAGAGATAGAAATTATTTGATCCTCCCTCCCCCTTTCCTGCCTTTCTCATATGGGAAAGAGAAGAATGGCATAAACCAGTCATTTTGTTCAACTATACAATTGCTAAAATGTTTTAAAAGAATGTGGATCAAAAATAAAAAATTACAAACTTTTCCATAAATATATACCTGGCAGAGAAGCACCTCTGTGTTTTGTTTTGATGAGACTGGTTTTATTGTTTTACAGTCAATCTAACTTGAAAGCATCTATTCCCCCTGCAATATATCTCCCTACCCCATGACTGCAAGGAAAAATGTCATTTATTGGACCTCATTAGCTGCAGAAAAGGTACATTTTCATCAAAAACCACTTATTAATAGTGCAATCTAATTATAGCTCATAGTGATCCAACATTCCCCAAGCACAACAGCCATCTCTTGTATTCACTACTCTATAGGATTTGAGAACCAATCTTCCTTCCTTTTTTTTATTTGAGCATAAGAAACCTTTTCCGGGGATGCTAGCAGCACATACAGTCTACTGGGCCATGAGGAAGCACATGACACAGCTTCCTCCAAGGCACAATTCTGGAAAGCAGCAAGAAATTAATTACAAGGGTGGTGAGGTTCTGCCATAAATAGATTTCAGGTAGAAATACAATGCTGTGTTTATCAGGATGTGAATTTATCTCTGGTTATATAAGGCAATGCAAATCAATTTAGTGAGGGGTGCACAGGATGTACTTGCCTCATTTCCCACCTACTTATCCCTAGATACCTGCAATTTACACTCACGGGTGGGCAATGGGAAGCCCTGCGCAGACACAGAAGAGCCGCCAGCCACCCGTCCGCATGGGCGATGGGAAGCCCTGCACGTGCACATAGGCTCTTCGCCCAAAATGGGCGATGGGCCTGTGCGCACACTCAGGGCTTCCCATCGCCAATGCGGACACGTGGCTGGTGGCCCTTCCATGTCTGCGCAGGCAGGGCTGGAGAAGGGTGACTGGCTCTTCCTCTCCTGGCTGCCGCCCAGAGCCCCGCATTGCAGCCAGGCGAAGGAAACTCCCCGCCCTGCAAAGAGGCCTCCCAAGCCAGGAGGCCACCCTCTTCTTTTTTGGCCCATGGCGCCTCCGTTTCGGTTCCTTCTCCCCCCAAAACTGAAGCTTCCAAGTACACAAAGGCATCAAGTCCCCAGAGCCTTGCTGGTTGCGCCAGAGGGAATGTCAGGAGAGAATGCTTCCGGAACATGGCAGACAAGAGTTCTTTCTCTCAAACTGGCCCATCACCTGGGGGAGAGCCAAAATTCGGGGGGGGGGGGGGCGTGAAAAATCCGGTTTGCTTACTCTTGAAAATGACCTAGGGATGGCTCTGGTTGTAGATGCCATTTTCTATAGTACCGACGTTCAAGCATGGACAAAATGCCACCTCCTTGTATCAATGGCCTGTAAGATTAGTCAACATAGCTGTTGCACCCTTAGGCTTCATAGGCACCTCAAAACCACACTGGAGCCCCAGAATATAAACAAGCAAGCTGTTTATTGAAGGTTATATGCAAGCAATAGCAAAATAAAGTTCAGAGTCAATAAAGTAGGTTTAAATACCACAAGAGCAAGGTACTTGAAAATCTTGAAGCAAGAGTCTCTAAATGTCACTCAAAGAGCATAGTCCAAAACTGGATATCAAAGGAAAGGTATCAAGAATAGTCCAAACAAAATTAATTCCAAGACAAGAGTCAAACGATAACCGAAGGGGGAAAAAAAGACTAGAGTGCAGGATTAACTCCAAGGTAGTCCAAGGTATGAAGTCAATGGTGAAATACGAGGTGAGGGTCTTGACTAGAATAAAAACCAAACAGCAGAGTTACTTGAATATCCAACTGGATTCTCAGGCCAAAGCAAGGCTGGAACTTGAAGCAAGATACACAGCTACAGGAATACACAGGAACGCGGAGCAAAGATCTTTCTTTCATGAATAAGCAATGTTACCACCTCTGGCTGTGGCAGGGAAAACAAACCCTTTTAAGGGAAATCCAAGGAAATCCCATGAGAAAATTGCTCATTAGATTGCTTCAAAAGCAAATGCTTGCTTTTTCTCAAAGATTCTCATTCCTTCCTCTGGTGAGTTATCGCTGCCTTCCTGTCAAACTCATCCCCCTCCAGTGTATCAACTCCCACATCCAAACTAGAATGTCCATCTGTGTCAGGACCCAGGCTACAGAGCACCAATAACCATGCGCAGAGGCCAGAATCTATCTAATATCTTTATTAAAGGAATATATAAAGTCAATAAAAACAAGTGAAGAATATAGTTCAGAAGTAGACCTTTCAGGAAAGGTCAAATATAGTCCAGGAAAACAATGTCCAATATGTGATATTAGAGTCCAAAGTTATAATCCAAAAACCGAAACACACACTTTGCCAAGCAAAGTGTGGGGAAATGACAGGGTCCTTTAGTCCAATGGAGCTTGACAACAAGGCTGGAAGCAAACTAGATTCTTGGCAAACAAGACTTGATACGAGGCAACAAGAGGCTAGAAGCAAGAACGAGGTCCGTGGCAAGATCCGGGGACAAGGCAGGCTTGGAACTAGAACAAGGTCCGTGGCAAGGTCCTGGGAACAAAGAACTGGAGTAGCGTAGTCCACACACGATCTCACTCCTGAAGCTGACGAATTGACTCCGCAAGGATTTCCTTGCGGGTAAACACCTATATAGGATCTTGTTTTCCCGCCAAGGAACACTTTCCCTGGGGAACAAGAAGCGAAACCCATACTGTGTCCAGATGCATGACTCCTTAAGATTTCCCAAGGGAAACAGGCTTAATCAGCTAATTGTCTGGCAGCGATTCTGGTGCTTCGGCGATTTGCCTCCCTAGCGCCTCTATCTCGATTATAATTATCCCGGCGAGAGAACGGGGGAGATTTCTGCTCAAGGCTTGTTTGGCTGACTTCTTGTGGGCAAACATCTTGCAGGTGCAGGGGCTCCAATTCTGGCTGAAACGGTGGGAAGCCCAAGTTTTCCTCTTCGTCTGCCACAATAATACTAGGAAGGGGACTACATGGCCCATGAGACATCACACTCTGGCACCTGGAGCTCCAACCTTGACTGTTGTGAGGAATGCGATTCAAAATGCCTGCTTGCAACCATTCTGTCTCTGGTCTCAGAATCCACTGGGACAAACTCTGGCTGCATCTCAGGCCCAAACCCAGAGTCCTCTGGCAAGGCAGGTGAAGGGACAATCACTGGCTAAATGGGGCCATTATCAGGCTGGACTCCAACAATAGCAAACAGTGATGAAATCTGGACAGTTTAGTCCAATTTTTGTATCATCTATGTTATGCCCTGATATATATGTCAATAAAGTTTCATGACATGTACATTTCAGGATTTTAATTCTTCAAAACTCAGTTTGTACTAATTTGCCTTTATTTAAGCAGAGATAAGATACATAAACCAGTTGGTTGCCTTCTTCTGTAGCCAATAAAAAGTGTCAGATGTATTTTCATGATAAAATGGTTAAGTCATAAAATGGCTATGTTAAATCTAGATATAGTTTTTGAAATGTTAACTTTACCATCAGTCAGAGATGACCATCTCCTTTATGGTAGATGTGCCCTTTGGACCATGTCAGTAGCATAGACTACTCAACCTTGATCCAGAAATAGCAACCCAGTGTGAGAATCAGCAAAAGTAAAGCTAAGCCCTACCACATCTGTTCCAAGTGGGAAGTTGCAGATCAAAGGTCAAACAGTCCATTATCAACAAACCAAGAGATGAATAACACCAGACAAAGATAATCAAGTAACACAACAAGATGCAGTCTGAATACATTCAGAAGGGTCACCTGTGACAAGACAGTCAAATGATATCAAGTTGGCAAGAAACTGCCAAAAATTCCAGACAGTGTTGGATAATTGTTGTTAGCAAGAAACTCTAGTCAGGTGGAAGCTTACACATTTATCTTTAGGCAGCAATGGGGATGGTTGCACTTGCTAGATTAATGGTTGCTCCTTGTCCTTTTAATAGTTGTATAGAAGATGGAATTTCAGCAATGTCTTCACATTCTCTAATAAATAGCTATTATTGAAATAAGATTCATTTCCAGCCCAATTGACAGCCAACATCTCACACTTTGTTTCTGGAATCAGAATGTCTTATGCTGGCACTGAAAAACGCGTACGCACAATTGAATACCAACAATACATTGGCCTTTTTCTGTCCTCATGCAGATATAGGATTCTCAAGCAGTGGGCCAAATTTCTTGATAGATATTGAAATTTGCATTCAGAGAGGGAGATAACATCCCTAGAGATTCCATGTCAGGCTTGGAGACATATTGAAGTTTAGAAAAGAGGGCACCCAGAAAGTCACCTCCAAAAAATCTATAGATATTTGGCTTTTGGGTGCTGTTCAGTCTTTACTACAATTATATTATTTATATGTTGGCAGTTTAATTACTGAATTAATGTAGAGAAACATAGGGAGTTGAACTTAATGGACCTTGGGTCTCATTTCTCTAACTCTCTAGGCCAGTGGTTCTCAACCTATGGGTCCCCAGGTGTTTTGACCTACAACTCCCAGAAATCCCAGCCAGTTTACCCACAGTTAGGATTTCTGGGAGTTGAAGACCAAAACATCTGGGGACCCACATGTTGAAAATCTATTCAGCATTCCCAAGAACATCCATACATAGAAAAGGATCTTGTTTTCAGAGAATCACAGAAGGGACCACAAGGACCACTCATTCCAATTCCCTCCCATAAAGGAAGATGCAACAAAAGCACTTCTGAAATATGTACATCCAACCTCAGTTTAGATCAGCAAGGATGGAGAGTCCACCATCCCCTCAGGTAATCTATTTCACTGGTAAACCACTCTTGCAGTAAAAAAAAATGATTTCCTAATGTTTAAGTATAACCTCTTTTCTTGTAATTCAAACCCATTGTTTTGTGCTCTCGTTTCTGGAGCAACAGAAAACACGCTCACTCCATCTTTTACATAACATCCCTTCAGATATTTAACCATAGCTATCATGTCACCTCTCCGTCTTCTGTTCTCCAAATGTACCCAACTAATTCTGTCATTTCTCATAAAGCTTGCCTTCCAGGAAGGTTTATAAGTTTACAGTTTGTGATATGAAAGTGATAGAAAGACATGGTGAGGTAGTGCAGCTAGTGGCTGTACCCCTTCTTCGCATGTCTTGTTTGGAATGCCTGAATAGGCCTATTGATACAGATCTTGAGCTGTTGCGTGTAGCAATATACACAATATGGGTGAATGGAATTGCTTGCAAAGTTCCTTTTGGACAGACTGTCATATGAAGCACCGAGACCCTTCCTCACTGTCTTGTTTCACAATGTAAATATTGAATAATCTCATTCGCCTTCACTTGGGTCGGGAGGTTTGAATAATTTAACAATAGGTCATTTGAGCTCTGTTGTGTCATCAGCTAATTACTGAATTTATGTCCATCAAGAGCAGAGCTGCGGTAGTATTTGAAATTCCATTTATTGCACTTGAGCTTAATGCTTACTGTTACTCTTCCTCTGCATTTTTTTCCCGTCATGAAAATTAACCCACAATATATCTCTTTTTTTTGTCCTTTTCTGGAAAGAAAACAAACAGCTCCCTTGCCAAGTCCTTCATTACAGGGTTTTTTTCCCTCCCTCATGAATTGTGATCTAACAGCAGCCTAGCAGAAAGCTTAGGGGCCTTTGAAGTGTTGAACTAATTTGATTAATATGTAGTTACATCCTGTTATGATGCACTTTGCTGTGTACATTTTAAATGGAAGATGCAGAGTGAATTTCATTTGAGTTTTTTTAAAAACTCAGCATACTAAATGAACAGCCCCAAAAGTGGTCTTTAATAACAAGTAAGGCAAGCACTTTCAACATGCAAATGGGCTATTGTTTGTAGGCTAATTGTGATTCTAGTGAAAAATACATGTTTTTGTATCCAATAGGAAACCCAGAGTAATGTTAAGGTGATGGTAGGAATAGATTAAATTATAAAATCAGCAGATGTTTACTGATGCGACAAATCTTCATTTTTTCCAAAACAATAATTTGTTCATTTTGGTGAATTACATCACATATGTTATATTTTAAAGAGAAAAGCATTTGGAAGAAACATGTGGCTTTGAAATGATCTAGTCAAGAACAGGAATTGTTTATGGCATCAAAAATGATCTCCATCAAGGTTGTATGGGACACTAAATAATTTTAAGAATATATGATACCACCAACCCAGGAGAATAGCTCCAAATCAACAGGAAAAAGAACAAAAGATCCTGGATATCATAAATGTAATAGTTCTATGCCCACACACACCTAACTTTGTGTATAGGGCTGAAAAACAGGGTGAATCTGTCCTAGTGATGTTTTTTTTTGGGGGGGGGGAATCACTGAAGGATCGCAGAAGGAAAATCCTTCATGTACTGAATTTCTCAAAAGTTTCAGTTTCTCAAATAATATTTTACCCTGAAACATGCCAGCTGTCAATAAATGGCTATTCAAACCACATCATTCAGCAGCTAACTTTTTGAACATGTGAAGTCATGGCTCTGCCTTTTCCTCTCCTTTGCTTTAGTTCCCCCTGTTTATAGGTTTTCCCAATAGTGTAGATATCTCCCTTTGTATTAGTTTTGGGTGGAACATAAAAAACCCCTAGAAGCCAGCCTTAGTTGGTCTATTCCATTTGCGTGTACAGATCTTTCTTGCTAGACTCCTCCTCTTTCTGCAGCAGAGCTACAGTGACTACAGGCTTGGGCATTGTCTGGTAACTCTGGGCCCAAGCAATCCAAAACAGGCATCCTTAGCACTTGCATTCAGCCAGTATTCATATACCACGAGTCCCAGAGACAATAGAAGCTTTAGACCAGCTTAAGCTTCACAAGAAAGAAGACTGAGACAGCTTATGAGCACCAGCTTGTAAACCATTGCTTTGCATCAGAGGCAAGACTTTCAAGGACTCCAGAGAGAGGACTGCAACCAGCAAAATCTCCTTTTGTAATGTATTGTCCTAAGCTATCTTATAATATTTATTTATTTCTGATATTTCTACCCCGTCCTTCTCCCCGAGGGGACTCAGGGCGGCTTACACAACTGGCAGGATCACTACCAGTATATCATAATACAATAAAATAATAAAACAGTTAAAATAGTTAAATAACATATTAAAATGCAATATATAAAGGATTTAACACAGTGCAACACCGAATATGCCAGTCATCCATCAGACCTTGTGCAAGAGCCTTAATCCAATCCATGTCAGTGCTAACTGAGTTCATTCATTAAACGCTTGCGCACATAGCCAGGTCTTCAACTTCTTTCTAAACCCCAGAAGGGATGGAACCTGCCGGATGTCACTAGGGAGGGAGTTCCACAGCCGAGGAGCCACCACCGAGAAGGCCCTGACTCTCGTCCCCACCAGCCACGCTTGTGAGGCAGGTGGGATCAAGAGCAGGGCCTCTCCGGATGATCTTAAGGTTCCCGGGCAGAGTTAACCCTTTATTCATCTTGTTTTCAGTAAACTCATTCTGGTTATCTTCTCACCTTGCCTAAAGTGCCTCTGTATGTTAAGGGTCTTGATCTTAACAGAAGATATATAGATAGCCCCCGTGTAAAGCCAAACACTATAGTTTTTCCCAAAGGCTCAGGCGTGCCATCATAGAACACTTCTTTCCATTGACCTGAGGACTATTTAAGTAGTTTCTCTGTTTTTGTTTTGGCTCCTTTCACTGCAACAAAGGAAGCTTATTTCTCACTTCTTTATTTATTAAAATATGATGAAATTGCATATGACATTTATTGCTCACTAAAATGTGCACATTCTTCCCTGTTTCAAAGTTCTGTCCATTGATTTGATCTAGATGATTTAATTAATTGATTGATTAATGTTCTGTCTTCTTACACCATGTGATTCAAGGTGTCACTGTTATGTGCCTTCCCATCATTTCCAATTTATGCTGACCCTATCATGGGGTTTTCTTGGCAAGATTTATTTGAGGTTGGAGGGGTGCCTTTGCTTTTCTCTGAAGCTGAGAGAGTTGATTTTCATGACCAAGAGGGATTGGGACCTTGTTCTCCAGAATCATACCATACTGGCTTTCAGCTTAGATAGCATACAACCTCTTCAAAAAAAAAACACACAAATCAACTTAGAAAACTTTTAATAAAGGGTTAAAACATGATTAGAACAACTTCAATTCTAGTGCCTACAAAATTGCTTGCTGGTCACTTCAGAAGCCAAAGGACAGAAGAAATCAGTACTTCAGAAGCCAGAAATGGAGGTCACAACACAGCTGTCTTGCTAGGCCAGTGGTTCCCAACCTTTGGGCCTTCAGGTGTTTTGGACTTCAACTCCCAGACATCCCAGCCAGTTTACCAGCTGTTAGGAACTGTGGGAGCTGAAGTCCAAAACACCTGGAGGCCCAAAGATAGGGAACCACTGCATTAGGCCTATGCAATTTGTCTGTTTCCATGGAACATTGATAGGTTTACCTTGATCGGAATGTGACCAAGATGTTGACTCACATGATTGTCTCCAGAAGATTTTACAGTCCTTTTAGCGCGACTAAAAATAGAATTGATTTTTCTTATATTTGTAGCTACAACAGTAAGGGACAGAAATAGCCAACTGTATTCCGTTGGGTTATCAGGAGTCTGCTAAAAGATGTTTGTGTATATGAGATTTAGGTTTAAGGCATCAGTTCCATAAGTAATTATAAGACATCATACAGCTAAAATCAGTTTTCAGTTCAAAATACAGTAGAATCATTCTATTCTATTAGGGGCATACACTTTCCACATCTCAACCTGGTCCCCCTAATTCCCCTTATTTTGTCATAGGATACTCCCACAAACAATTGTTAGCTATATTGTCCATTCCTCCCATGGCTTGTTTAGAGGCCTGTGTAGCCCTATTTTCAAATCTGTAGGTGACTAGATGACTTTGGAGGGAGAAGAGTCCTACAGCCCTAAAACAAATTTGTGGGAGGGGGTGAAATAAGGCATTTGAGGGCAATCACATTTATACAAGATGGAAGATGCAGAGAAATTATGAAGGCACAGATGATACCATGGAAGCATCATATTGTCCACCACTGCATTAATTCAATGGGAAATTGATGAACAATGGATTAATTGGGTCTTCTTCAACAGGAACCAACAAATGGATTTACCCCATAGCTTTCCGTATATTCAACATAAGTGTCATTCAGTAAGCTAGCACTGGATATTAGCCAAAATAAATTGGGACAATATCCTGGTTCCTCTGGCACACTCATTAACTAACTGTAGAAGAGTTTGGTCTCTTCTACAGAAATGTGGGGCCAGGATCCTCCCGTTATGTATGCAGGGGGCATTTTAAAAGCATTAGCTCCACTGCTGTTTACTTGCTTCCAGCAATAAAACACACAAATGCTCTAAGTTCAATGTAAATCCCAAGTTCCAGTGCTTTACATAAGTCTAGTGTTTTAAATCAAGATGATGAATCACTGGGATACATTAGAAGGAACAGTTTGAGCAAATATGGTGCAGGAGGAAAAGCATCTCTTTAGTCAACTCGGTTTCATTCTCTCCACTCCATGTGTAATTCATGAAGCTTTAAATGGTGCCAGATTATAGATAGCTAAACTGACATTTTTACTTTCACTTAGTGGCTTGAATAATTGGAACACTGTGAACATTTGAAATGCTAAAGTAATCATTGCTTTGAATTCATCTTGTGATGTCATAGCCACTGATGACTGACATAATAAATTGGACAGATATGAACGCCTGGAGAGAGTGCAGGAAACACTGGTGTTGTGTTTTGTTGTGTAAATACACAACAATTAAATGATCTATAACCGCCACTAAATTCTCATGTTTTCTGTAATGAAATGCACTTTAAAAGTATGATGTATTGTTATTGTTAATCCACTTCTGGGCAAAGAGTGGAGTTTCATTTAAATTTTTAGTGCATTTCTCTCAAAGTCAGAGAACTGTACTGTGTATGAAAAGAATATCAAATCTCATTAGGAGGCTGAAAAAGACTGAGGGAGAGCTACTAAAAACACGGTACTCCATCTGGTAAATTGAAGACTCCCTGTCCTTTTCTTAAACTGAGAAAATGCTCTGTAACCTGTTTGAAACAGACAAGTCACTGCTTGTTATTAACAGCTCTCTGACTGTCCTGGGAATTAGCATGTTCTGACCCAGAAGCCCTGTTCCCTGTCCCTGTGTCCTTGGACCAGGAATTTGAGGTCTAATTCCAGGAACCTGGTCTCAACAAAGAGCAAGAGGGCTTCCAAATACAGCAGGGCTGACCCCATAGTAATATGAAAGGTTCTTATATAAGATCTAAGGAAGTGGTCCACCATGAAGTCTAAAATGTAAAATTACCTAACTGCGCCACTGCTCCTAAAGAGAAAAGCAGACTGTGGTTAGTCAGGTTGGGTTAGCATATTATACTTCATACCCAAATTTTGCCAAAAATTATAGCTGCACAATTATTGATTTCTTCAATAATATCTACTATAGTTTGAGCATCCTATATCCAGAGTTCCAAAATTCAAAATACTCCAAAATCTGAATTCGTCCATTTAGTTGGCTGAGATAATTATACCTTTGTTTTTGATGGTTCAATGTATACTCACTTTGGTTCATGAACAAATTATTTAAACTACTGTAAAAATTACCTTCAGGTTATGGATATAATGTGTTTATGAAACATTACCAAATTTTGTGTTTAGACTTGGGTCCCATCTCCAACGTATTTCATTTTGTAACTAAAAAGAGATTTCATCTACATGTTAGAAAGAACTTCATGATGGTAAGAGCAGTGGAATACTCTGTCTTGGAGAGTAGTGGAGTCTCCTTCTCTCAAGGTTTTTAACCAGAGACTGGCTGTCCATCCGTTGGGGGTGTTTTGTCTGATATATTGATTACATGGATCTTTTAACTGATTCTATTTTTTAATAGAGGTTGTTTTATCCAATTTATATACCTGGTTTATGTAATGTTACTATTGTTTTCATGTTGATGTATTTTATATTATGCATTATTAATTTTATGTATGTCATCTTTGTGTGCTATTTTGTAAACCAGGATATAAATTATTATTATTATTATTATTATTATTATTATTATTATTATTATTATTATTATAATATTTGAAACACAACAAGATGAGTCCACAGCAGACACTCTGCTGGCTCTTGTATTGGATCACACGTCGGACATTTCCCAAGTGTCTAGGACTGTGTGATGTATTGGCGAATAATGTGTGCAGATCCCAGTAAGGTGGCCTTCTGCAGCTGGCAGGTGGTAATTTTGTCAGTGCCAATTGTGTTTAAGTGCAGGCCAAGGTCTTTAGGCACTGCACCCAGTGTGCCAATCACCACTGGGACCACCTTTATCATTATTATTATTCCTGCAGGACAGAATAGGGTTGGCCTGGATGGTCCTTGTGCTCTCTTTCAACTCTATGATTGTATTATTCCAGTAATAATTCTCCATTCGCAATGAATTTACCCATCATTCCCCAAATTATTTTCTCTCTTTGCATGCCATTCATACCTAGAATTCTTCCAGACACCCATTCATTTAATTATCTCTTCCCCCCCTCCCCCCCCCCCCCACACACACATATACAGCTGACTTTTAGATACTTAAGTTCTACAGTGGAGTCTCACTTATCCAAGCCTCTGGATAATCCAAGCCATTTTTGTAGTCAATGTTTTCAATATATCGTGACATTTTGGTGCTAAATTCGTAAATGCAGTAATTACAACATAACATTACTGTGTATTGGACTACTTTTTTCTGTCAAATGTGTTGTATAACATGAAGTTTTGGTGCTTAATTTGTAAAATTATAACCTAATTTGATGTTTAATAGGCTTTTCCTTAATCCCTCCTTATTATCCAAGATATTCACTTATCCAAGCTCCTGCCAGCCCATTTAGCTTGGATAAGTGAGACTCTGCTGTATTTCTAAATACTCAGCTTCAAATTTAAGTTAACTGAAATGCCTCAAATTTGGAGACTTCTGGAAAAATTAATTTGGGGAAGCAGAATTGTTATGGAGAGAATTGCCCCCATCCTCACTCCCATAGGTACATTTCTGCTTGTTTACATGTAAAAAGGGGCAGTTTTGAGCCACATCAATGGCCAAAAAATTAATGGGACTGAAGCACCGTTCCTATTATAGTTCAAAGGCTCCAAGCTCCTGTAGGTTGCCAACCCATCAAATAAATAAATACATATGAAATCACAATGATCCCAGTTTTCCTCTCATATCACTATTCATTATCATGTCTGATTGAATAAGCAGGGCTTTTAACAAGAATCTTCAAATAACAGGCACATCTTTGTATTATTTCCTTTGCAAATGCAGCCCTTCATGCTGGGTGTGAAGGACTCCTGCCCCTCCCTCCCCGCTCCATGTCAATGTGCTCCTCACACTCCAAACACAAAAGTCAAATGTTGACAAGTACTAACTGCAACTTATCAATGTCCTTAAGAGATGCAGCCATGCTGTAAGAGAATTCAACAAGGGACACAAAAGCACAGGATGGAACAAGGTGGCCTCCCAACTTCATCACTTTCAAAACTATCCTAATTCTACCCTAATTAGATCATCTTGGAGAAAAAGTTCCTGAAGTCTTTTCTGGAAACTAAAGTAGATTTTAGCACCATGTCATTAATAACAATAACAAAATGAATAGATGAAGCTCCTCTTTTATGACCAACTACAGTACAATCTTATAGGTGCCTACTCAGAAGTAAGTCCCATTGAGTTCATCCCAGGTAAGTGGTTATAAGCATTGCAACCTGCTGTAATTTTAATGACAAATTGCTCATAGACATCCTGAATAACAAAACAGAATTGGAACTATTTCTATAAGGCAGGAAAAATACGTAGACATGCTGGATTTAGATGAAGATATTATTACATAGTTGTAAAACAGGTGGGAATAATTTCTCATAATTCCAAGAATCAATGTGATTTGGTAAAACTCATCCAAAATTCAAGACAGGTGAAGAGAGTGGCATAGCAAAGTATTGAAATACATTTCATTCTCCATAGCCGCACTCCCAAGAAACTTCCAAAACTACAAACATTTATCCAGATCTGGAATTATTTTGAGAAGTTAAATCATCCTGAACTGGTTCATGATCACATACATTTGAATGGCACTGCTGTATAGTCTCGGGAAAGGAGCGGAGGTATAGCTGTAACTGATTCAAAAATGAACTGAATCAAAATTATTCCCCATTTTCACCAGTCGAGTTCAATAAGTACACCTATTGCTAGCATGGAAAGGATCATGTTCTACCTATCTGCTATATGTTTGTTAAATAAACCTCTCTGGAAAGGTAGGGAGGTCGGAAAGTAAGGAGATGAAATAATGCTATCTGATGGTTCCATAGATGTGGGAAACCAGACACAGAAAGGATAATTTTTGACTTGAATGGAGGAAACTGTCAGTTTCTACTTCGGTCATTTTTAAAAAATATACAGGGTGTTTGGCACAAATATCAAAAATTTATAGCACTGAGCCACAACAGTTAAAATGGTGCCAAACTGCTATGATTCTGGTTGCTACACCCAAGAAGGAAAATTTTGAAAAGATTTTTGGATTTCAAAACACTTGATTTTGGCTGGTCTCTAAATTGGCAAGTTTATCCAAGTCTTTCTGGCATCCAGAAAAACATTTTTTTCTTGTTGCTTTGGTCTGGGGCCACTGAAAAATATTCTAGGAAGCCTATGCCAAAATTCCAGCTTCTATTATTTGTCCATATTTGACTCCCAACCAGACCCAGAAATCAAAACAGATGTCACTGTTGTGATTCCTCCAGCTGTCCTTGTGCATTACTGTCTCCTTTGCTATCTTCTCTGCGTTAGTCTCCTAATCTTTGTGAGCAAAGATAAAATGCTGCCTAATGAAGAGAGAAACTTGTGCTTATGTTTACTGTATAGTAAGAAGGGAAAGGCCTTTTTCAACCCACAATATAGGGTATGTTTGTATGGAAAAGAGAATTAGCTTGAAGAATGAGAGCTGGAACAATAGTTCTACAATTACATCTCACAACAGATGTTTCCATAGTTTTGTTCAAAAAAGAAAATATCATGTGAAGATATATCCCTTTTAGAGTGGTTTTTCATTCTCATCAAATGGTAAAAAGACAACATTGAGGACCTAATCACACTGAGGTCCAAAACACAGGTGACAGCACGGGGGCGAGGGGCACCAGGCAGCGGGGAAACACATTGCTGGCCCCATTCTAAGCAATGAGAACATGGGAAGCTTTCAAGGCTCTGTTCTAGGATGCTTCCAGGATAGAGATTAGGATGGAGCCCCGCCAGAAGTAGCCCTGCATCATGTGATGTGCTCCAGCGGATTCTGTCCTGGAAGCATCCTAGGATGGAGCAAGAAGATAATGTGATGAGATCATGAGTATCCCTTTGCTGTGGTTTTGGTTATGAGTCATGGAAGGAAGCTTCTATGTGCAAATCTCCCAGGATTAATGAGAAAATTAATATCTATAACTAGAAGCCCATCCTCAGCAAATAATCCCCATAGTAAAAGCTGTGGGAGTGAAGGAGATGCTATAGAAGAGACTACACTAGGCAGCCCCAGTCCATTTTTTCAACACCTCAAACTTATCCAGTCTGACAGTCCCTCTTCACTAGAGTAAGGCTTGTCCACTCTGTCTTTAAAAAGGCTCTGGTGAGGCCACTACTAAAAAAAATATCCCTGGATACCGCTCTGGGTCACCCTGGGGGAGAAGAGCGGTATATAAATTAAATAAATAATAATAATAATAACTGTTGACAAGTTTCTATTATTCCCTTTTGGAACAAGGTATTGCAGCAGGTTCAGGCACTCCTGGAAGAAATGATCTGGATCCATTTCAGTCCCTCTTCAGGCATGGCTATGGGGCAGAGAGAGCTTTGGTTATCTTAGTAGATGATTTATGTAGGGGACTAGATGTGGGGATATGCCTGATAGACTTCTCAGTGACTTTCAGTGGTATCCTTCTGAGTTGCCTTTGTAGGATAGGGCCTGGGGGACTGTTTTACAGTGGCCCCAACCTTTTTTGAAGGACAGACTCAAAAAGTGGTGCTGGGGAATGCGTGTTCTATACCCTGGCTATCATTCTGTGATGTTCCTCATGTGGTTTAACATCTGCATGACATTTCTGGGAGAGATTATCTGGAGTTTTGGAGTTCAGTGTTGTCAGTATACTGATGACATAGAACTCTTCTTTCTATCCAGTGTCAAGGTTCCATGGTCTTCCATCCAATTTCCATCCATTTCCTGCAGTCTTCTTCCAGCATTGCTCATCCAGGTGGCTCTGGTGGGGTGTGGAGGCAGCTACCTTCACTAATAATTCAACCCTTCCTCCCAATATGCAGGTTGGTCTAGGGAGCAGATGCTAGCAGGTTGTAGCAAAATGTTGTGGTTGCGCTTAAAAGCAGATTCAGTAGATGATAGCAAAGTGCTGGGAGGAAATGTGTATTATGAATCACACTCAGAGTTTGGATAAGCTATTTATTCAGACTACACTTCCTATAATACCTATCAGCCCTATCAGGTCAGCCCTATCAAGTCATTTTTTTCCTGTTCAGAACCACCTAAGTTTTGAGGAATATTGCTCCCACCATTGGCCTTGAAGACAAGTTCACCTCCAAACCAAATCAGCTTTTTCAAATGACATGGGGGTGAGCACCATGTTATTTGCCTCAGACAGCAAAATGATCTGGGCTGGCTCTATGAGTTAGCATTATTCAGAGACATATTGTCTCGAAGCACAGGGCTTAAATGTAGTTCTCATATCCGTTAGGGACCATAGCCCTGCATTTGTCTAAACTAATTTTTAAAATCACCTGAATTTCATAAGTTATTAGTGTGTTGCTTAAGCCCACCCACTAAGCTAGGATGGGGGTCAAACCCAGGCACAGATCCAATACTTAATCATCATGCTTGTGAGCATATTGGATAAATCTAACAATGCAGTGGCTAAATATTGAATATATTTATTTCAAAACTTTTATATGTAAGGAATAATTCATTAACAACAGCAATACATGCACACACACAAATACAGACAGAGAATGTTGGGAAAATTTAAATAGCCTTCCCAACATTTCCATGAAGGGCTTAAGATCACATTATTTCTCAATTACTTATCGTCATTGATCAGCACAACAGTGTGACACATTATTTATGGGCTACCATGATGGATGACATCCGTTTCCATAGTAAAGTAAGCAAATTCTCTGTTTATATCTGATTAAAGTTGAAGGTCATTTTTTGATTATATTTTATTTTCTACTACAGCAATATCAGTCATGGCCTTTAGACTTGAAAACTGGCAACAAGAAAGAAATATATGCTTTTCTACTTAAAAAGTGACCACAAATCAGGAGTAAAATACAATTTCCATCTCAGCAATGGGGAAATTGCCAGAAGACCACAGATGAAATGCATACAGAGCATTTTATGCCTTTTTATTTAAACTCCCTACTTTATGAGAAGTACCTAACCACCCTGAGTGCCTTAGGGAGATAGAGCGGGTTATGAATAAAGTTATTTATTTATTTACCTGTTTTATTATATTTCTAGAATGCTTTAGTGTTCTGAGCACTTCAGATGGATGGGTGGGTGCATGGATGAGTTGATGACAAATCGTGTTTGCAAACCGTCACATGAGGCTCCCTGTTTTGTCATTATTCCATCCTAACCAATATTAGATGATTTACTCCTGAAGCTGTAGACCTCAAAGCCCTCGGGTGTGGACCTTATCCAATATTGCTACCTAAAATCCCTTCTTTGAGTTAAATCTCCTCAAGAACAAACTGAATAAACATCATTTGCCTCTACTGGTGGTTGTTGTTATGGTCATTATTTGCTTTCAAGTTGACTCCAGCTTATGGCAAGCCTATTATAGGGTTTTCTTGGCAAAATTTATTCAGAAGAGATTTGCTCTTGCATTCATTCCTCTTACCACTATTCTCCTTTCAGGCTGAGAGAGCATGACTTGCCCAAGATTACCCAATAGGTTTCCATAGCTGGAACCTTTGATCTCTCAAAGTCCTCATCCATCAGACCATTTCATCATGATGGCGCTGGTTCCAATTTTCTACCAGACTTTTGGAAAATTACTCTTTTGGATGATAGCTTCCAGAATCCCATAGCTCACATGGTCACTGCCACTTGGGGATTCTGAAAAATTGTATTTTTTTTTAAAAAAAGGAATGTTTCCAAGCTCCTTAGCACTCCTTCCATTTCCAAAGTTCAAATTTCTGATGCTATTGTATGAATCACCATGCAGCAATGGTTACTCATGTTCAAGAGTGTTTCAGCCAATTGTGGTAAAACCACACACAAAGCTCAAAAAAATCTTTGCAGTGGGACAGAATAGCATGCTCAGTCTTTTCAGGACATTGGTAGATAGTTGTGGAATGGAATTTAGGACTTGGGTGGAATGGCGTTGCTGGACCCCTGAACAGCAGGACAAAGATTCCTCCATTGACCTCAGTGTGAGATTTTACATACCTTGCCTAGGACCAGCCACTAAGCTTGTACCTGAGGTAAGATTTGAATTAGTAACTTCCTGATTCACTGCTCAGTTTCTTAGCCACCAAACTCCATTAGCTGTCAGAGTGTTTATGATGGTTAATGTGTCAGAACAAGAACAAGAGCTGGGAAAGTACTAACCTTTCTGCGCTTTGCTTGTCATGCGCTATTTATCTAACCCTCTGGCCCTCTGCTGTTGAACTTCTACCAGTGTATATTTATCAGAAAGCCATTGGCAGGTGTAAATGAAACTCCACAGGGTCCAGAAATATAACACATACATATAATGTAACCCCTTCTTTGCCATTTAGTAAAGCCCCAAGTAATGGGGTTTGGAACTAAAGCAAAATTTTCAAATACTAGAATTGTCTTACAGGCCATACATTTGCAGTTAGATCTGTCCAAAGCAGCAATTCATTAAATCATAAAAATCATAAAATTTTAGAATTATGATAATTTGGGATGAAAATAATCTATCCCTGTTCAACTCAAGAGTCTTGCAACTACAGTAATTCAGACAGATTGCTGTGCAGTCTGTGTTTATATGTCTCTAGCAAAAAATGGCTCACTACCTTCTGAAGCAGCAAGTTGCATGGTCAAGCAGCTCTAATCATTATGATATTTATCCTAATGTTTAAGATAAATCTGCTTCCTTGTCATTTCAATTCATTGGTCCTAGTTCTGTCCTCTGAAACAACAAAAAAAGATTGCTCCACATTTAGACGGCAGCTTTTTGGAAACAGAGTCATGGCTGCCCTTAATTGCTTGAACTTTCAGCTATTCCTTATGTAACTTGGCCTGACTCCTGCTGGGAGCCTCAAATAGAATATATGCGGGTGGGTCAAAAAGTTTTGCCTTCTGTGTCATAAAAACATTATGAATTAACGTATAACAGCAGAAGTTGCTACGGATCATAGCCTGAACTATCCTCAACATAGTCATGATCAATTTGTACACATTTGTGCCATCATTTAATTCAGGCAGACCAGAAAACTAAGGACAGAAGACAGAAGATGACAACCCTGATCTCTTTCATTTATCAAAGTCAAATGAATAGGCAACTAAATTTCTCTTCCACACTAGCGATGATCCATCATTCTATATATACTCATAATCTGAATGTAGTTGAGTAGTGCACTTGGTGCAGAATATGCTTACATGGGCTCAGAATCCATTACTTTGTTACCACTTCACATCATGTATCTGCAGCAGCCAACTTACTCAAACTAGCCTACTTGGCTATATAGCTAGAGTAAGCAATGCTTGGAAGTTTCTGAACAGACTCAGAAGCAGAGTTGGCAGATCAAAAGACAGCCTGGTAAAATGGCACTTTCTAGAAGAATCCTCCACCTTGTGCGACTGTGGAGCAGAACAAACAACTCAGCATCTGTATGCTTGTCTACAATGCCCAAACTCATGTTCAAAGGAAGAACTGTTTAAAGCTACAGACAATGCAGTCGCTGTTGCCCATTTTTGGTCTAAATCTATTTAGCAGCTTGTGATCTCTTTATCAGTTTTAAATGTATTTATTATTCAATGCTTTGACACAAAGTAAATAAAGCTGGAGTGAGGACTGACCAAAGTTGGCGGCTACACAAAACCATAAGATCACTGGGAGGAAAAGAACGAAAAGACAGGGGAGTTTGAGGGTGAACTGCATGTGACTTTGAGTATGAACACTGATAACAAAAGATAATGTCTAGTCTTGATTATTTCAGGAGAGTTTCCACGCTCAGGAAAACTACATCTCTTCATTCTGTGATTGAGCTATTCCAGCATTTCCAAATTCAGAGATCAGAAGCTTTACTCACTGAGTAGGAGAAATCCCAGCAATAATTGGTCCCAAATCAAAAACAATTAATTACTCTTTATCAGCTCCTGCTGACCCCTAAACTACTGCACTATGTTCCAGATGTTCTGCATTTTTTTAATCAGCTAAAAGCAACCTTTGCTGCTACCATATTAAATAGTTACACTCAGATGTGTTATTTTGGTTTTAGTTAGTAACCACTTTGCCCGCTCCCCATGTTACTATGGTGATTATCTACCCAAGTGGTTTGCTTACCAACCACTATGCTGTCATTGTGCAGTGATGAATTTATAAAACTGATCCAAAACCTTGGGGGGAGGAGGGGGAAATCACCAATATTTCTTACAACTTCCCTTGATTTATTTCCCGGTGTCAGCCAAGGCCTAACATTTATTATGATTCACCTTAGCTTGATGGCATTCCATTTTTCTTATTGAAGAAGATGTTCCTGGAAAAAAGCAACATCCCTTAGACTTCGGGATACCACATAATAAATGAGGAGGTCTGGTTTTCCTCACAGCCCCAATAGGAAGGAGTGTTTATGTTGAAGGATCAAGCCCCCAATGGAATATTTACAGAATTTGTTGCGAGGTGTTGAACTATAAATCTCAAGTTTGAAGTCTACATCAAATAGAAGTGAAGACCTATAAAACACAGTGTAAAACAAGATGTCAGGAGACAAAAATGTAAATATTTTAAAGAATTATTTAAATCCTTAAGTGTCTGCCACATAAATAACACAAAATTTATGTTATCAAATGGACTTGGGGGCTGACATTCTAAATATTATAAATGAATTAAATATTTTTTCTCTACAGTAAGCCAACAGAAAAAAGGCAAAGGTTGGGCTTTGGGCTGAATTGTAGGGTGCTCACCTGATTATTATTATTATTTGCACCAGATAATTGGGGGTTTTAAAAGGTTTTTGCTACATTTTTATTTTTTAACAACATCTATTGTCACAGACAGAACGCCACCAGATAAGATTCAACACAGTTTATTAAGGATACAGAACCAAAAACGCCCGTAAAAAACAAAGGGCTAGGCAAACACTCGCCTTCAATATGAAAAAACACTAAAAAAACGGTTCAAAAGATAAACCGGATTAAACAGGAGTTTAATCCGGGTTAAACCAAAAATGCTTACTTCAGCCTGGCACTTTAAACAAACAAAAGCTGGTAAACAAAGATTCAATGAAACGTAAATAACTGGCAGCAGATTCCTCTCTGCTACTCAACAGCTGAGGTTGAATAACTAAGTTGTTACTCCTCCGTGCAGCAAGCGAACTCCGGGTCCAAACACATCAATGTTTGGGCACAGCACTGGGCACAGCACTGAGACGGCTTTGGTCGCCTTGGTGGATGACCTCCGCAGGGAACTGGACAGGGGGAGTGTGACCCTGCTGGTTCTCCTGGACATCTCTGCGGCTTTCGATACCATCGACCATGGTATCCTTCTGGGGAGGCTCTCCGGGATGGGACTCGGTGGCACTGTTTTGCAGTGGCTCCAGTCCTTCCTGGAGGGCCGTTCCCAGATGGTGAAGCTGGGGGACACCTGCTCGGACCCCTGGCCTTTGACCTGTGGGGTCCCGCAAGGGTCTATTTTATCCCCCATGCTTTTTAACATCTACATGAAACCGCTGGGAGAGGTCATCCGGAGTTTTGGAGGGTGTTGCCATCTCTACGCAGATGACACACAAATCCACTACTCGTTCCCACCTGACTCCAAGGAAGCCCCTCGGGTGCTGAACCAGTGCCTGGCCGCTGTGGCGGACTGGATGAGGAGGAACAAGCTGAGGATCAATCCTGACAAGACAGAGGCCCTCCTGGTCAGTCGCTCGTCGGATCGGGGTATTGGGTGGCAACCTGTGCTGGACGGGGTTGCACTCCCCCTGAAATCACAGGTCCGCAGTTTGGGGGTCCTCCTGGATTCAGCGCTGACGCTTGAAGCGCAGGTGTCGGCGGTGGCCGGGAGGGCTTTTGCACAACTCAAACTTGTGCGCCAACTGCGACCATACCTCGTGAAGTCTGACTTGACCACGGTGGTGCATGCATTAGTTACCTCTAGACTGGACTACTGTAATGCGCTCTACGTGGGGCTTCCCTTGAAGACGGCCCGGAAGTTACAGCTGGTCCAACGTTCGGCCGCCAGACTAATAACGGGGGCGAGTTACAGGGAGAGATCTACTCCCCTGTTTAAGGAGCTCCACTGGCTGCCGTTCATCTTCCGGTCCCAATTCAAGGTGCAGACCATCATTTATAAAGCCCTAAACGGTTTGGGACCCGCCTACCTTCGTGACCTACCATAAACCTGCCCGACCTCTCCGATCATCGGGGGAGGCCCTCCTGTCGCCACTACCTATATCTCAGGCTCGCCTTGTAGGAACAAGGGAGAGGGCCTTCTCTGCGGTGGCCCCTCGCTTGTGGAACTCATTGCCCATTGAAATCAGGCAAGCCCCCACCCTTTTAGCCTTCAGGAAAGATTTAAAAACATGGCTCTTCCGGTGTGCTTTCGGAGAGTAAATGTTCTATGCTACTCCCCCCCGATATTTATCCTCTAGACTGGTTCACTATCTGATGTCCCGTCCCTCGAGGTTTTATTCTGATCCCTTTCTCACCCAGAGTTTTAATTTTTAATCTAGTTTTTAAATGTAGTATTCATGCGGCCCGCTCGTGTTATATTGCTGTTTTGATCTTATGTTGTACTGTTTATTTTATGTAATGTATTATTTAATTGTATTATGTTATGGTTTATTGTATTGTCTTGGGCATGGCCCCATGTAAGCCGCCCCGAGTCCCCGTTGGGGAGATGGTGGCGGGGTATAAATAAAGTTTTATTATTATTATTATTATTATCAATCAGGGTAGCAGCGGTCAGCGGGGTCCCAATCCGGTCCAAGGTCGAAAGCCAGGTACAGATGTCTTTAGTTCACCAGTTCCACCGATAGCCACAGAAAGGGTAGTCCGAGGTCGTAGTCGGTCAGTCAGTCCAGCGTCAATCCAGAGTAGGCAATTAATGTCTGTCAAAAAGACGACGGAGGTCCAAGCTATTAAGATTAAACACAAGTTGCACAGTAAAAGCCCACACAGTTCCTCCCGCCGTCTATGCCCAGTGTCCTTGGTAACTTACGTATTCAGCAAACGAATCACACCCGTCTTCAGGAAATTCCCAACAAGAGCCCAAGCGTTCGTCCAGATTACCTTGCCCAACGCAATTAGCCCTGGATTCTAAACCCCATTTTATGCCAGTTTACAACTCCTCATCGCTGTCAGCTGTTACCCTAATTCCAGGTGCCTCATCATCATCCTCCTCATCAGAGCTAAAACACCTTTGACTACGCCCCACAGCATCCCCAGCTGTGGATCCCGTTCCATCCCTCCAGCTCATCCACGGGTCTAATCCTGAAACCCCCCAGTCGCCTCCCACACTATTATTGCCGGTGGCACCCAAATCCTCCCTCACACGAGTCCATTCCATGTCTTCCTCCTCTGAGCTAACCATCTCTTCCTCCATTCCCTCGGTAAAACCCTCAAAGGAGTCTTCGTCAGTTGGTTCTGCAAATAAGTCCCGCAGCCGCTTCCTTTCTCGCTCCTCAAGAGAATCTGACTCCCGAGGAGTCTTACGACCACGTCTCCCAGTATCGGAGCCAGAAGGCTCAACCATAACATCTATTCACAAAGCAATCAAAGAAGCCTGGTCCATAATAGTCCCATTTCACAAATGGTGAAATGAGGCCAACAGATAGTAACTTACCCAAGGCCACCCAAAGAGATTTCATGATGGATCAGAGAAACTGACATTCAATAAGGAATAAAGATCACTTATACTCCCAAGAACTGCATTCCAACAAGAGTTATCTGATGGGTAGTACAAGCCAACAGTGGATGTGACCAAAGCTATTGGAAGACAGGGCCAAAGTGAAGCATCGTCAGGGATGATCAAGAATTTTTTGAATGATATAAGTCTAAACTGACACTTAACATAAGAGAAGTTTACTGAACTATAAAGGAACACCGTGCATGCAGAGAAATCAAAGCTGAATAACTAAAGAATCAGAACTCTTAAGTCTAATCAAGGAGCTCAATCTAAAAAAAACTTCTTCACTAGACTAGGCAACATCAGCCTATGTGTCTATCAAAACCTCTCTATCCCATACTGTTAATTCTGCTGGTCCATAGGCACAGCATTGCAAAGCTTTAAGAACAAATCAACCTTTTAAATCTACTTTTTCTTCTGAGACTCTATGGTAATGTATCACAAGAGAAGGGCCAAAATTTTTCTCTCTCCTCTTCTTCTCTCCTCTCTCTCTCCTTGTTTCTCCAATTTTGTTAAAACTCGCTCAAGGTTCCTTTTTTTAAAAAAAACTGACTTCACACCTCAGATGAGATGTGTATGATAAAGTGCCTCTTGCTAAGGAAACTGTGCATGCCAGATTAATCCTGGATGGGAAGCCCAGGATGAATGGATTTGATAGACAGAGGATGGATGGGTGGATGAATTGAGAGAGACAGGCAGGCAGACCTAGGTAGATTTGCAGCCTAAGAAAGCTATTGCATTGCAGGCTTCTCCTAAGTAGGCCTTGTGCACTGTCTCTACAGCTACTGAGATTCTCCTTAAACTGGAATTTTGGCCTTGAACCAAGATAATCAGTTTCTCATCCTGCTCTACAGAGATCTTTGACTCCCTCCCTTCAGTGCTATCCTCTCAACAACCTTTCAAGGCAGGTTCTTCTGACAGATAAGAAAGCACTCATCTCTTTTTAACATTAAAATTTTAGTCTTATTTTATGGTGACTCATCTATATGAGGCAAAATCTTGTCCTATCAATAATTTAAATGGCTTCAGTTTAAATATACTGTATTTTAGTTAGTTAAATAACTAATTTAATGGATATCTATCCTGCTTTTCTCCCAGGATAGAATCAATTAATTTTAGAATATATTTTTAAAAAAATCATGTTTGTACATGTCAAGTCACTAAGTGACCCTATGAATTTTATAGTTTCCATAAGCAAGGAATACTCAGAGTTGTTTTTTCCAGTTCCTTCCTCTGCCATATAACCTACAACATCTGGTATTCAATAGCGGTCTCACATCCAAGTGTGATTTGGCATAACCAGGGCTGACCCTACTTAACTTCCATTATCAGGCAAGATACATTTGTGGTCTCCCATCCAAGCACTAACCAGGCCCAGCCCTGCTTAGCTTCCAAGATCAGAAGAGTCTTCAGGTTCTTTTTTGGAGTGGGCTGTAATTTCCTGCCACCTTTACCCTTCCACGTACTCCCTGGGCTTCCTCACTATGATATTTCTGGCTAATGACATTGAGCTTTTCCACTTGGAAATCCAGATAAGACAATCCAATAATTCTGTCTGCATTCCCTTTGGCACACAGTGCATATGCTGGAAGACTAATAAGATCAAGTGACTGGCAACACTAAAGGGAAACAGGCAGTTGTTCCATATGACAACAATGCTCCTCGGAGATAGACACGATCTACATCTTGTAACTCAGAAAAACATGAAGCTGATGTAAGATGCTTTACAGTGATGTAGCTGCAAACTTGACTTTTGCAGGTGCACACATATGTAATTTTTGGCCCTGTCTCCCTTCTACTGCAATAATCACCCTAGAGGGAGCTTGTCATTTCTTACTTGATCTTGTCCTCTCCCTCTCTCTTTCTTTCTCTTTTTAAAAGTGAAGTGGAGATGCCTGCCACCTTTATAAAAATGAATTATTTCTTTGAATTTTAATCATGACATCCTTTTTTGTAATTCATGAGCTAGATGCTAATCAGCCCTTGAGTCATACTTGGGATAAATGATTCAGCAGGGTACACCTTCCTGGCAAGAAGATGGAGGAATACAACTTGTAAATGCAAGATGTTGCTGTTTCCACTGAGCAATGCTATGATCCAAGCAAATGATGACATTTTGGTTGTGGACATAGGTGGCACACAGCTCCATCCTCGTTTGGCTCTTGTGACAACCACACTTGCCAGATTTTCAAATCAACAATATGGGACAGAGAGTTGCCAGCTCAAGACTGTTGGATAAATATTAGGCAGACCTCTGTAACACACCAAAATGCATCTCTCTGGATCCCAAATGTTTCTCTTAATTGACTACAACAAAAACAAAATCTTGAAAAATGTAAAGCTTGGTCCAATGTCATTTTAATCTTCTACTGTCTGATTTTTAAAATTGTTATCTTTTAAAAAAGCCACAGGAGCGTCAAAAGCTTGCATGATATATTTTGGACATTTTTGGTTTCCCATGGAAGATATCGCTGTTATGTTGATGTTTGATTTTTTTTGCTGTATGGCCAACATAGCTACACCTGAATATGGGCAGATCTACACAGACAGATAATCCAGAGTAGATCAGCATGGCATATGATGGATCAGTCCCAGTATCAGTTCCAAAGGGACCCCCCCCCCCCCCCCGCTGCTGCAGAGTTGGGAGGGAGTCTACACCACCCAGCAGCATCAAATGTGATTTTCTTCATGGAGCAGCCAACCACCCTTACCATCCCCTCCAGTCCTCCATGTCACTGTAGTCTACAACAACTGCAATCCCATGTTCCCAGGCTGCCTATGCGTTGGAAACAAAGGCTGGAAGAGTATGGACAGATGGACGGGCAGTTTCATTTCAGAACCATCCCAACTGTTCCAACAAGCCCAAAGTCAGGAGATAGTCCATATTCTGGGCCAGAATGCGGCTAACATAGGACTGCATTAAAGTGGCCTTGCCTTGCATTATGCTGGATCCAGCTACATGTGGCCTTTTGGCTGCCACAAAGATGATCCAGCCTACACCAACCTAAGCAATCAATGTAGATACTCCATATATTTTCTGGATTTGAAGTGGTCCATAATACTTGATAAGGGAGAAAGCAGTAGGAAAAGAGGAAGACTGCATTACAGATGTATGGATTCGATGAAGGAAACCATTGTGCTAATTCTGCAGAACCTGAACAGGGTAGTGGATGAAAGAGTGAGTTTGAGGTCTCTCATTCATAGAGTTGTCATAAAGTTGATATTGACAATATAATATCTGCCTCAAGTTTCACAGGCCTCAATATATTCAATAGGAATCACTAACTTCTTTCTGGGTTCTATGACAGGGCCACCTTATCCATTAGGCCTTAGTGCATAGAGCTATGAAAACAGGATTGATAAAAATACGAATTGGAAGAAAAACAAAAAATCAAAATAATGATATTTTCAACTTTCCAGTTTTAATGGAAATGTACTTGTTGATGTCCATACATGTTGACAGGACAGGTTTTGGAATTATGTGTGTCTTTTCCTAGCAGTATATCAGGGCGAGACAGGGAGTTGAATGCAAGAATGCCTAGGGCCTACAAATATCTTAATGTGTCTCTGTTCTATGGAACCAACTATAATTGAATATTGTGAATGTAATCACAATTGAAGTTCCAATATATACATTTAACAACAATACAGGTGTACCTCAATTAACATGGTTGATCTGTTCCAGGACTGTTACTTCTTTAACGTAAATTTTGGCACCAGAGGCAGAAATAACATTGAAGAAACAGGGGCAGGTTCCTGCACTTCAAAAAAAGAAAAACAGGCCAACATATTTCAGCAAACTTTTTATTTAAAACTAACAACATGCACATTTGGGATGAAACAACCAGGTGAGGTAAGCATTACACAGATAAACAAAAACATTTGGAAACTTCTAGACACCATTTCAAGATGTCTTCCAAAATGCATCTAGGGATGCTTTTTTCCCCATCAAATTCTACTTTTCTAATAATTTCTATTTTAGTAAACAAACTTATAAATCTAAGCTGTTTAACATGCTATGGATAGCTGGCAGAGTTTGCCTGCTCTCCTCTGTTCAAGCAGGCTCAGTAATGTCCTACTTGGGAGAAGTTTAAATACCAAGAAGACATCGGATCCCACCTAATCTTAAAAACTAAGCAGGGTCAATCTGATTAGTACTTGGATGGGAGCTAAATATGGCCCTCAACCTATTGAGGGGTCAAGTCCTTTAGACAAAAACATGTGCAAACTTCTAGCAACCATTTCAAAATGTCTTCCAAAATGCATCTAGAGATAGCAGCTCCTTTAGACTAAAATCCAGAATGAGCTCAGTATCTGACTGAGATGGAAGCCACCAGTCACCACTACCTAGGCAAGAAAATAAAAAGGGTAAATAGTATAATATTGAAACCCCAATTCTGATTCTCAACTTTTGAAAAGTATATTCCCAGAGATTGTTGTTGACAAGGAAATATTGGGCTACTTAATTGAACTAGCTCTACTTTTCTTGAATTCTTAGGCTCTGGTGGCCTTTGTTGCAGGAAGAGTGTCTTGCCCATTTTGGCTTTCATGAAAAGGGAAGAAGAAAAATCCTAATGACTTTATTATTGATTTTGTGCACCTTCAAGTAATTTCCAACTGATGGCAGCCCTAAAGTGAGAGGGATGGGTGGGTTCTTATAATCAGCAAAAGTTTGCCATGGCCTTCCTCTGAGGCTGCGAGAGTGAGACTTACCCCATGGCTTTCTATGCTGAACCTGGTGTCTTGAATTCCCAGTCCAACATTCCTACCATGACACAATTCATGCTTTATCCTGTTTTGTTGTATGTTTTCCGGGCTGTATGGCCATGTTCCAGAAGTATTCTCTCCTGATGTTTCGCCCACATCTATGGCAGGCATCCTCAGAGGTTGTAAGGTATACCCACTTGCCTAGCTCCCAACAGACCTCACAACCTCTGAGGATGCCTGCCATAGATGTGGGCGAAACATCAGGAGAGAATACTTCTGGAACATGGCCATACAGCCCGAAAAACATACAACAACCCTGTGATCCCGGCCATGAAAGCCTTCGACAACACATTTATCCTGTTATTCCTGCATGTTTGCAGCCAAGGACAGGGAAAGACACTAGGGCCCCATCTACACAGACCATTTGATGCAGTTTGAAGCTTTGAACTGCTGTGGCTAGGCAAAAAACTCCTGCAAAAATGCACAAAAGAAAGCCCTTAATGTGCAACAGTACTCTGTGGTTTATTTTATTCCTATAATCATCTGTGCAGTGAAACCACTTTCTTCCAAACTAGTTCAAAACTATATTAAATGGTCAATGTAGATAGGTGGTGCCAAATGCTAACTACTGCTCTGCCTGGGACAGCCAAATATCTTGGGAGGGCCCTGACCCGAAGAAGGCAGGTTCAGGAGGAGGAGGAATGGGACAAAACCTGGTTGTTCCCTGGATGGTGGCTCCTTCCCCTTTCTCTCTTTCTGCCAAGCTCTGAATTGTAAGCCTCCTGACTCTCTCTCTCCAACCTCAGGCTACCAACCCGCTCTATTATTCCTTCCAGCCCTTCCCGGGGTCTCATCCGGCTCCAGAAAAGGGGCAGTAAATAATCGGATTGGGAGGTTTTTCCCTAATCCCACGTCGATCTGCTGCTTTCTCCCTCTCCCTCTTCTTTCCCCCTCTCTCTCCAATATCACTAATGTCATCTCTATTGGCTGCATTAGACAGATGTTCAAAAGCTCCCTCTCTCGTTTAATCTGATCCCCCTGTAAGACTTTCACTGCTATTAAAGCCACATGCATCTCTCTCTCCGCTTCTCTCTCCCTCTCCCACTAAGCCTTTTTACTCTTCCAAAAGGACTGGAGGGGAGTTAGACCGCCTTTTCCAGGGCAGGGCGAAAATCTGCTGGAAAACAAGACAATAGGATTCTCTTTCTCTCTCCCCCACCCCCAACTCCATTTTTTTCCTCCATCTGTTTCGATATATATATAAAAAAGAATTCTCTGCAAAGGAAACGTGTAGGACAGTTCCGTTTTTCCTCGAATAACGAGGAAAGTGTGAGGAAGGGTGAGCAGCACGCTCTCCAGAGTGTCATCGCTCCCTCTAGAAAAGGGGACAAGAATGCAGTTCTGAGAATGGGTTTTTTAAAAACTACTGGAAAAGGGGCATTTGACTGGTGGTTTTCCAAGTTGTTATTCGGGAGGATCTTACTTTGGGAACGAAGGGGTTTTTTAATTATTATTTTGGAGGGAAAACTGTTGTTGTGGACTTTGTATTTTCCAGCTCTGGTGTGGGTTTTTTTCCCTTCTCTCTTCTCCACCCTCCATGTCACCTACTCTGACATTACAATGCAGGTTGGCACTGGTTTGGGAAGGAACTAGTTTCACTGTGTGGTTAACTAGATTGACAGGTCTGGAACTGGTTTGAGACTAGAAAAGTGATTACATTAACCGTGGAATCAGCCCTCAAACTGGGTTGCTGTGAGTTTTCCGGACTGTGTGGCCATGTTCCAAAAGCATTCCCTCCTAACGTTTCGCCCACATCTATGGCAGGCATCCCCAGAGGTTGTGACGTCTGTTGGAAGCTAGGCAAGTGGGGTTTATATATCTGTAGAAGGTCCAGGGTGGGAGAAAGAACTCTTGTCTGTTGGAGGCAAGTGTGAATGTTGCACTTAATCATCTTAATCAGCATTGAATACCCTTGCAACTTCAAAACCTGGCTGCTTCTAGCCTGGGGAAAATCCTTTGCTGTGAGGTATTAGCTGCCCCTGATTGTTTCTTATCTGGAATTCCCCTGCCTTCAGAGTGTTGTTTTATATTCACTGTCCTGGTTTTAGAGTTTTTAAATACTGGCAGCCAGAGTTTGTTCATTTCATGGTTTTCTCCTTTCTGTTGTCCACTCTGACAACCACCATGTCAGACTACAGAGAGAAGCCATTGAAATCTACAAGATTATGGACAATTTCAACAGAAGGGGGAAAAAAAACATGAAAATGAACAAAATCTGGCTACCAGTATTAATTAATTCTAAAATTAGGACAGTAAAAAAAGAACAACATTCAGAAGATAGAGGAATTCCAGGCATGAAACAATCAGGGCCAGCTAACACCTCCCAAGAAAGGATTCCCCCAGGCAGTAAGCAGCCAGACCTTGAAGACTATTCAGTGTGATTCAAGGTGGCCAATTGCAACATTCACACCTGCCTCCAACAGATAAGAGTTTTTTCTCCCACCATAAACATTCCACAGATATATAAAACCCAATTGCCTAGTTTCAAACAGACCTCACAACCTCTGAGGATGCCTGCCATCAATGTGGGTGAAACGTCAGGAAAGAATGCTTCTGGAACATGGCCATACAGCTCTGCAAACTCACAGCAATCCAGTGATTACATTAACCGTGAACCTGTTTCCACCCCAATTCCAAGAGATGCGCATCAGGGCTTCTAGCCACACTGAGTTTAACAAAGGAAAGTGAGCAGATGCCATCAATTGCCCCTTTCAGGGGGTCAGTTGGTCCCCTGTTGTCCAGTCATAACCTTGTAGGAGCTTTTCAGAAGCCCCTTCCCCCCTGGAATTATAATGCGCTTCAGCAGGGACGGGTGTCTACAAAAATGTGTTGTATGTGTATGTTAAATGCATGCTACAGCGCACATTGGCGCCCCCCCCCGCCCCCGGTTGGTTTTGAGCCCTCTGGAAACTGCATTCTAGTGTAGATGAAACGCACAGCAGATAACTCTTCCACCCTGCGTTACTTGGCCAATGGCCAGTGTAGATGTGTTCCTGGAAAGGACACAAAGGAGGGAAGGGAGGGAAATGGGGTGATTTACCGGGAGGGGGAGACCAAGGAGGGAAGAGCTTCATATCAAAATTGAAGGCATTGTTATGATTATGTTCATTCCTCTCTTTGGCTCAAAAGAACATAGGAGGAAGTGAATGGACAGATAAGACTTTGTGTTGTCGAAGGCTTTCATGGCCGGAATCACTGGGTTGCTGTGAATCTTCCGGGCTGTTGGCCATGTTCCAGAAGCATTCTCTTCTGACGTTTCACCCACATTTATGGCAGGCATCCTCAGAGGTTGTGAGGTTTGTTGGAAGCTAGGCAAGTGAGGTTTATATATCTGTGGAAGGTCCAGGATGGGAGAAAGAACTCTTGTCTATTGGAGGCGGGTGTGAATGTTGTAATTAATCACCTTGATCATCATTGGAAAGCCTTGCAGCTTCAAGGCCTAGCTGTTCCCTGCCTGGGGGAATCCTTTGTTGGGAGGTGCTAACGCTACCTGATTGTGGGCTACCTGATTGTTTCATGTCTGGAATTCCCCTGTTTTGAGAGTGTTGTTCTTTATTTACTGTCCTTTATTTAAAAAAATACTGATAGCCAGATTTTGTTCACTTTCAGGGTTCCCTCCTTTAGTCCTTTCTGTTGAAATTGTCCACATGCTTATGGATTTCAGTGGCTTCTCAGTGTAGTCTGACGTGATAGTTGTTAGAGTGGTCCAGCATTTCTGTGTTCTCAAATAATATGCCTATCCAGGTTGGTTCATCAAGTGCTCTGCTATGGCTGACTTCTCTGGTTGAATCAGTCTGCAGTGCCTTTCATGTTTCTTGATTCGTGTTTGGGCAATGCTGAGTTTGATGGTCTCTATGTAGACTTGTCCACAGCTGCATGGTATACGATAGACTCCTGCAGAGGTGAGAGGATCTCTCTTGTCCTTTGCTGAACGTAGCATTTGTTGGATTTTCTTAGTGGGTGTGTAGATACAGTCTGGAAATTGTGTTTCATCAGCTTCCCTATGCGCTCAGTGGTTCCCTTGATGTATGGTAAGAACACATTTCCTCTGGGTAGGTCTTTGTCTTTCCTCTCCTGGCTTGTTCTTGGTCTTGCAGCAATTCCGATGTCTGTGATGGAGTCTCCATTGACTTGTAGAGCCCAGTTTAGGTGATTCAGTTCACCTTGGAGGAGGTGTGGTTCGCAAGTCTGCCAGGGCTTTAATTGTGCTGCTTCTTCTTCTTCTTCTTCTTCTTCTTCTTCTTCTTCTTCTTCTTCTTCTTCTTCTTCTTCTTCTTCTTCTTTTAACTTCGGTGATGGCTGGAGTTTTTATGTCGGTATCTATCCATGTGTCTATATACCTTACAACCTCTGAGGATGCCTGCCATAGATGTGGGCGAAACGTCAGGAGAGAATGCTTCTGGAACATTATCCATACAGCCCGGGAAAACTCACAGCAGCCCTGTGATTCCGGCCAGGGAAGCCTTGGACAACGCAATAAAGCCTCTTTTCCGCCGAAATTCGAAATATCGGATGGGTTTGGCGGAGTGTGTGGAAACAGATGAAGATGAGTTTCCTTTCTTGGGTGCCGAGGGGAGTAAATGTGCAGTGCAGACGGTTTTTAGGCCACCAGCCAAAACAACAACCACAATAATGCTTTGGGGAAGGTTTTTGTGGGGTGTTGGGTTTGTTTGTTTGTTTACAGTCCTTCATATTTCAGATTGATAGTGATGGGTGAGGGGCAGATAAATAAATATCAGTTGCAAGTTTTAGTTTGCTTAACTCCAGTGCCTCCTCCCTGGGACCAGGATCAGGTCCAAGGACTGTCCTTCCTCGCCAGCCCAGTTCTTTGTAGCCGAGCAGCAGGTGCGTCCTGAGGTCATTCCCTGGAGGCTGGACTTTCTCTCCTTCCTCCTCTTTCTCTCGTTGTCTCCTCTCTCGTTCCCTCCCTTTCGAGCGTTTGCCCCTAATAGAGACGAGCCGGGCTCTGTCTATAGAGACAAAAGGTTCTCCACATTTATTTGTATTTGTGTCTTAAGTCGACGGGGAGATCTTGTTATCCTAGGATCAGTTCCTCTGGGGTTTGGTTGTCAGCATCCCTTCACATTAATTGGTCAGCGTGGATGTGCTCCCCGCGCCTTCCTTTTTGATTTCGAATTTGACCCGCATTGCCCAGTTATAACGGACTGATGCCGCTTTGACCGCCAGAGCGCCCTCCTTTGGAATCCTGGAGTTTGCAGTTCAGGAAGGAGAATGGGAATTCCCTATTCCTCTTCTTCAATGATAGCTGAGCTCTCAAGCTTCCACGAAACGCAGGAGTTAAGGTGGTATCGAAGTGTTATGCCGGTGAAGTGTGGACACTGGGCACACTTTTGGTTGTCAATAATTCTTCATTCATATCCATACACACATATAAGAGTATACCTTGTGTTACTTTTGGTGTTTGAATCCTCGCTCTATTTTTAATAAATGTCTCTCTAAGGCCCTTTATTTTATCTATGTGTATTTTAACTATTAAGGCTGAATCTACAATGCCATATAATGCAGTTTGAACTGAATTATATGGCTTGTGTTGTATCCCGCCTGGAGCTGCGAGGAGAAGAGAATAGCAAATATTATTTATTTATTTATAAATATAAATTTTTATTTACATACCTTAACAGCTTACAGTGTAAAAATAATAAAATAATATTTATTTATTTCCAATATTTCTACCCCGCCTTTCTCCCCAAGGGGACTCAGGGCGGCTTATACAACTGGCAGGATCACTACCAGTACATAAATACTAAAACCAAAACAAAATAATAATAATAACAATAATCATGTATGTTATTATTTATTTTTATTTAAATATAAAATTTTATTTACATACATTAACGGCTTACAGTGTAAAAAATAATAAAATAAGAATAAATAAATAAGTTATAAAATAATTATTTATTTTTATTATTTATTTTTATTTAAATATTTTTATTTACATACATTAACAGTTTACAGTGTAAAAATAATTAAAAAAGTAATATAATAATGAAATAGTGAAAATTATTATTATTTTATTATGACACAGCAAACAAGATAGATATGAAATCCAGCATATCTATCTTGTTTGCTGTGTCATAATAAAATAATAATAATAATTTTCACTATTTCATTATTATTTTATTATTTTTTATTATTTTTACACTGTAAACTGTTAATGTATGTAAATAAAAATTATTATTATTATTATTATTATTATTATTATTATTATTATTATTATTATTATTATTATTATTGTCACCATCACCATCCCGAGACAATACCCGGTCTGGGCAATAGGTGTGATGATACACATTTTGCACTCTCTGATCTTCCCCCTTGTTGCTTCCCAATCGCCCCCTATGGCTCCATCTGCTTGATATAAATAATCCCGCTTGATACCATTCCCTAATCCACTTCTTTCTTTCTTCCTTCCTTCCTTCTCCCCCACCCCAACCCTTTTTCCGCCGGCGGAATTGAAAGTGGAGGGAGGGATTAATAACCTTTAAACATGGAAACAACTCTCCCTCCTTCTTTCAAAACAGTTGGGGAGGGATTGCTCCAAATTAAACAGATGCCCCTTCCCTCCCTCCCTCTTCTTCATAGGATTGTCACAGAGGACTACGCCCCCCAAATAACAACAACAACAACAACAACAACATCTATTTGAACACGAGGCGAGGTGGCGATTGTGGTCGCTGCTGTTGATGTTTCAATGCGTTTATCTAAAGCGTTAGAAGGCATTTCTGAACTAAACAAATATATACACTCGAAGAAAGAGAGAAAGGGAAGTGTGTTTGGTGACTCTCAAGCTTGCTTGCTTAAACGTGGAGAGTATATTTCCAGGGAATTATTCACCCGTCGTCGAAGGCTTCCATGGGTTGCTGTGAGTTTTCCGGGCTGGATAGCCATGTTCCAGAAGCATTCTCTCCTGACGTTTCGCCCGCATCTATGGCAGGCAACCTCAGAGGTTGGGAGGTAAAGTATATTGGAAACTAGGACAAGGGAAGTTTATATATCGGTGGAAGGTCCAGAGTGGGAGAAAGACATCTTGTCTGGTGGAGCTTCAAAGCCTGGCTGCTTCCTGTCTAGGGGAATCCTTTGTTGGAAAGTGTTAGCTGGCCCTGATTGTTTCTTGTTAGGAATTCCCCTGTTTTCTGGGTGTTGTTATTTATTTACTGTCCTGATTTTAGAGTTTTTTTAATACTGGCAGCCAGAGCTGGCTACCAGTATAAAAAAACTCTAAAATCAGGACAGTAATTCTGGCTAAAAAACTCTAAAATCAGAACAGTGAATATAGAACAACACTCAGAAGATCGGGAAATTCCAAACAGGAAACAATCAGAGCCAGAAAGCAGCCAGGGTTTGAAGCTGCAAGGCCATTCGATGCTAATCAAGGTGATTAACTGCAACATGCACACTTGCCTACAACAGACAAGAGTTCTTTCTCCCACCCTGGACCTTCCACAGATATATAAACCCCACTTCCCTAGTTTCCAACAGACCTCACAACCTCTGAGGATGCCTGCTATAGATGTGGAAGAGAATGCTTCTGGAATAGGACAATACCGTCCGGAAAACTCACAGCAACCCAATCGTTAATTTGTTTTGAATGAGGAGGGTCGAATCCCCCTTCTCAAAAAAAAGAAGAAACCAAAGAACGTGGATGAAAATATCTATTCTTCGTTCGCTTTCATAAGGAAATCTGTTTCTAAAATTTGAAAATTCTTCTTTGATGGGAAAATACAGGAGGCATATGTTTCTCTTCGTTTTACCCCTTCCATTTCTTTTTAAAATATCTTCCGGTTATATAAGTATCATTACGCAATGTGTAAAGTCAGCCTTTTCCCCTTTCCAAGACCTTTTCTCCTCTTCGGGCTGGTCCAACATGCACGTCCACACTGAAATCATTTTACTTTGTTTTTGTTTTTATTTCGTATTTTGGAATGAGGAATTTTGCCGTTTGCTTCTTTCCTCTTTTAACCCGCTTTCCACAGAAAATTATTCCCAGAATTGAAGCCTTCTCCTGACTTAACAAGGGAGGAAACGGCGCTGGACTCAGTCATTAAGGCTGCCTTCCGAATAAACAGATACCACCTACCGACTTGTATAGTAAATAGAGAAACCAAGTCGTACCTATTGTTCCGAAAAGGAAAAAGATTTAGGGAGGAGGGTGGCAACAAATAACAACGTATATTATTATTATTATTATTATTATTATTATTATTATTATTATTATTATCATTATTATTATTATTTATTCACATTCAAGTATAATAATAATATTAGTAATAATAATATATTATTATTCATATTCAAGCATAAATATAGCATTAGTAATAATATATAAATAATAATAATAACAATCTATTATGATTCACACTCAAGTATAATAATAGTATTAGTAATAATAATATAGATAATATAAATAATAATCTTTTATTATTCACATGAAAGTATGATAATAGTATTAGTAATAATAATAATAATATAAATAATATAAATAATAATATATTATTATTCCCATTCAAGTATAATAATAGTATTAGTCATAATAATTGGATCCCCCCCCCCCCCCCCGTGGCACAATGGGTCAAAGCCTTGTGCTGGCAGGACTGCTGAACTAAAGGTTATGTTGCTGACCTGAAGGTTGCCGGTTGGAATCCACTTCTCTCACACCAAAAGCGACTTGCAGTTTCTCAAGTCGCTCATTACACGGAAAAAGTAATAGTAATAATAATAATAATAATAATAAGAAGAAGAAGAAGAAGAAGCAACTAATCGCTGTTATCTTGCTAATAAGTAAAATAATAATAGTAATAATCATAATTAATAATAATAATATACTGAGATAGTTGTAGAGGGAGATGCAAGTATGGAATTATTATCGGGCGCCAATAATATCTCATTTGAGGATTATTATTTTTTATAACAAAAGGAGTCAAAAGTCTTCCTACATAAAAGTAATTGAGTTACGTTCTAGTGCTCCGAATTAACGGGCTTCATCACTCCCTAAGATTTAATATTATATATAACAACTTTAAAAATAAAACGCCTTCGTTTCAGGTTTTCTTTTCAAATCTTGCTGCCCGGGAGGAAACG
Source organism: Anolis carolinensis (assembly GCF_035594765.1). Taxonomy (NCBI): domain Eukaryota; kingdom Metazoa; phylum Chordata; class Lepidosauria; order Squamata; family Anolidae; genus Anolis; species Anolis carolinensis. Next base: position 299,081,294 of record NC_085842.1, read on the forward strand.
CGCTTCACCTTCAGCAACTCTTTCATCCCTCGAGGAGCTTTTCCCAGCGCCTTCAGTTCCTCTCCCATGGATTCCCTTAGAGATCCTCCTAAAGATCCATCCACCTGAAGAGGAGCCCTGCGGCACATGGGACGCCTTATCCAAGGCAGATTGAACGTGACACCACTGTAACTGTCATGGCTCAATGCTTATGGGATCATGGAAGTTGTACCTTGACTTCTTTGCAAAAGGGGTGCTGGTGCAAATACCACCAGACTGCAAATCCCAGGCTTCCATGAGCATTTAGCGGTGGGAGTCAAAGGGGTGCCAATCCCTTCGACAGTGCAGAATATGCGCCACGATGCAGAAAAAGCGTCGAAGGAAACCGTCCCTAGTGGCAAAAGCCACGGGTTGACTCTAAAGTCAAAGGTACTCATTGGAAAGTACTCATTGGAAGGAAACCAAAGAGGAGAAATCAAACATTCGACCAAATCTTAAAAAGTCGCCGTCGCTTTTGAAATATTTTAAGTTTTATTTGTTCTTTATCGGCGCAAAGGACGCTTTTCTTTTGAAGGTTGACATCAACTCCCCAAAAATAAATTTTGGGTTGAAACTCCATTGTTTTTAAGGTCTGGGTCAAAAGAGAAGAGTGGGGAAGAAGGAGGAGGAGCAGGAGGAAAAGAAGTGTGTGCTGTCGAAGGCTTTCATGACCACGTTCCAAAAGCATTCTCTCCTGACCTTTCGCCATCTATGGCAGGCATCCTCAGAGGTTGTGAGGTCTGTTGGAAACCAGGCAAGTGGGGTTCATATATCCGTGGAATGTTCAGGGTGGGATAAAGAACTCTTCCTTGCCTGAGGCAAGTGTGAATGTAGCAATTGGCCAGCTTGATTCGCATTGAATAACCTGGTTGCTTCAAAGCCTGGCTAAAATCAGGGCAGTCAATAAAGAACCACCAGAAAACAGGGGAATTCCAGACACGAAACAATCAGGGCCAGCTAGCACCTCCCAACAAAGGATTCCCCCAGGCAGGAAGCAGCCAGGCTTTGAAGCTGCAAGGCTATTCAATGCTGATCAAGGAGATTAACTGCAGCATTCACACTTGCCTCCAGCAGACAAGAGTTCTTTCTCCCATTCTGGACCTTCTACAGATATATAAATCCCACTTGCCTAGTTCCCAACAGACCTCACAATCTCTGGGGATGCCTGCCATAGATGTGGGCGAAATGTCAAGAGGGAATGCTTCTGGAACATGGTCATACAGCCCGGAAATCTCACAGCAACTCAATAATAATAATAATAATAATAATAATAATAATAATAATAATAATAATAATAATAATAATATACAGAAAACATATCTAAGTTCTCAGGTTTTATTGAAGTTGCCTCCCAAGGACTTGAAGGACGCCTTCTCAAATAGCATGAACTGGGACCACCTTTTCTCTTTCTTTCTTTCTTTCTTTCTTTCTTTCTTTCTTTCTTTCTTTCTTTCTTTCTTTCTTTCTTTCTTTCTTTCTCTCTCCCTTCCTTCCTTCCTTCCTTCCTTCCTTCCTTCCTTCCTTCCTTCCTTCCTTCCTTCCTTCCTTCCTTCCTTCCTTCCTTCCTTCCTTCCACTCCGCATTTCCAAACTGACTCAAGTGCTATGTTTCATCACAACCTCCCCCCCCCCCCCTTTTGTCCTCAACGGTTGAAAAGAATGGTTTAGGAGATTAGCTAATTAAAGCGCATTAATAACGGGACGAAAGGGAATCAATCAAAGCCTGGCTCCAAATTACCCTCCTGCCCCGCTCGCTCCTCCAAGAGAAAGAAAACGGCCATTCTCTCTGGAGCGGACAGGTGCGCCTTGAATTACTGCGGCAGCTGAAAAAAAGAAAACCCATTTTCGGTGGCTGTTTCGGCTTCTCCTTTCTGCTTCGCCTCCTCTTCTTTCTCATTCGAAAAGGGGAAAAAAGTCTTTCATATACTTACTATGCGGTGGTTCAACCATCATTAAAAAAACTAAGGAAATATATTCTTCGGAAAAGAAGACCGAGAATCACTGAGAGAAAAAGAAGAAAAAAAATGAGGATTAGTATTATAGAATTAGTATAACGTTATTAATTACACCTCCAACCCGTTATCTCAATCCCTTCACTTTTATATTTTACAGGATCGGGATCTCTTTTCCCGTTAAGGAAAGTAAAAAGCCTGTGTTTTTCCCCCCCTATGTCGTATCTTTAAATATCTATCTATCTATCTATCTATCTATCTATCTATCTATCTATCTATCTATCTATCTATATCTCCTCCCTTTTGAACCTGACACAAAGCCACAGACACACAGTTACTTGAATTCTCCCTGCATGTATGTATGTGTGTGTGTGTTTGCCTTGTAATGGCAGAGAAACAAGTCCCTGAACTTAAAATGCAAACCAATTTCTCACTCGTTGAGGAAAAGAAAAGAAATCCAATCCGACCCAAGCTGGCAACTTTCCTCCTGGTCCCAAGGAGTGCTTCTTGATCTCTGAGAGCCCCCTAAAGCTTCCCCTCGAGCCAATAAATAGATCCATCCAATATCCATCCATCTACTCTATCTCTGTCCTCTGCCTTTGCCACTCTTGCCATGCCACTGTGGGGCTGCCCCATTGCCGGCTCCTTCTCCATGGCTCTCCTTTCGCAGCCTCCTTCTCCCACCTTGGAGCAGCAAGTCCCAGGAACTAGGAGAACCGAGCCGGGCTCCCTCTGTGCCCAAAATGCCCCCAGTTCCTCCAAGACCGCAATATAAATAATGCACAAGCGGTCCTCTTCCTCCACTGCCAGGCGCAGGTGGCTCCTTCTCTGAATACCAAACCCTTTCAGTTGCACAGCCAGCAACCCCCCCCCCCCACCCCAATCATCCCTCCCCAAAACCCTCCCCTCCTCTTCCCCCCCCTCCCCTCCTCCTCCCTGCCCAGGAACCTTACAATTAATGCTAACTTAGTCCATGTACCGTTTCATTAACCCCCCCCCCCCCTCTGGAAAAGAGTGGAAGAGGAAAGATTACGCACATAGGGGGAAAGAGGGGCTCGTGGGGTGGGTGGGGTGGGGAAGGGGAGCCGGATTTGCATAACGCTTTGTCCTTTTCGCGCCTGTAGAGCTGCCAAGGGTTAGGGCGCTAATTGGGCGAGATTAATAGGGCGGGGGAGGGGCTGCCTTGGGGGTTGGCATGCCCCAAAAGACACCGTGGCTCTCTGTGTGTTTCTCTTGTGTTTGTGTGTAGCAGGACAGACTCCAAAAGGGATGCATTCACGTTGTAACATCCTTGCGTGGCATGGGTGGGGTGGGGGTCTTTTTCCCTGTCCCATGACAATATGAAGAGTGGGGGGGGGGCGCGGATCTATGGGATTGATGCTGTGCGAGAGAAAAGGGGACTGCTCGCCTGGACAGCCCACCTACTCACCCCATTCAGTTTCTGTTCTTGGCACTAAATGAGAGGCGTCCCCCGGAAAAAAGCTGTACAGCAGCGCTCCGTAGTGGCCACGATGAGTACTGCAGGGAGAATCGTTCTCCAAAGCCTTATAGAGTGAGGCAATACTGTCCCTTAGTGGACTGGGACGAAATCTAACATTTCTCCGGAACGAAGGAAGCAGGACATTTGAAAGGTGTCTAAAGTGATGGATGATGTTGATGATGATGATACACTAGGATCTCAGTTAACTGGTACCCATCGGGAATGGTAGATGCCCAAATAAAAGTAGTTTCTGGTTGCTTGAAAGTCAATATTAAAAATAGGTATAATAGGAGCCCTGTTGGCTCAGTGCGTTAAAGCACTGAGCTGAGCTGCTGAACTTGCAAACAGAAAGGTCGCAGGTTCAAATCCTGGGAGCGGAGTGAGTGCCCGCTGTTAGCTCCAGCTTCTGCCAACCTAGCAGTTCGAAAACATGCAAATGTGAGTAGATCAACAGGTACCACTCCGGCGGGAAGGTAACAGAAATAATGACCTTGGAGGTGTCTATGGACAACACCAGCTCTTCGGCTTAGAAATGGAGATGAGCACCAACTCCCAGAGTCAGACAGGACTTAAGACAGGGGAAACCTTTACATTTACCTATAATACTATATAATAGTGAAGAGTAGAGACATCACAATGGCAATGAAGGCCCGCATAGTTAAAGTAATGGTATTCCCCCGTAGTAACCTATGGATGTGAGAGCTTGACAATAACTAAGTCTAAGAGAAGGCCTAGTTTACAACATACCTTACAACCTCTGAAGATGCCTGCCACAGATGTGGGTGAAACGTCAGGAGAGAAAGCTTGTAGAACATGGCCATACAGCCCAAAAGACTCACAGCAACCCAGTGATTCTGGCCATGAAAGCCTTTGACAATACATGGAAGATAGATGCTTTTGAACTGTGGTGTTGGAGGAAAATTCTGAGAGAGCCTTGGACCGCAAGAAGATCCAACCAGTGCAAACTCCAGGAAATAATGCCTGACTGCTCACTGGAGGGAAGGATATCAGAGGCAAAGATGAAGTATTTTGGCCACATCATGAGAAGACAGGAAAGTTAGGAGAAGAGAATGATGCTGGGGAAAATGGAAAGAGAAAGGAAGAGGGGCCGACCAAGGGCAATATGGATGGATGGTATCCTTGAAGTGACTGGCTTGACCTTGAAAGAGCTGGGGGTAGTGACCACCAATAGGGAGTTCTGGCGTGAGCTGGTCCATGAGGTCACAAAGAGTCGGAAGTGACTGAATGAATAAACAACAACATAATACTATATAATAATAATAATAATAATAATAATAATAATAATAATAATAATAATTTATTTCTAACTCACATCTCCTTCCCCAAAGGAACTCAGTGCAACTTCCAAATATAACACAACAACATGGCAAACATTCAATACTATAAAATCAAACACATTCAAAACATTTTAAAACATTTGCGCATAAATTAGCAAAACAGAGAAACATACTATACCATACTATAACATTAATATACCACATACTATACCATACCATAATATTAATACTGAAATAAAGTAATTCAAAGCAAAGTGCTGCCTCTGAAAAATCCTATAAATTTCTTGGGAAGACAGGCAGACAAATGTCAGTATTCTGGAAAAAGCAAAAAACCACCAGCATTGAAGCAATGATATTTCGCCATCAACTACACTGGACTGGCCACATTGTTCAAATATCCGATCACTGTCTTCCAAAGCAATTACTATATGCTCAACTCATGAATGGAAAATGGAATGTTGGTGGACAGGAAAGGAGATTTAAGGATGGGATTAAAGCTAACTTTAAAACTATGGCATAGACACTGAGAACTGGGAAGCCCAGATATGTATATGTTTTAAGACATTGAGTAATTGCCTCTATGTAAGCTGCCTTGAGTCCCATGCAGGGTAGAGAAAGGCGGGGTATAAATAGAGTAAATAAATAAATAATATATACAATTTTAGAAAACAAACCATCTGAGCCATTAAAACATTGCTCATTAACAGTTTACGTAAAGGTAAATGTTTTCCCTTGACGTTAAGTCTGTCGTGACCGACTCTGGGGGTTGGTGCTTATCTCCATTTTTAAGCCGAAGAGCTGGCGTTGTTCATAGGTTGTGTGGCCGGCATGACTGCATGGAGCGCCGTTACCTTCCTGCCGGAGCAGTACCTATTGATCTACTCACATTCACATGTTTTCGAACTGCTAGGTTGGCAGGAGCTGGGGCTAACAGCGGGCGCTCATTCTGCTCCCAGGATTTGAACTTGGGACCTTTTGGTCTGCAAGTTCAGCAGCTCAGTGCTTTAACACACTGTGCCACCAACAGTTTACATACATTAAAACTCCATGACCACTCTAGGCAAAATTATTCAACCAACTTTGCCTGAGGGAGTAAGAGGGAGTGGACCCCTGGTCCATATGCTTATAGATCCATGGATGGGCCTCAGAAGGTGCTCAGCATTTATTTCCCCATTTTCTTCCTTTTTGCCTTTTGATCTTTTAAAGGGGTCCTTCTTTTCCTCATCCAATAAAAGGCAATCATACTCAGACACGAGGAAAAGAAGGACCCGAATAAAATGTTAAAATCCACAAGACTGGAGGGGCAGGAGCTGTACAAGTTTAGATACAGAGATAACCCATGTTTAAAAGCTGTTCTCTGCTAGATGAAAAGTAGGTCATCAGGAGGAACGTTCTAGACATCCCTTTGTTTGGGTATATTGCAACTTGGGTACATTGCAATGCCTCCCTCCACTATCTTTTAAGCTTTTCCTGTCTGCTTCCTTATAAGATGCAATGTATGGGCCATTGGTATTATCTCGGTTTTGGTTCCTGGACACTCAATGGATACCAAAATCATTTGATGTTCAAGTCCTATTATATATAATGGCATCTCTTATATAAAATGGCAAAAATCAAACCTGCTTTTTGGAATTATTTTTTTAGGGGGAGTGGGGAATATTTTCAGCCCATGGATGGTTAAAGATGCATAATCTGTAGATACAAAGTGTTGACTGTAATGTGTTACATAATATAATGTCACATTTGTGGGTTTAATTTTTGTGGATTTGATTATTTGAAGACTTCATTAATATGGTCTCTCTGGGAATCTTCACCATAGAATCACACTGTAGAACCTATAGATTCTTAGAGAAGTGTCATCTCTGTAAAACAACAACAACAACAAAAACCCAGAGTTTCTTCATTGTTGTGCCTCCTAAGCGCAGTGAATGTAGAGGACCAACTGTACTCAATTGCCCTAATAGCAAATGGAAGAAGGGAGGTGGAAAGAATGCTTGACTGAAGCAGCATTTACCAACATTTTCCATATGTTTTCCAGACACAATTTTTTGATGAGCAACGTCATCCCTGTTTGTTGCTCACTTTTCCCATGGCTCCTTATCCTAAAACAAGAGCCTCAAATAAAAGACACATTCCAATAACCACTTATCTTCAAATGGGCCTTCAATCCGTGAATTCCCTGCTGTAAAGTTGGAGACATGGATCAAGATCCTCCATCAAGCTAGGCTCAGCTTAGAGTGGGGAGAAGACACAAAGGAAAATAGTCCCCTGCTCCCCAAATGGCCTAACCAGTTCCAGATCCCATTTGATCATGGAAACTAAACAGAGTCCGCTCTGGTTTGCACTAGGATGGAAGACTTCCTGGAAATACCAGGTGCTGTAGGCTATATTTCAGAGGACGAAACTGGTAAAACCACTCCTGAGAATTCTTTGCCCAAGAAAACCCTGCAAAATTCATATGGCTGGTATAAATTGACAAGCAACTTGAGGACAGGGTTGTTGTGTGTCTTCCAGGCTTGAGGACACATACATACACACCACTAAAAAAGTGAGTAAGCTACACTTGAATGTGGAATCATAGAATTATAGAACTGGATCATCTTTAAGTCACTATCATGATCCTGCCCACCACAATCCTATTTACACTATCATGTATCCCACCCACCTCCAAATGCTGGCATGAATGTATGAGAGAAAGCCACTTGTAAAATATAAAGCAGAAAGGAAGGATAAAGAAAGGAGAGCAATAGTTTCTATTTGCAAAGTTCATTGAGAATACCCCCTTTGCCATTGGAAATTGCTTTAGTGTTTTACTGAACTCTCTCTTCCTCGCTCTCTCAATCTCTCTCAGCTAAATTAACTTCTACTTTCTCATGCATATTTTATTCCAATATTTTTTGCCTTTAAAAAGTTTATTAGGTACATTTCCTACCCAGCATATTATCAACAGTGTGTCTATAACCCTGAGTAGTTATTTAGCTAAAGTGTTTACAAAATATTAACTCTCCAAGGATTTCATGGGTCCACATTTTCAGCTGCCTAAAATCATAGTGAGACATCAGAGCTAAAAAGGATTGTTGAAGCTGAATTGAAAGACTCAAATTAATCAATTCTTGTTCTCTTCTCATTCTGCAAACGAAACCTTGCTGACGCTATGATTCTTCTCTCTGTTTCCTTATTGTAAGCAATAAGATTGGCAACTATCTTGAGAAAAGGTCAGGCCAGAAGCCTTTGGAATCAGAGTCTTCATACAGGTTTGGCATCCTTTTGTCATGTGCCAGTGAAAAGAAATAGTTGTAGGTGAATGTAGGATATTTACTTTGCACACAGGAAGCCCTGGGTTCAATCCTAATCATCATCATCATCATCATCATTTATATTCTGCCCTCTCCCCCCAGAGGGATTCAGGGTGGATTCCAGACATAAAAGGCAAACATTCAATCCCCAAAGACAACAACAGTACACCCATAATAATTAAAATTGATAACCAAACATAGAAAAGCAAATTATGACTAACAACTAAAATTTAAAAAATGCAATCTGTTATATTACACATAAAACAAAACCTCAACAAAACAGAAGACTGGAAACACTGCTGCCAGGAACTTTGGAGGGCTGTTTTGAATGGGCAGACCTAATCTCCAATCAGAGGCGGTCCAACCATAAGGCGAAATAGGCACTTGCCTGTGGCGCCATCGTCCCGGGGGCGCCATCGTCCTGGGAGGAGGGCACCACTCTCCACCTCCTTCTCTTTCAGGCCTTCCGGCGGCCGCGCTGGGCCTCCCAGTGCCCGTGCTGGGCCCTCCGGCCGGCGCGGACCCACCTTCGCACCACGCGAGCCCACCTTTGGGGCCTTCAGAGATTGTGAGGTCTGTAGGAACTTGGAAGCTAGGTATGTGGGGTTTATATATCTGTAGAAGGCCCAGGGTGGGAGAAAGAACTTTTCTTTGAAGCAGGTGTGAATGTTGTAATTAATCACCTTGATTAGCATTTAATGGCCCTGTGGCTTCAAGGCCTGGCTTCTTCTTGCCTGGGAGAATCTTTTTTTGGGAGGAGTTAGCTGTCACTGATTTGTAAAATCATAATGTAATTTGATGTTTTATAGGCTTTTCCTTTATCCTTCCTTATTATCCAACATTTTCGCTTATCCAACGCTTTTATTTTTCAGTGATTGGTTGGGGGGGGGGGCAAAATTCTGTTCGCCTACACTTGAAAAATACCTAGGGCCGGCTCTGTCTCCAATGTAGAATGAACGCAGTTTGAAACCATTTTAACTGTCATAGCTCAATGCTCTGAATTGATGGCATTTGTAGTTTGGAGAGGCACCAGCACTCTTCAGCAGAGAAGACTTCAGCTTTTATAAAAGTACAACTTCCATGATTCCATAACATTGAAACATGGCAGTTAATGTGGTATCAAATAGCATTAATTCTGCAGTATAGATGCTCCCCAAGAAGGTCATATTATCATAGAATCATAGAGCTTGAAGAGACCACATTGACAATCCAGTCTAACTCCCTGCCATGCAGGAAAAAGACAATCAAAGTAACCCTGACAGATGACCATCCAGCTTCTGTTTAAAAGGAGCTTCCACCACACTCCGAGGCAGTGAGTCTTTTGTGGGTCTCAAAGTAGTGTGTGATGCAGTGAACATCTCAAGAAGTTTCCCATCCCTCAGGAAAAGTATTATTTCAATATAAATACAGTGGTGTTCTAAACTCCTCCGCTGCATGAGGGAGGAGGGAAAATCCAACCACACACCACTAAATTACAATGTGCCCTATCTGGGATTGAAGAATAGGGTATAGTGAATTGAAGATGGCAGTTCACTTAACCACATTGCTGCCCCAGACATCAGCATTAAATCATAGCAATTTGGCATCAAAAGAAACACAGACCTTACAATTTATAGTCCAGTCAGCCTTCCATATTTACATGTTTAACTTTTGCAGATTTGATTAATATGGTCTCTCCAGGAATCTCAGGTCCTCCAGTATGTCAACTACCACCATAGAGGTGTGCTGGAGGACTTAGGCACGTGTTCTCTCAGATAAAAAATATTAATGGTTTCCCTACTTTTGCAGGGGTCTTCCACTCTTAACTGCAGTGAATATAGAGGGCTGTTATAAGGCTTTAGTGCTTGCCCTTTAAGGGTTTTCCATTTGTGAGAAGGCAGGCTGATCATCTGGGCCATAGACTCTCTAAAGAATGGCTACAGACCTTCAGATTCAGGGTATAGGTTCTAGTAACCCATTTGCATTGCCTGATGTAAAGACTTGCCCTGCTTCCTCCTTTTCCTTTCCCTTCCTTCTTTTTATAATTATATCATTTATTTGTATCCCACTTTCACTCCAAAATTGGAACTCAAAGTAGCTGTAATTTATAAGAGAAAAAATGCAAAAAGTGAAAAACAGAATTTAACAATTCACAGTAGGAATTTCAGAGTCGGGCAGCCACCAAGAAGGGCATCTCTCACATTCCCACCAACTGTGCTTGAGATGTGGAACAGAGGGAAGATGGTGAGACCAAGAGAACATAAAAGAAGAAGAAAAAGAAACAGGGGAAAGCTTTTCCTGGGGGCCTTTATTGTAGGGAAAAGTTCATTGAACTTCTCTAAGAGATATTTGTGAGAATTTCATAACAGGACTTGCACACAGCAATACTAAGTATGTCTTAGGGCTGGTATAAGAAACATGTGGACTGTAACTTTTATGAACTCCAATGTATTGGGGCTGATGGCTTCCATGTTGATCAGATGATGAATCCATTCTGGGATTTAGCCTGAACTTCAAAGAAGCTATACAAGATACTGATCTCATTTAGGAGGAGACACAGCTCAGGACCATGAATAGTTCCTCTGACATTTATTCTAAAAGTGGAGTGCCTTACCTGCCCCATTGACATGGAAACCAGCAGTCACCATTTATGATGGGAGTTGTCAGCCAATAGTATCTGCAGGGTCACAAGTTCTCAGTCCTGCTTTATTAGAACATCTGAATTTCTGTTTTTAAATGAAAGTATTTTGGAAAAAAAACTTCTCAAACTCCATTGCATTTTGAAGTGCCTTCCTGCCTTCTCCCCATTCTCTGGTGTGATTGAGAGTTACTTTTTTTTAAAAGGAAATCTTTGATTCCCAGAATTGTAACATGCTCAAAAGGGAGAGACGCCTTCTTCTGATTGCCTGTTGTGAAGTTCAGCCGTTATCCTTTAGAAATCACTCAGAGGGCAAGTCTGATTAATAGACTGATCCATCAAAATCGCCCGCGTTGGGTCAGTGTCGCATGGCCAGGCAGGGAGAGGGCATATGCATTATTCAGTGCTACTAGAAAGGCCTTAAATCAGCAAAAGGGAACTCACCGTGGAGGGAACGCATTGAAGCATTGCCAAGGACAAATGTCCACACTCTCTGTTCTATACTCCATAATATAGAGGGAAGAACAAGGTGAATGTCCAGAGACTGTAAATAGTATTATTCATTTGGGAAGATATGAGTGTGGATTAAGTAAATAATCTTATAACATTCTTTATCTAATTCTACCTTATTGACTTGGATCCTATTGTTAGTCCCAACTAGAGAAGACCCATTGAATAGAATTTCCCTATGTGTTGATCTTATAACAGCTGATTTAATGGGTTTACACTAGCTGAAGCTACGTCATAAGTTCCTATACTATTTTAGTGTGTATATTTTTGGGGAAGAAAAGTGATACTGCAAGAGATTCTTTTGAAAATCCATAACTCTGTGGAAAGGCTATTATTTTCCAAGTAGAAAGTCCTTAGTTCACTTCCTTAGCATTTTAAATAGCTTCAGTATGGGACTACCTTACTACCTTAAGACTTGTGGTCACTTTCTGATCTTTTATACTCATTTTCCAGCTTAAGCAAAGTAGGTCAACACTGAAAAGTCTAAATACACATAGAAAATGTTGTACATTCATAGCAGTTTAAAGTTAAGTTATACACATTCATCATTGGGAGTATCCCCTAACTTTGCCTGAAGTGAGTGAGGCAAAGCTAGTTTAAACAAAAACAACAAAAGTATATGATACACATCCTGGTACTCATCATGAAGACAGCTAGCCTTCCCTTCAAGATGAGTCAAAGGCAGCAGCGGGTGGGGGTAGGCAAGACCTAGGACATGGTCCTATCATCTGTTTCTTCCTCTAGTCTGTATAATAATGTGTAAACCTGAAAGAATGTCTAAGGGCTCCTAATCCCTGAATATTACACTGGTGGGAATTCTGCACAGTGAATTAGAGGAGTTACATTCTGATACTACAGCTCTTGGAACCATCTGAGATTTGTTGTCCCAAAACATAACCTTTCTATTCCCTACACAGAACTCTCTATTAGAAAAGCCAACAAATCACCATTCTTATTCAAACTCAATTGAAACTGTTTAAAAACTGCAGCACAGATGTGAATCTCAGAGTTGCACAGATGATCTAATAGAAACCAGGATTTCTGACTACTGGTCACAGAGTATGAGTGCTAGCTTTTGTTGTTGTTTTTTTCTTTTCTTTTTTTAATGGAGAAAATAAATCCTTCAAGGACTATGGGATTTCTCTTCTTGAGTCAAAATCTTTGCAAACCTGTCATGAATCATGACTTGGCCAAGAAGCTGTATTTTCTCTTTTTTCCTGGCAGCAGTTCCCCCCATTTTGGCCTTCCCAGGGCAAAGGAAGGATTAGAAAGTAGGTGGCCTGACTCCCAAGAAGTTGAAGACTGACAGATATGGAACATGATTGGATAAAGTCTTATGGGATTGCAAAGATAAAGGAGTGATATATGCACGTAGGAGGGATATGGGAAGGCAATGGCACCCCTCCCTCCCAAAACAAATCCAGCCAAGAAAACCTGGTGATAGGTTTGGCTTAGGGTCTCCATAAATTAGAAATGGTTTGAAGGCATCTAACAACAATGAATAGGAGTTGACTGCTTGCTATCCCTACATCACCTAAAACACAAAGTAGTGTTTGGTTTCATCTGTCTTCCAGTCCCTTGCAGGAACAAAAACAGAGCTGCACTTGCAGCCTTGTGTTAAGGGCAGAGCTCAGCAGAGTTGTTGTTGTTGTTGTTGTTGTTGTTGTTGTTGTTGTTGTTGTTGTCGTCGTCGTCGTCATCATCATCATCATCATCATCATCATCATCATCATCATATTGGACCATGATTTTCAGGAATTCCACAGCCAGTGTGGCTACTGATGATACTTCTGAGGATTTTAATTTTAAAAAAAAATACATTTTCCAAAGCTCTGGTCAAGGATCCAGGCCTGCACAGCTGGTGGCCCTCCAAGTGTTTTGGACTTCAGCTCCCAGAATTCCTGACAATTGGACAAGGTGATTATGGCTTTTGGGAGTTGGAGTCCCAAACAGTTTGAGGGCCCTCAGCTGTGCAGGCCTGGCAGGCACTAGATGCTATGCTTTATTAATTTGCAGAAAATGGCACAATGGCATATGAGGAGTAAGGTATGTTCGTCGCTTTATTCCCCCATCTCTCTCTCTCTCTCTTGTTTTTTGTTGTTGTCAATTCTTTTCTTTTTTTGAAGGTGCGGAGGGAGGAGATGGCTAATCAAGTCCTTGCTATTGGCATGGGTACACATCATCTCCAAGCACATGACCAAAAAACGTGTCTATAACTGAATTATGGACTTGTAATATCTGTTTGTGTTCCTCACATTCTTACATTGATGTGTGCTTGTATGTTCATGTAAGAATGCGGGGACTTGTACAGAGCCAACACAGTGCAACGATTTTCATGTTGGACTCAAATCCTACAGGAGACCTGGATTCAAATATCTGCTTCACAATGGAAATCCCGTCAATTTCAAAGGGTTTTCTTACACAAAAAATACTTAGAGGTGGCTTTGCCAGTACTTCCTGTGAAGTCTAGCTGGTAATACCTGGTATTCATTGACAGTCCCCCATTCCTGTACTAACCAGGACAGACCATGTTTAACTTCTACAATTAGATGGGATCTGTTGTCTTTAGGGTAGGCCCAACTTGAAAATGCCGGACAAGAATGTTGAGGTGACATGCCATGCAGATATTATTCTAGTCACTTTAGTATTTTCCTTTCCAATGAAGCATCACACTTTCAACTCATCCTCCCCATCTCCATTGTCATCATTTACCTTTACAGTGCTTCAATAGCCTGGAATTTAATACTTCATGTTTATTGGGTCAGTCAAGTTTAGCTTGAACAAGATTATTGTATACTTCTTGTTTTGTCTGTTTGGGATATTTTTTTAAAAAAAGTTCAAGGAAAAGAAATGTGACTTTCTACTTCTGAAATGCTTCCCAGACAAGCCAAGTGTTTTTTTTCCTCTGACATCTGGAATTCTTTAATTTTTCAGCGAGTAGTTTGAGAGCAGTTTGTAGGTGGTACTGTAATAAACTTTTGGCTTTACCAAAAAGAAGTTGACTCAAATGTCAGGCCAATAATAAGTTTGCCAGAAAAGATAAATATGACTAATGATATCAGTAATAATGCGTTTATAAAGAAATCAATTACATTTTGGTATTTTGTTCATTACAAATATATATAAAAAATCTCCATTTGATCCATTGTTAAATATCTCCGGAACAGAGTTTTGACTTGTTTTTTTTTCTTCTTGTGATGGCCACAGAAAATATGAAGGAATGACTTCAAAGAAAACAAATATATAGTCCTCCCCCCTGTCCATCTTTGTGTGTTTCATTAAACAATCAATTACTGGTAAGCTTTTAAAATTGTATCAAGGCTGTACTTGCTGAGCTGGAGATTTGCATATAGCTCTTTTCTCTTGGCTGGAGTTTAGTGCACTAAAACGGCAGAGTTTCTATCATCTTCTTCCACCTGGAAAAGTTCTTGGGCCCTCCAACACTGATAGGGCCCACATGGCTGCCATATAGGGACTTCTGAGCTGCCAGTATCATATCCTGGAATCATAGAGTTGGAAGAGACCACAAGGGCCACAAAGGCCATCTAGTCCACCTTTGGAAGGTGTCTCCACAACACTCCAAAGCATTGTATCTCATTCTCAAACAGCTCTTATCATAAAGAAGTTTTTCTTAATGTTTAGGTGAAATCTATTTCCCTGCAGTTTGAATCCATTGCTCTGAAAACAAGCTGATTCCTTCCTCAGTATGACATCCTTTCACATATTTAAACATAGCTATCACATCCCTTCTTAATCTCATCTCCAAATTAAACATACCCAGCTCTCTAAGCTGCTCCTCATAGGTTTGGCTTCCAGACTTACATGCTCCATACAGAGGGCCTTATTCATTTTTACCTCCACCACATAACTTTGACCACATACTAATAAGGATACATATGTTCTGCCACATTGTGGTAAAAGAAAGAGAGAACTTTTGTAAAGTCTGTCATGAACCCTAATTATTCAGGATAATGAATAGAAGATGCAAAAATAGCATTAATAACCTTTGATATCTATAGAGAATCATGACTTTCCCACATCACCCACTTTACTCTCTTGTATCTAGAAGCCTTTTCAGCAAAATTCAAGGATTGGGGTCTTCCAATCATTTATACACATAGCTTGGAGCAAGTTCTTATTATAAGGAGGTGTTTAGTCCAGGAAGGAAGGAGAGAGGAGGAAGAGAAAGAGACTGAGAGAAGGAAGGAGAGGGAGGGGAAAGAGGGGGGTGATAAGAAAGTAAAGGAACAGAAATGGGACAAAGTCATAGGGTGACGTTGTACTGATGGCCTGTGATGGCTGTATAGAAAAGGAGGTTAAAGACTAACCTTTCATTGGGTGCTATCATTCTCATGACCCCCTCTAATCACAGTGCTTATCATCAAGCCTTTTTGTTTCCAATTTCCCCCTTTGCTCCAAAGAGCACCTTCCCCTTCAAGTTGAGATCATTCAACGATCTCCCATTTCAAATTTGCCAGCGGAAGAAAGTGTCATGTTGTATGGATCTGAAGAATAGGAGGGTGCTCATCAATCAAGGATTTTGCAGGGTGCTAATCCTCGCCACAGTTAGCTGATTTGGCACTCTGAATTTTGACCACTGCTATGGTCAATCACTAAGCAGTCCTATTCAACTTCATCACCAACCTATTCTTGTCAAGTATTCCCCCCCGTTCACCTTGGACACCTAGACAAATAAAAAAGGGAAGGGGGATGGGGATGGAAGGAGGACAACACAATTGAAACTCACAACTCAGAGAAAAATAGAGAATGGAAACTCAGCTATTCATATGTGAGCCAAAATGACTTTATATACATTTATGACTTTGTCCCTGTTATAGCCAAGGTTTTAACTGCTTTGTCAGGAAAATCAACTCAACCTTTTGGTAATCACCAAAAAGTTGAATTGATTTAACTGACAAAACGGTTAAAATCAGGAGGGGCAATTCAACCAGCAAGGACATTTTTATCAGTATGTTGGATATTTTCAGATTAGTTCAAATATGGGAAACTAAAATGAATTGGAAAATGACAAAATAAGAAAAAAAAACTTTACATTTTTAATATACAATGCTAATATTGTGCTATGCTAATAATATATGTGCATATAATATTGATCATAACATTGTAATGCAATATAATAAAATAATAATAATAATATATTATACATTACATGTAATATGACTAGTAATATTGCAGTATAGTGGTACAGTACAATATAGTAATATATGATACTAATATTGTGCTATGCTAATAATATAATGTATTGTATGTGCATATAACTTGTAAGCCACTCTGAGTCCCTTTTGGGGAGAGAAGGGCAGGATATAAACGTCATAAATAAATAAATAAGTTTTGGATCCTGATAAGTCCCAACTAGAGTTGCCTCATTGAATTGATTACTGAGTGGTGCACTGACACTTTACAAAACCCAGTTGATAGGATGGGTGAATTCTATCTATAGGATTCAGTCTTATAGATTAAAAAAATACATTTAAAGAAAAAATCTCAGAAATGTTCCATCACTGAGAGTGTTCCAACATTGGGATTAACAGGGAAAGTTTCTCTTCTGCAGATGTTTATTCTTTTTTTAATGTTTATTCCACAGATGTTTATTCTGAAGCAATAAATTATCATGGATTTTGTTGACAGCTCGATATTTTGTGAAATTAATTTATGAAGGCCTTGTGTCAGCTTGACACCATTATCTGTATAGAATGGAGTAAACCAATTGTGAAACTGCATGTAGAAATCTGGGTAATTTGCAGTAGGTGACTCAGCAACCTTTTCTCACCAAGTCTAAGAAAACTGAGGCCCCTTCCACACAGCTGAATAAAATACCACATTTTCTGCTTTGAAATGGAATATAAGGCAGTGTGGACTCAGATAACCCAGTTCAAAGCAGATATTGTGGGATTTTCTGCCTTGAGATATGGCTGTGTGGAAGGGCCCTGAGAGAAGGAAAGAGAGCCAATGTGAGTTTTCCAATCATTCATATAGACAATACATACGTATTATATTCCTATACTAAGTTTTTTGTGAGTTGTGTGTTTGTTTTGAATAGTATTTTGTAAGCCACTTTGAGAGCCTCAGTGAGTTCATAGTATAAAATGGGATTTTACTCCAAATGAATCTGAATGTTCCATTGGTTTAACAGTACAAATGTGATTGCTGAAATGAATTGGTGGGAGAAAATGAGAAACAAACTTATATACGAATTATGAAAAGGACTGGAAGCCTACGTTAGCATTGACTTTTGAGCTGAGCATGAGTTCCTCAGTTGTTTACTTTGTATTCTTATTCCTTAATTTTAAGTGCATCCAGTCAGAATGTTGAACTCCAGTATAACCAAAACTAAAATTATGTTGAATTGCAACTCTTCATGCTAATGTGCATTTTATATTTTATTGACTTTAACATTGATGTTTTATTGGTTACTATGCTGGTAGAGCCACATTAAGGACTTTGATAGCCATATGGCAGAAATGTAAAACTATACAAATCAATATGGTGTTTCCTTTGCTATCTTCAAATTGCCACTGTATTGAGGTGTTGCTAAAGTGCATATTGATTGATTTGTTATTGATCAATTGGACTAAAAGGCCAGTGACAAAACAGCTTAAAGTGTTTTAACTCCTTGGCTGCCATCTAATAGATTTTGCATAAAGCAAGACATGACATGATTCGTCCATATTGGCAGTATATTTTAGTTTTCTTACCCTTTGACTTTTCAGTTTTTATTGTCTTGGGCCTCAAATCTGAGGTCTGTTGCACCCCAAGGCAGCATGAGCACTCAGAAACCAGACAAGAGCCAATATAACACACAATATCTTTATTAAAGCAATTATATATCCAAAAGTAATTAGGTATAGAGTCTGAGTAAGGAATAGTTCTATTTAGAAAGTAAATGGTAGTTCCAAATGGGTAAAAGAAAAGGTCCAATATTATAATCCACAATGAGAACTCGAAAGCTCTCTCTAAGGAAGATAGATTGTCCAAAGATTGAGTCAGTATAACAGAGTTGCAATAAGCAAAGTTCAGGTCTACTAGAAATACTTCGTAGTAATCCAAGGTAGCAAGGTAACAAGGCTGAGACGAATCTTGAATCAGGAACAAGGAAACAACTCGATTGAAGTCCAGTCAACTCAAGAGTTGCAGCACAGCAACAGCCCGACTGGAACTGGAAATTTGACATGGAAATAAACAGGAGCTAGAGACTGGAATCCTCTCTCAAGGAAAAGCAAAGTTGACACCGCAAGAAAACTACTGGGCGAAACACTTTTAACAGATTTCAGACTGTCCACAATTAGGGAGTATGAACTCTCAGAACTTTCTCATGGGAACACTAACCATTATCCCATCTGTTCACTAATCTCTGGCTCCGGCAGACCCCCTGTTTTGCACTTCGTTCTCTGGTCACAAAATCTCTATGATTAAAACTCGCATTCTCAGGTGTCTCAACAACATCTGGCTCTATCAGCGAAGAAGGAGTAGAAGAATCCTCCCCAATTAGTGAGTCTCTAAAGTCAATCTCTCCGGGCACCTGCAGCTGCAAAAGCCCCTCCATAGAGGGGGAAATGTTAGTACAGTCCTCAAAATCATCTGTGTCAAAGTTATGTCCCGAATCACTGCAGACCCTGGTGCCATGGCTGGCTGGGATCTAACAAGGTCATTCAAAGATTCGTCTAGGGTCTGAATGTGCAAAAACAGCCATTACCAGTCAAGTATAGAGACAGAACATCTGTATCACCTAAAATATAATCTATATGAAGGATGCATAGTTCAGCTATAGGTTTTTTTTTTTAGTATAGGGATTTTTTTTATCGTGCCAGAAGCAACTTGAGAACATACAGTAAGTCACTTCTGGTGTGAGAGAATTGACCGTCTACAGAGATGTTGCCCAGGGGACACCCGGATGTGTTACCATCCTTGCTGGGAGACTTCTCTCATGTCACAACAAGCTAGAGTGAACAGACGGGAGCTCACTCCATCTCACAGATTCAAACTGGCAACCTTCAGGTCAGCAATCCAACCTTCAGGTCAGCAGTCCAGCCAGCACAAAGGTTTAACCCATTGCGCCACCACAGCTCCTAGTATAGAGGATGAACTCCTAATGCAGCTCATGAGTTTCTCCACCTGATGCATGAAGACTAACTTCAGAGTCCCTTTCCAGTTTTTTTCTCTCAATTAGCAGCTGATCATACAAATAATATCCACATGACCATCCTACCACAACTCATGGATTACTTCAGTCTGTTATATTCATTATTCTGAACTGTCCAGCTTCTTCTCCCTGAACAGAAGAAAGCATTCTAGATCACTTCTACATGTCCTGCTCGGCCATCCCTTATTCACCTCCTCCAGAAGGATTAGAAAAGAGTTCCTGACTGGGGTGGGCAGCACTAGTCTTCTTTGCTCAAGTGTACTGTGGTTTATTCCTTGATTCTGACTTTGTTTCTTCAGATAGGGTGCTTTCTTTCTTGTTTGTAAAGCCACTTCTGATGTTGCTGGCAGAGGTGAACATTCAGCAGTTTCTTTTAGAGCAGTAAAACCAGATATAGTGTGGACTCCACTGACCTCTTGTGGACGGTTCGTTGAATGCAAGGCATCTGTAGTTTGTGGATTTGCCCACCAGAGATTCTTAAATAGCAGTGAACATTGGATTCCTTTTGGTGGCTCTAAATCAGGGTTATGTGACTCTAACATGAGAATGAGTGATGGCTGTTAGGACAGAAGACTCACACCTGATTCACATATGTAGCAGTGCCATTTCTCTCTAAGTTGTGAAAGGCCAGAGTACATCATAATATAATAATAAAACTTTATTTATCTACCGTTCCATCTCCTGAGAGGACTCAGGGCAGTTTCCAACATGAACCATACATTGTTCACTAATAGCATGTTCTCCATCTATCTATCTATCTATCTATCTATCTATCTATCTATCTATCTATCTATCTATCTGTTATTTTTTAAATCCATTAAATAAAGAGAAAAACTCCTGTGCTGATGGGTCTTTACAAATGTTTTCCCATATGAGTCAATTTGCTATTTGTAGTTTTGTTTAAAAGTTTTTCACCAGAGATGTCTACTTACTGTATCTTTTCTGTGATGACACTCGAATGATGGAACTGTCTCCCCAGATAAGTTTGCCTGGTACTTCTTTATTATCTTCTACACTTTTAATGGCTTTAGGATTTTCATTTATTTTAGTAATGAGTGTACTGTAGCTGCTCTTATTATGGGTGTTTTTGTTGCTTAGGATTATATGCTTTGTGTGTTTTCATCATTTATTTGTTTATTTCTATTCTGGTAGACAGCCCAGAAGGTGCCTGAAGCTAGAGAGGTAAATTTTATACATATATGCACAAGCATCCATTCGTTGCCAATAAAAACAGGAAGAATAGCAAGTGAAAACGTTAGGATGCGTTTTGAGGAGAAATTTAAGAAGAGAATGAGGATATTCTGAAAATGACTTCTGGCACAGTGAAAATGGGTAGAAGATATAGGGGCCTGAATCCAATCATTAGTCTTTACTAGACAGGACCTTTTAAAGCAATTTACATTTTGTTGATTACCCATCCATGTTTCCTTTACTTCAGTATATCTATTCTAGATAGGCAAGGATCTTTTCTGCTTGTTTCTAATGTTCCAGAAGATAGGACCCAAACCAACACATTTGAATCAGAAATTACAAGAATTCAGATTCAAATTTGATTTATAAGAAAGGAGACTTCAACTAAACATTAGGAAGAACTTCCTGACAATAACAGCTGTTCAACAGTGGAATAGACCACTGCCACACAAAGTGGACTAGTGATGGCTCATAAGCCACTTTTCCAGGCATGTTGTAGCTAATGGATACAAATATGATACCAGTACCTGGCATATGGGGAGGGCGGCTGTTCATCTTCCTCATTAGGTAGCTTGAGAAGAACTAGAATAGACTGCCTCAGAAAGTGGCAGACTCTCCTTCAATCGAAGGAGAGTTTTAAACAGATGTGAGATCAGTGGTTCTCAACCTTGGGTCTCTAGATGTTTTGAGCTTCAACTCCCAGAAATCCCAACAGCTCGTAAACTGGCTGGGATTTCTGGGACCTGTAAGCCAAAACACCTGCGGACTCTTTCAGTGTGATGTTTTTGTTTGAATACTGGACTATGACTTTGGAGACCAAGGTTTGATTCCCTGCCTGGTCATGGAAACCCACCTCAGCAAACTACAGATCTCAGGGTTATTTAAGATAAGAGTCAAGGCAGTCAAAGTGGTATCCCACTACAGTCCATGATTAAGGGAAGGGACCTTTCTGCCTCATTTGGCTCCCAGAGCATCTTTTGTCCTTCTTCTGATAAATATTTCAATTCAGACACCCTCATCACATATTATCAAATAGAAGCTGGCAGGTAAATTTTCCAGTTTTTTTCACCTACAAAAAGTCAAGACTGACACAATTAAGTAAAAAAAAAAAAAAGGTCACCTTCTGCAATTGGTACTTTTATTGGTTTTTAAGTGAAATCCCATTCATACTACACTGACAAGAGAATGTGTAGTTGCAGCAATGGCCAACATGAAAAATTCAAGCACTTTTTAATGGGATTTGGCACTTCATAAACAAAATATGAATGTGTGATATATCTTGTTGCACAACTGGTTCACCTTCGGAAAGATATTGTCCTAGAAAAAACAACCTTGTCACAACAAATATATTCATATATCAAAATGTTTTAGCTGCATATGATATATAGGTCAGCTAACCCCAGTTCATACTTAGCTTGAACAAGAATTCCTAGAGTTTCAATGTGGTTTGCATCATATAGTTTCTTCTTGTAGCAGCTGCTAGGTAGACTCTCTATTCTTTACACTTAAACCTATTATTTCATGTTGTTGTTGTTGCTATCATCATCATCATCATCATCATCATCATCATCATCATCATCATCATCATCATCATCATCATCATCATGTCTTTCCTTAAATAATAGGGCTCAAAGGGGCCTATAACACATTGAAATGATACAGATCTGTCTAGGAATTTTCTAGGTCCTCCAGGCTGACTGCACAGTAACTTCTTGCAAAAGTCATTCATTTAACTCTTAACTACAATTTGCTGTGATATGCATTAGCTTTGCAAAAGACCTGCTTATAACAGAAATGAAAACTGCTAGCACTTGTTTTAGATCAACAGAGCTGCCTGAATTTTGGGACTGGGTTTTTATTATGGAGACTGTCCTGATGAAGGTTTGCAGTTCAAAACGTAGCCCTGCGCCACCGCATACTCTTCAGTTGTCCCTATTTGACTCTCAGTTAATCCTCTGTCATCCCACATTTTCAGCAGTTTTTCACTCCCCCCCCCTTCCTCTTTGTCCTCACCTTACTTCAGCCATGAAAAATGAGTTCAAATTGCAGTTTTGCATTCAATTAACTCAGCAGATGGGGAGAAGACAGGCAGAAGAACCTTACCCTTCCCAGTAGGTTTTGACAAAAGTAAAGCGCTGCAGCCTTTCCTAGGTTTTTAATTCTTACTCAGCAGTAATTTTGCCATTTTGACCGTGTTCTGATGTTGCCTGGCCAGACATATCCCAGTTTTTCATCTGTGAAATGGAGGTTAGCCACTGTGGACCACGCATAATATGGGGTCTATTTGCTCCTTTGTTCGTCTCACCAATCCTATGCCTTTTGTCAGGAAATGCAACTGTCCTCCCTCAGTTTATTTATTTATTTCATGTCAAAAGCATTGGTACAGCAAATACATTTCAAATAATGGAAATAAAATAAAAAAGAAAAGAAATCACAAGCAATCCTCCCTCAGTAATAGCATTCTTCACACCACCCCTGCACTGCAAAATTTATCACTACATCACCACTTTGGGGATTATACCTCAAAGCTATCATTCTTTGCTTCTTTGAGATAGAGAGTTGTATAAGAGACATTCCTTCTCAGTACACCGTGCAATTCCCAGTGAGCTATGTTTTAAAATTTCATCCTCCCCAATATTTTCGACCTCTGGTTGCTGTTCTTTTTAGTGTGATCCTTTGTTCATTTTGTGCATTTCTCCATCTCATCCGCTTCCCTCTCCTTTCCTTTTCCCTTCTGAAAATTGCTCATCTCATCCATCACTGAAGGTCACCGGCAACTCTTAGTCCAGCTTCTGGAAGACTATTTATAGCACTGCTAGAAAAGAAAGGAGATCTTTCAAAAACGTTATCCATGCCCCTTGACAACCCTCTTGGAGATATTATATTGGATGTGATTAGAGATGCTGAAATTGAGGACAAGCTGAGAGAGACTTGAAACAAAGTCTCCAAAATCTTCTCTACATTTCTGAGAACATCAGGCAGCATTATGCCTTATAAAAATTGAACTGTGCTCTTGTGACTCCCCACTCAAGATCAAAAGTTGCTGGCATTAGCCCAGCTTAATAACACTTACACACACACACACACACACACACACACACACACACACAGATATCCATTTAACACAGAGAAACGTCAACACTTTCTCTCCCAGCAACTGAAGGACATTCCAGTCTGTAAAACATTTGGTAAATGCTGACTACAGAAGAACCACAAGGATGATAAGGTGGGGGAATCTTATCATGACAGAGTCAGCTATAACTGACTTGGAAAGATTATAAAGCAAGGAATACATATTGATGGAATGTCTCTCTTTACAAAAACAACATATAGAAAATTATTATGCAAGGATCAAATCAAAGCAAAAGTATTTTTGAAGGCAGGAAGGGAGAACCACTCCCAGACTACTTCTGCGGTTCATATTTATGGTCTGTGATCAGGTATAAGAGGTATTTAAAAGTATTTAAAATTCTAACACCCTGCATACATCTGAGCTGTACTTTGCAGGCCTGAGAATTGCTGCGTTAGAGCTTACACATTTTTAGGCATCAGAGACATCAACAACAAACTGCCGCTGTATTTTCCTTGCCTAAGAATTCCTTATGAAATCCATGTGACTTGGGATGGTGTACACAGAAAGTCTTGTCTGCTATGATTTATGTATGTATGTATGTATGTATGTATGTATTTATGTATGTGTGTATTGCACTTATATACCACTTTTCTCACCCCTAGGGGGGACTCAAAGTGGTTTCCAACATAATCAATGGCAAAATTTGATGCCTTACATGTATAAAACAATACATAGCAAGACGACAATGACAATAGATTAAAACCATTAAAATTATAAAACTATAAAACAACAGTTACACACAATATATAAAACATTTAGACCTTGCACAATCCCAATGGTATCTTTAACTTCTTCCATATTTCCATGTTTTTGTCATTTGCCAAATGTCTTCTTAAATAACCAGGTCTTAAGTTGTTTCCTAAAAGTGAGGAGGGAAGGAGCCAATCTGATCCCCCTGGGGAGGGAGTTCCACGGCCGAGGGGCCACCACCAAGAAGGTCCTGTCCCTCGTCCCTGCCAATCGCAACCATCGACTCTCTCTTTGGCCCCATCTTGAGAGGAAAGCTAACTATGAACTGTTATCTTGTGGTGATCCTTTTTACTGGGCCAGCCAAAAGATGGAAAATATATCCGATGGGATTTCAAAACTTAACATGCTTCTTCATCAAAAGACAATACAATGACATTGGGGAAAGAGAATGATAGTGCTGGAGTCCCCTCGGGGAGATACGGTGGGATAGCAATAAATTATTATTATTATTATTATTGTTATTATTATTATTATTATTATTATTATTATTATTATTATTATTGGGTCCCTGGTGGCTCAGTGTGTTAAACCGCCAAGCTGCTGAACTTGTGGACCAAAAGGTCGCAGGTTCAAATCCGGGGAGCGGAGTGAGCACCCACTGTTAACCCCAGCTTCTGCCAAACTAGCAGTTCGAAAACATGCAATTATGAGTAGATCAATAGGTACTGCTCTGGCAGGATGGTAACGGTGCTCCATGCAGTCATGCTGGCCACATGACCTTGGAGGTGTTTACTGACAATGCCAGCTCTTCGGCTTAGAAATGGAGATGAGCACCAACCCCCAGAGTGGATATGACTGGACTTAAAGTCAGGGGAAACCTTTACCTTTATTATTATTATTATTAGTCACAGTATCTACATTTTGAATGTTATGGGAAGTGTTCGTAAATGAAACTCTCATCCCCTTCATAAGCTAAGGGCAAAAGTAATAAATAGAAGCAGTTTGGCTTCTCCCTTTGATGCAAGAAGAGTTGTTTCATCTATCTAGTATGAGATGTCCTGCCCTTATAATGGTAGTATATTTAATCTCTTGAGAAAGTCTCTGTAGTCTCAGTATTCTCTTCACCCAATATGATTTTTTTACCTCTTTGCCTGATGAAGAAGCCTGAAGAGGTTTTGAAAGAAGCTAGCATGAGGTATTTTTTACTATTTGGTTTGCCAAATAAAGATATCATCACAGGATGGATGTTGATTTTCATGCTGTTGCTTCTTGCAGTTGTCAGTGGTGGTGATGGTCTTATGACTAACAGACCTATCCCTTAAATGTTATGAACAGAAATAATTTCAATAAGAGGAAATATATACTTAAAAATAAAGATAATGCATACTATAAAATTATAAGAAGTTTACTTAGGACTAAATAAGGCATGAGTTTTGCACTTAATGTGTAGATGTATGTTTGTTTTTAAAGGAAATAGCATGATCTGTTACCAAAGTTGCAGCTGGGTCCAATTTAATTGATGGTATATAATCTATTCAGTTGTTGCAGAAAACTTACAGAAAATCCTTCTTTTGAGAGATGGAGCAGGTATATTTTTTTTAAGTGAAACTCTTTGGACAACATAGGGAAGGGTTAACACCCCAGTGCAGCTTGTTTTGCTGTCTGTGCCCCTCTTCAGAAGATTTCACCTCACTTTCTGTCCTTGTGACAATTGGATTTTGAAAAATGTGGCTTGTTGTGGAAATAAGAATTGGTCTTACAGCTCCAGTGGAGACACTTTCCCCCCACGATAATTCTTTCAGGAGTGAATTTCGCTTCCTAGGGATAGATTCTTCTCCCTTTTTGTTGTCTTACTCCTGTTCATAACTACAAATTGTTTGTAAGTCAGATGTTTGTAGCTCAGGGATTGGTTCTATATCCAAAAAACCCAACATTCATTTTTCAAAAAAGAAAAATCCAAAATTGTTCAACGCATTGAATAGAAATTTCCCATTGAAATAAATAGAAATAGCCTGTTTTGTGAAGGAATTTTCTTCAGGGCCACAGTGAGGCAAGAAAAGGTACACATCAAGCCTATCCTAGTCTCTGAGCAAATCTGAGCATTTCTTCACTGAATACCACAAATTACCATTTTGTAAAAGGGATGTGGGCCATTTGAAAACCAGAAAGTTTATTTGCTCCATGGAGGATTCCCTTGTATTTCCAACTATGTCATTCATTGGGCGATTGGGAAAACAGATGAAGCTAAGGATAAAGAGGCTAATCCATTGGCTTTGCTGAATAGGCCAGTCTTTGGACTGTCTTTCTCAAATACACCACTCTCCAGATATGTTGGACTACATGTCTTTTCAACCTCAGCTATGGTGGCAAACTACAACTCTCCTTTTCCCCCAGCCACCATGCGGAAGAAGCATAAGTTCAGGAAGACTGGTATTGGAAATAATATTACATTGGAAGGTGATGATTCTCCTCCTCCATTATTGCTGTTTTAGTTTATTTATCATTACCCCACATCCCCAGGAAATGTTGGAATTGCAGAGTCGAAGAAAAGGACTAAATCAGAAAGCCTAGGAGTCACTGGAGACTGCTAGAAACTATTGTAAGAGGTCTCGCAGCAACTATGACTCATTTCCGAGTCTTTGGAAATTCATTTATATCAGCATACAGCTGAAGAATTTTTCTGTAAAAAAGCAAGAGGCAAATAAATTAAGTAATAAACAAGGTCCTCAGAAGGCAAAAAGTCAAGTGCACAAACTGGAAAAATGAACAACTCAATAAAACCCCCCAAAGTGTATAAAAACAGCATGTCTCGTGTGGCTTAGCCAGACTGGGTTATTTCAGCATAAGAGCTTATGGTGTCTTTGCGTATGAAAAAGTAGATGCAGTAAGGCAGCACATTGGTTCCCAAGGGAAATAACTTCTATAATGCAGAAGAGAAACATACAAGATGAACATCAAAGACATCTTTCCTTGCATGGGATTTTATATGAGCAGTCTCATGCTATATCTGAAATGCAGTACTGTCAGCTACCCACATTATTCGGCATTTATGAATTAAAAAATCACCATTCTTTTTACCTGAGACAACATCCCTCTAGAAATTTCTAAGTCCCCTAGCTTTAGAAACCTCGCTTTTAATCAAATCTGCAAACAAATATACAAAAGGCAGATCTTCAAATTGTATCTGCCAAATATTTTCTTATTAAAGCCAGCCTTCCATTTCCACAGATTCTGCATCTACAGACTGGGCCATCCATGAGTTGAAAATATTTTTTTAAAATCCCCCAAAACATTGACTTTGCCATTTTATATAAGGGACACTATTTTCCTATCCCATTGTAAACAATGGGACTTGAAGATCCATGGATTTTGATATTCACAGTGAATTCAGGAACCCCACTTCAGCTGGTTCTTAACATATGGCCCTTTTTGAATGCAACCTTGCTTACCTAAAAGTAAGGTCCATGGAACTTAATACTGAGTAAACAATGAGAGCAAACAAGGAGAACAGTGATTTAGGAATGGCATCAGTTGCTTAAACAAAAGATAAAGTCTCCATCTCTGGGCATCCTCAAAAAGAGGCTAGTACTTGTTGGGAATGCTTTAGCTAGAGATCCCACGTTAAGCAGACCTTTGCACTAGATAGCCCATGAGGTCCCTTACAAATCTATAATTCTCTGACATTATGACTATATTTTGTTGGGTTGTTGAAATGTGTGGGTTAAAAAGAGAAAACCCACATATAGCACCTCACCAATAACTTTTCACATGTTGGATATGATACAAATACAGCAATGAGTAAGCATATGGATTGTGCAATTAAAATCGAGGCTCAAAAAAGCTCATACAGTTCTCACACTTCACTTGTGATGCATAGGTTGCTCAGTTTTCCACAGCGAACATTCTCATACGACTCATGTTTCAAAAGGGTATTGGATAATAGCACTGTTGTTGTATATTCAGCTATACAGATGTAGAGAACATCTATCCTGACCCTTTATCCCGAGACCAGTTCTGAGTGTCTAATTCTGAATTGGCCCTGAGATGGCTTTGACTATCACTGCCCTCCTTCCCCAGCC
Organism: Anolis carolinensis; assembly: GCF_035594765.1. Classification (NCBI taxonomy): domain Eukaryota; kingdom Metazoa; phylum Chordata; class Lepidosauria; order Squamata; family Anolidae; genus Anolis; species Anolis carolinensis. Next base: position 299,109,718 of record NC_085842.1, read on the forward strand.
ACTGAGAATGTGGGAAGGAGTCATGACCATTCAGCAATGCTGAGCCCAGTTTGGCACTTTACTATCCCCATCCTGTTCTCCTCAGAGCAGCAGCCAGTGGGCATGAGATGGCTAGTCCATCACTCTTCAGCTGGAGTGCTCTTCTCTTTGCTCCAAATAGCCCTGGCACCCTGGTCAACAACACTGCAGGTGATGAATGACAGACTGTAGCCTGGGGAATATGGTGGTCATTGCTATGAGAAGAACATGAGGGCAGTGGTGAGAGCCATCCCTTATCTTTGGGCCTTTAACCTTCCAGCAAAATGACATACAACATCATTATGCTGGCCTATGTCACAAACAAGATAATAGCATGAACACAACTTTCAAAAGACACTATAAAAATGGAGGTGGCACTTTGGTCTTGTGCCAGAGACAAAATTAGTACTAGGATATAGATGTGGAAAATGGAAATGCTGTCTAGCTCTACTGAGACAGGTCAGAACCTTACATTGAGGAGCTGGAACTTTGTTTTACATACAAGAAATTACATAGTTTTTGTGGAAAGCAGCCTTGTTACTGAATTATGTTGCTCTACAACCAAAGGCACACATAGTAATATCCATTCATGAGCATCAATATGTTATGCACATGTAGTACAATATGCAGCCATAACAATGATCCAACATGCACCACTCCCCTTTTGCAACTTTGAACTGAATATGGACACTCTGCTTTGGGCAAACATTTTCAGTTGCTTCTGTAGTGAACTTACCTGTGCATAAGAAATCAACAGCATTCCAACCAGATGAAAATCATCTCAGCGAAGGTGATATTTTTCTGTTAGAATAAGCAGCCTTTGCATGCCTGTACGTTGCACAGCGACTTCATGTTTGTTTGCTTTTCCACACCCTCTCTTCACCTATATCACTGTAATCTGCAACCGTTTCCTTTTCTCTTTCACTTCTTCATTAGGCCATGCATTTCACAACAACAGTTACATTTTATATGTTTTACAGAGAAGATTTAATGTATTTATTTCCTCTGATAGATTCTATGGCAATGTGGATAAGTGTGGAACTGGCTTATGTTCTGTTTCTGTCAAGCCATTTGATTAGTCTATTAGTCTATTACTCAAAAGAAATTTATTTGGGCACGCCCAGACTGTGGAATGATGTACCAAAAAAATATGTGAGCTCTAGACATAGTCTATATTTAAATCAGACATAAAGACCTGTCTCTTTTGGCAGGCCTATTCCGATTATTGTTATATATTTAAAAGTAGTTATTAATAGGTTCAGGCATGTTCAGGCTGAGTATCCCTTATCCAAATTGCTTGGGACCTGAAGGATTTTGGATTCTTTTCAGAATTTGGAATACCTGTATTTGCATATATGTACATAATGAGAAAATATGAAAAGCATTAATGTTTTATATAACCCTAGCCTGAAGATAATTTTAACACATAATATTTTAATAATGTTGTGCATAAAAGTTTGTGTAAGACATCAGAAAACAAAAGTGTCACTATCTCAACCACGCATATGGACAATTTTGGATTTTGTGGTATTTTGGATGACAGAATTTTAGATAAGGAATACTCAGCCTGTACTGGTTATATATGATCTTTTCACACACACACACACACACACACACACACACACATATTCTGTTGTTCTTTACAGTGAATGGTGGAAGGTGGTGATGCAGTGGCCAGGAGGGTGTTTGTGCAATTTTATTTTATATTTTATTTTATTATTCAAACTTATATGCCGCCACTCCCCTAGGGCTTGGGGCGGCTTACAAGAACAGGCTAAAATCTAACAATTTAAAAACATCTTAAAAACATCTTTAAAAATTTTTAAAACATCCTAAAAGCATCTTTTAAAAACATCAATAACAGTTAAATCAATTAGAACTTGTGCGCCAACTGCACCCGTTCCTTGGGAAGCCAGATCTTGGGAAGCTCCACTGGCTGCCACTCTGTTTCTGGGCACAATTCAAAGTGCTGATTATGACCTTTAAAGCCCTAGATAGTTCAGGTTCAGGTTATTTGGCTGCTGACATCCCCTTGTATGAAGCTGTCCAGGCCTTGAGTTCTTCAGGAGAGGCCATTCTCTTTGTCTCACCTCCATCTCAAGCTTGGTTGGTGGAAACAAAAGAGTGGGTCTTCCTTCTCAGTGGCTGCCCCTTGACTGTGGAACTCCCTGCCTAGGTAAGCCAGAATGGCCCCCTCCCTGCTGTCCTTCTGGCAGCAGGCTGAAACCTTTTTATTCAGACAGGCATTTAAAGATGAAGATGTTTAAGATCTAGTCGGGGTGTGTGCTGGGGTTTTATATGCTTTTATGCTTTTAACTTGAATTGTTTTTAATATTAATTATATTTAATACTGTTTTAATATTATTAAATATATCCACCTGAATATTAGAATGAACTTCCTAAGTGTGAGAACTGTTCAGCAGTGGAACTCTCTGCACCAGTGTGGCGGAGGCTCCTTTTTGGAGGCCTCTAAACAGAGGCTGGATGGCCATCTGTTGGGGGTGCTTTGAATGTGATTTTCCTGCTTCTTGGCAGGTTGGACTGGATAGTCCACGAGGTCTTTTCCAATTCTATGTTTCTATGAATATGTGTATATTTGTATATATTAAGTTGTTTTGTAATGCTTTTAATTGTGAGCTACTTTGAGTCTCCACATGGAACAAAAAAGTGGAGTATAAACATAATAATAATAATAATAATAATAATAATAATAATAATAATAATAATAATAATTATAATAATGACTGGAGGATGGGTATGCACTTTTTAGGCTGGAGCAGAGACCATGATCTCTTTTCCTGAGCCTGTGTAGCTTATGTGATGAACCAGTCCTATCCTTTATTTTCCTGGTTACACATTCAGAAAGATTAATGGCCACTTTTATGAGCATGCTATTACTCTCCCCCTCCTAACTTTCCCCTCTTTAAATAAAACTCAGAAATAAAATTAGAGGTCATGCAGATGTGATGAGCAAGAAGCAAACTTGTTACACACAAGGTGGTTTTATATGCAGCTGGTTCATGTATAATAATTTTGAGACTACCTTGGGAGTCTAGAGCACATGGTGACAAGGAGGATTTGTCTGAATATGTCCCCTGTGTACACTGCATTGTGAGCTTAATGCAGGTCCTTCGATGTGGAAACCAGTCCTGCTTTTTTCTAAGCTTTAAATTCCTTGGGGAACAAAAGCCTAGCACTCTCTTAAACATCATTGGAATGCCAATAGGTATTTCAGCTATAAATTGCATCTGTGTGTTTCTTTTCCTGTCAAAGTTTTTTCCAGGTAAGACTGTGACAAGAACATGTAGTTGCTATAAATGTTGCGCTCCGCTAACAACAGAGCAATAGTATTTAGGAATTTCTTTACTTCAAATTATTTATTGTTCTATGGGTTGGATATACCCTGGATTCTACATCTACAGAAAGCCACTTAAACAAGGTAGTTTTTACAATTTTGGATAAGGGATACTCAACCTGTACACACTGAAAATCTTTCAATAATATAAAAATAATTCTGTTAGGCCTGCCAAAAACATTAGTATTCTGAAAAAAATTCCAAAACCCAAAACTCTTCTGATCCCAAGCATTTCAGATAAGCGACACCATCCTTTAATTGTGGATACCTGTATGGCAGGGGTTGGATTAGATGGTGCTTCTAGCCTCTTCCAATTCTAAGCTTCTATGATTTGCATTGCAAGCCAGGGAAAGGAGGAGTATTTGCCTCCCTGAACTTCAAGCAGGTATTCCTGTGGAATCCTACCTTCCAACAGAACTCTAATAAGATCTTGACCCCAGGAAGACCAAATCTGGTATTTTCCCTGGTTCCCCATGTAAGTAAGTTACAAAGTGGGGGATACTCTCAAGATCAATCAGTGACTAGGGATGTAGGTGCCATTCAGCCACTGGAGGAAATAGCATAGTTTAAGGAAGTACTAGGCACCTCTTTGCGCAATGTATTTTAGGCCCCATCGACACTGCCATAGGATGCAATTTGAAACTGACCTTATATGGTCAGTGTAGGCTCCTATAATGCAGTTCAATGCAGTTAAACTACATTATATGACTCTCTACATTGCCAATATAAGGTGTTTCAAAACAGCATTCTATGGCAGTGTAGACAGACCTTAAAATACCTTTTCTGATGTAAATCCAAGTTACACTTGTTTAGTGGCCCAGGGTGCATCTACACTATAGTTGGATTCCTCTTTAATGGCCATGGCTCAATGTTATAGAAACATGGTAGTTGCAGTCTTAAAATCTCTTTGGATTTTGCTGCCAGAATGATCCTTCCTGACCAAACTACAAATCCCAATATTCCATAGCATTGAGCCATGGCAGTTAAAATGGTGTCAAACTGCATTATTTCTACAGTGTAGATGCACACTCAGACAATTTGACCCTGGTCTCCAGGTATCCTGGGGGCCCATCTACACTGCTATAATGAAGTTTGAAACTGCATTATATTGTCAATGTAAATGGGACCTAAGCTACATGTCTCCTTAACCTAAAATCGCTTGTGGCCAGAATTAATCTATGATGATAGGAAGAAACATGTTCTGTCTCCAGTTTTAATTAAAAAAGAGTCTCAGAAATCTGAGGGGAAAGTATTCTGGTGGATATTGAAAATGTTTTGCTGATGATAGCTCTTGACTTGTATTAGAAAAGGGCTTAAGTCAAGAGTTAGTAGATTTTTCCAGATGTAATCCCTTGAGTCTCAAGCTGCTTCTGCTTCTGACTCTGCTGGAAGTCCTATTTCCCTTGATCCCAAATCTAAGACATGCTTACCGGTATTTCTCTTGCAGTCAAATTGAAAAAACATAGAGCAATTCCAAATAGCCAGTAAAAATTCACCACTGTCTTTGGAGAAATCGCACTTTGCAGAACAATAGGGAAACCTCCAGTGATTTTTTTTTATAAAAGTGTAGTTAGAAACTACATATTTGTGTTGATATAAAGCAGAGGGTTTTCTAAGAGTTACTTTGGAATTTTGATTGAGTTCCTCTCCATTTCTATAAATTACAATCCATTTTGTATCTTTTAAAATAAAAAGCTGGTTGCATTGTAACAGACTATAAGAAGTTTCACCTTTTCTTTTTCATTACATTATTTTGCAAGGGTGACCCATTTGCATTGGGGTGCAAATGGGTTACCCTTGCAGGACAATGTAGTGGAAGAGTTCCAATATGGCAGAATGTGTTGGAAAAAATTGACATTATTTAGAAAAATGATGTGTCTCTTTACCATTGGGAAACTCTGAAACATTTTTTGTACAGAAATGAAGTGTTTTCTGTAAAGGTAACAGCAGTCCTTGTACTCTGCAAAGAAATTTTGCATGGAAGTCTCCAAATGCAGCATTTTTTCTCTCTCCCTGCTTCTACTGCAAGGAATATGGTTTGAATTTTCTACCATGGGCACAAAAATGCCTCATCCAGGCAGTAAGCCAAGCCTGGGTAAGAAATAGTATTGAGATACACAGCACATGTTGAAACAAATCCAGGATTTATTGAAAGTAAACATTTGCATTGGCTACAACATTATAATGGTTACAAAGCTGAATAAAAGAGCTTAAATAGCAATAGAAAGCAAATGCAGTAAAAAGTGAATAGAGAAAATATTTGGCCTTAGTGATCTTCTGGCAGTATTTACAGTATGTACAAATTGTTAACTATCTGTAGTAATCTGAAGGCACCATAGGCTAGAATAGCAGGCTGCAATAAGATTTTGTACACATAATTTGAGATGTGGGACTTTTGTTTGGAAAACAGGCTGCTGAATTAATAAAAACAAAGGTCTACCTTGATGGTTCAGTAAAGGAATGCTGCATTTTCATTAAATTACAGATATATATATATATATACATATTGATGTGCTGGATATTTATATATTTAAAAATCATGATAAAACCCACAAAAGAAGCCGGTAATATTCTTCTGACAGGATATGCTTCCAATCAGATATGTGTAAGATACTGTTATGTGCACTGCCTTAGAAGACTGGAAATGGTTGTAGTCAGGTGACACATGCTCATTTTATGAGAAACCAGAGCAAAGCTTCCCAAAGTAGCACAAAATGTTTCAGCACTACCTGCAGAATTCTCTGCAGGAGACGATGCTATGGATGATCCTGCTTAAAGGACCTAATTGTTATTATGTGCCTTCAAGTCATTTCCATCTTACGCTGATCTGAAGGCCAACCTATCGCGGAGTTTACTTGGCAATATTTGTTCAGAGGTTTGCTTTTGCCTTCCTCTGAGACTGAGATAGTATGACTTGCTCAATTGTCACATCTACACGGGCAAGGCGAATCAATGACATTTTTGCCTGGGGCTGCTCTAGATCCAACATATATTTGCTGAGTCAGCACATAAAAGTGATTGGACCATGTATGCAGAAGATCCAGCATGTTCCCTTGATGGACCTTCTCGTTGTCCTCATGTCACCATCACCATTCCTCCCGTCAGCCACTGGGATTGCATAGTCACCATCTTTCACGTCTTCTGTGGCCATTACTCGAATGCCCTTGTGATCAATAAGGGGGGGGGGGGGTAGAGTGACCCCCTCCCTTTTATCACATGGCTGGACACACAAGTTATGATCTCAGCAGATGTGACAAGCAATACCCAGGCTAAAGACTGGGCCTTTTCCACCTTGAATACTGTGGTGACATTTTCAGTTAGTATGTATGAGGGAACAATAGGTAAGTTCCTTATATAGCAGTCTTTCCACTTTCATAGGGGTTAGGGGGACAAACCCCCCGTGAAAGTGGAAAATGCATGAATGCCATAAAAATAAGGATTATTTCCATAACATTTCATCCTTCTGCAATGCAGGAGTCCATGACTAAAGTATCCCCAAAATATGGCAATCCATTCTCTGTTTAAAGACCTCCAAAGAATGAAAGCAATCTCTTCCTCTAACAAACAGCAATTACAGTAAAGATCCTAATGTTTTGGTGGAACTTTAGAGTAAGGCTATGAAGTGGTACAGATGTTCATGGATGCATGAGGGATGGGAGAATGAATGAGCAATGTGTTGCATTGCTTTGGAGGAAACACTGGAGAGATAGAATAAACATGTTGTGGAGCTTCATGGTGCAAAAACTTAATGAACATGGGATGGGGTGAGGTGGTTCAGGAAAAACGGCTGAACCTGTAAACACAATGATTTTTAATCTTATTCTCCTTCTTCCCAAAAATCCAACCAACCCACTCATGATTCTAAAGACAACCATAGCGAAGGACTTCAGAATGATTTCTATGAGATATTCAGACTGACTGTTCAAGACCAGACAGCTCAATTGAGATCTATACCTGTCTCCTTTCGGCAGTTACAGGAGCAAAACCAAAGCGAAACAGTAACTAATTTATACCCATTTTCTGAGTCTGGTTGCTGACTAAGAGAGAGGAGACTGTAGTTTGTCAGACTGTAGTTCACCTCTTAAGTTTGTAAATTTCTACTGAAACAATTACACTTACAAAGCAATAGATAGAAAGCAACTGATTTGGGATGAACGGCAGTGAGTATAAGAATTATGGTAGTATAACTCAGAGCATTATCTTGGAAAGCAACGACACCAAAATCTCCATTAAATTAATGTGGATAAATGGGCATATGTTACAATGTCTCAGAGTTTTATGCTGTAATTCTGTATTAATTACGTAGTTGTGCAACTACTGTAGTTATGCAGCTCCAGTGTACTTCCTGGCCCAGATGCTCCTAACACCCACTTACTGGGCAGCAGACATTGCAATCAAATGGGGTCTGTTCCCCTTTCAATTGGGAAGCAGCTGACTGATTTTCTCAATCCTTCAAGTGATCTCTGTTGTGACAAACAGAACAAGAATCCCTGCTGCAATTCCTTCTCATGTTGGAAATTGCTTGTGCATATGAAGTGGGAACATCAGTTGGCCACTTTCTAATAGAAACGAGAGCAGACCTATTGATCACAGTGCCTGTGGTGGGGTAGTTCTTAGTAAAGAAATGCCATACAGCTTTCCCTGGGAAATTTTCAGTCTAATTATATCAAGGAGTCTAGTCCAGTAAATTAGATAAATGAAGATGATAGTTATTCGTCAAGGACATCCAATTGGGAAACACATGTATAAAAAAAAAAGAGTGGTTTTCATATTGTTCCTTGGGTTCTATGAAATATTCTGGACTAATTTTAAATGTCAAAATTAATAGAGCTTCTGTCATTTATAGCAACATACAGACCACTCACAATGTCTGAATCTTGCTGTACCCCTGGTGGGATGAGTAACTATATTGATGTGCAAACTATTTTGAACAATATTGAAAATGGTACATTGATATTAACTATTCTACTATGGAACCTTTACTCCAGATTTCAAATAGCTTTCAGCCAAGCATCCAGTTAATTTATGAGGAGATTTAGACAACCACAAGATGTTTGCAATTACTCATATGATTAATGATGTTCTCATACAGAAATAAATCAGTGACACATTCTCAAGGTAATCCTTTTGTCAGTAGCCATCAATGCAAAGGACATTTCCATGTGGAAAGGCTAGCACTGTATGCATTGCAAACATGTTGGTTGAAACACTTGTAAACTTCTTCCCCTCTGGCAACATCAACCATTTATTGCAAATAAAGCTTTGGACTAGTTCACACATGAATGGCACTGATGGCTTCAACATAGATGTTCCCGTCAGGCATTTAGAAAATGTTCAATGAAAGAATGGGGATGCCCCATAGTGATTCATGTGAAAGGTGACTTTCTGTAAGGAAAAAGATGTAGTATCTCTCAAGGCTCTATGTGTGACAGTGAACAGGGAATTCACTGATATTCAACAGTGATGGAGACTGCGTAGACAGCATTTACAAACACAAGAGGCCTTCAGAAAGTTGTGCTCCAACTGCAGAGATTGGCAGAAATTCATGAGGAAAGAGTAAGGGTTAGGACAGTGCATAGTTTCTGAATGCCTACTTAGGATTTAATTGATGACTTGTATGTGTGATTGGGATTTCATACACGCAATGCCAAAAATTAAACTGATACAACCCACCATATCAAGAACAAAGCTTTTCAAGGTAATCCACTCATATTCATTTAAAAGTACAATATGAAGGAAGAGAGAAATTAAGTGATGTATATGAACATATGAACCAGGTTTGGGGTTGTGGCATGGTTGATGATGCTATTATTTCATAGCCTTCGGTAACCTCGCTTCTGCCTAGTCTTTATAATAGGGACAGAGAATATATGCTCTAAAATGCTGGTGGACTGCAATTGTTATCATTCCTCATCCAAGGCTGTGCTGGCCAGAACTAATGGAAGCTGTAGTGCATTTGATAGTTCTCTTTTTATAATAAGGGATGTCTATGTGGAAAGATATATCTGAAACCACTTCCAGACAAATACTTATCCAAGTGTCCACCACACTGAAGATGAAGCAGATAATGATAGGGTTTGGTCCTTAATCTGTTATATTAGGAATGCTTTAGTTGTCTTGATAGTTCATGGTACAGAGGGGGGGGGGGGAGCGATATAAAAATTGGAAGTGATCTACATTTTGAAAAATAATTTTTTCTCCTAAGGTTAAACAATACATGGATCCCTTTGATCTATTAAAAAAGGTATGAATAACTGTTGAAGGGTTCATGGGCCACAATGGCCCATTAGTGACTATGGAGGAATATACCTCCTCTGCTGCAAAAGAAGGTTTGGCCCCTAAATCCCCTCTAAGAGGCCTGGGAGATATTTTCACCATTTTATTTTGCCTGGGAGAGTTGATTACAAAAAACCAGGAAGTGATTTTCACATTACTTTCTATTTTTAAAAATGTATTTCCTGGAGTGAAAATAGTTCAGGTGAAAAGCATGCTGAACATGCCTTCCAAACCTCCTAGAAGTTAGTGGAGGAAATAATAGTAATATATTTTTTTAACTGGAAAAAGCTTTGGGAGACACATGCAACCAATGTTCAATACTTTGTCTTTCCCAATTTAAAATGTGAACAAGACAATTTACTCTCCCTTTTAATTTCAGAAAAATTGTGATGCAAGGGTCTAGACAGGTTAAGATCGACATCTGGGCCATCCTCTGCCCACCCCTATGGCAGACCATACTGGTAATGAGCAATCATTATGGGGTATCAGAAGAGTCAATGTGCCTGCCACTCAAAGTTTAATTATGATGAAGATCAGTAATTTGTACTAAATGTGCTTCCAGAGCATAAACCGATGTACGTTATGTAAATATCTATTCCCATGGAAGCTCCAGTCAACTGAGCACTACATGGTTCCATTTGTTCTAGTGAATGGGATTTAGTCTAGCATCTAGGCAATCACATAACCTTTAAGCAAGTTAAATTAAGCCTAGAAGGGGGAAATAATTTGAAAGGTCTCTCATGAGGAAATGTGCTATCATAAGCTTCCTGGCTAATTATCATATTGTTAATTAGATGAAATGGATTTCATTAGGGATATATTGACTTACTGATTAGGTACTAGTACATTGATATTGCTATTGACCATATTTGCTGAATTCTGGTTCTGGTAACTTGTACTTAAAAACTATTTGTTTCAGTGTTTGTTTTTCACCAGGATGAAATGATGCAGAGGTGATTTCCCTGATGATTTCATTGCTATTAGGAAACATGAATAACAATCCTGAATTGGACTGACAGTAGATGCTTGGCATATTCTAGGATTGGTCCCTTGGTATGTCATGATTTTGTGTCAATAGATCCAGCAACCTCATTTTCTAATATGACATAAGATATGCACCAGTTTTCATTTTACCAAGAAGTGCAGATAAAGTATGCTGAGAGTTGAGGTACAAGCTTTGGGTCCACTTTGCACATGGGTTGTGATTCAAGGCCTATGTGAGCAAGCCTAGTTTATACTACCTGTCTGGCAATGGATAAAAAAATGATGAATGCATCCTTCTTATAAAGTCTCTAGTTAGATTAATAAACCCTTGCATACTGTAAGAATATACATGAATAAAGGACTCAGGTATACTCTGCCGTGTATAGAGAGGATATGTTGCAACAAACTCTATAGATTTGTCAGGTGCAAAGATTAACATAAAATGGTAGATTCAAAGTATACTTACATTGTACAAAGAGAAAGGACAAGAGAAAGAAAGAGGGGAAAATAATATCATTTTCAGAAAAACAGCAATTGAACCACATTTATGATCTTCTGAAAAGACATGCACCTCTTCAGCCTCATTAATCTTGCCATATAACTCCAGAAGAAACCAAAGAAGACAGCTGGACTTTCAAAGAAAGGAAGATGCAGTGCTTCTCCTATGGTCATTTCATAATTTCACAAAGACAGCATTAATAATTCAGGTATTCATCAGACCCTTATGCACCAAACAAATGCCAGATTAGTATTCTTGAAAAATAAACACAATGCCTGCTTACTTAGTAGACTTGCCTTTAAAAGAAGGGCGGGGAGGGGGTAGAGAGAAAATACATTGGTTGAATTCCACCAGGATCTTTTCCTCCAAAAATGATACCCAAATGAATTAAAGTTGTGCAAGACCAAATTCATGCTCTTATGGGCCAGCATTGGTAAAATAATTGTTTTTATGTTGGCAAGTATGTTGGTACAACAGAAAAGTTTTCTTCCTGTAGCATTTTGGATTCTGTACATGGTTTGTACATAGCAGAATAAATATATTACAGCTAACTTTTCCATGTTACTTATTACATTTGGGATAATGGGTTTCTATAACATGTTAAAATGTGAATATTCTACTTATTGCAAAATATCCTGTACTATGTTTCCATTTTTTTTAAAAAATGAAGAAGACTGTTTCTGTTTCAGTCATCATAAATTTAAAATACAGGTATACAGTACTAAAATGGTCCAATTCAAGTCTTTAATATAAAAATATCAGCACAAAACTCCTTTTCAAATTCTGTTTATTGTGAACAACCAAAACTTTCTGTTTTACTGTCAGCTGCATGGTATCAATATACTCTTCATCTCTACAGTTGTTTGTTCACGTCCCTTTTAGGTATTTTTTTCTTCTGTGATAAGAAATGCTAAGTTAGAAAAAAAGTATTCAAAGGGTTAACTTGTTCAGAATAACAATAAATTAGTTTCCTTTTGTTTTGTTTTTTTCCTCCAAATCTTCTTCAGTTCAAAATCCAGCTTTGAGACTGAGGAAGGATCCCAAATCACATCAAGGAGAAAAGAGTGGTCCTTTTAACCAGTAGCAGTTTGATTACCAATGACCCGAAGGATCTCTTTATGAATGCTTGGCTCTTGAGTGTTTATACTTGTATCACCTACTTGGCCATCTTCATAGCTGAAAAAAAAGGTATGCAGAAGAAAAATGCTTAGTATTTTAAACCTTCCATGATATGAGAAATAGCTTGGCTACTGTATATAGTTTGCACTGGGGTGGAGAAAATAATTGTTTTTTGTTTCAGTGATGAGGCAAAAAAAAAAAACCCAGAGAAGAATGAAGTTCCTACAGCCCTGCACTATGGTGACCCTATGCACCTTCTTCTTCCCATTGCTTTCTGAAAGAAAGGGTAGAGTATAATCTAAATAAAACCTATATGCACCAGTGTTATTATTCAAGGGAGTGAAATACCATGGCACTAGTCCACACATGGGCAAAATTTGGCCCTCCAGGTGTTTTGGACTTCAACTCCCACAATACCTAATAGACTACCGGCTGTTAGGCATTGTGGGTGTTGAAATCCAAAACACTTGGAAGGATGAAGTTTTCCCATGCTTGGATTAGCCTATGGATTAGGCATTTCTTGCACCACTGATGCTGCTGGTTGAGGGAAGGCATTACAGATTAGGGCAAACACAATGACCTATGGACCTCCCTGGTTGGAAAATGAGGTGAGAAATGTGCTTGCAGAAATGCCCGTTTCCATCCATCTGAGTAACAACATGTTCCTTGTTTTGCTTTCTGCATTTCCTTGAGTTCCCAGCACACCCTTGACTTAAATGTCCAGCAATTGTCCAAGAAGATGGGAATATTATTAGGAACAAGCAACAAATCAAATGCTCCATATTTGTGACAGGACAGACAGATCTCTTTGGGAAAACTGAGCTGAATCCCTGTGGAACAGTTGCCTATAGGAGTGAGGACTACTAGTTTGCTGGGCACTGCCAGATGGTGAAGTGTTACATTGCGAACTGCTATATCCTATTGTTGAATATTTTCTAGAGAAATCATTCTATAAGGAACACCACTAACAAAGAACTTATGAGACTTAATTCCTGACCCTGCAGTCACCCATTTGAAAGGTTATGCCACAAGTTGTTACGGCCATAGTACATGGACCAATATAGTGGGGTTTTGTGTTTTCATGGTCAAATAGTCTTCTGAGGTACTCTTGCATATTGCAGTCATTTATCATCTCAGAGCAGGGGTGGGCAAAATGTGGTCCATGAACTGCATATTCTCAAATCTGCCTCATTTTTTTGTGAGGATCCAAAAGTGGATTTCTTGCATTTGGAACCTCTTCATATTTGGAGTCTACTGGGGTAAATTGTAGGGGTGATGCAGATATATGATCTGCATCTGGTTCTTGACCCCTTGTTAACAGCTTGTTTATTTTAACTTTGGTTTTAATGTGGGTTGAATAATAATAATAATAATAATAATAATAATAATAATAATAATAATAATAATAATAAAACAACTCTCTGCCCAAAGGGACTCGGGGCAGTGAGTATGCTATGTGAGTAGGTGTCAAGTATTTTGTCAAATGTTCTGATATGACTGATGTATTAATCAATGAAACAAACTTATTGGTACTTACATTTGGAACAACACAAGATGTTTCATCTCAAATATGTTACAGCCCCACACCACAACCCACAGACAAAGTCAAAATCAAACATCACGCTTGTCTCTTATAACTTTCACTTATGATTTTTAGGGTCCCATTTTTGGGCTGCATGTGGCCTATGCAGAGTACAGGGGATGGAAAATGCCCCTTAGGCATTCTGAAATTATCCACTAATTGAATCTGCCCTATGATAACCAAGACACATTCCATGATACACTCAATATCTACCTATGGCTGGGGATTGCACAAAATGATGCAATAATTGCCATCCACAGAGATGGGTGACTGTGGTGGGGGTAAAAGCCAACCCCCTCCCCCAATACTGTAGTCTGTACCATCACACAAAACTGAAACCAGAGGTGAAATTGCATTATTTCATTTTTTCCTTCAGCTCATACTTAAAATGTGGATTTATTTTTACTTCTTTGGGGATTTGGGGAGCTCTGGAGAATATAAAAAGTGGTGTTGGGTATCCAGATGTAGCTCACAGGTAACACTTCATCCTTGAAATAAAAAGTCTCAGAGTAGCAAATTGGTAATTGGTGGAGTGAGTAATTCCCACAGAACAACTTGTGAGAACTTATGTTAAGTATGGGCAGTCTTTGGCTCTCCGCCTATTGTTGGACTGCAATGCCATCCTCATTGGCTATGCTGGCTAATGCTGGCGGTTTAGAGGTTTAGAGGTTGCCTATCCCAGTTTTAAATGAAACCAGAAGTATAGTGGAGAAAAGAAAATCCCCAACATGAACAAAATTTATAGACAGAAGAAACTACAACTTTCAGTTGACTAGAGAACAAAAAAGAAACTGCATCATTCATTATTTTAGCAAGCTATTTAATTGTATGTACTTGTAACCAGAGCACTATGTATTAGAAAAGCATACAGGTGAAATATTCTCTATACTTACACAAAGAAGAATCTCGTACACACATGATCAGTATTGGGAACTACCCATATTTCCCCATGTTTGTGCAGATCAGGTGAAGTTATCACTATAAAGAAGAAAGAAAATTCTGAACCACATATGTTTAGTGATCTGATAGAGAAACAATTAGCATTTTAGAAATGGAAAATATATTATTATTACCTAAGTCAGAAATGCCAGCAAAAAGTAAAGATTCAATATATGCCACTTTGATCAAACCTTGATCATTTCTTGCCAAGATTCTTCAAGTCCAACTTTAAGAGACTCTTAATATTTTAACGCAAAAGTATTAATTCCTGAATTGCCTGTGCAGAAAATGTTATTTTCTATGCAAATAGTCATGTACAAACTTTACGCAGAATAAATCTCCAATTATAGCATTTTCTGGACACAAATCTATACCTCTGTGCTGAAATATTTTCCATACAGAAAATGCTGCTTCCTTCAATGAAATAGTTGTTTTCTGTGCCAAACATCTGCACACAAATTTCACACAAAATAAGCCCTGAACTATAAATAATCTCATCAGTCCAGGATTCCTCTTATCTGCATTTCCCATCACTCAAAAACATGACTTTTCAATCATTTTACAATATATTTTCACATATTCTTTCCATCCTTAGTAAAAAAAAAAAGGTACAAAGAGAGGATGGATAGAGTGAACATTCATAGATGCCCAGCTCTGGTTCTGTTTCTTTATTTAATTTCAGGAAGCAACCCTATTTTTTCATTTTTAAAAATGTTGGCTTACCTTCACATAAGGCTATGCATTTTAAATTTCGGCTTTGCAAAAATTGAGACTGCTGCCCTTTTTTCTGTGACTGTGAAAGAACAGAAATTGAAAAAAATTATATACAGGCAGTCTCTGAGTTACAAACATCTGACTTACAAATGACTCATAGTTAAGAACTGAGGTGAGACAACAGGAAGTGAGAAGAATCTAGCCCTCAGAGGAGAAATGCACTCTTGAAAAATTTATCATGGCAAAAAGGAATCTCCACTGAAGTTTTATCACCAATTCTTGTTTCCACTAAAAGTCACATTTTTCAAAATTCAGTTGTCCCAGGGACAGAAAGTGAGGTGAAATCTTCTGAACAGGAGCACAGGCAGAAAAACAAATCCCACAGAAGTGTTAACCCTTCCTTATGCTACCCAAGCGATATATAATATAATATATGCGCCATATTTACTCAAATCTAATGCTCATCTTTTTTGGGCTAAATTGCTTTCCCTACAATTAGGGTGCACATTAGATTAATGTAATATGATAATCTTAGTGCTAAGCTAAAACAAAAAGGACGTCATCTCTAATTTAATTGTAATTTAATTTAATGCTATGCAATGCCGGGATTTGTAGTTTGATGAGGCATCAGTATTCTTTGGCAGCCCCCATGATCCTGAACTACAGCCCCCATGACTCTATAGAATTGAGTGTCAGGGCAGTTAAAGTGGACTCATTCTACAGCACAGATAAACCCCAAGTTTTTCTTTTCCACTGCTGAAAGCTTTAGTGTTCTAGAACTTTTGTTTTTAAAGAAGGAATTATAAGCAGGCAACCACTGTAGTGCACATCTTTTTGACCAAATTACAAAGAGTGAAGTCTAGCTTGTTATGATAATTACATTGCCTTAAATCCAATGATTAGTCTCAATTATAATAGGCTTACTGAATAAATGAGGTCCTGGTAAACCAACACCTATATAATTTTTATTTGTTCAGTCAGTGTGCTTACACTAGATGAAATTATCAATTGGATTTAGGCTACTGGATATTATTTTAATTGCAATATGTTATCCTTCAGAACCTGTGCTTATGTCCAGCTATTATCTCATGTGTCCAAAGGTGCTCTGGGGATAAATAAAATGCACATCGAGCACCTGCTTTGAGATAGCAGGACTATAAAAAGAAAAAAAGTTTTTCAGAAATGCTTCATATATTTCTTTACCTGTAACACATTGCTGTTTTTACTGCCCGAAGCAGGCTCATCCTTAGCTGACACCTTCTGCTGTTTCTTGTTCATCCCTAAAAACATTAGATTTACATCAGACATGCTGGTGCATAAAATGTCAGATGTTCCACTTCATATACATAGTAAGTGCGAGCAGATACGATGTCACTGCTGATTCTTCTTTCTAGCAGCTAGGAATCCCTGGCAAGTTAGGACATTTTTATGCTGCCAACCAAAAATGATATACTCTTACAGTATTCTGAAATGCATCACTGCTTCCCACAACATGTGCTAATCTCAGTTCAGGAATAAACTGAGTGCCCTTCTACACATGACTAAATCCCGAGAAGAACTGGGATATTAAATCACAGTTCCTCCCAGGATTTAGTCCCCACCCCCAACCTAAACCCTGCACTTTCCCTGGGGGTAGGAGTGGCTACATGCATCCAGCCCCCCTAATCCCCCATTTCCTTCCTTAAAAAACTTACCTGAGGGGCCTGCCAATAGCACAGACCCCTCTGGAGAGAGCTCCTGGCTCACAAAAATGACACGTCAGGAGGTGAGGGGGGAGGAGGGGGGATTTCCATCCCCCCACTCCTGATGCATCATTTTCTCATGCCAGCTCTTTCCAAAGAACCGGGATTACTGTGGGGATTGACCACCAGGATTGCAAAAGCAATTTCGGAAGTCAGTTCCTCGCAGGGTCCTCACCTGAAAGATGGACTTTAGGACTTTAGCCTAAGGTCTGGATCTCCCCAGGTGTTTTATTAATCAGGAGCAAACTGGGATATTCCAGTTTTCTCTGGATGAATTTGGTTTTACCTGAGGCATCGTTTGGACGCCTCAGGTAAAACTGAGACAGGTCGTGCATTTTGGGCCTGTCTGGAAGAGCCCTGAAACTCTTGAGGGCTTTGTCTTAACTGAATGTCAACTGGACCTTTCTGTAAGGGCAATGATTATCAGCCATTTTGTCCAATGTAGATCTGCAGCCTATTCTAGGTGAGGAGCAGGGGTTACTACATGTGCATGATGCTTTGGCCCTTCACCAGCTCATTCTCCTTTGGAATCATGGAAGCTATCTGTGTTGGAAAAAAAATAGTTGAAGGAGGCCTTAGGTTCTTCTGATGTCAGAGAATACTCTTCCTATGGCCTTTAGATTGTGGATGGACATAATGTTGCTTGATTCCAATTGAAGAAGGAGACATCAAAAATGAATGAAGCATTGTCAAGCTGGCAGGTCAAATGGTTGAAATTTCCACTCTGTCTTAAAAGAGGATGGAAAAATTGTGGAAGACAGGACTATCAATGGTCACTAGTCATGACAGATACATTTTCTCTACAAGACCAGATGTTTGTGTTTATCAGTTGCTGGGGAGAACAAGCAGATCAAGAAACTGTTGGGCTCATGTCATTTTTGCAGACTTACATTAGCACATATTTGGCTGCTATGTGATGGGAGTGCTGGACTAAATGGACTTTTGGTTTGATCAAGCATGACTTGCTTTATGTTCAATTTATATATCCTTGGTATCCCTTTAAGGTAAACAAGCATCAAGGACAAGTGTTATGAGGTTTGGAGTCTCAGTGGTGTTTCCTTTCAGAGCCGGTGTTTTCTTTTAACTGTTGCACTGAAGGGTTTTGATACACTTTCACCTATACTTTCCACTAACTGAAGATGTTAGTAGATGTGAAGCTATTGTCAATCTATCTTTTCCCCTCATTCTTCTTTAAGTTTGTGCATGTGTGTGCATGATGGGTTCTTCTGAGCCCCATTGGGGAGAGAAGATGGGTTATAAATACATTATTATTATTATTATTATTATTATTATTATTATTATTATTATCATTATTATTATTATTGACACAAAGACATAGTATGACACAGCAAACAAGATAGATGCTGTAAATTATTATTATTATTATTATTATTATTATTATTATTATTATTATTATTATTATTGGTGCAATCTTCTTTATCCATAAATAGTTGTTTATGACACTGTGATAAATTCTAGTCTGGGGAAAAAAGCTGGGCATAAATGCAATAAAGAAATATAAATGAACAAATACAGCTAATTGGATTTTCTTCTGTTAGGGTCCATTTCAGAGTTATGAGTATATGACTTTTATGCACACTAAATTTGTTTTTGTTCCCTATAAGCTTTCCCATTCCATGTTAACCTCTTTGAGAAGTACCCACTAGTAGGCATATTTTGCTGTTCAGGATACAGTATGTTACCAATCTCACATTCAAATGTAAAGTGATTTATAAAGATCACCTGAGTAACCGAAAGATATGCTTGACAATGGACTAAGATAGATCCCACTTCCAAACATTGCACCATGGAGCTGAAAGATACAAAGGAAAATGCCATTCTTAATTTGCTATATTATGCAATCTCATTCCAAATTTGATTTTGTACAGCTTTTATCAAGTCATGGAAACCTTCTTATATATTCTAGACAGGGGGCCTTTTCCCACTACACAAGTATAGCACTATGATGTTTCATATGGAATTTTGGGATGTAATTCTTCACTGAATCTTTTCAAAGGAAGCAACAATTTCTGCATTTTTACTCCCACTACAATAAAATATTTGGAATTCACATTGTTTTCAGACTATTCTCAATTCAAGAATTATTCTGTGCAAAATTTGCATGTGGTTGCTTTGTAGAAAAAAAGCAATTTTTTTGCTCAGAATTTTCTTTTTCTTTTTTTTTGCAAAGGGAAGTAATATTTACATCAAACATCCTCAAACTGGTCCTCCAGCAGTTTGGGCCTCCAATTCCCAGAATTCATTACCTTTGTACAAGCCGACTAGGGTTTCTAGGTGTTAGAGGACCAAACAGCTGGAGGGTCGCAGTTTGAGGATGCTTGATTCACATAGTTGGAATTCATTCCTGCTAAAGGGATAGGCAGCTGCATGGGTGCTGAGGGCCAATTTAATTCAAACCATCCATATACTGTACCTCTCACAGCAAGACCAAACACCTTTTCTTCCAATCCCTCTCAAAATAAAGTAGTGTTGTGTCACTTTCTGTAACCATTTTGAGAGGGAATGTAAAAGAAAGCAGTTATTTAGGCACAATGCAGGCTTCTGTTGTGATTTTGAATTGTGGAGTCAATAGTATTTTATTTTCTTTTGTTTAACATTTAGGCAATTTTCTGGATGTTTGTCCAAAATCATACTATTTTTAATGTGAGATCGGTGAGATTAGGGAGAGTAATAGGGGCTATAAAACTGTGTGCCACATGTAGTCTGCAGCCCACACAATAGCCACTCTTGCAGTAGAGTATGACAAACACAGGATATAAATACTTTAAAAAGTGGGATATAAATACTTTTTAAATTTTTTTACTAAACCAGAGGTAGACCAAATGCAGCACAAGGGTCTAAGGGTCCAAGGTGGCTCCCCAAAGCTCTAAGAAAGGGTTTGGAGGTATTGAGGGAAGGGCGTGTGTGTATTTTGGTGCATGGGAAATAATAATGATAATGATAATAATAATAATAATAATAATAATAATAATAATAACTTTATTCTTTTATCCTGTCACCATCTCCCCCAAAGAGACTCGGGGTGGCTAACACATGGCACAAAAGTGCCCAAAAACAGAGCATAAAATAAAACACAATATAAAAAGCAATTAAATAAAACTGACATATAAAACAACAACTTAAAATTCAATTAAAATGGTACTCTTCTAATGGTAAGCAACTGTAAACATGGCCAGGCTGCAAACAATGAGCAAGGGAATGGGATAAGCACAAAAGGTGCAGCCATGGGACAAGGGTATGGGATGTAGTGCAAAACTGCATAACAATTGTGCAGAGCAACTAGGGGCTAGATATTCTGAAAAGGACAGACCTCCAACCCTTTCCAAAACATTAATGTAGCTCCCTAACCGTTGCTCTCCCTGTAAACCCCATGATTTAGCATGGATGAGATTATCTACATCCATCTTAAAAGACTCATATCCCAAACTGTCTTTGAGCAGATACTCATTCATATTGCTTTTTAACATTTTCTTTTTTTACCTGCAGTCTTGTGTTGGAAGCAACCACTAGCCCATTCCTCAGGATTGAGTGCCAATTTTCAATGTGTGACCCACTACAAACAAAAGAAAGAGGTCAGTTAGTGCTGTTATAAAGGAACACAGCAAACACTCTGACAAATATTATGCCTTGAAATGGCATCTTAATTGTTGTTTTAATAATTTATGTTTTAATTGTTTGGTTTTAACTGTAACAGTTTTTTTTTAAATATATGTTTACATGGCATCAAACTGCTGCCTGTTATAAGGCCGCCTTGAGTCCCCTCCGGGGTGAGAAGGGTGGGGTACAAATATGGTAAATAAATAAATAAATAAAATGAATTATCTATATTTCAGAATATTTGTGTAATGTTGATGTGTTTTTTTAAAAAAAATTCTTAGCTACAGTGACTTAGATTTGTTCATACTTTTAGCTTTTTTCTCAGTACTCACTGAAATGCAAAGGTACTTCCATAGAGATTTTTAGCAGCTCTGAAATTGGATTCTTTGGCTGGTGGACTGCTGAGCAGAAGAAATTGATGCGGTGTGTGCATAAACTTCAACTGCTGTAAAGAAACAGGAGCAAACAGTCAAAGTCACAATAAAGACAGAATGAAAATCTCATAAATCTTAAGCAAACTCTTTGGTACTTTAGAACTAAGGGAAGAACAATTTAAAAGACCAAGAAAAAACATAAAATGGAATTTCTGTGGACAAGATCTTCTGATCTGGGAATAGTATTATCTGCTTTTATGGTAGATACAGCTAGCATTACTACATAACTCTGTGGTATGAAGGTTTCCACAGTCACTGCTCAGAGAGTCAAGAGGAAAATATATAATCCCTTTATAGAATATAAATGTCAAGGTCACCATACTGTCCCAGGTCTGCTCCAGCATATGCTGCTGGGATACTAGAGGGGTAAAGCTGATGCTCTCATGTCTTTCTTAGGAGACTTTTAGGAGACTTAGATTTCTCTGCGGTATTGGGTGGCCATTATGGAGAATATAATACTATCCTAGTTAAATATATAGTTTGATCCAAATCTTTTTACTGTTCCTAAGCCAGATCATTCCCTTGTGCTACCTGTCATGGAACCCAGTTACAGGGCTTTGGTAATTCAGCCCTGTAACTGGGAGTCATAACATAAACAATCCCAGGAGCACCTGGCAGAAGAAGATAGAATATGCCTGGGAACTTGGGGCCGAAAGTATAAACAATTATAATTGGTCTAGTGTGTGAAAATGGTAGTAATGTGATATTGGGGGTGGGACTTGATGATGATATTTACGTGTGGTGTTACGTAGCATCAAAAGTTATAAAAATAGTTGTATGTAAACATTGGGTCATTCCTGACTTTTCCAAAGTCATGTGTTCTTCAATAAAGATTGGATTTGAGAGCAGCCATCTCTGATCTGCGTTCAGACTGATCCTTTGAAGTGAGCAGGACAATTAAGTCAGGAATCCAGTTCTCACCCTCCTGCAAATTTGCAGTGAAGTGATAATGAGCAGGGAAGGAGATCAAAGCCATGACGGAGCAAAGGGGCCTCCGCTGGGAGCTCTGCCGTTGGCAGAAGAGACATTGCAAGCCATAGCTTCCTCTACGGGGTACCCCAAGCCGGACGGCGTGACCCAGAGGATTCCCAGAGGGGGAAGAGGCGTTCCGGCGGCGGCAGAAACCAGTTGGGGATCTGGAGGAAGCATGCCGGAGACCGTGGCCCAGCAGTTATCCATCCTGGAAACTCATTTATCCAGGCTGTCGGATACCGTGGGGAGAATAGTGCCAATATTGGAAGAGAATCTCCAAAAAGAGCACATCCGATATGGCGCCGAGAGAGAGCCAAGCAAAGGAGGCGATTGGAGCCAGAGGGGACAGCGAGCTTCAACGCAGAGTCCCGCGGCGGCAAGGGACGAGGGAGACGAGGAGTATTGGCAAGAGCTGGAGTTCCGGGACAGAATGGCGCGCGAAGTGGAGCGCCAGCAAGCTCTGGGAACTCTGAGGCCGCCAACCCCAACAGAGCTCCCAACCCCCCGAATGGGCGTCGGAGTAGAAAGACCACTGGGGCCAGGGATCGGGTCCAGTGGATTAGCTGACGAAGGCGGAGAGGAGCAGGAGATCCAGGAAGAGGAGGAGGATGTGCCGTACGACGGGGAAAGGCGAGATGCGGGGGCTACAGCGAGGCCAGTATGCGGATGGGGGGAAGGGCCGACAGCGGCGGCAGGATTTCGGGAGCCGCGCAGAATGACCACCGGAGTGGGGCGTGGCGTGATCCAAGGAAACCCGATGCAACCCTTCCCCATGCCTCCCAGACAGCATCAACGGGCCGCTGAATGGATGCCAAGAAGGGAAGATCTCAAGCTAGAATACGGAGGGGAATCAGCCGAACTGAACTTTTTTCTAATTAGCATCAGGGGATACATGGAAGACAATGCACACACATTCCCCTCCGAAGCAAGCAGGGTTCGGGCCATCGGCAACACACTAAAGAGAGGAGCGGCCAGCTGGTATGTGCAACTACATGCCAGACAGGACCCATGCCTGAGGTCAGTGCCCCGCTTCCTCGCCGCACTGGAAAACCGGTTCAGAGACCGGCTAGAGCAATTGAGAGCTCGAGACCAGCTTAGAGGAATAAAGCAGAGGGACAAAACGGTGCCTGAGTACGCAGAAGAATTCCTCCACCTCACGGAAAGGGTACCAGAGTGGTCTGAAGTGACCAAAGTGGAATTATTTAAAGAGGGACTACGCCCCGAAATTTTCAGCTGGGCAGCGCACAGAGATGACCCCGAAACGCTCCAGGGATGGATTCAACTAGCGGGGTGCGTTGAATCCACCCTGGCCCAAGTAAAGCGCTTCAGGAGCAGCGGCGGCCAGCAAAGACTGGTGGCGAGAGGTCGAGGAGAAACGAGGAAGCAGGAAAGACCCGGAGGGAGGCCGGGGATTCCCTCCAGAGGAGACGACAACAAACCTAAACCGGGATGCTTTGTATGTGGGAAGACGGGCCATCGAGCAGCAGAATGCTGGGCACGGAAGGGGGAGCCGCCAAAACCCTCAAAGCCCAAGCCAGCAACCGGGAGGCGTGCGGAGGAGGAGGTGCAAGCCCCAGAATCTCCAGAAAAATTGGTGAGTCGGGACAAACGCATGATAGTAGTGCCAATCTGCCTATCGGGGCTAGAGAATCGGGCCACCTGCAAGGCATTTGTGGATTGTGGTTGTTCCAGGAATATTATAACTCCAGAGTTAGCAGGAGCATTGAAATGCCAGCAGATGGCGCTTGACTCCCCAATTGCGTTTTCGCAGCTAGACGGATCAGTGGCTACTGGGGAAGTATCTACAAAGGAAATACGGGAGGTCCCATGTAAAATAGGCAAATGGGAAGGAAGAATATCCTTTGTGATAGCCCCTATTGCCACATACCACGTAATATTAGGGATACCATGGCTCGAACAGGCTAATCCCGAAGTAGATTGGAGAGGAAAGAGCCTAGCATTTAAAGAACAGCAGACGCAATGGGAGATAAGCAAGATTGCAGAAGAGGAGGACGAGGGAGATGAAGAAGGTGAAATAGACC
Organism: Anolis carolinensis; assembly: GCF_035594765.1. NCBI lineage: Eukaryota > Metazoa > Chordata > Lepidosauria > Squamata > Anolidae > Anolis > Anolis carolinensis. The sequence goes on from NC_085842.1 coordinate 299,134,012, forward strand.
CACTGCTATTGCCACCTGAATACAGAGACTTTGTGGATGTGTTCAATCAGAAAGAGGCAAGTAAATTACCTCCCAAAAGGAATATAGAAGTAGAAATTGAAATAACCCCCGGAGCAAACTTACCAAAACCAAAAGTGTATCCCATGTCTGTGCAGGAGAAGGAGGAATTGAGGAAATACATTGATAAAAACCTGGCGCGGGGCTTCATTAAGCCATCCAATTCTCCTCTCGGGGCCCCAGTGTTATTCAGGAGAAAGAAAGACAACTCCCTAAGATTGTGCATTGATTATCGAAATTTAAATGCAATTACTAAGGACAATAAATACCCTATGCCCTTAGTAAAGGATTTAATTACCGTATTGAAAAAAGGGAGCATATTTACTAAACTTGATTTAATTGAAGCATATCATAAATTAAGGATCAAACCGGAAGATACTTGGAAAACTGCATTTTCCTGCGCATTCGGCCATTTTGAATATAAAATTTTACCTTTCGGTTTAAAAAATGGAGGCGGGTGCTTTATGCAGCTTATAAATGAAATACTGCACCCATTGTTGTACAGAGGGGTATTCATATTTCTTGATGATATCTTGATTGTGACTGAAGATAAGGAAAAGCACGTGAAATTGGTCCGGGAAGTTTTGCAGAGACTAAGAGAAGCAAAGCTGTACGCAAAACTGTCCAAATGTGAATTTAATAAAACTCAAATTGACTTTCTGGGGTATCGGATATCTCCAGAAGGGTTAGCTATGGATCCAGCTAAAGTATCAGATGTAAAAGAATGGGGAGTGCCTCAAACAAGGAGGCAATTGCAATCGTTTCTGGGGTTTGCAAATTTTTATAGATCCTTCATAAAAGGCTTCGCGCAAATAACTGCACCCCTTACTGAACTTTTAAAAACAAAAGGGAAAGGAGAGACAGCAAAAGTAAAAGCTCCTGGCGCCAAACTAAGTTGGACGCCAGAATGCCAAAAGGCATTTGAAACCCTAAAAGAATGCTTCACAGAAGGACCCATTCTAAAACACCCCGATATCAGGAGCCCTTTCATAATCCATTGCGATGCCTCAGACTGTGCGTATGGGGCAGTACTATTGCAAAAGGATCAAAATGGGAACTTAAAACCCTGTGGATATTTGTCCCGGAAGTTCAGCGAAACTGAAAAATGTTGGCCAATATGGGAAAAAGAGGCACTAGCCATATTAAAAGCCTTAGAATGCTGGCGACACTTTCTCGAAGGAAGCGGAATCCCATTTGAAATTTGGTCTGACCATAAGAACCTCCAGTATTTAAAGTCCCCTCGAAAATTGTCCCCCAAACAGATTAGATGGGCACAATACTTCAGCAGGTTCGATTTCCAATTAAAGTTTTTTCAGGGGAAGCAGAATGTCTTGGCAGATGCTCTTTCACGCATGCCTCAACACGAAGGAATACCCACAGTAAAAGAGGGAACAATATTCTCTGACAAACAATGGGGTTTAGCTGTCAGAACAAGAGCACAAACCCAAAAGGAGAACACTGCTATGGTTGAACTCGACGGAAAAGATAATTGGGGAAACGAGCTGAAACAGTCTTATGAAGGAGACCAGTGGATCGCATCCAATGCAGAACAGGGGGAGCAGAAGGGGGGATTTTGGTTTGTGAACAAGAAACTGTATATCCCAGCAACATTAAGGATCAAGATTTTGCATCGTTTTCACAACAACCAGAGCGCTGGTCATACAGGAATTACAAAAACAACAAAAGCAATAGCAAAACATTGCTGGTGGCCAGGGATGAGGAAGGACATAAAAAATTATGTTGTTCAATGTGATGATTGTGCCAGAAATAAATCGAGAGGAGGGAAGCCAATGGGATTATTACAAACAGTAGCAGAACCTACCAGACCTTGGGAATGTGTAGCTATGGACTTTGTGGGGGAACTGCCGGTTAGCAAAGGACATTGTTATATTTGGACAGTATTGGACCTGTTTTCTAAACAGGCCCACTTTATAGCACTGACGAAACTACCATCAGCCGAGAAACTAGCTGAATTGTACATAAACCACATTTACAAACTGCATGGATGTCCCAGTAGAGTGGTCAGTGACAGAGGAGTACAATTCACAGCAAAATTTTGGGAAAAATTCCTGGAAATGCTAGGAGCAGAAAGGAGTTTAAGTTCTGCTTTTCACCCCATGACAAATGGGGCGGTAGAACGTACTCAGCAGACACTTGGGCAGTTCCTTCGAATGTACTCTAACATGAGACAAAATGACTGGTCTCGGTGGTTGGCTTTTGCAGAACTAGCTTTTAATTCGACTATACATTCAGCAACAAATAAAACCCCCTTTGAAGTAGTTTACGGGTATGAAATACAGCCTCTGCCCCAGCTGCCGAGATGGACAGAGAATGAGGGAACAGAGGCAGGGAAATGGAAAGCGCAAATGATGGAATGCTGGAGTCAAGTGACTGCATCCTTAAAAGAAGCACATAAAAAGTATAAAGTATTCGCAGACAGAAAGAGGGTGGAAGGTGATAAATTGGAGAAAGGAGATTTGGTGTGGCTAAGTACCCAAAACATCAAACTGGGGCTACCTTCGAAAAAATTGGGCCCTAAATATATTGGACCATTTAGAATACAGGGTGTTATCAACGAGGTGACTTTCCAGTTGGCATTGCCAAAAAGTTTAGGGAAAATACACCCTGTATTCCATCGTAGCTTACTGAAAAAAAATATGGGTACTTTGGACAAAATGGACACATAGAATTATTGTTTTGTTTCAGGCTTGTGATGAAAGAAGAACCGAAGAGGAGGACGAAGAAAAGGAGGGCACCATGTCATGGAACCCAGTTACAGGGCTTTGGTAATTCAGCCCTGTAACTGGGAGTCATAACATAAACAATCCCAGGAGCACCTGGCAGAAGAAGATAGAATATGCCTGGGAACTTGGGGCCGAAAGTATAAACAATTATAATTGGTCTAGTGTGTGAAAATGGTAGTAATGTGATATTGGGGGTGGGACTTGATGATGATATTTACGTGTGGTGTTACGTAGCATCAAAAGTTATAAAAATAGTTGTATGTAAACATTGGGTCATTCCTGACTTTTCCAAAGTCATGTGTTCTTCAATAAAGATTGGATTTGAGAGCAGCCATCTCTGATCTGCGTTCAGACTGATCCTTTGAAGTGAGCAGGACACTACCCTTAGATAGCACCAGATAAACTGTACTCTCAAGAATTCCTCAGGGATAAATAAACAATCCTTTTTTATTTTCTTTTTTACTTTAAAAGGGATCTTTGTGCTTTTTGGTGACAATTATTTTACATTTATATCCATCCTCAACACTATTTTGACATTTTTCGAATCTTTTAAAATATACATGTTTCCTTCTATTTTTTCATATTAGTTTTCAGCCCAATTCTAGTTTGTACACTTCCTTAGAAGTAAATCCAACTAGGATTGACATCCAATTAAACTGGTCAATACTGGACTGCACAACTGTGCAGATATTTTTCAAAACAAATTAAATGGATGAAAACTCAAACAGATCGCCCACTGGATTTTTCAAAGTTGATGCAAGTTATCTTCATAAAATATACTAAACATAACATAACTCGGTCATCTGAAGATCCTATGACATATAGGCTTTCTTGAATTTTTTTTCAATAACTGTTAGTGATAAAGGGAAAAATGTTCACTTTATGTGACAATTAAGCATCGGTTTATTGGAAAACTAAACTCAATGTCTGCATGCTTGTTACAGAAGATTTTCTGAAAGAATATCAAACTTACCCGATTCACGGGTAGCTTCACAATATGCGATCTATTACTTGAAATAACCCTGGAATAAATAATGCATATAAACATGTGAAATAAGACAGACTACCAGAGTGTAATTGCTTTGAGCCTTATATAAGTGCAAATGGACACCTTCATTCTATTTCCCTAGTTGTTTTGTGTTTTCAAGTTATTTCCGACCTATGGTGCCTCTAAGGTGAATCCATTACAGCTTAAACCCATATAAATTATCCATTTGCTCCAGGATGAGCTCTCTCAGCCAAAAGCAACTAGTTCGTCTACAAATTCATGAAACAGAATAGATTCAATGCAATGTACACAGAATTACAGTATATGGCTATGATGGAATATTTTGCAACTCAAGGATTTGTCTGGTGCTCAGGAATTGGTTTCCCATTTTTACTAGTTTTTCATGGACATTGCTATTTTCTTCCACTATGAAATGTAATGAAATTCAAGTTTTAGCAATGACAAGGCTGTGTGTGCCCATAACTGTCATGTCAATAATCCAAGCAAATTATTTACCATTGCAGAAGAGGATGAGCAAGTGGGTCTTGTCTATCCATCTGCTTCTTGATTTCTAAATAAGGTGCCTAGGAAATAATAACGGTACTAGAATTAGCCATGAGACATTCCAGATCCAGATAGAAGTTAGTTTTCAATGAGTAGTGTTTTAGGAAGGGGTGAGCTTTTTCTTTTTGCTTCTTTTTAAAAATCTATGTTCAAAAATCTGTTTATATAAGATTGGACTGTCTTGAGCATGCCAATATAACCAATTTTTGTACTTGGTGGTTCCATTTCGCTCTTCATTTCACACTTGAATTAAATATTAGCAGGAGTGATTCAGTATCAATGCTAGTTATAGCTATCTTTATTTTTGCGCATGTATTTCATTTTTAAAATGTGCTAACAGAAGCTTGCTATGACTTTATCATCAAAACAGTTATTCCACCAGAATCGCACATAGAGAAATGTTAATATCGATCTCTACTCCATATTACATTCTGTGTTAATATCAAACTAAGGAGCCTCCTTGCTTTACTAGGGGCCATTGGTACTTTGAGACCTCAGGCCTGTGCGATTCACAATGAGATCCTCCTATACCACCCTACAGTACTTGAAGCAGTTGTCTAGTTTAGAAGGACTGGATTAGGTTGTGTGGTCTCTGTTCTCCAACACTGAAGAGCCAGAAAGTTCACCAGAAGAGCAAGTATATCTACTACCCAAAATGGTAACCTCACTCTGCCTAACTGTAGGGCCAATCTTAGGTTGTGTGATGACTCATGGGCCATGTAGTCCCGTTCCTAGTACTATTGTGGCAGATGAAGAGGAAAACTTGGGTTTCCCACCGTTTCTGCCAGATTTGGAGCCCTTGCACCTGCAAGATGTTTGCCCACAAGAAGTCAGCCAAACAAGCCTTGAGCAGAAATCTCCCCCATTTTCTCGCCAGGATTATTATAATCAAGATAGAGGCGCTCGAGAGGCGACTCGCCGGAGCGCCAGGATAGCTGCCAGACAATTAGCTGATTAAGTCTGTTTCCCTTGGGAAACTTTAAGGAGTCATGCATCTGGACACAGTATAGGTTTCGTTTCTTGTTCCCCAGAGAAAGTGTTCCTTGGCGGGAAAACAAGATCCTATATAGGTGTTTGCCCGCAAAGAAATCCTTGCGGAGTCAATTCGTCGGCTTGAGGAGTGAGATCGTGTGTAGACTTCGTACTCCAGTTCCCAGTTCCCGGATCAAGTTTCCTGCCCAGCCTTGTACCATGGACTTCTATGGACCCAGTTCTTGATTCATGTTTGCCTTGTTTCCAGTTTGATCTTGCCAAGTTTCAAGTCTTGCCTTGCCTTGCGTTTTAAACCACGGACCTTGCTTCTCAGTCTCAAGCCTTGTTTTCCAGTTTCCTTCGGATTTACCTTAAGCCTCAAAGACTATGGACAGTTCCCCACACTATTGCTTGCCAAATAGTGTGTGTTTCGGTGAAGTGGATTATAACTTTGGACTTTAATATCACATATTGGACATTGTTTTCCTGGACTATATTTGACCTTTCCTGAAAGGTCTACTTCTGAACTATATTCTACACTTGTTTTTATTGACTTTATATATTTCCTTAATAAAGATATTAGATAGATTCTGGTCTCTGCGCATGGTTATTGGTGTTCTGCAGCCTGGGTCCTGACAGGTTGGAAAGATTGTATCCAGAATCCCTCCTTTTAATTTTATCCTAATCCTCTCAAATGCTGCAAGAAGAGATCCTCCCAATTCAGATAGACTGTGGCTTAGGATAAGCTGAGGGAAAATTCAGAGAACAGGGAGTGATGGTACTTCCAAGAGGAAGTTCTGTTCCCTTGTTTATGTTCAGTTCTATTATGCATATAAGGGAAAAAACTTATTTCACTCTGGAAGTTTGACCAACTTGAAAAGACATCTTAATATGAACATGAACTAGAAATGACTTCTCAATCTGAACATGAACTTGAAATGGCATCTCAAAACTCAGATTTAGTTGTCTATCCAAAAGATTTACAGTCAAAGTACAGGTACAATATGTCCCCCACAATATGTCCCCCACTTAAATGAGTAAGATTTGGTTTGCAGAGGCATCTCCATACTAGTTGGTAAGTAAAGCCAGAATCCAGTGGAATAATTCTGTTTATGAAATGTAAGACAATATAAGCAAGCGGTGGCAATTATTCATTTCTCCTTCAGTTCCCTGTGTGCTCCCTAAAACCTGGGATAGCAAATCCTCTGAAACAAGTTTTCAAGTAGAATGAGCATGATAGTCCTATATTAAAAGGTTACAAGTTGGCTGGTCATGTCAGTGCATCAAAAAAACCCACCAACAAACCCATTATTTTATGATTCTATGATTCATACATAAATATTAGATTGTAACATAATGTTACATAAAGGCATAATTGATCGATGTTCAATTCCACTGAAACTGGGAGCTAAGCATCCTACACTGGATTTAAGAGCCCTTGGATAACTCTTAATTATTTATCTGGGAGAATTCAAGCATTATGTGTTTGAATTCTAGTTCATTGATTTTGTGTTGTAGCTTGCTGGACTCTCAGAGATCATTATCTTTATAGTTTTTTCTTGCATGGTTCTTGTAAAGAAGGAATTGCACAAACAATACTGCAAACTCATAAACAGATGCTCCTTATGAACTAAAGGAACTAAATTAGTTTTATGCTTACCTGCGTCATTTCTCTTATAGAAGTAATACTATCCAGTGCTTTCATTACTCTGTCATAATTCTTCTTCTGCAAAAAAACAAAAAACAAACACAAACCCAAATAAAATTTTCTTTCAAAGCATTTAACTGTTGTTGTTTAACTAGTGTACTCACCATATACAGACATTTTATATAATATGAAAATGACTGTATGCATTACAGTCATAATCATAATCGTCCATAAGAGCCACTTTACATATTGGTAAATCTTGTTATCCTCTTTGTCTATCAGAACTACTTTGCTCATATGAATAAGAAGACTAACATTGGAAAGCTGGGATGAAGAGACAATGCTGGATTCATGCACAAGTTAAATAGGCCACCATTTACAGTAGGGGTAAGGATCACGTGACCCTTCGGCTCCCAGAATTCATCCCCATTTACCATAAAAAGACTGCTGGGACATAGAGTTGAACAATATCTGGTGGACTGCATTTAAGACAAGTTTGGGATTGATTTCATGACTCCATTTATTTGTCTTTTTAGCAGTTCATGGTATCTCCTCCAGCACCATATTTCAAATGAATTGATTTTTTACCTCTCAGTGTTCTTCACACCCAGCTTTCACAACAATGCATAGAAACTGGAAATACAATGGCATGGACAATCAAAAGTTTAGTGTTTAATTATATATCTTTATTCTTCAGGGTCTTATCTAGTTCATAGCTACTCCTCCAAATCATATTAGTATAATTTCTATAGATACAAACAAACACACTTGTTCCCCATCCAATTATATATGAAAACAGATATGCTCAAGTTTTCAAATTTCACAAACATGTATTACTGTGAGTTCCATTTGGGCCAAATTCTTAAAAGGATGTGGTTTAGCATTTTTTCACTTAATGCAATAGAATGCTTTGTTAGCTTCTTAAATAACAGAATGCCAAATATAATGTGATTATACTTTGTTATTGTTTATTTGATAGCATCTTTACTGAGGTGAATTTTATTATATGTTTCATACATAGTAAATGATTTGCAATATAGTTTTTATGACAGAGCAACCCAAAGAAGGATTTGTATTCAAAGTGTGCCTCGAAAAGTCCTCCTTTCTTAACAGACACACCCACAAATCTCACAAAAAATAGAGAATACACATACCCTGGGGTTAAAGGCCAGCATCTGAGAGTCATTAGGATCAACTACAGAAGGATATGGCTCAAAAATGACAACTTTCCTGGGTGATTCTAATGCAGATCGACACATAGATACCAATAAATCAACAACCTAGACATTAAAAACAAAATGCATACATTAAAAATAGCCTTGAAGTGTTTTTTTAAAAACAGCTCCACACTGTAGGGTGGATTTTTGTTGTGTGCCTTTAAGTCATTTCTGACTTATAGCGACCCTAAGATGCACTTACTGGGCTTTCTTGGTAGGATTTGTTCAGAGAGGCATTTCCTTTGACCTCCTCGGAGTCAGTGTGCCTTTCCCAAGGTCACCCAGTGGGTTTCCATGGCTGAGTAAAGATTTGATCCCTGGTCTCCACAGTCATAGTCCCATGTTCAATCAAACCACTCTGAGCAAATATTGCTAAGAAACCTCTGTGCTAGGTTCATCTTAGGGTCTCCCAAAGTCAGAAAGAACTTTAGAGCAGACAATAGACATATAAATTTATAAGAATTGACAGTTAAAAGATAACATCTAAAATCATTTACGTATGCGGTGTTAACACTTTTAAACCTAAATGCAGCTTCAAAAGACTTCAGGGATATTGTCTGCCTAATATTCTGAGTTACAAACATATTTTTATTTAATGGCAGGCCATACAATGAATTATGTGTTCTCAGCCATCCCATCTTCCTTGATTTAAAATGCTTCACTCTGGGAAAACATTAATAAGGAGGGGGATTTTGATCAACACAGCATTGCAGTTCCACCCACAATCCCAGATAGACTCTGAGTCATAACAAGAAAAGTTCTAAAAACCTTTGCATTCAGATTTCAGGAGGGAAATAAAAAAGATGGTTCTTTCAAGAAGTGAAATGAAGATAAGGAGAACAAAAACTTTAGGAGGAGAAGGCAAATCTAGGATGTTTCTCCCCTCTGCTCATTTGACAGAAATAGGTAATCATGTTGACAATGATAGGGATCAATACTGGAGAGTAAATAAGTGGGCAGAATCTATTGCCAAGAAAGATGGATTCAAATGCCAGCTTAGTCAATGCACTATGGGCCAGCTCTAGCACACACTGTTATTTAAATTCTACTGGAGACTAATACAGGAGTGGGCCACTTTCTTGCCATGGGAGAAGACCTCGTTGGTTTCTCCAAATGAAAAACCACACATTTCTTTTTGAAGAAAAAAAAATCCTGGTTTTAAAAATATTTATTATTAAAATAATGCATGAGGCGAGAATCCCACTTCTTTAAAACGATGGATAATTGTGGAGGAGACTAAGGTATCATTTTTATTTCAGAAATGAGCCAAAATATGCCAATTTTCAACTTCATTGGAGGTGGGGGAACAGTGGAGGGCAAGAGGAACCCAAATGCCATGGTTTGGGATGTTTTTTAGCCAATTTTTTTTTTTTAAATGTGTATGTGGGGAAACTAGAGGCTGTGGAGATCTCTATAGGGGAAACCACAATAGAGGTCCCCAGAGGCACATGTGCACAATGGTCCACAGTTTCCTCATTCTGTCCATATGGGCACAGTACTGATGTTTTTTACCCAGAACCCAAAAAAGGAATCTCTAGGAGTCACCAAACACCTGATTTGGTAAGCTAAGCCTGGTGAGTACTTAGACAAGAGACCACTAGGAAGGCCAGTGCTCTTGAGATAGGACTGGCAATAAATTGTTGCCTCCATATTCTAATGTTCTTTTCACATTCTAATGTTCATGTGGTTGCTTCATAAGCCATTCTTTTTCAGCCCCTTCAATCAAACATTGTGTTACCCTATTGTCAGAGAAGCCATCTCATGTATATCAATAACTTATGAAAATGTTCTATAGATTAGTCCTAGCTTGTAGTAGCTTATGCCTTCCATATTGGCAAGACTGTGAATCTGTTCCGGATTTTAATCCAGTCATTAAAAAAAACTAACCAAGGTGTTGAATCCTAACCTCAAAATAGGTTCAGCAACAATTTTACTGGACTCTGTGGGAATTTTACAATCATGCAAAAGTCATTCAGTTGCTTGAATCATTTCACTTTACCTGAGCCCCTGTTGCTATTTCATCTGCAGCTTCATTCATCACTCCAAGAGTTTGGAAAGCAAAAACACATAGCTCCCGTTCACACACAGTTGGCTAAAACAAGAGAGGAAATAAAAAAGAATTTGTTTGATATTCATGATACACTTCATTGTTATGAACAAAAGGCTTGTCTATTGCAAGAAACCTCTATGTAAATACACGTAGTACAACATAAGCCCTATTTGATCATTCTCTTGCCATTAGGAATGTATTTCAACAACAGAAAGCAGAAAATTATGTTTTTGGATCACAAGTTTCAAGAATCAGTAGCCACAATGATCCATCAATTCAACTGTTGGATGTGGTGCCTAGGTTTGATTGGGGTTGTTGTCCAGCAGCATCTGGACAGAAAGTTACCCTCCAAATAGAACATGAGATATACTTATAATGAACATTTTCAGGTGTCTATAATTATCTCACCATCAATTAAATATATTGCTATTGCTCTTAAATACTATCATGAATAAAAACAACAACAAAGAAGGTAAAAAAAGGAACAGCGAAAGATGGTGCCCAGCCAAACCCACTCCAAACAGGGTGTAATTTCAAACAAAATCCTAAGATCTCCTATTTAAAGTTCAAAGCTGTTACTATTAAAAAGATACCTTGTGCTTACATCTCACTGTGGAACTACTACTGTCAGCAACAACAACTCCACACATTGTGTTGAATCTGAAGAAATTCTCTCAGTTGCTTCTAATAATAATAATAATAATAATAATAATAATAATAATAATAATAATATAAATCTTTATTTGTATACTGCTCTATCTCCCTGAAGGACAATTTCCAACATATAAGGCAAACATTCAATTGCCAGAAAGAAAACCATACAGGCAATACATCAACATAAACACATTCAACAATATAACACAAACAAATGTAACTTAATGAATCACAAGAACTGAAAACATCATAAAATGCTGAAATCCTGTTAAAACACACTAAAAATAGAAAATAAAAACATTAAAAACCCATTTCATTGTAGCTCCATCAGTAGAGGTTCAGCAAACCAATGACCAGGATTAGAAAATGAACGTGGCCAACTATAAAAGTGCTGAGCAAGGGACAGTGCAACAGCATATCAAAGGGCTGGGGAAATGGATGAAGTGTAGGATATAGTGCTATCTGGGCTTAAAGACTAATCATTCTCATAAATTTGCTAGAACATCCAGGTTTTCAGGTCCCTACAACAGGGGGACAGTGTGGGGGCTTGCCTAATCTCCCTGGGGAGTGTGTTCCAGAGATGGAGGCTACTACCAAGAAGGCCTTCTCCCTCATCACCACTAAGCATGCTTGTGATGGTGGTGGAAGCAAGAGGAGAACCTCCCCGGCAGATCTTAGAGCTTCTCACTGGTTAATATAAGAGCATTCCTTCACTAAGGGATTTCTTTCCTCTCTATTTGTTTCAGTGAAGGGAAACTGGGAAATGGCCTTGTTAGCATCATCACAACCTCTTTCATAAAGGGTAGTTGTGTTAAGTCTACTGCAACACATCTATCTATCTATCTATCTATCTATCTATCTATCGATACTACAACAAGGAGCTTTTTATTACCTTAAAGACTAATACATTTTATTTGACAAAAATATTCCCATTTCTAAAACTGTTTTGGAGTAGGCTGTATTTAATGGCCTTCCCTGAAAGCACAGAACTTCTAAATGCATAGTGCCACTGGTTTCTTTCTTTTTACAAAATATAGCAAGAGCGCCAACATCCTTTCAAGATTCCAGTTTTCTGCCACTTACAGAATGCAGGTTTTGCCAGGAACCCCCTGCTTAGCCTTTCATTGCAAGATATTCATGAAGATGTTTGCTCACACTAAGCTGACAAATCAATCTTGCTCTGCTCTGTAGGTCTCTTTCTCAGCAGACATTAAGAACAAGCAAAAACATGTGCAAATATGGTTTAAAACCAAGTATTAAACTATGTGAGAGATTTTCCTTTTTGAAATTGCTTTACCTAGCACACACTTGCCTCAACTGCTTTCCTTGCCACAGTACTTTTAGGGCTTTGTTTACAAAATCTTGTTTCTGCACGAAGACTATGAATCTGTGTGAAGAGTACAACAATGAAATAGTTTCACAGAGATTGCTTTAGAAGGGCCATCATCTTTCAAATCCAATACAACATCACTCATTTGATTTATCTCATGTGCTGTGTTACATTGAATTAGGCAGCAGATGAAGCCTAACACTATCCAATTCACCGTAGCATGGCACTCAAAACCAAAAGGGGGAAAGAAAACAGTGTTTATTACTTCCATCAGGTCTCCATCAGGTGCATATTGTAGGATGCAATAGGACTGGGGCTGCATTGCCTTCTTCAAGCTTATGTCAGCACATGCACCAAGATTCAAAAGGTACTCCAAGGGTCTTAATCCCACTACAAAAATGAAAAACACTAGGGAAAGTGCTATTTAGTATTACAAATGCATTTTCTCCATTTTGAAAAAGAAATGTGCGTGTCTTCTTATCTCATTAATAAAGATGATAATACCTCTAGGATGTTTCATACACATTCTTAGAGGAAAATAGTGTTCTTTTGTTGGTGACTACAATGCAGGTATGGGGAAAGGGGAAACTTGGTGGGCTTGCAAAAATGGGCCATCAGATACAAGAATTACAGTGGCCACATGTGGCCCACCTCTGCTGTAGGCACTGCAGATCACGGATTTGTCACCCCGTTTCACCCATAAATAAACTTCAGTGGTCCAGATGTGAAGGCTCACTCTGGATCTGCATGTGGCCAATGGGATTTTCTGTGGAAAAGTAATGGGTGGCAGAACTGGAACAGAACTAGACCACTATCTAGAAGGGCTTAGGACTAGGCAATGCAGCATATGCTTTCCACACATAATTTCAAGCCAATATATTCCCAATTAAAATATAGCAGGGGTCAGGAAAGGATCAGCCTCAGATAGCAAAGAGCTGTTGTTAGTCAACATAGATAATACTTAGCCACACTGATTGGGCTGACTCGCACATGAGGACTACCCATCACTTTTAGTACACTTCAGTACACACACTGCTAGGTTAGGGGTGTCAGGCTGAATATGGGATAGGATTCCTGTGCCTTTAATATCGAGACCTAAACAGAGCTGTTGACAACAATATGACCTAAAGATCTCTCATTCATTGTTGTTGCTGTTAAATGCCATCAAGTCAACTTACAGTGACCCTATGAATGAGAGACCTCCAAATCCCCCTATTATCAACCACTCTAATCAGGTCTTTCAGACTCGGATCTATGGCTTCCTCAAATGAATCTAGTCATCCAAAATTTGCCCTTCTTCTTTTTCTACTGCCTTTTACCTTATTAAGCACCATGACTTATTAAAGACTTTTTTAATAAGTCATGTGTTCTCTCTGTATGACCAAAGTTAAAGAACCTCATTTTGTAATCATGGCTTCGGGGGAGAGTTTGGGCTTGATTTGTTCTAGGACTCACTTAAAAGTAAAGGAGGGCTGTCCCATAGCTAACCAGACAACTTTGGTTCAAGCTGCCCATGATGCCACTCTCAAGCCCACCCCCATTAATTATATTCCAACAAACCAATAAAACAAATTTCTGGTAGACTGATCAATGATAACTTAGCTGAGACAGAAAGCACATGGAGATAGCCCAATCTGCATGCATCCCTATTCATCTCACCTGGACCAAAGAACTGTTTGATAGGCTGGCTAGGACCATGGGACTACTTACACAAGTCCCACCCCCAGTATCCCCATTCCCACTAGCGACCTTCCTGCTGGTTTACACAATTGTACATAGAAAGATTGGGATGTGAGAGCTGCCAACAATACAGACAGAAAAATTGGCAGTGTCCATATGATCTCCATTCAGCTTGAGTCCACATGTATTTATATCACTATATATATGGAGCTTACTTTTCCCAAGAGCTCAGAAAAGTTACTGTTTCAGACCACATCTTCCAGAATCTCCTAGCCAGACTTCTGCGCGTTTTAGTCCAAAAGCACAATTTTCCCAGCTCTGCCTTTATCATTTTTATCAAACAAGCACAATCCGTCTTAGCTTTGAAATCAGTACAAGATTGACAAACTAAAACATTGTATGTAGAGGGGCTCAGTAAGCAATCCTGGCGGGTGCTCTAGGCATGCAACATTTAGAGAGTGTGTGACGTTTGTTCAATGTCAGGCTCAGAGTGAGCACAGGCAGGCAAAATAACCCAGGCATGCAGGCACACTGTTAGCAAGATTGCTTTCTGAATTTATAGTTTCCTGATTCCCTCCCCATTAAACACAGCCACTCAAAGTATCATTTCCATCAGAGCAAGTGATCCAATTTATCCTTTCAGTTTCTCAACGCTTTTATGAAGCTCAAACGAAGAAATCTACAAAAGCCCTAATAAGGGTGGAACACTGACTAGCACTCCAAATTACTATTGATCTAAAAATAGTGTACAGAAAGAAATGCTAATCTCCCAGCAGGTATCATTAAAAGGGGGGCGGGGTAAAAAAGAAGAAACATTATCAATTTCCCAATTTCTAAGAAGATAATCAGCCTCATAGGAGTTTCCCTTTCTGCCTCAAAGCTCTGAGGATATTTCCTTCAAGAGTTTAACAGGGCAATCCTATACTAAAATGATTTCCCTAAGGAATTAGGGAGAAAAGATATGGATCTTTGTCTTTTTTCTTCCTCTCCGCTACTGAACAGAAATCATTCAAAGTTAACATTTTTTTGGTTTTGGGGAGGTGTGTGTCTGGAGTGGGAACAAATATTTTGCAAAATTTAATGAGACTGGTTAACATTTGCATGGGAAGATAAGACATTCCGTAGCTCAAAGTGGAGAACATGTGACCTTTAAGATACTGCTGTTATTTGATGCTTTCAAGTCATTTCTGACATATGGTCTTCAAGTGGTTTCTGACCAAGGCAAACAAGGGTTTTTTTGTTTGTTTGTTTTTTTGAAAAAATTTGTTCAGAAGGTGGCTGACTTTGCTTCCCTCTGAGGCTGAGGGAGTATGACCTGACCAGGATTATCCAGTAGGTTTCTATGACTGAGCAGGAATTTGAAACTGTGGTCGTCATAGTCATAAGCCAGTGCTCAAACCACTAACAATGGTAGATCTACACTGCATCACAACTCTCATTGATCAAAGCAAGTATAAAAGTGAAGGATGTTGAAAGTGGTCACCCAATAACATTTGATGGGCCATATATTGTTGGTGATGTTTACGCTGCATATGGGTGATGAAAGTTTTAGTCACAATGCAGTGTAACACACCTTGCTTTGGAGATATGGCTGTTTAATGCTCAGACGATTTCAGGAAAATACTGGCGAGCATAGTCATTACTTTTTCCATTTGTTCATGAGTACCTGGTTTGGTATTTGACATTAAAAATGGCTATTTATTGAATAGATTTGAAACAAAAACTTGGTCTCAATTTGAAAATTATGTAGCTAAAGTAAGTAGAACCACTGTGAGTTGGGCTAGTAGGTTTTAGAAAAAGGCAAACAAAAAATTAACAGGATTATGTTTTCCTCTTAAAGATGTGACAAATGGATAAAAAAAAAATCACACAACATGTTGGTGTTTCAAAATATATATCCTTGATCATTATAATGAGAAAGCAAAATATTCCTTATGTCAATCTTCAGGAATTCCTAGGAATTGAACAGGAATTTCAGAATGCTATCATGCAGAGCAATAAGGCATTTTTAAAAATTGCATATGAGTCTTGGAGCATCCTGCAGTACTAATCTATTTCCTCTTACCAGAAGTTTCAGAAAAGGCCCTGAGTACCTAAAAGCTGGAGGCTATGAATTCAAATGTAAAAGCTTTGATATTGGGTTTGCCTTTCCTTTTCACCTTCAAAGCATTGGGGGGGGGGGGGGGGAGCACAGTTTCAACAACAGTGGAGAAATGCTGCCTGGTTGCAACTTTTTGCAATAGAATACTTCACCCTCGAAAATAAGGGGAATAAAAGTGCAACAAAAAAAGCAGTCTACCATATCTCCCTTAAATGCCCCCTAGTCTCCTGTGCTTTGTAGCGAGGTTCTATATTTCATTCCAGAAGGAAGGAAGGAAGGAAGGAAGGAAGGAAGGAAGGAAGGAAGGAAGGAAGGAAGGAAGGAAGGAAGGAAATGGTGCAAGATGAATATCCCGTATCTCTTATCCAAAATGCTTGGTGCAGTAGTGTTTTGAATTTCAGATTTTTACTTGAATGGGACCCAGATCTAAACACGAAATTCATTAATGTTTAACATATACCTTATACACATTGCTCAAATTTCATACACACTATAACTGTAATATTTCAGCAGAGGGTTGGACTAGAATGAAATCATTATTTTATATCTGAAGATACCTCTAACAGTATAAATCTGTGATTCTATTATAAGCATGCAAGAGCTTGGATAATGAGCTTGGATAATGAGCATATCAATAAGCTTGGAAAATGATTCTTTATTAGGGCTACAGTTGGCCTCCTATTTGGCTTATCCAGGAGTCTTGGTGAGCAAGAGCCCCTAAAAGTAATTTTTCCAGTCTTTGAGCCAAACTTCAGCTCAAAAAAGTGATCACAAATTTTTAACAAAAAGATGAAGAGTGCTACCTAAAGAAGTTACAAAAATCCCCTGGTTTTGTTTTATTTTGTTTTAAAGCAGGCATCCAAAGGCTTGTTCTTTTTGCTGTATGGCTTCATGGCCACCAGCTTTTCTGCTTTGGCATCAACATACTTTGAGATTTCAGCACAAGGTGGCACCCTAGATAAAATTTCTCATTTTCTAGAGGAAAACATCTTTCTCTAGGCTATGCAATAATCTTTAAAGGACCATCAGAGTAGCTGGCTGCTGAGGCATACTGTCAAAAGAGTGAATAAATGTATTAATTTCAAAGATGCTTTTTCTCTAGGTACATTATGAAATAATATATGGAAGGCATTTGGTAAAAAGAAGACAGGATGAGGTGTCTTGTTTATTTGTTGTTGCTATGCTGTGTGCCTTCATGTTATTTCTGATTTATGGAAATCCTAAGGCAAACCTACCATGGTTTTATTCTTGTCAAGATTTGTTTAATGGAGATTTGCCATTGTCACTTTCTGGGGCTGAGAAACTATGACTTCCTTAACAACAATAAATACAAAACTGTAATTACATAAATGAAAGCACCTCTCCGATGTGCATCTTTAGTAAGACTTTCTGATTCCTTTCGCCATTTAATTTTCCCTTCCTTGCACAGATTGTAAGGATGGGTCTTGCGTGGAAGAAAGTGCCCAAGACTGTTGTATTCCCCAGCACTGTTTAAAGGGAAAATGCATTTGCCTTTTCTTTCTTGTAAAAGTCAAGTCTCAGGTCTTTGTCTTTAAAAATGCTTGGCTAAGCTAAAATCTGCTATATTTCTATTTTTAAAAATAGATAGAGATAACCAATTCCCCCCAATAACCTTTATTTGTGTGCTTGCTTATGTCCAGCTGTGGATTGTCTCCTCTTCAGTTCCTAATCTTCTTCATTGTTATTCTGGGACTCTTTTGAAGCTGTTTATCTAGAGGGAGATGGCAGCAGTAGCTAACAGGTCTTCTTAGCTATGTGCTAAGAAACTGAATGAGGAATCTGGGCTCCCTGAGGTTCCCCTCAAAGAGTCATGCCTGACGGGCAGAAACAAAATGAAAATATCTAAGAAGCTCTACTTGAATATAGATGGAAAGACAGTTGGGAGGGGGAACAAAGCTTCTACAGTAGGAAGTCTAGATTGGATATTAAATGCTAAATGCACCGATTTTAGCATATGTGTGTGCCAGCTGTTCTACCTAACCTTTCTCCTCCTCCTCCTGCTCCTCCTGGCCTGCGAAGTTTCACCTAACTTTTCACCTTATTTTGTGGCTCCAGACAAACCCTCATACCCCTACAAACAAAAGTCAATAGGTCATATTAAGTGGTCTATCAAGTTTCCCACGCTCATTACTGATCAGCAAAACCAGTGTCTTCTTTCTCTTATATTCTTTTTCTCTGTCTCTCTCCCTGCACACAAAAGGATAAATATACATATACAGTAGAGTCTCACTTATCCAACACTCGCTTATCCAACATTCTGGATTATCCAACACATTTTTGTAGTCACTGTTTTCAATACATTGTGATATTTTGGTGCTAAATTCGTAAATACAGTAATTACAACATAACATTACTGCGCATTGAACTACTTTTTCTGTCAAATTTGTTTGTAAACATGATGTTTTGGTGCTTAATTTGTAAAATCATAACCTAATTTGATGTGTAATAGGCTTTTCCTTAATCACTCCTTATTATCCAACATATTCGCTTATCCAACGTTCTGCTGGCCCGTTTATGTTGGATAAGTGAGACTCTACTGTACATACATACATGAGATGGAGCTTTCCAAGGTACATCTGTTTTCCACTATAACATGAATTACCATGTAGGACAGAGATGGGCAACTTTGGCAAGCTAGAAGTGGTTCTACAAGGACACAGTATATCAGGGCCGATGTGAAGTGTCAAACTCCAGATCACGCCCAGAATGGTCTTTACCAAAAGCCTTCAGGCCATTGCAAAGGTGGAAAGGAGCTCTGACTGTCCAGTGGTGCTAAACCCAGTTTGGTACCACTTCAGAATCACCTCTACTGCCCCCCTCCTATTCATGTTATAGTGGAAAACACTGGTCTGTTACTCACCAACTCATTAACTGGAGTGACATCAGCCTGGGTACCAAGGCAATGTAGTGGAGGAGGGAATCATCCTTTCCCACCTCCCTTCTTCAATTGCCCCTGCAGGCAGTCGATGTCATTCCAAGTGACACGCAACAGCACACTAGCCATTTCATGACTGGAGATTGCCGCTATGAAAAGAACATGAGGGAGATGGCAAGGGTGATTGCATCAATAGGGGAATAGCGTCTAGATCCAGGGAAGTTATGCTCCCCCTCTATTCTGCCTTGGTCAGACCACACCTGGAATACTGTGTCCAATTTTGGGCACCACAGTTGAAGGGAGACGTTGACAAGCTGGAAAGCGTCCAGAGGAGGGCGACTAAAATGATTAAGGGTTTGGAGAACAAGCCCTATGGGGAGCGGCTTAAAGAGCTGGGCATGTTTAGTCTGCAGAAGAGAAGGCTGAGAGGAGACATGATAGCCATGTACAAATACGTGAAGGGAAGTCATAGGGAGGAGGGAGCAAGCTTGTTTTCTGCTGCCCTGCAGACTAGGACACGGAACAATGGCTTCAAACTACAGGAAAGGAGATTCCACCTGAACATCAGGAAGAACTTCCTCACTGTGAGAGCTGTTCGACAGTGGAACTCTCTCCCCGGGGCCGTGGTGGAGGCTCCTTCTTTGGAGGCTTTTAAGCAGAGGCTGGATGGCCATCTGTCGGGGGTGCTTTGAATGCGATTTCCTGCTTCTTAGCAGGGGGTTGGACTGGATGGCCCATGAGGTCTCTTCCAACTCTACTATTCTATGATTCTATGATTCTATGATTCTATGATTGATAGCCACCCTACCCTGAGAAAAATGGGATGGCTTTGTAAACTGTTGTGCAGGTTTGCTCCAAGGTTTTGGTGAAACTCTGGAGCAACCCAACGCTTTTGTTAACACAGTTGAAGGCCATGTTCAAACAGTTCAGGGTTACATTAACACAAATCAGCTCTGTGTGCCATGTAGCCCCATAGCTTTCATTGTATCCTCTTTAGGGTTCATTGTCCATGTAGATGTGCTCCTGAAATCAAAAGCTCAAGGTTCACACCTTTTGGGGGGTTATAATCTTTTTAAAGGAAAAATACAAGCAGTCCCTGAGTTATAAACATCCAACTTACATACCAGTCCTAGTTACAAAAAGGGATGAGACAACAGAAAGTGAAAGGAAATCTAGCCCAAGGAAGGGAAATTCATGCCTGACTGAATGATCATGGGGAAAAGGTGTCTCCACTGAAGCTTTGTTACCAATCCTTGTTTTTATGAAAACTCAACATTTTCAAAATCCAATGGTCACAAGGAAAGAAAATGAGGTGAAATCTTCTGAACAGAAACACAGTCAATAAAACAAACATGTTAACATTTCCCTATGCTAACTAAAACTAAAAGAAATTGTTTTTGCTGGAGTTACACTAAAATGTACCTGTCCTGACTTACATAGAAATTCATTTGAAGAACAAACCTACAGAACCTATCCTGTTCATAACCTGGGAGCTGCCTATACCGACTATTATTGCTTATTTCATTAAATCTATTTTTATTTCATTATTTATTTACTTCTAATATTTTCATTCATTAAAATAATTGTGAAATAGATTAATAATAACTGAATTAATGGTTCACTGCTACTATAAAGTACGACCCCTTTAGTTGTGGGGTCTATACCCCAGTTTCATCTTTCTGCATCTGTCAAAACTCTGGGATATATTTTCCAGGTCCTTGGCATTTTTTTGGGATGCCTCCTATCTCTGTAGGAATTTTCTTCATCCTGCAATGTAACTCTGTAGTAACATCCAGTGGAAGTCATTCATTTCAGTAGGGTTCTCTAATATTCACATTTTCCTGTTTCCACAGTAAATTCAGGAATGTATCCCCACTGAATACAGGGTTCATAGTGTACTTAACCTGAGGATTTTTAATGTAATTCCTCATACCTAAGAACATGAGGCCACACAATAAGCAGCCTCCTCAATACAGCCAGAACTCTATGATTCTTGGTAGACTGATAGTTTGTGTCATTGAGAAGTGGACTTGGCTAGCCAAGAAGCGCTATGAAGCTTGGGAAGCTACTTTGATGAATTGTTTCTCTTTTGCAAGCCTCCACCACATTCATGGTAATTAATTGTTTTATCTCTTTAATTCACGGAGTCCCTTCTTCAATATCTGCTTCAATTTTACTTACTGGTGATTTGAGGAAGAAAGCTGTTAGCGTAAGCAATTAAAATAAGAGTTAAGGACCTGAATCTATTGGTGCTATTTTAATTCCTTACTCTCCTCATTGCCACTTGAAGTAAATCACCACACACACACACAGGTGGAGAGCACTTTACTGTATATGTGCTGTCACTAAGCTGCTATCAGACTTATGGTGGTAGGTTTTCTTCCTCTAAAAGCAGCTCAAAGTGAGATCTCGACTTCTCATATTTGAAATCTGATACTGTATCAACACCTGATACTGTGACAAACTTTAGCAATGGTAGAACATGATGCTGTATTGCAGTCGTAGGTGTCTTTTGTCCTCAGGAGCTTTATTGTCCCTAGATATGCTCAAAAGAAGCTGAGTGCCCCTCCAGAGAAGCCCAAAGTGCAGTATTTATCTTGGTTTTACCTGAGGCATCCAAACAATGCCTCCAGTAAAACCGAATTAATCCAGGGAAAACTGGGATTTCCCAGTTTGTTACATCTGGAAAAATCCAGAACTTAAGGTAAAGTCTGGATCTTTTCAGGTGAGAGCCCTCTGCAGTCCAGGGGGTCAATCCCCACAGCCATCCCAGTACTTTGGGCTTCTGGAGCCTGAAGGAGCAGGATGGCACCCACCCCTCCACCCAGCCCCCCATTTTCTTCTCAAAAACTTACAAAAGGGGCCTGCCGGTAGCACAGGCTCCTCTGCAGAGTACTCCTTATGCACAAAAATGATGTGCCGAGAGGTGGGGGGGGGGAGGGAAATGGGTATGTTTTTGAGGGAAAAATGGGGTGCTGGATATTACCCCAGGTCAACTTTTTGGTTGGCCCAGGATGGCATCTAGCCATGCCGCAAGGAAAAGCCCAGTGTTTGGATTGGGGATGGAGACAGCAAATTGGGATGAACTGACTTATTTTAACCCAGTTCCTCCTGGGTTTTTGGGCAGTGTAGAAGGGCTCTGAGAGCTGGTATGGGTAATGGGCCACACTCTCCATATATTATAATGTAAGGGAAAACATTTTGCTCTATAATTATTGTTGTTGTTGTTTCTTGGATCCATTTTACATGACCTCAGGTATATAGGTATATAAAATAAGGTATAAGAATCAGACTTGTACTGATAACAAATTAGCATTTGCAATGCTTGCTAAACAGGCTGATTTTCCTTTCTATGGAGGAAAGCTGAAGGTGTTTGTTTTTTTGGATTTTTTTTGCAAAGTCCATTGTAAACTCTGTCCCTTGTTGCTAAATGAATAAAACAACCACTAGATATGATTAATAAAATGTTTGCTTTTGCCAAATTTTGGAGACCCTGGCATTAAGTTAAGGGGTCCCCATTTTGGGTCAGGACTCACAGTTTAAGAAGCAGTGGACTAGACCATCTCACTAGTTCTTCTAACTCAGGCATGGGCAAACTTCAGCCCTCCAGGTGTTTTTGACTTCAACTCCCAGCAATGTCAGCTTACCGGCTGTTAGGAATTGTGGGAGTTGAAGTCTAAAATAACCACAGAGCCAAAGTTTGCCCATGTCTGTTCTAAATCTATAGTATAATAATTTTTCTGAATACTTAAGAGCACGCAGACATACAATACAACAACGGACATAGTTTAATTCCAAGTTCATTGGCTTACCCTCAACATAGGGCCATTCTGGAACACATGTGGTTCATCACAAACAACACAGTATTCATTCAACACTGGTATCCGCTGCTCAGCAAACTCAATTGTCTGAGGAAAATGAAAAGGAGAATAACACAATCTGCTTAAAATAATTAACAAGCAGCTCAATCTCCTGCATGTTTCTGAAACAAAGGCAGCACTGTCTCCTACCTGCACAAGGAAGCCATGGTCTCTTACTGGAACAGATTTTGCACCGTAAGTCGGCTGCTTTTTTAAAAAAGAGAGAAAGAAAAATATTAGAAATTGAATCAGGGTATGTGAGGACATTGGCCATACTACCATCAGAAATTGGAAAAGCCATGAAATTGTCAGGTTGTTTGCATTTGGAATGCTATTTAGTTTTCATAGGCCACATAATTGAAAACCATCTGCTATTTTATTGGTTTCCACCTGTTTTTGAAAAGATAACCAAACAAACACCTTCATTTTTAGGAGTAAATGCAATAACATCTCATTTTAAAAACCATGCTTCCATGTACATAGATATTCAAATCCCAAGTGAGCCCTAACACCAATACTGATCAGGGCTAGACTTCCAGTGCCAATTTTCATATTGATATAGAGGATCAGCAAGGCAATTGTACCAACATCTGCTATTAAACAACTCAGGGGGAAAGTACATGCTTAGAATGCACAAAGTACTCAATTCAGTCCTTTCTATTCCAGTTAAGCCGGAAAAGTCTGTGGCCCTTTGGGTGTTGCTGAACTACAAATTCTGTCATTGTTGGCCACTGACTGTACTGGATGGGGCAGATGGGGGTTAGAGTTCAACAATATTCAGAAGACATGGGCTGATTATGAATAAGCAGTTCTTGGTAAACAGCTCTGCTGAAAACTCTAGAGAAAGCACAGTCTGCTTAGAGCTTGGTGGAGTTGTTTTTTGGATTACAACCCCCAGAATTCTTTTGCAGGTTAATTCTGGGAATTGTAGTCCAAAAACGTATTGTCTTTTCTCTGCATCCAGATTTATATCACAATGGGACAGCCAAACCAGTATCTTGATTTACAATAGAATAGTTATTGGGTTTCTAACTTCATTCTTCATTCTGACACTGATATCAGAGGTAACAAAAGAAGAGAATGATCTTAACCATCCTAACCATCTAACAACCATGGATGGGCAATCAATTCATTTTTTTATCAGAGCTTTTACCAAACAGCATAACTTCCAAATGTGGAAGAAAACAAATTGAAAGATTTTGTCACCACTGCCTATAGCAAAAATATATAAAGGTTAAAACAACCAAACAAACAAGCTGGAAAAGGAAATCAGGAACCAATATGCCAGTTACCTTGAAGAAAGGGATGTGGTAATGTTTGCACAAGTTATGTATGCACACATTCATATGTATGAGATGAGTTTAGAAAGTGTCTGCTGGCTAATCAGGTCTTAAATGCTATTGGGATGAGAACATAAGAAGGTGCCTTATATTGAGTCAGACCATTTGCTCACTTAGCCCTATATTTACTGACGTGAGTAATTCTGCAGATCTCTTTCTCATCTCCATCTTGAGATCCCTAACATTCCCTGGTGGTTTCCTACCCAAGCACTAACTGCTCAGTATCAAAAATCAGACAACTTCAGGTGTGCTCATGGTATTATATTGGAAGTAGAATTGCACAGGTACTAAACAGCCAAATATTGGGACCATCTATTGAGTTGTGCCATGACTATTGCTCCTTAAACTGGAGGATTTTGCCTAGCTTCCTTTGAGCCGTAACCAGTGTTAAGGACTTAAGACTATCAACATTCTAAAAGTAACCAGCAACAGAACACTTTACTAAATATGGACATTTTTGACCCAAAAATCAAAATTCAATTGAAGATAAATCATCAACAGGAGGGGCAGAGAATGTCTGTTGTCATCACCAGCCCTCTGGCATGCAAAAGGACCCAAGGACTTCCAGAAGTAGCTCTCTTCTTGTATTCATTTAGTCCCTAGGGCTGTGCTCAGGCACATTCTTTTCCTATTATAAGACTATTCTGACTCCACTGGGCACTTGAGGGCAGCTGAAACATGTCAAAGATGTCATCCTTAGAAACTGGGCAAATAGAGCCATGTCTGTAAGTCTCCAGCTCTTTTTTCTGCACTAGAAGCAATGACAATATGTGAGATACAGGTTACTTCCTTGCATAATTTCATTCAAAGTACCCATGACAGCACAGGCCAGGGTTATACCAGTATATTATGTCACTCAAAGACATGCAGTCAAATAGGTTCTAACCATTTGATGTTTTACATTTGATTTCCTCCTCTGTCTATTCAAGTGAGGTTCTGCAGTTAGTACACGTGCCTTGAGAACATAAATTTATTGCATCTTTGTTTATAATATTATGCACTCATATCTGTCAGTTCATTTCTCACCTCTTGATTGCTGAAATATTACTAACTTTAGTGTTTTCAAATCTATATGAACCACTATGAATGCATGACCACTTTCAATGTAAAGAATATTCTCAGCCTTAAAAAGAAAAAACAGTCTCAACACATCAATCACTGCAAGACTTCACATTTTAGGACTTTTTTGTGGAAAAATGTCAAACTACCCCATCGGAATATGCCCCTAATAACTATAAAATCATTTGGCAAAGGTTTTCAATTGGTTTGGAAGGCTGCAGGAGTGATGGTAGAAAAGAAAAATTCCACCATGCTGGAGATTATCTGAGAGCATGATATTTCATTTAAGCAATTGGTATGTTGCAGATCTGATAACGTTCCTATGGAAATCTTCAACCTTCCATTCTGGAATTGGGTGTAAGACCGTGGTGATCTATACTGTGTTCTTTATGACACAAAACCATTCATAAAAACCTTCAGATCATACCCTCAAATATTGTGAAAAGCATTTTCAAAAATAAGGGAACATATCCAAGTAACAGTTTACCGTATATACTCGAGTATAAGCCGACCCGAATATAAGCCGAGGCACCTAATTTTACCACAAAAAACTGGGAAAACTTATTGACTCGAGAATAAGCCGAGGGTGGGACATGCAGCAGCTACTGGTAAATTTCAAAAATAAAATTAGATACCAGTAAAATTACATTAATTGAGGCATCAGTGGGTTAAATGTTTTGAATATTTACTGTATTTCAAAGAAAAACAGTAAACTAACTCTATAAGTGGAAAAGCAACAATAACTTTATAATAATAATAATCATCATCATCATCAACAGCTTCATTTGTACCCTACCCTATCTCTCTCCCCCTGGGGACTCAGGCCAGCTTCCAACATAGTAACAGGCAAACATATAATGCCGACATAAACAATGCAGGGCTAGATATAGATCTATCATTATATATACTAATTTCACATGTGTATTTCCCCCTGAAACCTTTGCAAATCCTCTCTCTATGTGCATTTTCCTCCTGCAATATTTCCAAGCCCTATTTATGCGCATTTTCCTTCTGCATTTGCAAACATATGAGGGTAAAATTCATATAAAATTCATATATAAAATTAATGTATACATATAGGAACAGATATACAGGTACATGGAAATCTCTAGTTATCTATATTTACATAGGATTTGCAAAGACCTGTAAACATATGAGGGGAAAATTCATATATTAATGTATTTGTAGGGGGAACACCTATATAAATATTTAGAAGCTTTGGGGCATTCATTTACCCAAGGAAGAAATGCAAGCAAAGTCCCCTTAAAAACAACTTTGTCTTCTTTTCTCCTGCCCTTTCCCACCTCTTTTCTTTCTCCCTTTTTCAAACTCTAAAAGTAGCCAGAAAAGGCTTTTTAAAACTTCTCTCCCCCTCCTAAAAACCCCCACCCCATTTTTGTTTCCTTAGGAATAAAAAGAAATACACACCTTCTGTTGCTCTCTTTTCCCTTCTTTCCTCCCTTTGGACTCAAATGTTCTTGCAATAATAGTAGTAGTAGTAATAATAATAGTAATAGTAATGAATCATGCAAATTTGCAAGAATATCTTTTTTTCTCCCCCTTCTACCCATGCAATCTGGCTTGCAATGGTTTCTCTTAGACTCCTTTCGCTTTTGAAAACATTTGCTTCTTGTCTCTGTCTCTCTCTCTCAAAAAAAAATAAGATAACCAGCCTGGAAGGAAGCGAAGAAGGGAGGTTTTGGAAAAGAAAATATACTGTGGCCTCCAGGCTCCGCTGCTGGCTTGACCTTGACCCGAATATAAGCCGTGGGAGGCTTTTTCAGCTCATAAATAAGGGTTGAAAAACTCGGCTTATCTTCGAGTATATACGGTAAGTGGAATCTGCAATATTTTCTGTGGCTACAAGCAATCTCTGATTTAAAATCAGAACATTTCACTGACTTTAGTGGAAATATCTGAGGCATGGGTGGTGAACCATAGTTTCCATCTGGCCCGAGACAACACCCTGTTCCCCATAACACTGTCATTTGTTGGTTTCACAGCCTTTTTTTTTCAAGAGTTAGGAAAATGCCTTTCACAGCTGTAAGAATTTACCCATAAGACTGACCAAGCAGATCGGTGATGGGATCTAGTCAGCCGCAACTGAAAATGATGTATGTATTTTCACACTTCACAGTACCTACTGCCTACACTGTGTTGATAGTGAATCTTTTCAAGACAAAGTCTGTGCAAATTTTTTAAAAAAGAGACTTCATGATAGGGGATCTGAAGAAGTTATTGCTCAATAGGCCTTACAAAATCAATTCTCACACAATTGCTCCATAACATATACTGTGTCTGTAAATTATTTCAACAAAACACAAAAGTAATACTGACACTAATGCACATATTTCAACCTTTTCTAAAATAATTCAAATTACTTTGGTTAAATACAACTTTTAAATGTTTTTTCCCATTATAAAAGTCTGGAATGCTTGCCCCAAGAAGACCCCCTAATTTCAGAGAGTTTTCTTAAGCAACTAACCTTTTTTTAAAAAAAATTCCTATTCCTTTTTCTGAAATATAACTTGTATCACCTGGCATTCATTTCTGTTATCCCATCCAGATACTAACCAGAACTGAATCTGTTTAGCTTTCAAAATCAGACAGGATCTGCTGCCTTTACACCTCATCCTAAGATTTACTAACAATTAAGTGCTAGAAACTGAAATGTGTTGGCATTCTTGGACCCACTCTTATAGCTTTGTCCCTGCCAAATTCTGGAATGTGTGCTCTCCAAATGTCTCTGAAATCAAATTTGATCCTTGAGCTGAAAGAAATTCTCCACTTCTGAGGAATTAAAAATGAGTGATGGGCACTGTATGAAGAAGCGCCTAAACAAAAGAACATTTTTACACATATAAAACAATTTCCATTCCTGTTTGGATGAGATGTTTAACCAATTCAATAAAATGCAGGAAGAACAAAATAAGCCTTCAAAGCAAAACTGCTTACGCACAGCAGATTGTGATGGTGAGGATGAGGATGGTGTTAAGATACCAATAAGCCCTGAGGTAAGCGAGAGCCTCCTGCCCTCTGCTATCGTGGGTTCCTTGAAAAGCTCCATTTTAGATGACTTGGGGACACTGGAGTACGTCTTGCTGAGCAACTTGTGGTTCTTCAGCCCATCTAATTCATCCATCCTAAGATTACTGGAATAAGACCTGCTTAAAAGTTTGTGGGGCTTCAAAGTACTGTTGTGCTCACATCGAGTATCCCCAGAGCATGGCCTACTCAACAGTTTGTGGGGCTTAAGAGTGATACACTCCTCTTGCTTGATGGCAGCTGAGCAAGAATGGTTCAAGAGTTTATGTGACTTAATGGTCATTGTGTGTTCAGCCCTGGGGTCGCTGGATAGTGAGCGACCAAAAGTCCTGTGAGATTTGGTGATGCACGCATCCTCAGCTTTAACTGTGCTCGAGCAAGTCCTTCTCAGCAACTTGTGGGTTTTTGAAATGCCATCTTGCTCTGGTTTTAGTTTTGATTTGTTTTTCCCACAGCCTGGTGGAGGATAACTTGGCGACCTTAAAAACAAGACAGAGAAAAAATAAACAGTACTGCTTCCTCTAGCAAAAAATACAAACATATTCTTACAAATCAGCAGAAAGTTGAGATATGGTGTCCATATCTCATTAAACATGCTGAAAACTACCTCCACCCCCTGAAAGGAATGAGAAGATTTTAAAACATAAACAAAGGAGGCAGTGGTGTCAGAAATGTGAGATATTAGAGCCATACTGGAGCACCTGATGGTCATACTTTGACTATTTTTACCATACAGGGAAAGATGCTTAACGTGCAAATATGTCTGTGCATGCTTTCTAGGGATGCCAGAGTAAAATAAGAGATGGCTCTTCAATTGTTTGTGTAGACAATGGGATTTTGACAGCTGTTGTCTTGAAAGCAGGTAACAAACAACAGTTGATGAAATGTCAACACCTACACACCCATTAAATGAACAAAAGCCTCTGACAAACTAAATGCATTCAATTGCAATAAGAGCAGGCTGATTCCTCAAAATCTGAGGATCACTCATGTAAGCATAGTCAAAGACCAAAAATTGACAGAAACACAATGGTTCACCTTCTATCACCTGAACAACTGAAGAACCTGCTCTCAGATATAGGTTCATATAATGCACATACTGTCAGCCAACATGACTATTAAAATGATAACATTTAGAGGGGAAGAAACTGTGCTTCAATTACATTTTTCTTCTGTAGACCTTGCTAATTAATTTGTCATATGAATGATTTACAATGCTTTCAATAAACCTTATAGCTTTTATTCTAAAGCTTGTATGACCCAGTGAGAATACCAAATCCTTTTGTTTAATGACTGATACTCAGAAGACACTATTAATTGAAGGCCATTAATTAATTGATAATATTACATGAATCTACTTATAGAGGAAAGAAGCGCTAAATCAAGAAACAATCTTTGAAAAATGGTGCACGTTGTTGCTCTTGCTCTAGAAAAGGGTGGGGTGCTTTTCCACCAGTGCATTTCAGCAGGCCTCAAGTTACATATTTGGCCACTATTTTGGTAAATCCTCAGCCAATGTGTTAGATTTGTTTTGTGTTTTTGGGGCAGTTTGGTGGGCTTTGGAGGGTCAGGCG
This sequence comes from Anolis carolinensis, assembly GCF_035594765.1. NCBI lineage: Eukaryota > Metazoa > Chordata > Lepidosauria > Squamata > Anolidae > Anolis > Anolis carolinensis. Next base: position 299,163,791 of record NC_085842.1, read on the forward strand.
AAGCCCACTTTGAAGGCAAAAGGTCATAAAAAAATAAGCCCATTTAAAAAAAGAAAATAGTCTGGTGATTTGAGAGGGCCAAACTTTGCCTACCATTGTTTGCAGAAGAACTGCAATGTCAAAAAAGAGGGTGAAAGATGAACAAACTATAGAGCTGGAAAGGACCTCCTGGACCACTCAAGCACTTGGTCAAGGCAAGATCTCCAGCTACAACATCCCCAGCAGGTAGCTGCCTAGAGTCTATTTCAAGAGTTAAAAGAATACCTTTCACAGCTCTATACATTCTCTCATAAGATTGACCAAGCAGATCAATGGGATTGATCAATGATGGGATCTAATCAGTCACATCTGAAAATGGTATACATATTGGGGTTGTTGTATGTCTTTTTTCTTGCTTCAGAGTGTCTGCCACCTGTATTGTGCTGTGAGTTGAACTTAGCAATGCAAAATCTGTGCAAAATCTTTGAAAGAGATGGCAAGATGGTGATCTGAAGATGCCTCACACAACTGACATAAGATATTGCTCCATAACATATCTTGTGCCTGTAAATTATTCCAACACTGAAATATATACTAGTGACCTCTCCATATTTCATTCCTTCACTAAAATAATAGAGAATACATTGTTCAAATACAACTGCAATCCTTTTTATGCCACTCATTACCTGCGCAGAGTAGAAAAGATGTGCAGGGGAGATTTCACTTTCTTCTCTGACAGTTTTTTGTTGTGCGTACTGTTTGATTTTTCTTTGCCATTTTTCCATTGCTGCGTAACAAATGTTTGCATGATTCTGAAGATTAAGATAATGACAGAGACATAGTGAATACTGTTTTCAACATCCCAATCTGTTGAGAGGATGAAACTCTCAAGAGACCGATTTTTGACATCATACATCATTTTTACAAAAGTTTATCTCATTTTGACCATTCCTTCAAAAATATTTCTTGTTCATGCTTTTCTAATACTGAGTAGAGGTGTGCAATTTGGCCAAAAGACATGCTGTTTTGGAGTGCATTGTCAGCTGACCCCTCATTCCGTTAACAGGAAGTTACTCGAATGGGGAAAGGTTTTCCCATTTTCATTCTGCAAAAGTTTGGTCCATTGGCTACTATGGAAAACTTTAAAGGGTCAGTCCTCAGCCATTTTAAAGCCTATCTGTATGAAACCTACCTCAGTTTTAGACCCCGTTTACAACTGCAGGCCTGTCAAGTTTCAAAAAAATTCACCAATCTACTAATTTTTTAGAATCATTTTAAGTTTTAACAATAACATTTTAAAAAATAAAACAAACTGCAAGAGAGGGTTCTGGTAATTGTAGTTGCTGGTTATGTCCATTCTCAGCCAATCAAACCATGGACACAACCAGGCTTTTTATTGGCTGAGAAACAGAAAGAGAAAACAAAATTCAACTCCCATCATGCTCCGAGATGAACTTTTCAATGCCCTCCATTTGTGAAGACTGTAATGGTCCATCACACTGGCATATATCACCAACATGGACCTATCAGGATTCCAACGGACAGGCTCTAATCTTTTATACTAACCTAAGGCACTTTTGGGGGGATGACAGAGAACACTATTTCTGACATGAGAAAAAGTTGCTCTGCTGCTCTGCTGACTCCAAATAAGCTCAAGAGTTTGGAAAGCAGCATTCTCTTCTGACATACGATTTCATTGTTGTTTCTATTGCCATCATAGAACCTTGCAATTACTTTATCACATATTCTTTTGCAACTACCATTGAATATTTGCCGGCTTTAGCACAGCTGCCGTGTATATGTTCTGTGATCCGCCCTCTGGGGTGAGATGGGCGGGACAGAAATGCTGTATATAGATAAATAAATAAATGTATTTATTATTTATTTATTTCCAGCATTTATACCCCACCCTTCTCACCCGGGGGGACTCAGGGCGGCTTACAACAGTTGGCAACATTTAATGCCAAGAACATGATAATAAAACAAAAACAGTACATACAATCAATTAAAACTATAAAAATACATCATTAAAATACATTATAAATAAAGGAAAGGGCTAACACAGCTGTAATATTTGTTTTGCTGTCTGTTGTGTCCTGGTTCAGAAGATTTCATTTCACTCTCATTTCCTGTGAGAACAGGATTTTGAAAAATTTAGGTTGTCATGGAAACAAGGATTGGTGATAAAGCTTCAGTGGTGACACCTTTTTCCCCATGCTAACTCTTACAAGAGATAATTTCCCTTCCCAGGGGTTGATTTCCTCTCACTTTCTGTTTTCTCACCCTTTTTGTAACTAGGACTCGTATGTAAGTCAAATGTTTTTAACTCAGGGGCTGCCTGTACACATATTGGGATTGAAAAAATGCTGGCTCCAGCCCATGAATTACACTTTGCCCATCTCTGTTTTACAATAGTAGACACATACATAATAGAGTATGTCATTTTGGTATGTCACTCACTTCTTCAGCTGATGCCCCAGTCCAAATCTTTCCTTGGTAGAGATCTGAAATACATCAACGGTGGGCACTGTAGAATAGAAGATATTATTGAAACAAACAAGCCACTCTACATTTTTAAAAACACAATGCTGCATATTATTGTTGTAGGGGAGCAGAGGTTGGACCCCATTATATCTAATGTCAATAACAATGCCTGACTTTATGATAAAGAATTGAGCAAAAAATGCACTTGTGTTGCACAATAGAGAATATGAATATAAGCAGATAGCATGTTTTCCCAGGGTCCCTTTTGATATATGAAATGCTGCCGGGTAAAGTTCATGAAACCATGATACCAGTGGTAGTTATGAATAATCTTCCCTTGGTTCAGTCTGGAGTGTGATTGCTTAAAATGAGCTAATTTGCACTCCATTCACATAAGGATTGAATTTCTATGGTAACCAGCCTCATGGTTACTTAGATATATGCTATCTTTGGTATTTGCAATAATTTCTCTTAATGAGGGGACTGGTATAACCAGTCTTCATGTATTCTGTTTCCTACTGTATAAAGAAGTGAAAATCTGGTGTGTGTGTGTGTGTGTGTGTGTGTGTGTGTGTGTGTGTGTGAGAGAGAGAGAGAGAGAGAGAGAGAGAGAGAGAGAGAGAGAGAGAGAGAGAGAGAGAGAGAGAGAGAGAGAGAGAGAGAAGGAGGGAGATATGATTTCACTGATCACAACTGTGGTACTCAAATCCCTATAGTCTTCCAACAAAATCTTCATTTGTTACATTTCTAATATGTTTCCATATGAGGCTGTTTTTATTAGCTCTTACATTCCAACAATAGATAATACTGACCATAATATATTTATAATAACATATTTTTAAAAACACATAGTTTAAAGTTTAACATTATACTAGATTTCCTTTGACCAAAAGTTGGCCACTTGGGAGTGCCTCTGGTGTTGCTGTGAGAAGGTCTTCCATTGTGCATGTGCTCAGGCTGCATTGTAGTAAGTGGTCTCTGATCACCAGAAGCAACTTGCAGTATAATTATGTTAATTAATAAATATATACAGTATAGAGAGTGAAGGAAGGAAAATTAAATACAATATAAGATGTTATGTGGATGTGTGTGCATTTATATTCTTCAGCACACAACAAATTGAAGCTAAATCAAGGCAAGACAAAGGTGCTCCTGGTCAGTCAAAAGGCAGATCAAGAAACAGAGATCCAGAGTGTATCAGGTGGGGTTGCACAACCTGAAGATTCAGGTCCTCAGCTTGGCTTCTCCTGGATTCAGCCCTAAATATGGATACACCCGTTAAACCTAGTTCTTTGTTGGGACAACGGAATTGTCTGCAGCACCCCTTAGGGTGCATCTACACTGCAGAATTAATATAGTTTGCCACCACTTTAATTGTTATGGCTCAATGAAATGGAATCCTGGGATTTGCAGTTTGGTGAGGCACCAGCACTCTTTGGCAGAGAAGGCTAAAGACCTTCTAAACTACAACTCCCATGATTCCATAACATTGAGTCATTGCAGTTAATGTAGCAAGCTGCATTAAATCTTCAGTGTAGATGCACCTTAAAGGCAGTTCTCTACTGGCAACTGAAGTGACATCAATCTGGCATCCTATGTAAATCCCACTGAATCAACAGTTCTACTCTAGAGACTAAAATTGGAATTATGCCCATGCCAGCAGCACATTTTTGTATGCCTGTTGGTTTTTTCTTATAATACCAGTTATTTCTTATAATACAAATGTTATTCAAATCTTACATGATCATAAAAAGGAATTCTCCTTTTCATAAGGAGATTAGCCAAGGACCTAATGTAACTGTAGATGAAATGTGAGAATGGAAAAAACCACAGAGGATAGAAAGAGATCAGAATATCCAAAATACAAGAGTGTAATTTAGAAAACGAGACATCTGAAGTAGACAAATAACATTACAATCTGATGAAAGATGCCTTGTTCTATATTTGTTAGGATAGAGGCAAAATTGAAAGAATTTTAAGCCTTAAAGAACAAAATAATAACAGACATTAGCAAGATTTCAGGAAAAAGAAAGAGTGAGAGGCCAGAGAAACATAGAGAAGTAAAGGGAAAAATCACAAAAGATTAAAGTGTTATGTTAAAAATAAAAAAAACTCTTTATTTTAAAGACACTATTACATGAACATGTATTTCAGATTCACATTATCCGTGCAATCAATGGGTTATATTTTAGTAATTTTAAACAATGCTTTTTGCGCATATGGAAAACAGCAGAAACAAAAACAAACAAAAAACCCACAACATAATTTGTATATGAAAGTTATATACTAAAAATTTTTTGGAAGATAGTAGTGAGGACAACTTCAGAGATCACTCACCTCCAGACAGAAGGGGCCAACCATATGGCTGGAGGGGAGCATTTTAATCCTCCAGTCGAATAAACCAAGACTGGCATTGCCACCAGTCTGCAAAGGAAAGGGGCTTAAAGAAACTTAATGATTCTGATTATAACATTGCAAAATGGGGACTGGGTTTAATTTTCAAATCATGTTCCCAGTACTACTTGAATTCTTTAGAATCAGAGCTTTTTTCCCCAGTGAGAAAACAGTCACAACTAAAATTTTCCATTTAAAGACAAGATTCCCAATTTTCCCAAGCAGTTCAGCCACAGGAGGATGGGAGCATACTTTATGCTTCATTTGTGCCCCATATGAATTGAAAGCTGCCCTAAAATGTGTCCCAGATTCCTTTGGAAGCTAGAAGTATTCTTTACAGGACAAACCAGACAGAAGAGATACTGGAGAATCAAAAGTTGCAATCCCCTGCCATGTAGAGTGATAATGGAGACTACGAAAGATGGACAATCCATTATATCATTTTTCCCAGTAATGGATCCAAATCGTTAGTTACCCACACAGATTTAATAATGGAATTGTATCATTATTAACATTTGCATTACATATTGATTACCGTTACACCCCTCTCTCTGCTCAGTTGAGAAGCCCTTTGGAACCCAATACTTTCTTCCCAAGAATGTAATTATTTATTGCAATCCACTTTTCATGTAAACACCTCATTGTAAACCATGTGTGCAGCTCTTACTAGAAAGGTATGATAGAGGAGAAACAGAAATGTGTCTTACCGGGGCCATTTAAATATTGTGTGAGTGAACAGTGCAGCCGCACAATTATAGGCTCTGTGCGGATCACGTCCCATGCCACTGCAATTTCTTCCTGAATCAAGAGCACAACAAATGCCATTAGCCATGATCATCAGGTTTAAATTCCACCACTATCATCTAGGGCTGATAAAGGGAATGGATGTGCTCACCTAAGTTGCTGTCTAAATTGATTTGGCAAGACATAAATAGTAGCAGCCTCTACCTAATATTTGCACCTGGAAAGAGATCAGTAATAAAGCACAGGCTGGAAATGAATAGACTCTGGATTCATAATTGAAAGAACATAAAACTTTCCCATGGCAGCAATTCTATACACATCTCTGCGAACGGATGAACTGGTTCCAAAGGGCAATGAAGCCAAACTACAATGACCATTCACCATGTTTTATTTCTCAGTGGATGAGTTGCAGAATTTGTCCCATTATTGGGAGAAGGGTGAGATATAAACAACAACAACAAAACAGCAACAGTATTATTACACTATTTTGAATGAAGAAGTGCTCAGGTTGAATCCCTGACATTTTCAAGTAGGGATGGGAAAGAAATATAAAAACCTGCGAGTTGCTGCCGCTTAACATGGAAAATGTTGAGCTAGATGAACCAACAATCTTCCATGGCACCATCTCCTATTTACTCTAGTGTACATGGTTCTAAATGTACTTACTCTCAAGGAAGACAAAATATCTGCTTATTTTGACATATATGAACAAAGAATTGCAAAATTCCAACTGGATAACATTAGAAGAGACCAATCTATTTATCCATCTATCATTATTTTTTGATATTACAGGACTTTGGGGGCAAAAAGTCATTTGTGAAAAAAACCCACTTTTTTGCATAAAACATATTTTTACAGAGAAAATAATTTTGCGCAAGATACGTTTCCCACAAAAATTGTATTCTAAATAATTTTACAAAATTTTAAAATATGAAAATTCTTGCAACAATTTACCATTTTCTATTTTAGAGGTGGGAATGAGATGTCTCAGTATGAGCTGCGGTGGTGCAATGAGTTAAAACCTTGTGAACTGCAGACCAGAAGGTTGGGTTGCTGACCTGAAGGTTGCCTGTTCGAATCCACTTCCATCTGTCAGCTCTAGCTTGCAGGGCAATGAGAGAAGCTTTCCCAAGTAATACATCTGGGCAACGTCTCTGCAGACGGCCAATTCTCTCACAGCAGAACAGACTTGCAAGTAAGTAAAGTATGTAAAAGAAGGAGAAATCCCATTGTAGATGAGACAAGATATATACATCTTTTGCCTGTCTCATGTTGCTGTACTCCCATGACTTCCACCAGTGTTTATGATGGTGTGAGTTCCTGCTAAATGATGTCCAGAGAACCACATAATGGATCATCCGTAGAATACAGAATTGTTGCCTTAATTCCAACAAATTCAGCCACTTATTTCTGGATTATATCTTAGTGTAAGTTTGAAAGTTACCGAGGAACTAGAATTGTTGTTATATTTGATCAAGAACATTTACAGTAGGGCCTCGCTTATCCAACATAAACGGGCCAGCAGGACACTGGATAAGCAAAAATGTTGGATAATAAGGAGGGATTAAGGAAAAGCCTATTAAATGTCAAATTACATTATGATTTTACAAATGAAGCACCAAAACATCATGTTTTACAACAAATAGACAGAAAAAGCAATAATGCTATGTAGCAATTACTGTATTTATGAATTTAGCACCAAAACATCGCAATGTATTGAAAACATTGACTACAAAAACATTGATTACTAAAAGGCAGACTGCATTGGATAATACAGAACATTGGATAAGCAAAGGTTGGATAAGCGAGACTCTACGGTATTAAAAAGTAGAAACATGTGCAGTAAGTGTTCATCTGCTTTTACAACTGAGGACATTTTGAAAAACAGATTATGGTATTAAAGGAAGGTGCTGTTTAAAGTAAAATTCAAAGTCCCCCGATGCAAGTAAAGTAGCTCTTTGGCTCTTGCCTCATAGCTGTTTGCTCATCAGCTCATCTCAGTGGTTGTACTAATCAGCTCTGCACTAATTCAACTATCTTCTAATTTCATAGTCAGCTCTGGGATTAGTTTAATTAGAGCACAGCTTATGTCTACAATTTTAAACTTGCAAGATATGAATTATAATGCAGTTATTGTTTTGTTCCCACAAATTGTCATGAACTCTGCCCATTAAGTATGCTTTTCTATACTTAAGATTAAAAAGTCTTCCATGTATGCATGAGAACTAGGGGAATATTTTAGAAAGGAGAAGTTAAATAGGCATTCATATTAGGTAAAGCTATTCATAAAAAAGAGCTTGGATAGATATTACTGTTCATACAAATGGGCTTGGGCAGATATTACAAAGACTAACAACTTGCTGAACACATGATCTATAGATGTATTTAATAGAAGAAAAAGGAAAGGTGCTTTCTTTTATTCTTCCCTTCTCTCTGAAGACCCTCATGCTCTCTTCCATGATGTTCTGGAAGGCTTCCAACTGTGGAACATATTTTTGGGTTGGAGTGAGCAGAGGAGGCTTCAGGGAAAAAGCAGCAGAAAAATATATTCCCTTCCCTTTCAATTAGCATAGGACTCTGCTGGATCAAACCCCCTTCTGTGAAGGGAAAGGCACAATTTGATTTCACAATTGGATACCATCTTGCAGATGTTTCTGCAAATAATGCAACCATAACATATTCCACAGAAGCTTCTGAAGGTCAAAAAAGAAGAGAAGTGCCAGTGGGTGCCCAACTACACATCTTGCTGGAAAAGAAAATTAAGACATTTATTAATGTTCTTTATATTACCGTTCAATTAGATTACTTACATCAAGAAAGCTAACATCAATATGCAGATCAATATCTACATCATCAATGGCTCCATATTCCCTGAAAGAACAGAACAGCATATTGGATTTAATGTTAATACTCTTGACCTTCTAAAAGAAGTGCAATACTATTAGCCAAGGGAACTATTTTAAACAAGAAGAAATTCAACTATGATGATATAGGTTGCACTGATGTAGGTAAGTTAACCATGGACATAAATATAGCATTGCCAAGAGCTACACTGCAAGAAGGCAGTTGTAGTGTGAAGGGAAGAAGGAAGCTGCCAGCTACAAGCCACTAATTTCTTCTAATCGTTGACCCAAATGATTGTCTAAACCATCCTTCTGAAAATGCATCAGCTTTGTGGACTTCTCAGGAGCCAAGAATTCAAAGAATAGGCAGCTTGGAATCAAAAGGGTCCCATTCATACTACACAATTGTATTACTATGGCATTGCATGCTATGAAGTGTAACTTTGAAAGCTAGCTATCACTTCTCCTTTGCAAAGGAGAGATGAGAGGCAAAATATCCAGTGAAGAAATGGTGCATACTGAGATCAAGGTCCTATGAGGTTGCTTTGATATACAAGTTGTTCCTTGGAGATGCAACAGTATTCATGCAGAGATCTGCCCCTTCTCACAACTATGTCAGCAACTCATCAGATCCTCTGGGTTGTGCAGATCCAAGGACTTCCCATGTTGACAACAGGCGATCTGCCTCTATCCTGTTTGCATATTCATGTCATTAGATCAGAGGGGCCTTCTGCTCCATTGACTTTCAATGCAACGTTCATCTCCGACCTAAACCCAAGTGCTACTTCTAAGTAGAATAGACCAATCCAATCAATTACATTTAAATAATTGTTGACTTACTATTTGGGAGCCGATTCAATACACCTGCTATAGCTGGAGCTAGCAATTGAATGTAAACATAATGCTTTCCTTGCTCATGATTTTCTGCCTCTTTTGACAACCAGATACTTTTCATAGATGTATAAGCAGTCTAAAAGATTAGACCATGGATTAATCTATTCCAACATCTAATATCTCCCAATTGCTGCCAGATGCTTTTAAAAGCTTGCTACCAGGATATGGAAACAATTTTTCTCTCTTTCTAGAAGCTGATAGTCAATACTAAACCTGCCTCTGAGTATGGAGGTTCAGCAGGAACAACATAAAGAAGTAATTGACAGGAAATCTCCATTACATATTTATAATACTTTCATATCATTATTAATTGCCATGACTACTGCCAATGGAATTCAGGAATTTATTGTTTGATGAGCTTCTCAGAATTCTCTACTAAAGATCTATAGTCCTCTACTTCACAGAAGTGAACCAGAGCTTTCTATCAGAACATTTTCAGTAGCTCAGCAAACTACAAATCTCATGGTTCCATGCAGCAATGACAACTAACTACATGAATGCACTCTATCTGCACTCATATCCTCCATACATTTTCTAAGTCTTCATTAAAGATTTCTAGACAAGAAAGAGCCAACATCATACTGTGTCAATGAATTCCATAAAAAAATAAAGCAAATAGTGTATGGCTGATAAATTTCACTAAAAAATATCCTGAATTCTAGCATCACTTATGAGAGGAGGAAAATTCCTGCCTCTGTCCAGTATCTCTATCTACATCTAGTTCATAATGAGAAACTTGTGTCTTGTGCACATGTTAAAAGTTCCCAAGTCCTTCAATCCATAAGTTAGCAACTTTCAGCCATAATGCCATATCTCAATTGCAAAAGCCCTTCCTGCAAGTCACCAGTTCCAAACTCGGGTAAGAACCATTTGTCCCTCACTTGGCATCCAACTGGGTAGGGGATGACAGGGTTTCTCAGAAGAAGGCAGAGAGATAGAAAGGGGTGGAAGGCAGAGAGAAAGAAAGAAAGAGAAAATGAAAGTATCAAAAAGTGGGAGGGGAAGAACAACAATGGAACTGTCCAAAATCAGCAGAGGGGGGGAGATATAATGATGTCAAAAAAGGAGAGAAATTGTGATCATGTCCAGAAACCATTTCTGGCTTCCGTTCTACTCATCATAAGCATAGTGCACCCAATACATTTATCCTTTAGGAAATGTGATCCTCAATAGAAAATAGAAAGGTTCTCTCTGTGGTGGAGGCTTTTTCTTTGGAGGCTTTTAAGCAGAGGCTGGATGGCCATCTGTCAGGGGTGTTTGAATGCGATTTCCTGCTTCTTGGCAGGAGGTTGGAGTGGATGGCCCATGAGGCCTCTTCCAACTCTACTATTCTATGATTCTATGATCCGCCTTTCTCTTAATCTTTACTATTTCACCAAACAAGGAGTGTGCATATAATTAAAAAAACAGAAGTCTGAAAAATTCTGCTTGGTTGAAAGGGAGGTGAATTGAAAAGGAATTGTGATGTCAAGAGTAAGGATCCCATTGCCAGACCATCCTCAATTCTCTACAGTGAAAATGGACACATTGTTCAGTCTAATATCAATATGGAGATCCTCCAATCTCTCAAGCTGTATCACTTCCAAGGAATGTGGTTACACTGCACATTTCAAAACAATTAAAATTGTTGGGGTGAATTTTCAGCAAAAATATGTAATTACAAATTACATTTAACAGTGCTTATATCGTGAGAATTTTTCAAAAAGATACTTCAACAGATCTTTAGCATTTACTCAGGTTTTCACTAAGTATAAAGTGGAGAACAGAAACAGAAGATACTCAGTTTCATTTCCATTACTCTCTCCTTCCATCCTTCAGTCAGCCTACAAATATATAAGTGTGACAATATTTAATTAATATAAAATTTCTACTCTTTCAAAGGAACTACAGGCTAGTAACTTCAGCTGGACTTGTTCGATTACTTCTTATATATGTCACTTCATTATACCTTGCTAATAATTACTTATGGGCGATCATGTCACTTGTAACTCATTACATCCTAGCTCTGATAATAAGTTGCTGCAACAATCCCCATGTTACAGACCAGCAGGAACCCTAGGCATGAGGGGCAATGCTGGGAGATTCATTTTTAGGGTTATCCAGGGTGAAGTGCAAGGGTAGTGCCATTATACAGTCTCGTGACAAGGTAGCAGTAGATTTAGTTGTATCTGGGTGGAGACAAGCTTGGAGTTTCCCAATTTTGATGACATTATATTCTATCTTCCAAAACAGAATATCTTCAAAGCCTTCTGCAACATCAGTTCTGTCAATTATCTCCTGTCATGAAGGTGAGACCAGCTTAAAAAGTACAGATCCTAATATAAAAACCTATCCATGTAATGGACAGAAACATGATGAAACATTAGATGAAAAGGCATAGAACCAGAAGATGTTACTTCTCAAAATATATGATGGCAGTTTAGAAACTGCTGAATTCACCACTGGTTGGGCGGAATGGGACTGGGGGGAATGATGCCTGTGGCAAAGGTAACTTTAATGCAATTTGCAACTGTATCCCTATGACCAACCGGTTTGAAGAAGACGGGAGAATAACAAGTAAAACAAAAAATGGAAAATTAATATTCAAGGGAGCATTTACTGACCATCAAGGAAGTTAAACACACTCTCAACAGGAAATGATACTGGGGAAAATTATCTGACAAGTCAGAAGGAGCCAGTTTTATAATGAACTGAGCCCCAGAAGATCACACCAACTATCATGAAGGAGGTACTGAAGAAATTAAACACACTGAGACATTTATAAGAAGTTACATTTACTTTCATAGCTGACAGATCCCAATGGGGCTTATTATGAAAGTATGTGCGGTTTCCCCAACTGTTATCAGGCCTTGCAATTAAATGATTATCTTCTTCATTTCCTGTCTGGCCTTTCATTTCAAAAGTCCTCTATACTTAATGAATTTCTACTTAATTCAAATGGCCTGTAATGAAAATAAGATTTTCCTGCAGTCATGTTGTCTAAAGAACTGGAATGCATCCTCACAAATCTGATTCATATGTCACTCAGCAAAATGGATTTAAGAAGTGTTGATTTGGCTTTACTAAAGGGTCTGGTTGGTTGAGTGAGCCACATGTACACTGGCCTTTGTATGAGATTTAGAAGTTTATATACAAAACAAATTTTGATAATTTTTCAAATAAGAAGAAAAAGTCAATTTTTATCTGCTAATTCTTAATTCATTTCCAAATACAGATGGACAATCATAGAGATATACCTGAGAGATACTGCACTCGGCCCATAGAGCTCTCTTACGGCTGCCAAATCGGCTTCCAGTTGTGGGTGCTTGTGAAGTTCCCCATCATAACTAACCTGTATAGGGACAAAATGGATTCTGGTTAATATAATGCAGAATAGGAGGACTGAATGGGTTTTTCCCTAGTAACATATTTTGTTCTTTTTTTCAATAACTGGTCCATAGTTGAAGTCACACTGGAGCAGAAACATAGGGAAGTTTTGTGCATATGGTTCCTTCTTTTAAAAGGTAGTTTCTGTTTTTCATTCTGCTAAGTGGGAATGTGAAATGTCTCCTCCACCACCTCTTCCTGCATTAAATGTACAAATAAGTGTAAGAAATGTTGCACTGGATGAAGTATTATGTCTTTTTTCCAATGCTCCCAAGCCGATGACTGTAGGATGACCTTGTGATGAACATGAATACAACAACTCTCTCTTGGTTTATTCCCAGGCAAATGGTGTACAGAGATGTATGACCTCTCAGCACTTATATTTTGTTTTCTTATCACAGTTAAAAGGGGAAAAGGACAAAAGGGTTTCATAGATCTATTGCCAGATATCTGAGTAATCCCTTTTCCAAAACTCCACAAGTTAGTCATTGCCAAATAACAGCTGTACATCTGAGGGCTAAATGGGTAGGATGAGGGTCAGAGAGAGATGCTGGAAGCTGTTATCTCAAAACAACTTCTCCAAGTTCTTCCCTCATCCTATTCATTTAACTTTAATGTTTGGAGAGAAATTCTCCCTCCTCCCCCATTCATATCCTATCTTTTTTCCAAAACTGGCACTCAAGCTAGCTTAAAAAAATTAAAATAAATATAGATAAGACCAAATTCAAAGACAAACGTTTTTAAAATATAAAAAGCTAATTAAAATACACTCAGATTTTCTTTAAAAAATAAAACCATTTGAAGCAAATCCATTAAAAGATAAAAGATAGAAGTCAGTGAAATGGTACACACTGGTTAAAGTCTCTGCTTGTCAGATGATGAGACTTTCAGTTCAAAATTTTCAGATAATACCAGGATGACAATCCCCTTCTCTACAACTATCTTTTGGATTTAGTTTGATGGGCATGTTCCCTGCTTTGGTGGAAAGAAAGAGGATACAACACACTATGTTTTCCAGTACATCTCTCTCCCCTTCTCTCTCTTTGTCCTCCTTCCCCTTTTCCTACCCATATATGATTTTCATCATACATAAAATAGAACATTTTTTCTATATAATTATATGTTATTGTCTTGCCATTATCTTTTGGTTTTCAGATGTATGTACGGTATTGAATTTTGCCTTTATAATGTTGAACACTGTTTTGAGTTCCCTTAGGGGGAGAAAAGCGGTATATAAATGTAGCAAATCAATAAAATAATAAACAATGCTGGCAACTAGTAAGAAAAAGAAAAGAAAGTGGAAGATAAACACAAAAAGAAGCAAAAGGGATGGAAAAGATTTAAAAAGATACAAGTGATTTCCCATCATCTTTCCAGCAGATATCTAAAGTTGTTATCAATTTATATCTTTCTCATTTAATACAACAATTATCTCCCTTCCTATAAAATCCACCTAAACAGACAGAATATTACCAAAACATATACTTGTTTCTGTAAAATGTCAATAAAGGATTAGTAATTTTATCAAATAATATTATTAGTCTTATTAGTCTTTAATAAGTCACATAATTAATCAAGGAATTATCCTAATGCTCTGAAGTAAGATTATTAAATTGTTTACTCTTTATAGTGAAACAGCTTTCCCAGTTTTGTATGAGAATATCTCTTTTCCAACTTCTTCCATTGCACATACAGATCCAAAACAGATAGCAATCATATTTATTTACAAAAATCAGTCCTCTCTATTCATACCTCTTCATGGCTTTTATCTAACTTATCCAATACATGTATCTATCTATGTATCCTGTTTCCTAAATCTTCTCTTTAACTTCAATATAACTCGAAAGCATTCTTATATAAATATTTCATTTTGATAAGCACATATCGTACATGCTTTCAATGTATCCCTTATTAGTATTTATATTTAACACAAAGCTTCCAGCATGTTTCAAAATATGCTTCCTGAGAGCATAACACATCATGTCCAAGTTTGAACACAGAGCTACACAAAATACGCAAAATATAATTCTTAAAATTCTTAAGTAATTGTAAATGGATGGTTTTCGTCTCTCTTTTGGAATAAGCTGTGCTTATTTTAACAGCCAACATGGTGTAGTGCATTGAGCATTAAATTACAACTGTGGAGTCACAGTTTGAACCCCCATTCAGTCATGGAAACCTTCTGGGTGACCTTGGGCACATTCTTTCAGCTATAGACAGAGGCAAAGGCAAGCCTCATTCTGAGCAAATGTTACCAAGAAAACTCTGTTATAGGATTGCCTTAGGAATGTTGTAAGTCAGAAATGACTTGAAGTCCCCAATAAGAAATGCTTAATTTATTCATACCCTTTTTTACACAGCAGAATTCAAAGCAGGTTGTGAATAAGAATGAAAAGTTGCAGTTATTAACAAAACAAACTCATTTTTCCATGCCTCTGTTAGGCTAGGATTGTTTCTAGATATCTGCTTTGCCTTTTAGGGCTCAAGGCATAATGGCAGGACACCAGCAGACCACTTCACTTTGTCTATACTCTCTTGCTGTCAGGAAGACGGTGAAAACTGCAGAAAAATTCATTATCTCCAGTGAAGAGAAAATGTAAAAACTATTCATCCTCTCATTTGAGGAAAAGACAGTTCAATACTTAAATCCCTAGTCCTGAGGTGGAAAAACATAATTTTCACCCACTTTTGATCTGCAGCCCATTCATTATGGGTACAATACACAATTCCTGACAGAATTGACTTATAGTAACCCTATGAATGAGAGACCTCCATGACACACTGTCAGCAATAACTCTACTCAGGTTTTGCAAACCTGGAGCTGTGGCATTTGTGAGTGAGTCTATCCACCAGTAAGGCAGGCTACCTCTTTTCTATTGCCTCCTAAAATTACAAAAAAGGTTCCCTGCCTCAGCTTTAAAGGAATCATCACTTCACTATGTAATCTCTCCCATTGCCTGTCTCCAGCAGTGACATAAGATCTGCACTGGGACTTTTATTTATTGGCTTATTTCACTTCCCCTCTGTACTACAAAGCCTTACAGCAAGCAGGTACCATGATCCTGCTGCCTTTAGCAGTGATTTTCACTCTGTCTGGGACCATTAAAAATAGATTTTCCCTTCATTAGGGAGTCTCTTTCTTTCTTCCTGGCACTGTAAATTAATATTGTTTTTTTTTTAAAAAAACTGGGCAAATGAAATGGAGAAGCGGAAACACTATATTTTCTGTCCAAATCACATTGCATTAGAACTCATCCAGTCATATTATGGGTGCAGTCTTAACCTCTGACTATGGGTGTAAGAGTCAGCTTGCTCTGCCATCCCAAGTTCTACAGAAACCAAAAGCCCTTTTGTAGAATGAGCCACAGAGAGAAGCCCAGCCTCAAAAGAATGATTATTTCAGCTGGTCCAAAGAGCTGTAGCCAGATTGTGAACTAGGGATCACACAATTGTTTTGTTCCAACAATTCCACTATCTGCCTGTTTATTTCCAGACACCATTCAAAGTGTGTGGTCTTCTTTCAGCCCATGCCCACAAATCCAGGAAGCCAACTGATATCTCACCAAGGGCACACGTACATATGTGTCTCCTGTCAAACAGAGAGCGAGCAAGCAGCACATATCATTTTTGTGCTCAGAAAAGTTTCTTTTTGGATTACAGCTCCCAGAAATCCCAAGGCAGCATAGGTATGGTGATACTGGCTAGGACGTTTTGGGCAGTAGAGACAAATAAGTAATTTATATCCTACAGGCAGACAGTCTATAAACACATGCACACTCATCCTCAACTGAACATCTACATCTGTGCGGGAACACAGACACAAATACACATAAGATAATGAAGGCAACACAGAGCACAATCTATGAAGTTAATCAAAGAACAGAGCCTTTACTATGGAACCCTTGTATGGGGACATCCCCCAGAATACAGGCACACAAACATGGGTGCATTACTTCCTTCTAATCAAAGTTATGTCCCTGATAAATGTGTGTCAACTCTGCTTCACAGGAAATTTTATTTGATCAAGGATAGGCATGCTTTAGAAATTGAATCATTAAAATTCCAATGCAAACTGAGCTGCCCTACACAGGCCAGACTAACATTCAAATTGGATTCTGGTATCCATCAGATTTACATAAGTCTCCAATGTCACAAGTTCTAATTTCAAAATGGTTCCAAAACAGAAATTATTTATCATTTGTAGGTTTTCTAATAACATTTAAACACTACTTTTGATCCATGGAGACATGGTTATCCTCCTCCCCACTATCATCAGTGTGAGAGAGACCATGCTGAGAAACAATAAATAACCTAGGGTCACCGAATATGTTTTGTGGATAGATTTACACAAATATCTAAAGTCGTAATCCAGCACTCAGGCCATTACAGGAAGGTGGAAATTATATAACCTCCAGATCTCGTACTGCATCTCCAAATTACCTAAACCAGTATAGTCAACATTGAGAAACTGATATTAAGTACATAATGCTGACTTCCTTTTACAATTGCCCCACTCCTATGGCTTCATTCCACACCTTTCTGGTTGTATGTCTAGGTGATCAGACATACAAGATGGAGGGATGACCACTGCAAGACTTACAACAGACACAAACACACACATATATAGTCCCCACAAACTTATGGTGGCATATATCAATATAAGGCAATAGAAAGAAAGATGGACAATGAGAAAATGAATGAGGTTACTATTGCAAATTCCATAACCTACTGCACAACCTATTGGAAAATAACTGCACCCAGTTTATGAGCCCATATCCTTTTGGAAAATGTGAATCTTCATGAATATGTGGATATCACCTTTTGAAAACAACTAGTCAAGAAAAGCATGAACTTGTTAGAAGTCAACTCTGAAAAAGTGATATTCACAAGCATTCATGTAATGGCACACAGGTAGCTCAGCTGTTAAACTGAAGAACCATGTCTTTAAATTGCCAAGAATAAAGACATGCCACTACAAAAATATATTTGGTTAGCAAAGTTTTAAATATTTCTTTCCAATGGTAGTTGCCCAAAAGATATACACTACCTTGAAACCTCTTAGTTTAAAATATGCACTCAGTAATAAAAAACAAAGTTTTCTTTGAAAAATAACATATCTTGTTTACTCATAAACATCTTGTATTCACCACACAGACACATTTCTTATTAAAGTTCAGTTACAGATAGGATGTAGGTTTCTCTCTATGTTGAATACACAAGGTATTATTCTTAATTAATAATCCATAGTATAGGTGCACTCACTAAAAGTATGTCCATAAACATACTTCTATATCGAATTCTCTAAACAGCAACATGCATCCACCTCCACTGAGGTCTGAACACATACACCTGCTTTCATTGAAGGTCAAACACATACATGCACCTGCTTGCACTGAAGACCAAACTCATACTGAATACAAAATGAAGTCCTGAGTTTGAACATGCTCAGTACAATCACATGTCTATAACTCTTCCCAAACCAAAGAGTACAAACTGGCAAATCAACATACACATAGAATACAGATTTGCAAATATATACATTAATAAATCATATAGTGAGAGGCTTAGGAGGTTGCTATTTCCAACAGTTACTAGATCATACTAGATACATGCTAGACTCCCCTGTTTCGTTTGTTCTTCTGTGAACCTGTGTTTGGAGACTCCAGAAAAAAATGATTATGTTGCAATGGTTTGAGAAGTTCCATTATTTCTAGTTCATCAAACCTTAGAGAATTCTGAAACAAATCTAAAAGCCTATAAATCAAGATTCCATATAAATAGGGTCATCAGGAACCTTAATTGGAACAGTCTACAGCCCACCTGCTAAGATGCCAATGACTTGACACTTAAATAAATCACAGTAAAAGTCTGCAGAATGTCAATTGGCTTGGAATATACTTGTGAAATAAATCTGAGAAAGTTATTTGACCCTGGGTACCAACATTCTGCTAAAACAGAATGTTTAGAAAATGTGTTGGGATGAATCTGCGTGACTGCCTGAAATATTACTGAAATGTAGAAATATCTCTATTTGGGTTATGAAGTGTGTAATTACCACATTTCAACATTCAATTTCCAACACATATGCATTCTCAGTTTCAATAAGGACAGAATGCAGTAATGTTAAGCATCAATGGCATGGATTGACTAAATATATTCTGTATTCATGATTTTTTTTACTCCTGTTAGTGAAATCACTCTTTTCTGTAGTCATTGTTTTAAGAAATGCATGAATATGAATGAATAACAATGTATTTGAAGAATATCACAAATGTAACGACCATGGCTACATAACAATGTAGTGTTCTGACCTCTTCCCACCACATACGTTCCCATTTACCAGACAGAAGGCACTGTGATTGTGTTGTCGAAGGCTTTCATGGCCGGGATCACAGGGTTGTTGTATGTCTTTCGGGCTGTGTGGCCATGTTCCAGAAGCATTCTCTCCTGACGTTTCGCCCACATCTATGGCAGGCATCCTCAGAGGTTGTGAGGTATGGATAAACTAAGTAAGGAAAGGAAAGAATATATATCTGTGTCCAAGGTGTGGCAAGAGTCCTTTGTCACTGGGAGCCAGCATTAATGTTTCAGTTAATCACCCTAATTAGCATTGGAGATGTTTTGTCCCTTGCCTGGGGGCATCCTTTGTTCAGTCAAGCCTTCATTGTGTTGGTTCCCATCTACTGTTTTGATTTTGGAGTTTTGTAATACTGGTAGCCAGATTTTGTTCATTTTCATGGTTTCTTCCTTTCTGTTAAAGTTGTCCACATGCTTGTGGATTTCAATGGCTTCTCTGTGTAGTCTGACATGATAGTTGTTGGAATGGTCCAGCATTTTTGTGTTCTCAAATGCAAAACTCCCCCCCAGCAACATAACGAGAAAAGAAAGACAGGCCATCAAAGATCTCAACTCAGATCCTGAAATCATCATTCTTCCAGCTGACAAGGGGAATGCCACAGTAATCATGGAAACAAAACAATACAAGGAAAAAATCAGACAACTTCTAGATCCCACAATTTACAAGAAACTGAAACAAGACCCCACTAACAAAATCACCAGAAAAACGAACACTCTAATCAAGAACTCCTCCATTAACTTTGACATACGCCAACAGCTGTGCAAATCAGAAGCCCTCCCACCCAGGCTTTACGGACTCCCCAAAATCCACAAGGACTCCATCCCACTCAGACCCATTGTAAGTGCCATTGGATCGCCGACTTACAACCTGGCAAAATTTCTGGCTACACAGCTACAAACCCACATTGGGCTCACTGCACATTATATCAAGGACTCTACACACTTTATAGAAAAGATCAGCAACCTCAATCTAAGCACCAAGGACATCCTGATCAGCTTTGATGTGGTGTCCCTTTTTACCAAAGTCCCAGTAGCTGACACCCTCACACTAATCAAACAAAACTTCCCAGAAGACATCACAGCCCTGTTTCACCATTGCCTCACCACTAGCTACTTTCAGTGGGACACTGGATTCTATGAACAGAAGGATGGAGTGGCCATGGGGAGCCCCCTCAGCCCAGTAGTAGCAAATTTCTATATGGAATACTTTGAAAAACAGGCCCTAGAAACAGCACCAAAAAAGCCAACTGTTTGGTTCAGATACGTAGATGACACCTTCACAATTTGGAGCCATGGAGAGGAAGAACTCAGCAAGTTCCTGGACCATCTTAACAGCATCCACCCAAACATCCAATTCACCATGGAAAAAGAAAAGGAAGGAAAACTGCCATTTCTAGATGTTCTGGTCATCCGCAAACCCAATCAACAATTGGGCCACACAGTTTACAGAAAACCTACACACACAGATAGATACCTTCATAAAAACTCCAACCATCACCCAAGTCAAAAAAGGAGCACAATCAAAGCCCTGACAGACCGTGCACAAAGAATCTGCGAACCTCACCTCCTCCAAGGTGAACTCAACCACCTAAACTGGGCTCTACAGGCCAATGGATACTCCACCACAGACATCAGAAGAGCTGCAAGGCCAAGAACAAGCCATGAGAGTCAAGACAAAGATCCACCCAGAGGAAAGGTGTTCTTACCATACATCAAGGGAACTACTGACCGCATAGGGAAGCTGATGAAGAAGCACAACCTACAAACTATCTACAGACCCACGAAGAAAATCCAACAAATGCTACGGTCAGCGAAGGACAAGAGGGATCCTCTCTCTTCTGCAGGAGTCTACCGGATACCATGCAGCTGTGGACAAGTCTACATAGGGACCACCAAACGCAGCGCCCAAACAAGAGTCAAAGAACATGAAAGGCACTGCAGACTAATTCAACCAGAGAAATCAGCCATAGCAGAGCATTTGATGAACCAGCCTGGACACAGGATACTATTTGAGAACACAAAAATGCTGGACCATTCCAACAACTATCATGTCAGACTACACAGAGAAGCCATTGAAATCCACAAGCATGTGGACAACTTTAACAGAAAGGAAGAAACCATGAAAATGAACAAAATCTGGCTACCAGTATTACAAAACTCCAAAATCAAAACAGTAGATGGGAACCAACACAATGAAGGCTTGACTGAACAAAGGATGCCCCCAGGCAAGGGACAAAACATCTCCAATGCTAATTAGGGTGATTAACTGAAACATTAATGCTGGCTCCCAGTGACAAAGGACTCTTGCCACACCTTGGACACAGATATATATTCTTTCCTTTCCTTACTTAGTTTATCCATACCTCACAACCTCTGAGGATGCCTGCCATAGATGTGGGCGAAACGTCAGGAGAGAATGCTTCTGGAACATGGCCACACAGCCCGAAAGACATACAACAACCCGGCACTGTGATTGATGGGAGTATGTTCAGTAAATGGCTGAATGACATTCCCACAGATACACACACTCTGTTATGACAGACAGAAGCAGGATCCCTGTTGAAGTTCACTCAACAGGGATCGTGAGTGGGAATTCGGTAACTTGTTTTCTGATCAACGGGGATCAACCCCCATAGATCACTGTAGTTACTCTACAGTGAATGTAGACTGGGTGTAAACTGAGTGTAGACTGGGTGTAGACATGGTCCTTACGTATTCCCTCAAGTAGTAAAATACATAGCAATCACGAATATGAACTAGACACAAATGTGCAGCAGGTTACTCAGTTATACATTCCAGCCATAGGTTGGTGCTCATCTCCATTTCTAAGCTGAAGAGCCGGCGTTGTCTGTAGACACCTCCAAGGTCATGTGGCTGGCATGACTGCATGGAACACCATTACCTTCCCGCCAGAGCGGTACCTATTAATCTACTCACATTTGCATGTTTTTAAAGTGCTAGGTTGGCAGCACCTGGGGCTAACAGCAGGAGCTCACTCCGCTCTCTGGATTCGAACGTGTCCTTTCGGTCCACAAATTAAGCAGCTCAGCGCTTCAACATGCTGCACCACTGGGAGCTCCTGCTAGACTTTAAGGTGCCACAAAATGCTTAAATGTCTATACATGTCTGGATGTTTTATGGGGTCCAGAGGCAATGAGCATTTCTTGGGAAAAGGCATTGAAACTGGGAACCCTGACCCACAGTCAGATGCAGTCAGGTTTATTCGGCCTACAGAACATGGCAGGAGATGTCTTTGAATTAATATCAATTTGTTTGACTATATCTCTATATGTTTGGGGTTTGTCTCTCATTGTCAACATAAAGATGTGCCTGTCAGCCTTTGTGTTCCCCAATCTAGAATGGTGTAATTCATGTGTCTGGGAACTCTTAAAGACAAATATTTTGTTTTCTTTATGTATGCTTGAACAAGTCCTTTCTGTGAAAAAAAAGAAGTGGTTTGGTTTTGCAATTTAAAGATACCTCTTTATGCTTGCTATAGGGAGAATAGGAACAGTGTCTCTAATCTAAGAAGAAATATGAAAAAAATAGCTTATGAGTGACAAGTTGGAATCATTGTTGACTGTATCGATAGACAAATTCAAAGAGGATGATTGAAAACCAACCGTAAATGTTTTTTGCCTTGAGAAGTACAACAATGTTGTTATTTCCCAGAAAGAGCAGACTGTCACAATGAAAAGTGAAATACCTACAAAGATAAAAGATATCATTTTCTTGCATCTGAAAAGACAGTGTTGAGAAGAGATGAGCCATTAAACTGAGACATGATATAGATTTCTGGGGCTGTTCAAGAAAAGGAAAACATTTTTTTCTTCTATGAAATGTCTACAAAGGTGACTAGCAAGAATAAAAAAAGCCTTTTATCACAGATCAAAGTAGAGCTGTCTTCTCCACTATCAGTGACTCATAATCTTTAAATTGTTCCCATACTTTCTTTTAGCCATCACTCAATGCTGACCAGAAAAGTTATTTCTTAAGCTATAGCTTTCAGGCTGTCTGGGTGATACTGGATCCCCCAAGTTTTTCCAGTACTAAAAAGCATAACACAGATTTAGGAATTGTTGCAATCTATATTTCCTTATTAGTTTTATATGTGTTAATGTGTTGTACATTTCTATTCCATCCCATCTCCACACTGATCAAATAGATTTTAATGTATTTGTACATGACTGAAAAAAACACATTAACACATACAAAACGAATAAGGAAATATAGACTGTATTTATACATGACTGAGGAGACCCCGATGGCACAGTGGGTTAAACTGCTGAGCTGCTGAACTTGCTGACCAAAAAGTCAGCAGTTCAAATTGGGGGAGTCTTCCCTGCAGACTAGGACACGGAACAATGGCTTCAAACTACAGGAAAGGAGATTCCACCTGAACATCAGGAAGAACTTCCTCACTGTGAGAGCTGTTCGACAGTGGAACTCTCTCCCCGGGGCCGTGGTGGAGGCTCCTTCCTTGGAGGCTTTTAAGCAGAGGCTGGATGGCCATCTGTCGGGGGTGCTTTGAATGCGATTTCCTGCTTCTTAGCAGGGGGTTGGACTAGATGGCCCATGTGGTCTCTTCCAACTCTACTATTCTATGATTCTATGATTCTATGATTCTATGATTCTATGAGTGGGGTGAGCTCCCGCTGTTAGCCCCAGCTTCTGTCAACCTAGCAGTTCAAAAACATGTAAATGTGAGTAGATCTATAGGTATCGCTCCAGTTGGAAGGTAATGGTGTTCCATGCAGTCATGCAGGCCACATGATCTTGGAGGTGTCTATGGACAACGCGGGCTCTTCAGCTTAGAAATTAAGATGAGCACCAACCCCCAGAGTCGGACACGACTAGACTTAATGTCAGGGGAAAACCTTTACCTTTACCTTATATATGACTGAAATTAATGCCATATTCAAATCTATATTTTCACATAATATCCATTTATAAATATATTTTTATTTAAAATACTCATCTCTGAAGACATCTTATATTGTGATTGTTTCTTTTCAAACTGAGGCCTAAACTAGGCTTGAGCAAATTTTTCGTTAGTTCGTTTCGAAAGTACTTTTGAATTGATATTTGAACCATCTGCTCACTGCCTTACAAATATTACGAATTTGAATAAAAAAGTACCTTTTTTCGTTTGTTTCTGATGTCTTCGGATGTAGCTATAGCCCCTCTGAGAGGAGAAGCCATGTTGGCATGCCTCTCAGCCAATCAGAGCGGAAGAGAGAGGGAGGGAGAGGCATGGCCATCGATCTGCTAGCATTTTTAAAAAATGTTGCTTCAAAAATCCCCCAAAATCAGTGGATGGGTCAAACATTATTCAAAAGATAATTATATTCCACTCTTTTCATCAATCCTATTGTGGAATCATCCAGCTTACACTGGATATCACAAACTCATCAAGCATTCTTAGAAAATGGTATGTTTGCACAGAATTATGTTTCCTTTCTCTCTTGAAAAGCACAGGCATGTTTGACATTTTATACTTAGCTTTTCATTTTGCTATACCAATATCTACCATGTATTCAAAGATGCTTGGCTGATTATTAAAACATGTACACCACACCTCCATGTTCTTATAAAGTGCCCTCAAGGCAATTATCAACCATCAAAATACCAAAATCAATAAAACAATGAAACAGAAACAGCAGTGGAGATGATAAATCAAGAATGTTCAAGAGGAATGGCTTGCTAAATGACTTGTCAAAGCAATAAAAATGTTAATTAACATCTTAAAAAAGAATTAAGAAGCTATGGCTCATAAGCTGCTTGGTCTTTCAGTTTCTCTCCAGGCCTAACTCTCTCTTCCCCTCCATGGGGCAAAATCTCTTATCATTGATCACCCACTGAATCTTTTTTAATGTCAAGAGCGACTTGAGAAACTGCAAGTCACTTCTGGTGTGAGAGAATTGGTCGTCTGCTAGGACGTTGCCCAGGGGACGACCGGATGTTTTGATGTTT
This sequence comes from Anolis carolinensis, assembly GCF_035594765.1. NCBI lineage: Eukaryota > Metazoa > Chordata > Lepidosauria > Squamata > Anolidae > Anolis > Anolis carolinensis. The sequence goes on from NC_085842.1 coordinate 299,188,825, forward strand.
TTATAATCCTTGTGGGAGGCTTCTCTCATGTCCCCGAATGGAGCTGGAGCTGATAGAGGGAGCTCATCCTCGCTTTCCCCGGGTTGAATTCGAATTGGTAACCTTCAAGTCAGCAACCCAACCTTTAAGTCATCAGTCCTGCCGGCACAAAGGTTTAACCCACTGCGCCACTGGGGGCTCCACCCACTGAATTTAATTAAGACATTTTCATATGCAAAAAGTTTCTTGCACATTGTGTTGCATTTAAGTTTTAACTAGCCCCCATTGGTGCCAATTAAGCTTTTTTTTTTTTTTAAAGGCAGGACTGAGTGGAGAGAAGAAGAGATACTAAAGTAGAGAGAATATATTATTTATTTATTTATTTAAAACATGTATATTCTGCCCTTCCTACCCCGAAGGTGACTCAGGGAGGAGCACAACATTTATACGGCAAACATGCCGGAATATAAAACTAAACCATAAATATACATAAACAATGCAATCAGTTATCTATCTATCTAAACTATCACATCAGCTGTACCGTATCCAATCAGCAGGGTGAAATTTCCTATTGCTGCCATTATTGCACTGCCCCAAAGACTTGGTCCCACAGCCAGGTCTTTACCATCTTTCTGAAGGACAGGAGGGAGGGGGCTGATCTAATCCTGCCAGGGAGGGAGTTCCATAGTCGAGGGGCAATCACTGAGAAGGCCCTGTCTCTTGTCCCCGCCAATTGCGCCTGTGACAGTGGTGGGACTGAGAGCAGGGCCTCCCTGGAAAAATGATTATGCTGTCCCACTGTTGCAATTTCAGCTTTCAGCAGTGATGCCACTTGAAGAAAAGCTGTGTGCATATTTTTGTGAGGCAGGGGAGAGTAAAACTGTAAATCTGTGTGTGCAGATTGGCATGTGTAAGCGTTATGTTAGTGAGCATACACATAAACACACTGAGCAGTGGGGAAAATATATAGTAAAAAAGCAAAGGTTTCCCCTGACGTTAAGTCCAGTTGTGTCCGACTCTGGGGGTTGGTGCTCATCTCCATTTCTAAGCTGAAGAGCTGGCGTTGTCCATAGACACCTCCAAGATCATGTGGCTGGCATGACTGCATGGAACGCCATTACCTTCCTGCTGGAGCGGTACCTATTGATCTACTCACATTTGCATGTTTTCGAACTGCTGGGTTGGCAGAAGCTGGAGCTAACAGCGGGCGCTCACTCCGCTCCCGGGATTTGAACCTGGGACCTTTCGGTCTGCAAGTTCAGCAGCTCAGTGCTTTAACACACTGAGCCACCGGAGGCTCCTATAAATGCATAAATTAGGGGGGGAAATCGTACAAAAATGCATAATATACAGAAAAATGGAAAAAATGCAAATGGAAAAAACTTTCACAACAGAACCAGAAGGGAAATGTGATAAAATTTTGAATATTTTCATATACTCAGCAATGACCAAATTATAAGGAACTGGAAGTACAGCAGAGGCTGCAGTGAGTTCACTTCTAACCCAACATAGAGCCACGATATAAGTACTGTATCTCTTCTCAAAAAAAGGAAAAAGAACCAGCTCCTAGAATGGCAAAAGGCAAAAGCTTAGTCCATCCCAGAAGAACCTAAATGAAGCACTGATTCCCTCTGCTTTCTCTGAAGCAGCACTACTTCTGGACTTTTAGAATCCAGTTGTTTTCTCTCTTGAGCATCCCTTTTTACTGTTTATTTATTTTATTGATCTTGTCTCTTCTCATATCCCCTTGGCCTTTAAATGTGTTCTTTCGGAGTTTTCAAAAGGACAGCCAAATTAGTCTGTTTCAACATAAAAACAGAATGCAGGGAAATAAGGTATCTAGAAGCACTGCTAAGGCTGACATATTTTATGATATTTAATCTGATGATGAAGAGAGCTGTCATCTACAAAAGCGTATGCTGTAATTTATCAGTTACTTTCAAAGATCTTCCCCAGTGAATTATTCATTTTGCCTGAATTCTGTTTTCGTTCAGTACAAATGTAAATGCTGAATTGCCCACTCCAATATGCATTTTATTGCAACCTCACTTTGATGAATTCTTCCATGATATTTTTTAAAATTGTAAAAAGGGTCATAACACACACTCACTTGTCCTAATAAAATCTATATAACTGTTGGCCAGAATTCATTATAAGCTATTTGTTAGTTTATGAATGTACAAAATAAGGTTATATAACACATATTTTGTGAGATATTTCATAAAAGGAATTCAAAAGTATGATAAACCACAATTTGTTGATTTTGCTTATAGCATTTACATCTAAAATCTCTTCCAAATTCAGGCAAAGGCCAGATTAAGGTAATTGATGTCCTACAACAGCTCTCAAAACAAATAAGTGGTCAAGCCAAGGCTGTGGGGAGTCCACATGATGTACAGCTGGTTTTGCAACAGAAACACTGCTTTCAATCTTTGTCTGGAACAAGGGGAAACACAATTTACTCCAGAGCTCCCACAAAGCTCTGGAGTGTTCCCGTTGTTTTTGAGCTGTGGATAGCCAGATCAGGCTGAATTTGTCCCAATTCAGTATTCACATATTAACACACCCATCGCTGTGTTGCTGGCTAGAAGAAGCTCTCTGACAGAGCCTTGTTGGCAACATGCTTCTGATGGTCCCATGGCTAGGCACCTTGTTGTGACCTTATCAGAAGCAATATCACCAGGAAGCCTCTGAAAGAGAACTGCTTCTGGCTGGCAAAACAAAAATGATTCCAATGTGCTTTTGGTTTGGTTGACCATCTGGACACCAAAAATACTCTGAGGACATTCTCATGCTATGCTGCACTGCAGAAGTTCCAGAGCAAAGGACTGTGGATTATTTTGATAAGTGTAAATGTAAGGCAGAAGTCTCAAAGACAGAAACCCCAGTCCCTGAATTGCCTCATCACTCACACTGTAATGGGAAATAGGGGTAAACTAAGTACTAAATACTATCAACTTGAGGTGACAGCAAGAGAAGAAATATAATACAGTCCCACTTTTCCTTAGTAGCATTTCTCTCTTGTGTGTGTCACAATACAAGAAGTGTGTGTTTTCACTTAGTCTTGGTTTAGGGCAGAATACACCAGATACCTCCACATCAGGTGCTCATTAACCTCACATAGTTAGAATCTATCTCTTATTGCTCAGAATTAATCTGTATTATCATCATGGTTGACTTGCAATTTGAAACTGAGTTTCCCCAAACCTTAACCAGTGGTTCCCAAACTTGGGTCCTCTAAGGGGTTTGGACTAAGGCCCCAGCTAACATAGTCAATAGTCAGGAATTCTGGGAGATGAAGTCAAAAACATCTGAGTAAGCAAAGTTTGGAAATTACTGCTGTAACCATTACACCACATTTACTACTATCTTCTTCACATATCATTTTAAGCTAGTCAAAAATGTCTTTCAGTACCTAATTATTATAATTTTAATTTTTTCACCATGTTGACCCAGGGTGATATAGTAGTTTAGCTATTTGGGCTACAACTCTGGGAGTCCATAGTTTTAATCCTTGGTCAAAGGCTGAATTTTGCAAGGCAAGTGATACTGTCTCAACCTTAGAAGACAATGGTGAACCTCTAAATTAATCTTGGCAACAACAACAAAAAAACAAAAACAAAAGTATGAGAGTGTTGCCATATGCTGGAGTAGACTTGAAGGCACATAACAATCATAATATGTTACTTGTTTCAAATAGTTTAAACTGCCTATTAATTTGCTATTTTAAGTCCAAGAAAACTTGACCATTTATAATAATAAACTTCTAAAGATTGCTTTAAAATTAGAATGTAGGAAGCATTATCTTATCCACAAAGAGTCTTCAATTACAAAACAGCATAACAGTGCAAATAACAAAAACAGCAGGTGAGAGGAAAAATTCAGGTTTTAAAAAGGACTGAATGAATTAAAAGATATTCATTGGGCATCAAAAAGTCATTATAGTTGTGTTATAATCCACCAACTTTTTGCCAAGGAAGACTCAAAATGAAGGAGGAGGAGCTCCTAGGGATCAGGAGAATCCAAAAGACTTAGAGACAACTAGGAGTAATTTACTTTCTTGAGAAGCCTATAGCATTTGGAAGAAACAAAGCACCAAGACCATGCCCTGCTCCAGCCTCACTCCCTCACTTTCATCAGCATGACCACCAATAGAATACCAATGGAAGCCCAGATCCAGATTGCGATTGCTTTCAGTCTCCAGGTATTCGCTCCTTCCAGAGGACACCAACCATAGACATGTGCTAAACTTCTGTGATTTGTCTTCCCTGAATGAATTGGAGCATGTCTAACAATAGTATAAACCCTATTGTTAACACCTAACTTGAGTAGACCCATTGAATCAGTTGAATTTCTCTACATGTTGTTTCATCAATGATTGACTTATTTGGTCTACTTTAGTTTGAACAAACTAACAGAATTCAGGTCAACATGGTTATATTTTATGTGTAAACACAGAAATAAATACAGAGAGGTATAAACATACTCATACATGTACACATATGCACATATAATTATTTTTCTATTATACCATCTATGCTTCATGAGTTTTTTTGACAAAAAGTCCAGACAACTAAAGATATCATTACCTCTTTAGCTTTGTTCATTACTGAAGTCAGAATACTTGTCCAGATGGAACCTTTGGTCTGATCGATCAATGCATGTTTTTGTTGTGATGCAAACATAAAAGCAGGAACCAGTGAAAGAATGTTGCCCTGAAGACCAAGGATTCCATTCCAGTTCCATGCTCCAAATAAATCAGTGCCATTAACAAATATTTTAAATGTTTTCAGACATCTGTGGTCATTCTTTTGGTTTAAAATAAATTTTATAGAAGGATATGAATCACAAGAAATAACTTTGGAGCACCAAAAAGAACACGTTTAATCAAGAACCCCAAACAAACCTTTTGCTATTCTCATAAAATAGCACTCAAAGAGGAATAGTGCTTTTATTCCTTCTTTTCAAGGAATATATGCTAGGATTGTGAATTCCACTGAGGCAGAGAGAAAAGAGTCAGAAAGTTTCTCCAATACCTCTTTTATTTATTTTAAAAAAAATAATGATCAGCAAATTTCAAGGTGAATGAGACTTGAAGATTGCAAAAACGGTTTCTGCTACTCTGCACTGGGAAAAAGTTATGTAACTGACTTTTTCAACATTGAAATGTACAACACTTGCATGCATTTTTGCTTTTTGCTGTGGCAGCAGCCTGAAGCATGCTCAAAGGAAACTTAAGTTTTACTAGTAAGTTTTATTTCCAAGTCAATGGGCTAAAGACTTGGGTCTTCATATTCATATTTTGAGATTCACATCAATGGAACACTATAAAATTACATACTTTGCACAATTTTGTAGAATGAATCCTCCATGCAGAGATCGAGACCCTTTATCTCTGCATGGGAGATTCAACTTATAAACCCATTCTCAGTATGTAGGTTAAATCCGTTACATGTGCATGCAGAAATAAACCTGAAAAATAAACACCAGAATCAGCCTAATACTATGTCTTTTCCTGAAAAATAAGACTTTGCGCCACCTCCATTACAAATTGTATTTATCTATGCATGTCTTCAAGATAACAAACTTAAGAAGCAAGCTGAAATCATATAATGGAAATAAATCTAATCAAAACAGGAGGCCAACTCCCACTATCACTTCTGCACAAACACACTGTGAAAGAATGTTATATAGACTAAATTCCCAATGGAGAAAATTGAGGGCCAAGATTCAATGTTGGGTTGTATGATATAAATCTGCACATTGGAGTTATATATTACTGCTGCTATGCTGTTCTTGTGTTGAACGGCAATGTTGAACAATTAAATCAAGATCTCACATGTGAAATTGAAGACACAACGAAATGCATAATACAATCCCATGCACATCTATGCATAATGCAACAACACTGAATGCACAAAAACTTTTTCTGTAACATTTAACAAAATATGGCTTTTCTACATTGGACAAAAGATATCCAACCACTTTTGTAAGAGAACATGTGCATTCGTAAGAATTTGGAAAGTCTAATTTTCTAAGTTCTCCTTAACATAATAATTGGAATCTATTACTGAATCTATTACATTAATATCAACGGCATACCATGAAATTCGGTAGAACAAAAAGTGGGTGATAAACATACAGCTCAATCTGTCCAGTGTTTTATCAATAGGCAACCACCTATTGCCTTGTGTTCCTAATTAAAGCAGGGAAAAAATCTCCACAATACAGTTTATAGTTGCATCATTGTCATATAATATTTATATTTGAACTTTGAGCAAGATAGTTATTTATTCCTTTACCTGCCCACCATAGTAAAACTCTTCTGAGTCATTGTCTCCTTCTGAATCTTCTTCAACTGCACTGCTGTGCCTTGATTCCTGGTTAAAAGAAGAGATAGGAAAAGAAGACAGAAAAATAAATTGGATAAATAGTTTGCCATTTTTTTCAGTTGGGAATTATACACACTGAGAACTGGCTAAGTGCTGGTCTAGATTTGCCAACCCCTCCCCCCCCCCAAAAAAAACAAAAAACAAAAACCCAGCCCCAGACTCACCCTGAATGAAAGGCTAGCTGTCTTCATGAAGTGCAATAACTTCCAGTGAGTATCTCAAGATTTTTTTTATTATTATTATTTTGCTTTAAATCAACTTTACTATGCTTTGGCCCAGGGGAAACTCTGAAGTTTACTGGAAACTCTATAGCAGTGTTTCTCAAATTGTGCTTCTTCAGGTGTTTTGGACTTAAGCTCCCAGAAATCCCAGCCATCTTACCAGCTGTTAGGAATTGTGGGAGCTGAAGTCCAAAACTCTGTTCTAAAGTATCTCAGAACTTTGGACCAATCTAGACAGGTCCAATTGGATCAGATCCACTAACCAGATTGGGCAATGGTACCATGATGGATGATCACCCTTTCCCTGTGCTCATCAGTGCAGAAAAAGGGGATGGATTGTGCCCATGTTCCTATAGCTAACCAACCAAAAAGCTCCATTTGAGCTCCTGGCCATTCTTGTACTATTGCTGATGTCAGAATGAGGCACCCTCATGACCAGCAAGAAGCAATGTGCCTGAAGTGCAGAGTCTGTTGCATTTGCAGAGATTCTCTGTGCAAAATAGAACCTTATTTTTCTATGCTTTGGTTCAAATAGTGGGTCTTAGACAAGACAAGGTTTCCCTGCTTCAGAGATTGAGACCCAAACTTTCTTTTCCTTGCATGTGGAGTATAAACACTTACTGAACATATGAACAGGGTTTCATTGTTACACTGTCTTCTGAGTACCTGTTCAAGTCAACAATGCCAAGTACACACAATGAAGAGAGATAATAGTTGCTTAGCTTGATAGCTAAGCTTTGTTATTCTGAAGCATTTTTCAGGTTCCCCCTAGCAACCATGTGAGATTAAGCAGAAGCCTATATACACTGTAGATGTTTTGTATTCCCATACCCTCTTCTAGCACAGGCCTGCACATCTGACAATCCACTAGGACAAAAATAGCACAAAGACTGTGTGGGCAGGAGGCACAAGCAAGATAATAAGCTCCTATTGGGATCCACACTGAGCTTGCTGGATCAGAACTTGCCTTAGGATTATATCAGAGCAAGGAGGGAGAACATTTCCTCTTCCAAATAACTACAAATCCCATCAATTTCATCTGGCAAGGCCAATTGTCAGAAATTGTGAGTACTGTAATCTAAAACATCTGAAGGGATATTTCCCCTCCACTGTATTAGAAAATCTACCAGGATAATGCAACATGCATTAACCGGAGATAAAGATGAACAATCAAATGTTAAAGCTCTTCAAATCAGTATAGATATAAAGAAGTTAAGGTCAAATATAGAGGTCCATGAACCATTTCCTGGCTCCCAAGACTCTATGGGGACTAGAAAAAGTCTCCAAAAATGCCAGAAGGCCACTTCCTATTTTGTAATAGGATAGCTCAAGATACAAAAAGGTCCTAGGAAAATGGGTATGTATTTAGAATCCACACAAACATCAGTATATGAGTTTCCATATAATTTGGAACATAACAGTTGGTGGTTTCCATGTCAGTGGTACAATAAAATTTTCAAAGTTTTAATCCAAACATTAAATGAGCTATCCAGGATTTTGAAATTATTTGGGGAATAAGATTCAGTTTAAAATTCAGAATGGAATTACCACCCACCGACAGGAAATTACCAGCCATCAGGGGTTGGACCCCCAAAATTTTAGATGATATTGAAGCTTCCATAGTCCTGCTTTTCTTATGCTGAAGCTGTCTATACCAATGATGGGCACTATGCAGTCTGCACATCACATGGTGCCTCAAGGCACCTCTGCCACTTTCAAATCATGCTACCAAATTTCAACAGAAAAATGAGAAACTCAATTTAAATTTGACAATGTAATGGATGAAAAGACAGCGACCTACTCTGGTTCCTAAGGAATGAAACTAGCCGCTGGAGTTGTTCACCCTTTCTCTACATGATTATGGTTGAGGCTGCTAGAAAAGTGTGTAGACATGGCAACCGGCCAGTGTAATACCAAGAATGATAAAAGCTACAAAGACAACACAACATAATTACCCACTTTAGCAAAGAACAGTATACACCAAAGGTCAGAAAATCTAGTAGTAAACAAAAAGCACAACACAATTCTTTGGGTTTATTTTTGGCATGCAGTGCTTCTGTCAGCAAGATTGAATACATATGTAGTGAACTAAGTAAGCATTCAAACATATATCTAGTTCATGTAAATATACATAAATCCTTGGCATCAAATTTGATCTCTGTAGGATCCATGGCTTCGACTAGAATTCGACTAGAATTCAGATTCTGGGAAACTGTTTTTCCACTGGTGCATTTGATATAGCCAGTGCTGGAGGAACTGTTTGCTTAATAATGTGTTTTATCTATTCCTTTATTTGGAAGGAATCTTAGTATTTCAGTCATTAGTAGGTGGGATAATCAGGGGAGTAATGTTTAAATAAAGTTCCATAAACACTGAATTACATTAGGTCCACAGAGCTTATAACTAGCAATGCCCTATCTTTGATGTTTAGATAATGGCTATACAGTAGAGTCTCACTTATCCAACACTCGCTTATCCAACGTTCTGGATTATCCAACGCATTTTTGTAGTCAATGTTTTCAATATATCGTGATATTTTGGTGCTAAATTCGTAAATACAGTAATTACTACATAGCATTACTGCATATTGAACTACTGTTTAATAGGCTTTTCCTTAATGCCTCCTTATTATCCAACATATTTGCTTATCCAACATTCTGCCGGCCCGTTTATATTGGATAAGTGAGACTCTACTGTACTATTATTTATATTATAATCTTATTGCCTGTATGTCCTCCTTTGACAAAACCATGTTGATTAGACTATTATACATGCTTCATTCCTGTTACAGGTCTGTCACTGAATAGAAATCAGCAAGGTGAATTGAAGATGGGTGAGTGTTGGGAATCTGCTCAAAATCACATTCGCTTTCTAAGCAATCGCCACGATTTATGAATACAACACAATTTTTTAAAGTTGTCTTATGTGAAAAATTAGCAATTTTCAGGGAAGGAGTGGGATTGATTTTATTTTCTCCTTACAAATGATCTTAACAAAATATAAGAATGTTGTAACATTTACAGTTTTCATAAAAATAGGGAGCTGTTCCAAATAGAGTATCACTACAAGTGACTGAGGGCCCTTCCACACAGCCCTATATCCTAGAATATCAAAGCAGAAAATCCACTCAGATAACCCAGTTCAAAGCAGATATTGTGGGATTTGATGCCTTGATATTCTGGGATATAGGGCTGTGTGGAAGTGCCCTAAGGTCCCTTCTATATGGTCCTTATATCCCAGGATCTGATCCCAGATTATCTGCTTATCCCAGATTATATGTCAGTGGAGACTCATATAACCCAGTTCAAAGCAGATAACCTGAGATCACATCCTGGGATATAAGTGTAGAAGGGGCCTGATTCATGGAAGAGCATAAACGAAGTACAAATCTTTCTCATTTCTTACCAAGATGGATTTTTTCCAGATTTTTTCCAGGTATGGATGTACGTTTTGTTAGGTTTTTGGACAATTTTGTTTGTTAGTTTGTTTTTAAAAAAAATCCTTTCCCAACCATCCTAAGTTAGTCTGGGTGCAAAGGTTGGATCTCTCTCTCTCAAAAAGACAAATCTGAAACTTCTGGGAACACAGGGCGCTGTCTTACTGTAAATGAGCATACTGGTCCATCTAGAATAATGCTGTCTAAATTGATGGGCCATGGCTATGGAGAGTTTCAGGTAAGGGATTTCTTCACTTCTACCTGGAAGTGATAGAAAGTGGATTTTTGTATGCAAACAAATGTCCTATGGCATATCTCTGAAAATGATACTGACCTAGATTTTGGTCTGCAGGACTAGAAATTCATGCAGAGAAAGGAAAGAAAGCTGATTTCTTTGTGTCACCTTGAAGGCTAACACGTTTATTCTAGTATCTCCTTTTAGAAGCAAGATCATTTAATCATCAGGAAGTAATGCTTAGTTTACAATGATTGACAGCTTGTTTATACAACCAAAATAATAGAACTGCAATTCTGATCATTCCCTCTTTTGAAAAGAATTAAAACATTTCTTGGGCCTAAAACTGTGCAAGGGAGTTAAAATATGATAAACATTTCTCCCAGAATAACTGTAGATCATTGAAGAACAGTTATTGGCAAAAACTGGGATTTTATTTGCAGTGAGGCTGCTGGGGAGCTAAAGTAGCCCCATAGCCTCTCACAGTTGCCCACTCAACCCATAAATGATTAAGGGGCATGTTTGCCACAATGTTAGATTTTTCAGACAAAATGCTGCACATGTGGTCCAACATATCATTAAAAATTATGTCTTTTTTTCCACAAATACCTCCATTCTTGAACCCAAACAAGGAAGGAAGCAAGCGTCCTCCACATTGGTCTCTACATAAAACGGGATACCACACTGGATAGGTCTCAGGTCTGATCCAACAAGGCTCTTAAAACTATACGTATTTGTGTGCATATTTATTTTTGAACATGTATGTTTTTGACATATATTTAGGATAGAATTGCAAACCCATTCCTAGAGGTTCTTACTCTTATGAAATAGTGCACATACAAATTCAATGGGCATCAAATTGCCTTATTCACTTCAGTGGCACAGTCAAGTGTGTGGCTTTTAACAGATGAGCACACAACCCATTGAATAAAGGCCAATGTTGGAGTATTTTTGTGGCCATGTCAAGTTGGAGAAAATATATTATCCAGCATTCCATCTTGTTATAGTCCTGTCTCTGTTCTGTTAGCTGAAAATAATCAAACAGTGCCATACCTCTCCATTTTCTCTTTGTAACTTCGATTTTATGGATAAACAACAGTTGACATCACTGGTTTTTCGTAATTCTATAAAAAGGGAGGGGGGAGAGAAAAGAGAAGGCAAAGTTAACAGGCAGGAAATGCAAATTTATTTTTTAGTCTATGACACTACACTTTGATATAAACAATCATGAAACAGAATCATAACTTGAAGATGTTATTATTTGCCATAAGCTTGACTTACATTAAGACTCATTTATGTCTCTTTCTGTCAGTCTATGGAATCTTGAGAATGCTCTTCCAGTGAAACACATTAAAAGAATTGATAATCTTCCTATAGTATTTTCACTGTCTGACTTTAACTGCTATTCATAGAAACTAGAAATACAATAGATTCTGACTTTGTTATTTAACAATTTATCTTTACACTTCAGAATCTTATTTATCTTTATACTTCTGGCTCTTAATGAGACATGCTGCATTATCAAAGGATTTCTACACCCCACACCACTGGAGAAATTATATTGTTTAGCCAGTATTGCACCACCTGACATTCATCGGGAAGGAGCAGCCAGTAATGAAAGGACCAAGGCAGTGACATCTCCTGCTCATCCTCTGTTTGGATATTAGCCAGCAAGTCAATGCCTTAAATCAAGAAACAGCTTTCTAAGATCTACAGAGTTACTTGCAGGAACATCTCAGCAAGCATGAATCCAAAAGTGGCAGGTTAAAACCTGGAACCTCAATCAGTGGCTGATACCGGATGAGAAACTCTCCCCTGGGCACACAGAAGACTGGGCCACTTGGAAGGTGCTGAACAGACTGCACTCTGATACCACAAGATGCAGAGCCAATCTTAAGAAATGAGGCTTCAAAGTGGAGTCTGCGACATGTGAGTGCAGAGGAAAAAAAAACACAGATCACTTACTACAAGGCCATTTGAGCCCTGCCACATGCACAAGGGAGGAGCTTCTCACAGCAACACCAGAGGCACTCCAAGTGGCCAGCTTTTGGTACCCTCAATTTGCTTCTTACATGATAAATAAATAAAATCTTTATACTTGAGAATCTTATCTAGAACCATAACTACAGAATACAGTAGTGCTGTCTGTCCATCTAGATCAGTTCTGGCAGCAGAGTCTCTGGCAAAGGTTCTTCACCTATTGGACACCTACTGTCTAATTTGTTCAACTAGGAGTGAAATCTGGGAACTTTTGGTAAGCTCTGCATATACTCTATGAATGAGCTATGACCCCCCCCCCTTTCCCAAACCAAAATCCTGAATTATATAGAACACAGGGTTCTAGAACACATGACAAGGCTACTCTATAACAGTGCATAGAAATAGGTTGTTACATATATAGAATGATGAGTAATTGGTTCATTTCACCAATAACTATGGTATAAACAAACTCATGATTTTATTATTGTAACTTGTCAATTTTGTGATTGTAATTGTGGTCTATTATGTGTTGAGGTTGCAACAAAGTAAATGGGAAGCAGGTTTCTTCTGTATCAAAAGCCAGTGGCTTGCAGTTTTCACGCAGATGTACTTACCCAAAACAATTTAAAAGTTGCTGTTCTGGGATTGAGTAGACCTTTTTATGTATTGGAGAAACAAGATGGGTACATTTTAAAAATAGTAACTAACTACAATGGTAAGCAACTATGTTGAGCCTTGAAACTATTACAGTAGTTGATCAATTTTTTCAGATAAGCTTTCCAAGGCCTGGTCTAAGAAGTGATGATATTTAAATGTTCTCATTTCTAGTGGAACTATTTTTTTAAAAAACCTTTTAGTACATATTGCTTCTATCTCTTGAAAATCATATTCCTGCACCGTGGCTGTCAGAAACATCTGGTAGGGACATAGGGTTCCGGTGATTATCTTTGTGACAAGGCACTCAAAATGTTAAAAAGAGGTTGTGAATAATCCACTGCAGGGAAGACATTTTCAGAAGCATTCCCCTTGTCCTAAATGTAAAATACCAGCTCTGAGCAAATATTCTATATCCTTATAAATCTCCTTTTCATTTTCCCCACCAGCTAGTGTTAGCTGTGCTATTTTAAAATTAATGCATAAGGAAGACTAAAACCACATTTGAGCTGTTGATTTTAATTACAGTTCATGTAAAACTAAAGAATATGAATTTCAAATGTAGCCTGCATTTTTATTTACAGAGAGAAAATAATGCATATTTACCCTTGCAAAACAGACAAAGAATAAGGCATCAGTTTATACAGCACTTGTCCAATAATATGGGTATCCGAATAATGCAATCCTATACAGAAGGTTATAAGATTAAATTCTAAATGTATTTTTTTAAATTTTACTGTATGATTTTAAGACCAAATACTAATGTGGGAAACCTTTGTATCTTAGCTAATGCAACCTTCCCTGTTCCTAATAACTGCCATGTTGGCATTTATTGGCAAGTCAACAAGATGCTCTGTCAACCCATCCCCCAATATGTTTATTGTTGTGTGCCTTTAAGTAATTTCTGACTTGTTGTGACCCTAAGGCAAAGCTATCCATGAGCTTTCTTTACAAAATGTGTTCAGAGGTGGGTTCCTCTTGTCTTCCTCTTAGGCTGAGAGAATGGCAATTCCAAGATCACCCAGTGGATTTCATACCTGAATAGAGATTCAAAATCTGGTCTCTTAAGGCCCAGTCCAACACTGCAACCAATACAACACATTTCTAATCCACAAATAGAAAGGGATTTAGGACTCTTAATACCTGACTGCTTTTTTGAGGTGACCATTACATTCCCCTGAAGCTCACTCTCAGATACAATACTAACATCTATATCCAGTTCTGCCTTAAGCCTTTGCTTGGAATAGTGCATATCTTCTATCCTTGTGTGCCCTTCTCCAGTGCTACTCCAAGTGATTGTCCACACACTAGTATCACTTCATGAAACGTTGGCTGCTGGACCACAACAAATATCCAATAAAGAAAGAAGCATAGCCAATGGGTGCAAAGATGAGGGAAAGGTATTTGCTGGTCTGTGGCATCATATATCTTAAGAAATTTTCTGCTCTAAACAGAACTAGCCATTTCAGTGCTTATGAAGCTATTTTTAAGAAGAATGAATTTGATTTTATGCTGAAATTATCCCTAACACAGAAGTAGAAGAATGATGCTGTGACTCCCAGAGCATTGTTCTATTATTAAACATTTATGGATGGCTTCAGCATATCCTTATAGTCACTGTTCTAAAACTAGATTAGAAACTGTGTTACCCGCATCTCCCATGAGGCCCATGCATGTCCTAGTGTAGTCCCCACCACAAACTGAAAAACAAAGGTAGCCTAAAGGCACTTAAGTTGGTTGGGAGTCCTGTCCACAGTTTATGTTTATTCTATTCATGACTGATATTGAACCAAAATTTAGAATGCAATTTAATAGCCTAAAGGAGTTTACAGACAATTAAGTTGAGAAGATGCAGTGTAAAGACATGAATGAGTTATCCTAATATTTGTTGGTGATTTGTTTGTTGTTTTGATAAGCGTTAGGGAGGACTGAACAGATCTTTTTTGCTTTAGACTGGGGAAATATAAGAACTCCAAATAAAAGAGTTAAGTTCAGTCAGCTGTATAAGATGCTTAGTATGAATCAATTTAGCTATCTGTGTTACCTGTAGAAATTCGGTGGAAAATCACTGGAATTGGCTCTGTTGTAACTAACACGTCTTCATCATTATCTGAACTGGACACGTAGGTGTTATCTGTAATGGGGAGAAGAACAATATTCAGTATACATATGAAAACAAAATGCAAACTCCATAGGCACTCCCTAGTCACACATTTCTAAAAGAGGAGCGGGAAGAGGAAGGAAAATTAATTTCTCTATTTTAGAATGAAAGAATTTATAACTGCTCATCTCTTCTGGCTGGCTGGGAGTCCTTTCCACAGTTTATGATTATTCTATTCATGGCTGATCTTGAACCAAAATCCAGAATGCAATTTAACTGCTATGGGAATGACAGAATCAGACTTATGTAAACTCCCAATTGTGCAACCTTTGTACTTTTTCAGAGCTCACACAAGGAGGTATTGGATATTTCTTTGTGCAAGAGGGGTTTCTGATCTCCTAGTGAGCTAAGACAACCATAGATTTGCCCAAAAAAGTCCATGGTACTGGAAGCTCTAACAAACACCTGAAGAGCTTGGCACTGTTCCAGGCTCTGTTGGGTGCCTCTATCCTCCTTCCTAAGCCCAAGAGCCAGGACATGTACACTTCTAGAGCTTTTCATTTCAGCCTACGAAAAACTCTCTTGAAATTCCTGCTTGAGGACTGAGGGGTGTGAGGAAATATCTTCTATGTTGTTGCACCATAGTCAAGCCCTAACTCAGTCTCACTTTGGCTTCATTTTGGCACCAAATTAAAACACAGCTTTTGGGATCTAATGCTTTTATCAAACTTGTTCATGTACATGGTTTAAACTGTTTCAGATTTTTAAGTCATTAGATAGTTTAATATGATTTTGACTTTGCATTATTATTTTTTTACCATTTTTCAATTCCAAATTTAAAATTTGATGTTATTCTACTGTGCATTTGGGATTTTAGATATAGGTCAACATACAAATATTTTGATGTTTATATGTCTTCAAATCCCAGGTTAAAGACAAAGAAACATATTAACTTATACCCCATGAATTGCATAGAGTTTCTTTGGCAGAAAATACTCAGAGGTGGTTTTCTATTGCCTTCCTCTGAAATACAGAAGACCCCATAACTGCAACATACACCTACAATTTCACTTACCTATACCTGGGAAAATGGTTTCTCTAGGAATTTGCTAGGTCCTCCAGAAATGTACTAGGTCCTCCAGCTGATTCTATAGTATGCTTCCACCAGAACTTAGCATAAAATTGCATTCGAGGACATAGCAAATTTCTAAAGCATATCTCTCTAGGAGTCTCTTAGGTTTTCCAATACAATTCTATGGTATACTGGGACCAAAAGTAAGATAATTTAATGGTGTGCAGTCGTCTCCATGATTTTATGCAACTGTGGTCCAGCCAGAAAACCTTGTGGATATTGGGGGCTTACTGTGTTACCTACAGAAGCTGGTATTCCTCAGAGACATCCAAGTACTAACAGGACTGAGTCTGCTTAACATTCAAGATCAGGTGGGATTTAGTGCCTTAGGATGTTTGGATATTTATGTTAATATTTTAATAACTAAAAGAAATGATAGAATAACCTATTACTGTTTTTGCGAGTGCCTGTTTTTTTCAGTAGTAGAAATGATTAATAGAGGGAAGGACTATTTTCACAAAAGCTTCAAAATCCTTCTGTGGTAGGGAGCCACCCTGAATTCGAAGAAAAAAGCAGGTAACAAGTAAATATAAATATTAACCAGCAACAATGACGGTGTGTCCAGAGAGACAGCTTCACAGAGTGAGAGTCAAAAGGCCAAACAGTCAAAATGCCTTTTCTTTTCTCTGACTGATATGCGGTAAAAGCATACTCAATAACCCATTTTATAGATTTAGGCTGCAATCCATAACCCACTTAGCTGTGGCTTTATGCTATATTTTACCCCCTGTTCATTGATTTCCAGTCCCATTTGGAAACTTGAAAATACTTTTTCTAAGCCCATTTCTCTTCAATCTGGCAGCCATTTATTTGCTTAACCCCCCTGTAGGATATATTGAAACTTAAAACAAAGGTACCTATTATTTTTTGTTTACTTCATCTTCTCTCTGGGAGAGCATGACCTGATAGCTGGCAAACAGCCCTGGCCAATTCCCTTGAATGTGGTGTTCTGTCCTTCCTGACCTAACTAAATGACCGAGCCTCTCAGACAGAAGTCCATTACTGATGGCAAATGAGGAGGTTTGGATCTCAGAAACTCTCCTGCTAGTTAATAAAGTTAGACAAGTGATTAGCATAAAGACAGAATTGTTTCTGCAACCCAGATCCGTTGGCCAGCATTACCTTGCCCACTTATTCATTGGAACATACTCTGTACACTGTAATGACTCCTAAAGGAGTCATAGTACTATGTTGTATTGATTTTCAGTAATGGAACTTTTCATCTCCAGACTGTGTATTGCAAGCTTTCCTTTTCCTAGAGTACAGGCTTCTTTTCTTTGTATCGCCCTCATAAAAATTTATTTTCTGAAATTTGTACGAACTTAATATTACATTACTAGTCTGCTTCTGATATAGTTTTTCAGGCTTTGTCTGGACTGAGTTGTTGAGCCTGCAAAATTATGTCAGAAGCAGGCTAGCATTATTATTATTATTATTATTATTATTATTATTATTATTATTATTATTATTAATTTTGTTTCTTACCCACCTCTCCTTGTAGCTTGAAGTGGGTTACAAATAATTAAACACATAAACATTGTAAAAATACAACAAATACACATATTAAAATGTATTTCTATGAAAGATACACATTAAAATATATTTCTATAAAATACACATTAAAATACAATATAATATTAGGTTTGTACAAATTTCAGCAAAAAAATCAGTTTAAATTCTTGAAACTAGCTCTTGTTATTTCTATAGCTGAATTATAGCATAGAAACAGAAATTTCAAAGAAAAATTGGATGATAATTCCAAGCTTCCTCCCAGTCAGCATTAACATCAGGTATTCCATGAACTACAGTCTAAAACATAATTTTCTCATGCTCTGTGTGTATGCCATCCTTTTTTCAACCTGATGCCTTAGATGCTGTGAACATCCCTCATCATCCTCAGCAAGGAAGATGCTGTTCAAAAATCCCTTTGCCTTACTCATGATTCATCATTAATAAATCCCAAGGGCTCCGCACTCTCTCCTCCGTCTTTTGTGAGTCACAAAACATGGAATTAGGATGACGGAGCCCCCATCATATGGCATGGGTGTCCTCATCATAGGCAATGACCTCACTATTGGTTAGTTGTGAGTATGTTTTTATTGTATTTTATACATTTTGGATCTTATATGTATTATGTTTTAATGTATTTTGTTGTTGTATTTTATGGTGTATTCTGGGCTTGGTCCCTAGGTGAGCCACCCCAAGTCCCTCCAGGGAGATGGGGCAGGATCTAAGAATAAAGTTGTTGTTGTTGTTGTTGTTGTTGTTGTTGTTGTTGTTGTTACCCTAGAGGATAGGGGTGGCAATTGGATTCACGCCAGCAGAGCCAAATTTAGTTTGACACAGCTGGCAGTAGAGATGTCCTGCCACTGGCGAGATGGCTCAGGGCTGCAAAGCAGGCCAGAACCAGCGTTTCAGATGCTAGCCTGCTTTATTTGTCAGTGTAGAACCGCTCTCAGGCCCCTCCCACACAGCTGAATAAAATCCCACAATATCTGATTTGAACTGGGGTATATGGCAATGTGGACTCAGATAACCCAGTTCAGAGCAGATATTGCAGGTTATTCTGCCTTGATGTTCTGGGTTACACAGTTGTGTGGAAGGGCCGTCAGTTAGCAGGAACTGTAAGTAAGCAGAGGAGAAAGAGAAAAACTGGAGGAGGAGGGAGTAACTGGGACTAAAAATAGTTGAAAAAGTGGGACAACAGAAGATTAACTGGGACCCCTTTCACACAGCTGAATAAAATCCCACATTACCTGCTTTAAACTGGAATATATGGATGTGTGGACTCAGATATCCCAGGGTTTTTTTTTCATGTCAGGAGTGACTTGAGAAACTGCAAGTCGCTTCTGGTGTGAGAGAATTGGCTGTCTGCAAGGACTTTGCCCAGGGAATGTCCGGATGTTTTGGTGTTTTTGCTATCCTTGTGGGAGGCTTCTCTCACGTCCCCGTATGGAGCTGAAGCTTATAGAGGGAGCTCATCTGCTCTCTCCCCGGGTTGGATTCAACCCTGTCAGCCTTCAGGTCAGCAACCCAACCTTCAAGTCACAAGGCTTTAACCCACTAGGCCATCGGGGGCTCCAGTTCAAAGCAGATATTGTAGGATTTTCTGTCTTGATATTCTGGGTAATAATAATAATAATAATAATAATAATAATAATAATAATAATAACAACAACAACAATAATCTTTATTTATAACCTGCTTCCATCTCTTTGAGGGGACTCGGAGTGGTTCACATGGGGGCCAAGCCTGATCAACAGATAAAACAAAGTGATGATAGCATATATAATTAAACCAATGTGGCTGTGTGGAAGTGCCCAAGAGATGCTCCTGCCAGATCAAGGCAATTGGAGGGTATGGGCAGAGCATGTCCTTTTCCCAGCAGTATACAAGTGCCATGTTCCTAAATGGACACTGATCTCTGTTTTTGTTCACAGTGCAAATTTATAGGAAATCCTGCATCTATGGGATTATCCACACAGCCATATAACCCAGAATATCAAGGAAGAAAATTCCACAATATCTACTTTAAACTGGGTTATATGAGTCCGCACTGCCAGTTCAAAACAGATAATGTGCGATTTTATTCAGCTGTGTGGAAAGGGCCTATACTTCCTTCATTCCAGGATAGCAGCTGAATCTCCACTTTTCACTATCAAGTGGGAAGCACCGTAATCTGCTAGCCATATTGATATCAGATGAATAACGGTGATGAAAATAGAAACCACTGTATGTACACACACACACACACACACACACACACACACACACTCTTGCCAAGAATCAGTGTTGGTCTTCTGGGTTTTGGAGTCTTTACAATACATTTTTATGTGTTTTCGGGTGAGCTATACATAATTCCTCCACAAGACCTTTTTGAAAGTGGAAAAACAACAAGTGAAAAAACACTTTTTTGAACCTGAGAGATCATCTCTATATGCATCTCTAGGTCCTCCACTGTGAAACTATGGTCAACTTGCAATAGAATTCTGGAGGACCTATTCATTGTTAGTTATTCCTTCTTGAAATCTCTAGGTGAGTCCCCTCGGGGAGAAGGGCGGGGTAGAAATATTGGAAATAGGTGACTCTATAATTAACTTCCCCTGGAAGTTGACCACAGATTTGCAATGGATGACCAAGAGATGCCTAGAGAGAATATATTAATTAAAGTGGTGAATAACCACGTCTGCAAAAATGAAATCCTCAAGTGTGAAGGGATGACTGTACAGTAGAATAGTTTCTAATGCAACATAATCTAAACCAGATTACTCTTCCTTATTTCATCTCAGGGCATCATGGAAATGCCACTTTCAACATCTAGTAAGGTCACTCTCTTTCCTCCATCTTGCAGTCTTAGTGTTTAGTTTAGTTTTTTGTCATTCCTAATGAAGATATTCTGGAGATTTTGCACCCCATTTTATCTCGTGAGGGCTGGTCTAATAACACTGTCCTACTACTATTGTGTTTTGGATTATCTCTCAACAGACAACCAATATCTTTGCTTTCTGAATGACATAAAGACACTCTCTTTTGTTTATAAAATGATCAGAGGCTGGTGCTCTTTTAGTTAACGTTGTCAGTAGAACACCACATCAATGAAGACTGCAGGCTGAGAAAAATCTCTCTTACCCACCCACACAGCACATTCCTCCTTCCATGAATTGGATTCTTTCATTCCTAGCCTGCTTATAAAATGAAGGCCCAAAAAGCAGAAGTAACTAAAGGAAGCAAATGAAATCACTAATGAAATGTGATTAGCACAAAGGTGAAACAGGGTGCAATAATGGAGTTTCAAATGCCTTTAGCTGAATCCTTTTTGAAAAAAATAATGGCAACAGCACATGGAAAGTAGCACTTTACCTGGATAATCCTCAGAGACGTGCACTGAATAGGATATGCTGTTTAAAAGAAAAGAAAAAAAAAGATAAGGGAGGACATAAGAGAAGCTGAAGAATAATTGCACTGAACTTGTCCATAGTTATTTATAGTTTTCTGACAGTTCTGTACAACAGCCACTTTGACAGCTTTCAAAACGCTTAGTGAAAATAAATAAATAACCAAACACCAAGTTAACAGCATGAGGCTCTCATCCAAAAATACAAAAGTGGAGGGGGAAGGTGGGCAGTGAGGAAGAAAATGTAGATCGTTGGTCTGATTCTTGGTAAAGTTTCTTACACCATTGGCTTCTCTCTGTCTTGTTTAAGATTTATTTTTATTCCTCAGGGGAAATGTATTAGGGCTACAACCTACAAATTACTTTCAAAATTCTTTGCTAAGATTTATGAATTCCTTCAGGGCTCCTTTCCTAGAGTCTAGAGTCTGCCGTAAGAGAATTGCTGTCTTTGGTCTCCCCGCCCCAGTGGATTTTACTCAAGAGCACCCTGTCCCTTCAGTGGCAGCTGTACTTCAGTCATTGCCTTGAGTTATATCTTCTCATCTACAAGCCAGTCATTAGATTTACACTGGCATAGGATTCTACTTCTTTAGTTGCAAAGAAAGACAAAATATAAATTAGCTTGTAATCTATTTTATTTTAAACTTATTTTAAAGTCAAACATCTCCTCCCCCGTGCTCTCTGGAAGGAGAAGGCTGAGCCAGAATAACAACAGAGATAGCTGTAGCCTTGGTACTCTTCTCTTTGGCAGAAAAGGCACCAAAGTTGTTTCTTTTGCAGACACAATCTGGAAAGGTCAATTCACACAGCACCATCTAACTCAGTGGTTCTCAATCTGTGGGTACCCAGATGTTTCGGTCTTCAACTCCCAGAAATCCTAACAGCTGGTAAACTGGCTGGGATTTCTGGGAGCTGTAGGCCAAAACACATGGAGATTCACAGCTTGAGAACCACTGATCTAACTTTTATCAGTTTTCACATTCTGGTGCAGTATGGCAGGGATTGCTACATATGAAAATGCTGATATTACAGATTGTTTTCTTTCAGCTTTTCTATTTTTTCTCCATCTCATTTCCTATATAAATGATTATCTAGGAAGGTCTGGAACAACCAGTATCTATTTTTTTTTTTAAAAAAAAATGGTGATGCTTGCTTGATTGAGCATGCCATCCCACATCCACCTACCATGCAATCCCAATCAAGATAGGCCACAGTAGCAAAAAAAGAAAAATCTGTTTTTTTTTCCTGAAAACTGGAGCAAAGATTTGAGTTTTTAAAAGAATCATACTAAAATCTAAAAGAAACATTGTCAAAGTGGTTGTATGTGGTGTATTCCTACAACACTAGAAGAGCTGAGTACAGATTTGTTTGCTAGTGTAGATGAGGCCACAGCTGATAAAGCTGTGGTCAGATCCTTATAAAGTGACCTCTCTGGATATTCATAGAAGAGGAGAGTAAATATGTGTAGTGCAATGTGTAAGGTTTGTTATAATCCACCCCTTTCAACCCAGTGCTTCTGGCTTTTAATACGAGGCTGAATGTACATGCCACATCATTATTATATGCTATAAAGCCAAAGTTGGGTATGATTGAAGCTATAATGCAAAACATCATGAGGAAGGGGATATATTGAGCAAGGACTCCTATCCTAGAGAACAGCAAAATTGTAGATAAAGAGAAGGAAAGATTTAGAAATACCAAGTCCTATAAACTAAGATTCAGTGCTTGTGGGTCCGTAGTGATAAGATGACCTGGGAGCAATTCTAAAAATGAAATCACCAGGATCACAACAGTCTAATTATAAAAGATATCACTGTTTGGAACATGACACATTATCCAAACTCGTCTCACTGATTCCTAGATTCTTGAACAGAACTGCAGTCATTGATGGTAGAGCACTCTAACCAGTAATACCTGGGAAACTCATACTGAACTAAAGTAATAAGGACAAGGAAGAGGAGGAACCATATGCTAGAAAAAGTAATAATTGGGAAGGATTTTAAAAAAATGTTAGACTGCTATTTTAAATCAATAGGTGACCCTTTTACTAAAATCTGCAGCAGCTATTCCAGATAATGCAAGTGGCAGAGCCTGTGAAATTGATGACACACACTCTGTCTGGCTGGAAACTGCTGACTTTTTCTGCATGGGTGCTTGTACAGCTGTTGGGTGCCACCATTTCCTATTTTTACACTAGTTCAGCCGTATTATTTAGTAGCAACATTGTGCTCACTGCCTATTTCATTGCCTATAGAAAGCTTACAGAATTTTTACATTAAATATTAAGCAAATGTCATAAAGTTTCCACACACAGAGACACAGACCACAGAAAGAGATAAATTCTGCTGTTTCAGCACCATGAAATAAAGAAAGTTGCTTGCTTTCATCTCTTTTGTTTAAAGAGGAAGAGTCTTCTAAGCACTGTACATTCTGTAAAACCAGAAGTAATTCCCACATTACTTCTGAATAAAGAAAGGAAGTTAGACTTAATGGCCCCAAAGGTACATAGGGATATGACTTCTATTATTTCAGGTGTCCCATATCCACCAGAGCAGTATCCCCAATTTCATTTATCTCCATCTGACAAAATATGTCATCGCTAGGCATTTTCTATGTTCTCTAGGTAATTCTATGGCAGGCATGGTCAAACTTTTTTACCCTGGAGCCACACTTTGAGGGCTCCCAGCCCCCAACATGCCTTCCTCTCTTGTCCTTTTGGCATAAGGACATGGTGGGTTGCCACATCCTTATGCCCAGAGGATGGGGGAAATTTTGAGGACCACACATAAGGGCCCAGAGGGCTGTGTCTGGCCTGCAGGCCTTAGTTTGCCCAAGCCTGTTCTATGGTATGCTTTCACTGGGGGTTAACCATAGGATCACACTGGAGAACTTAGTGAAGCCAAAAGAGGTGACCTCTCTAAGCACTTCCTAGATCCCCCAGCATAACTCTATGGAATGCTTCCACCAGAAGTCATTTGTTCAAAAGGATTTTCCATAGTTTCATGTATCCACAGAAATTACTGGAACATATCCCCCATGCATATGGGGTCATGATGTATTTGAACAAAATCTAGAATCCCTGGGATTGGAGATTCTGGGAACTATAGTTCCCAAAGCTGATTTCTTCTAGATGCTATACGTTGCCATTCCCATTTTTTGTTGCTAGACTAGTAGTGGGCCACCAGATTCTTTGGGATCTTTCTACATGGAAATACCACTGGTTTCAATCCTCATATTTTATTTCCAATCACATACAAAAAAATAGGAGTTACACTTGTGGAGAGGTTTTGCAGGGGAGTTATTGGAGTCTAGCCTCAAAGACTGTCTCCATGGAATAAATAAATGGGTTCGTTTCGCTGGGGAAGTCATTCTAAAAACAAAATGACATCAGAACATTGGGCTACACCTCTTAGGATCTCCCAGCAAGAATGGGCACTAGATTCTAGGTGCTGTAGTCCAAAAGAAGGAATTCGTCCAGCTCTACATTAAAGCCCATGTCACTTATGATTAGAAATGGGGAGAGGAATTGAAGAATCCACAAAAGTTGTTATTGGTGCAAGCAGCCTTTGAGGTCTTTGAGGAACCAGGCATTGGTCCCAAACCACATGTGTGCAATAATTCAGTGGTTAGATAAGCAACAAACCACAGTTTATAGCTGGGATGGAGAAACCGGACTTCCAGAAGTTGCTAGATGCCAACTCTCATCCAATGCAGCCACTTTGGTCAATGATTGGGAACCGGATATGCTATAGTCCAAATATCTGATAAGGCTGCCTGCTCTACAGGCTTTTCATACTGGATGAAACCTGACACAGGGCCCTTCCATACAGCCATATAACTCAGAATATCAAGGCAGATAATCCATAATATCTGTTTTGAACTGGGTTATCTCAGTCCTCACTGTCCTATAACCCATACAACTGTGTGGAAGGGGCCATAGATGCCTCTACAAGATGGTCTGCAATGATGAAGCAATAAAAAAGAAGCCTGTATTCTACCTAGCTATCTTCTGCTTTGTGGATAGTCTGGTGTTAACAGGAATGCCACTACACTTGGAGGTTTTTCTAGAGCAGGGGTCCCCAAACTTTTTAAACAGGGGGCCAGTCCACGGTCCCGCAGACTGTTGGAGGGCCGGACTAGAGTTTTTTTAAAAAAAAACTATGAACAAATTGCTATGCACTCTGCACATGCCTCATTTTGAAGTAAAAAAAAACCAAAATGGGAACAAATACAGCCTTGTTGTTAATAATAATAATAACAACAACAACAACAACATAAAAGAGGGTTGGAAGAGAGCCCTTGGGCCACTGAGTCCAGCCCCCTTCTGCCTTTGTGCACCCAAAGCACAAGCAAAGTAACCCTGACAGATGGCCTCCCAGACTCAATGTTAATAATAATAATAACAATAATAATAATAAAAAGAGGGTTGAAAGAGACCCTTGGGCCATAGAATCCAACCCCCTTCTGCCTTTGTGCACAAAAGCACAAGCAAAGCACCCCTGACAGATGGCTACCCAGCCTCAATTTTAATAATAATAATAATAAAAAGAGGGTTGGAAGAGACCCCTTGGGCCATTGAGTCCAACTCCTTCTGCCTTTGTGCACCAAAAGCACACGCAAAGCATCCCTGACAGATGGCCACCCAGCCTCAATGTTAATAATAATAATGGTAATAAGGGTTGTAAGAGAAGAAGAGACCCCTTGGGCCATTTAGCCCAACCCCCTTCTGCCTTTGTGCCATGGGGGCCGGATAAATGGCTTCGATGGGCCGCATCCGGCCCCCGGGCCTTAGTTTGGGGACCCCTGGGTTACAATCTATATATGGCTCTCCTCACACGGGGACCTGGTAACCATACAAACAAAACTAAACTTAAAAAAAACCCTAATTTTCTAATGGTATGGAAACATCAGCCTATTATCAGGTTAGCTGGAGTCAAATGCAAAGACAATCTCAGCATTTATGCTGTGGGAGCATAAAGATCTCACATGCTCTTGTGTACCAGGAATGTATAAGGATGGAATCATTCTCTTCATTACAAACACACCTCTACTAACAAAGCCTCTGTGAAAAAAAACCCTCCTTTTTACAAAGTCTGTTTATGCCTGTCCAGCTCTCTCTTCTTCTTGGTACTCCCTTTAACTGGAAAGGGTGAGATCAGCATGCCTCTTCCATATGTTAAATAAGTACAGACCCATATGTTTGGTCACCAAACAGAAATAATAAAAGTGAAGACAGTGAAAGCAATAAGTCATCCTTTGATACATTTTGGAAGAAGCCTTAAACTTATTTCAAAAAGATTTAAAATGTTTTTATTTATTTATACTAGGCTTATTAACATGGTTGTTTTAATTCACATGCGCATAATGTTATGTTTCACAAGAAAGGTTTGTTGAAATATGTTGACTTGCTCTTCTTTTTATTGTGGTATCCTTATTTCTTCCATGAAATGTCTGCCTCTAGTATCAAAGCTTCTGTTAAATAAGTATAGTGTCAATGCCGCGAAGCACTTGTACACTGTTAATTGAGATATACCTATGTACAGTAGAGTCTCACTTATCCAAGCCTCGCTTATCCAAGCCTCTGGATTATCCAATCCATTTTTGTAGTCAATGTTTTCAATATATCATGATATTTTGGTGCTAAATTCATAAATACAGTAATTACAACATAACATTACTGCGTATTGAACTACTTTTTCTGTCAAATGTGTTGTATAACATGATGTTTTGATGCTTAATTTGTAAAATCATAACCTAATTTGATGTTTAATAGGCTTTTCCTTAATTCCTCCTTATTATCCAAGATATTCGCTTATCCAAGCTTCTGCTGGCCCGTTCGCTTGGATAAGTGAGACTCTACTGTATTTCCAAAGCACCACATCTGTATAGAAGGATGCAAAATCAGACCACAATCTGCAGCCACACTGTAGTTGGATGCTTCAATGGCTTTGTTAATTTTTAAGGGAGCCATTCTACCCTGGAAATGGGAGATCTTTTCATCATGAAGTGCAGCCTTCTTCACCCATTTCTATGGCAACTGTAGTCTGAAACATATCAATCACTTTGTAAAAATTGAATAGCCAACAAAAATGATTTTATGACTCTTTGACTATATTCTGATGCTTTTTTCTTCAAGCACAACAATGAAATAAAAAAGAACTTTTCCAGTCTGAGATGTTTTGGATAGTGTGGTAAAAGTGGAATCTCCTATATATAATTTCTTTGTACTGCTTAGAGAGTATCTACACTGTAGAATGAATGCAATTTGACACAATTTTAACTGTATGGCTAAATGCTATGGAATCCTGGAAGCTCTAGTTTTACAGTGTCTTTATTCTTCTATGCCATAGTGCTAGTGCCTCACCAAACTACAAATCTCAGCACTATATAGCAGACAAAGCTAAAGACTCTGTAAAATGACAAATCCCAGGATCCTATAGCATTGAGCCATGGTAGTTAAACTGCATTAATTCTACAGTGCAGATGAACCAACATATTAAACCTATACTGCACTGTAGAATTAATACATAGGTTGCGGAAAGGATGATCAACTTCCCAGTTTTCCTAACTCTAGCATCATATCTATTAGACCCAGAGACCTATCTAGAGTAGATTTGTCAGAGCAGATCATAATTCTCTAATGCTTTTGGCTAACAAGTGAAACTAGGACTATAATCAGCCAAGCAGTGAAACCTCTTCCTTCCCTACGGTATTTCTCATAGGAACTTGGGTGCTGAGTCAAAGGTATTGGACATTTGCATTTTTCACTAAGAATAATTCTCACAGCCAGCTTGTCCATGTGACTCAACCACAAATGATCAAAATGGCAACTATCGCTTCAACATTGATGCTTGAATTAACTCACTATGTAAATGAAGTGGTGGCAGAATCCTGACATGCTGTTCCCTCTGCTTTGCAAAGTTTCCAGTACAGAACTAGTACACATACATTCTGATTCTTCAGAGCTTGGAAATAACCAGTTATAAAACCATAGTTTCCTCGAATAGCTTCCTTTCTTGGTAGCAAAACTGTAACTACATTATATCATCACTGTAATTTAAGGTACATCTATATACAAGAATTAATGCAATTTGATGCCACTTTTACTGCTGTGCCTCAATGCTATGGAATCTGAAGAGTTGTCATTTTACAAGGTCTTTAGTCTTCTCTGCTATTTAGTGCCTCAGCAAACTACAAATTCCAGGATTCAATAGAATTGATCCATGGCACCATTAGTGAAAATGAACTTCATTTCTTTTGTGGGAATAACTGTAATTTTAGGTACTTTTTGTCTATGGAATATGGTCTCACGTTACAGTAGAAAAGAGATATTAAATGATTCAACTGCTGACCTGCACTGAACTTCATACTGATATTTCACGTTGCCTTGAGGGTGTTGAGTTGATGAAGTGGATAAAAAAAAAAGTTTGCTTTAGGAAAAGCAAAGTTAAAGGCTTCTCACTTTGAAAAAAAAAAAACCGTAACAGTAACAAAATACGTATGGGCCTTAAATTATAATGATAACAATTGTATATACTCATGTGTAAGTCTAATGTGAGTAAAAAAAAAACTGACCCCCAAAACCTGGGTCAGTTTATGGATGGGTCAATGTAAGTCATACTGTACCTTATATATAAAAAAGGAACCATCCCTGAATAGAGTGATGAAAGGTGACAGTTTAATCCATTCTGGGAGAACCTAACAGAATTAGTGACGTCAACTTCTGGACTTTTAAATACCCGGGTGGGCAAATGGCAATGGTGGTTGCCAGGGATTCCAAGCCCTTGAGATAGTATTGGTGCTTTCCTCTCTTCAGGAAACGACCCCTTGACTTATCCACCAGTCATATCAAAATCCGCAGTTTTGGCCCAAAGCTATCCTTGATTACTACATGATGTCAATGTATACACAAGTTTATATGAGTAATTACTCTTCAGAAGTGCTTTCAAAGAGCTTAGTCACTAGAAAAACACATCTGTGAGTTCTCTTCACTATTTAGTAATCAAAACTTATCTTATTTCCTTGCCTTCTAAAGGGAGATTTCTTCTAATCCAACTCAATAAAAATTGGGGTGTGGGTCATGACAAGATGACAGTGATGATGATAATGTTGTTGTTACCATTAACAATTTTTATTTATTATCTTTATCTTGTTCTCTTACTAAATATATCTCAAGTAACCCCAAAGCATTTGAAATACAACTATCTGTTAATGTCTAAAATAATCACAAAACAGATATATAGAATGGCTTTCCCACAAATGTACTTTTACTGCTAATAGATTCTGGGATTTCACAACAAAAAGTCATGGCTACTGAAACGGCAGCAGGCTACCATAACAGTAAATAATGTAGGGTGCACTTACTGTAGAATTAATGCATTTGGCATCACTTTAATTGCCATGGCTTAATGTTATGGAATCATGGCAGGTACAACTTGATGAGTCACCAGCACTCTTTGCCAGAAAAGACTAAAGACCTTGCAAAACTACAACTCCCCATGATTCCATGCCATTGAGCCATGGCAGTTAAAGTGGTGTCAAATTGTATTGATTCTACAGTGTAGATGCACCCATACATGCACTTTCAGCCATCATTATATTTGTTCCATTTTAGTTCATGGGATCTCAGTTTCTCGTGATTTACAGAAGTCCTATCAATTTCAATGGTCAGAGCACTTTGTGTATCTGATCACACCAAATGTAATGATTTTTTCATCACTTCAAGTGCTGACATGCATTTATATCCATAAAGTTCCTCTTTGCAGCAGAAAATCCTGCCTTTGTATTGTTTTTCCCTCCTTGAAGAAGCAGAACCCCATTACTTTTTATGGTATAATAAAACAGAGAAGAGTAGTAGTTAAACTCAAAGTCTGCATTATATTGTTGGTCACCAAAATAATTTAGAGGCAGTCCATGTCTGCAGGATGGAAACAAAATACTGCTTCTACTGTCTGTGTCCCGGTCCAAGTATCTCAGTAACATAAATATGTCAAACAAATTGGAGAGAATTCAAGAAGCAGTAACCTGAACATACCTCAGGATAAGACGTGGATAATGAGGATGGTAGGTAACAAACTAATAGACAACAAAATCCAGGGTGGAAATTATATGTAATGTAGACAGGCAAGTTTGTGATATGGATCCTTTGTGGATAGCAAATTCAATAACTTCTACAGAGGTGGATATATTATAGAGGTGGACACTGCATGAATATGAACATGGAAGTGCAAATAGATAGGTAGAAAGACAAAGAGAAATACACACACACTTCAGGCATTTGTTGGTGTTGATGTTCTTGTTGTGTGACTCCAAGTCATTTCTGACCTACAGTGATCCTACAGTGATCCTACAGTTTTCTTGGCAAGATTTGTTCAGTATAGGTTTGCCATTGCTTTCTTTTGAGTCTGAGAAAGTGTGACTCGTCCTAGTGAGTTTCATGGCCAAGCTGTGGTTCCAAAGTCATATTCCAGTGCCCAAACCATGATATCACTTTGGCTCCTCTTCAGGCATTACTAAAAATAATTTAAATATATGCAGAAAGAAGGGAGAATGTTTGCCTGTTTGCTTCCCTATTGTCTTCTGTTCTGCATTGGAGTCCACTGGCAAAATTTCCCCTATCCAGGGATGCTCTCATTGTGATTCAGAAACCTGATTTTCTAGGATTCTAGTTTCTTCTGGCTGCCATCCTCCATGTGTAAAAGAGAACAGAATCTAGAATTGTGCATTTGTTTGAAATGAGTACTAAAACCCTAGCAAGACTTCTAAGTACACAAGCCAGTTAGCAATCCAAGTTACAAATGCATGGCATAAAACCATGACTATTAAAGTGGTATCAAAATGATACAAAAATCTAGCATCAATACACTCTAAGTCTGGGCCAAAAAAAGAAGCCATAAGAAGATCGAACAGGGATCTTGAAGATATTCATTGACTGTTAGCCTTTGGACAGTGATTTGAACAGACAGATAGGTCATTTGGTCATTATCCATCTTAACATGGAGAGAAATGTTATATTCTTTTTAAATTTCTAAATATACATCTAGGCCTATATATTTACACTACAGAACTAAATACTCTGAAAGGGCCACATCCCTAATGATTTTGGAAGCTAACCAGTGTCAGTCTTGGTTGTATCTTATATAGGGGACCATCAGGCACTATAGTCTATATTTCAGAGAAGGACAATGGCAAACTGACTCTGAGCATTCATTGCCTCAGGAATAATATGAAAATTCATTATGGTAATCATAAGTTGGGCTACTTGAAGGCATATATGTACACAGATGATGTAAGACTCCAAATCTCAGCAGCCCTAACCCAAATGGCCAGCGGTGATTAATACGGGGAGATGCAATCCAACAGTGTCTGGAGGGGCACATAGTTTTACCCCATTGTTTGTATACGCCAATTGCATGTATTCTTTCAGCCTTAATTACAGTGATTAATTTCCTTCCCCCCCCCCCCCCCCCTTTGCAATGTAAAAATAGCCATCCTATACATCTGTCACACTAGCTTGACATGTTCCAGCACAAAACATGCTAATGAAATAGGCAATTTAGTTACAACCTTCTAGCTTATGATCTATTTCTGACGTGGCCCTCAATGATACTTTGCAACCTTGGTAGGGATAGCAGGAAAGACTTAGCATATTACAAGATGCCCCGAAGGAGAAATTAAATGACAAGTGTAATGGGTCTGAGGGGAACAATCACAAAATGCAAAATAGCCTTTCCTTGTGAAGAGATGGAAGCCACATCATTCAATAGCACCGAAACATGAAACGGAAAATGCTCTTAAGTATAATTAATGGAACAGTTCTGCACTAGAAGGGTCATGAACCAACATGATTCCCATTGCAAATTCTTGAGAGGCTGTGATGGAAAATACAGTAACAGCCAAGAGAGGAAAGGCACTGACTTTGATTATTCTCAATGTGACATGTTTTGGTTTTTTAAAAAAATAAAAACAGCTAAAAAGGAAAGTGCAATACACACCCTTTGAAAATATCTCAACAGTGTGGAGAGTATCATCAGGGCATAAGAGTTCATCAGGATAAGAAGGATTTGAACTGGCAGAAGCTGCTAAAGGATGCAAATTCACCAGCCATCCACACTACCTTCAAATGAAAGGGGTTGTGAAAGGGCAACTAGATGGACTATATGGACAAAAGCTGGAACAGTCATTTTCAAAATTTTCAAGTATTTAAGCAGTTTCCATAATATTATTGTTGCAAAGAGGAAACTGACTTTAATTGTCAAGGAAAACAGTTTGAGGGTTTTGTCTTCCTTCATACAGAGAGGCTAAGGGACCTTCCACACAGCCATATAACCCAGAATATCAAGACAGAAAAACCCATAATATCTGCTTTGAACTGGGTTATCTGAGTCCACACTATGATATATCCCAGTTCAAAGCACAAAATGTGGGATTTTATTCAGCTATGGGGAAGGGGCCTTAGAGGACTGTAATGGCAAAACTCTTTTGAACAAAATCTGGCCAAAAAAATTAAAAAAAACCCTGATAGGTTTGCTGTAGGTTCAGTGTAAGTCATAAAAATAAGGCATGTAACAATAGGAATATTTTAAGTAATAAATCAATAGGAGTGCTGTGTCCTTCTCTCAGAAGCCTGGTAGGAGGGGAGTAAGAGGAAGAAAGAGAGGTTGAAGAGAAAAAGTGAATGAAGGAGAATAATAGAACAGGGAATGGTAGGCAAGAAGGATGGAAGAAAGAATAAATTACTCTTACTCGGACCACTGCCGACTTCAGCTTTGTCATGCAGTCATGAAAAGATGGCCCTGATCACAGCTTGTAAATATTTCGGCTTTGGTCTACAGCTCTCAGAATCCTCCTGGTAGCATGAAAAGTGTCCATAACGATTGGAAAATTTTGGAATACATAGTCTCATAAAGTAACTTTATTGTGATTTGTATTTTAGGGAATGTAATTGTCAATGAAAATGAGTTCCCACACCAGTAATCACAGCATTTATGTACCAGAAAAATTTTCATTGCCAGAGTTTCTGCTTATTATGCAGCTGTTCACCTTACGGTAATTTTGACAACATCATCGTTTTCTCATACATAATTTGATTTTAAAATAAAGAAATGTATATATTTTAAACTGCTAGCTGTTATTGTTCCTGCTGCTGCTGCTGTTGTTATTATGTTTATTTACCCTGCCCTGAGTCCCTTCGGGGAGAGAGGGCAGAATAGAAATAAAGATGATGATGATTATTATTATTATACCCCACTTTTTCTCTCCACAAAGGAGACTTAAAGCAGATAATAATAATAATAAAAATAAAAACAAACAATATCAGGAGCCCTTGATGGCACAGCAGGTTAAACCGCTGAGCCACTGAACATGCTGACCGAAAGGTCGACGGTTTGAATCAGGGGAGCAGGGTGAGCTCCCGCTGTTAGCCCCAGCTTCTGCCAACCTAGCAGTTTGAAAACATGCAAATGTGAGTAGATCAATAGATACTGCTCCAGCAGGAAGGTAATGGTGCACCATGCAGTCATGCCAGCCACATGACCTTGGCGGTGTCTACGGAAAATACCGGCTCTTCAGCTTTGAAATGGAGATGAGCATCAATCCCTAGAGTTGGATACGACTAAACTTAATGTCAGGGGGAAACCTTTACCTTTACTAAACAATATCATCATCATCATCATCATCATCACTGACAGTGGTTATTTTTAATTTCTGCTTTTGCTGGTTATATACTATTTTGTTATATTTTTATTTTTGAAGCTTGTATTGAGTATGTTTCTATATAAATGTTTAAATGATTTATGCTTTTTTGTAAACTACCTTCACTATTCTTTTCTAGTACAAAAAAACACTGAAACAATCTAAACAGAAGTAAAATTAAGTCAACAATATTTTTAAAAGTGCAGTGGTATATGTCATGCTGATAAAAAGAAGGGCAAAGGGAGACAATTACCTGGATCAATTAATTTTAAAGCATGCATTTATTCTTCTGCAAATGCTTTGCTTCAGCTTTGCAAAACAGTTGGATGAGAAACAAAAGTTATTCCGGAAAGGGAAGTAAACAAATGACAAGATAAAAACCACAGTGAGCTTCATCAGCTTCAGTTGCGTGCTATCTCAGGCAATGTTCCACAGGGTAGCTTTTCATTGAAAAAAATCAATTAGGGAAAAAGGAGCTAGATTCAAGAAGCAATTAATTTCTTATAATGTTTTACTTTGGTAGCTGGTTGCATGTGTAGCAATGAACTAGAAATGAGTTACTTTTTGTCTATGTTGACCTTTACCATAATTCACTACTTTTCAATGACATGCAGAAAGTTATCTGCCTGGGAACAACTTACTGGGCTGAGGATGCATCTACTGTACACCGAACACTTTGGTGTCAAACTGCATTAATTCTGCAGTCGTAGTTTTAGAGCACAGTTCAAGATGCTATCTGTAAGACCAAGGACAGAGACAGAAATAATGCTATATCAAACACTGAGCGCCATGTGGCATAGATAATGACAACTCTGCAAACATTCCCTTTTAAGAAATAGTTATTTTAAAAGAAAGGAATTGCGATTTTTGTCTTACTCAACAAACTATGGGACTTTTTATAAGATATTTAGCATTCTCTGTCAGAGAGCCCTGGCGCAACAATAAACTACAAATTCCAGGACCCCATAGGTCAGGGCCCCCCAAACTATGGCCCGGGGGCCACATGCGGCCCATTGAAGCCATTTATCCGGCCCCCACAGCACAAAGGCTGAAGAGGGTTGGGCTAAATGGCCCAAGGGGTCTCTTCTAATCCTCTTTATTATTATTATTATTATTAACATTGAGGCTGGGAGGCCATCTGTCAGGGGTGCTTTGCTTGTGCTTTTGGTCCACAAAGGCAGAAAGGGGTTGGGCTAAAATTTATTATTATTATTATTATTATTATTATTATTATTATTATTATTATTATTATTTCTTGGTGGCCACCTGGCCAACTATAGTCCAGCCCTCCAATGGTCTGAGGGATCATGAACTGGCCCCCAGTTGTAAAAGTTTGGGGACCCCTGCCATAGGTTATGGAACAGTTTCAAAACACCACTGAAATGGAAACCAATAGCTATCACTACTTTAAAAAAGAAATCACTTGCTTTTCCTAGACACTGGAACTTCCAAATGGGACATGCTTCCTACTGCTGCACTTTTCTATTCAGGCAAGTTGTTAGCAAGTAACCTCACTTTCTCCAGGATTGACTTTTTAGTTTCTTCTCACTGTTATGTTTTAAGACTGTGTTTCAAACTTATAATGTTTCTATTCCTTTTGAATCGTATTTTTATTATTTATTGAGGCAGCCATGAATTAAATCAAAATAAATCGGGGCAGGAGGGGACAGCAAAGATGAAAATGGCAGGATCACATATCATGTAAAGTGGGGTTGGACAATGAATCCAAATCTATTTATGGAGGAAGCTGAGGCATACAAATTCCTTAAGCCACCATTCAAGAAGCTCAGAAGGGGGATTAGAGTGAAATGGAAATGAATTGCTCCCAGATCTTTTGAACGAATCTTATGCCAAGAAAACCCCATGATAGGGGTTTGACATGACTTGGAGGCACACAGCAACAGCAGCAGCAACAGCAGCAGCAGCAACAACAACAACAACAACAACAACAACAACAACAACAACAACAACAACAACATGGCACAAAGGTTGGAAACCTAAAGCAAAGGTCAGATTTTGCCGTATTCATTCAACTCTGTGTATCTTACTGAACAGGTAAAAGTCAGTTTTCATGCTCCCAACTTTTCACAGATGACAGCTTGGACAAGCCAGTTTAGTCAAGATGGCAAAGTACATGGGGGAAAACATATAAATTGGGACAGGCTCCAGCAGTTTGATTTTGCCAGAACTGATTGGAAAAGTCAGACTCTTTGCCTTCCTCTCTTATTTCCTCAGTTAACTGAATGAAAACTACGGTTGCACTTTGAGCCCTTCCACACATATAATCCAGAATATCAAGGCAGAAAATCCACAATATCTGCTTTGAACTAGGATATCTGAGTTCACACTGTCATATATTCCAGTTCAAAGCAGAAAATGTGGGATTTTATCCAGCTGTGTGAAAGGGGCCTTAATTTGCAGGACCTGAAGGAAGCTAAGGACAAAGGTGGGAAATGGGAGAAGAAAACTAATGGGATACAAACAGCTGAAAATAATGGAACGATAGATATCAAATCAGAACAGTTACATAATGGGAAAAATTTCCTCATTCAAGTGCCACGCTTAAAGATTTCTGGTTCATCTACACTGCAGAATTAATGCAATTTGACATCACTTTAACTGCCATGGCTCAAGGCTATGGAATCCTGGGAGTTAAGGTTTTACAAGGTCTTTAGCTTTTTCTGCCAAAGAGTGGTTGTGAATCACCTAACTACAGGAGCCCCCGTTGGCACAGTGGGTTAAAGCCTTGTGACTTGAAGGTTGGGTTGCTGACCTGAAGGCTGCCAGGTTCGAATCCAACCTGGGGAGAGCGCGGATGAGCTCCCTCTTTCAGCTCCATCTCCATGCGGGGACATGAGAGAAGCCTCCCACAAGGATGGTAAAAACATCAAAAAATCCGGGTGTCCTCTGGGCAGCGTCCTTGCAGACGGTAATTCTCTCACACCAGAAGCGACTTGCAGTTTTTCAAGTCGCTCCTAACACAAAAAACAAACAAACCCCTAACTACAACTCCCAGGATTTCATAGCATTGAGTCATGACTGTTAAATTGGTATCATACTGCTTTAATTCTACAATGCAAATGCACTGTTTGATTCCGGGAGAATCTATTATCCTATTTCAT
Source organism: Anolis carolinensis (assembly GCF_035594765.1). Classification (NCBI taxonomy): domain Eukaryota; kingdom Metazoa; phylum Chordata; class Lepidosauria; order Squamata; family Anolidae; genus Anolis; species Anolis carolinensis. The sequence goes on from NC_085842.1 coordinate 299,225,664, forward strand.
AATGAGACCTTTCCACCCACCCATTCACAAGTATCTGGAAGGAAGAGAGAGCCATTCCTGCTGACTATACCTCCAGCACTGCAATCTCCAAAATCAAGTCAGTTGGTGTAGTTCTCCATTATCTGCACCAGAAGTCTATAAATGTTCTGCTGGATGCAAAAAGAACTCCTTTGTCTTTAGATTTTCTGAGGAATGTGCACGGCAGTGGGGGAGAGAGTAAAGCAAGGCTTGGAAGCTGAATTCTTAAAAGAATACATCCTTGTTATTCATCCTGTTTTGTTTGTTTCTTTACCCACCAATTACTCATTTCCACTGCTTTTCTGAAAGTAACTGTCGGACCTCAGGTTAGTTTCACCTTGCTGAACACACCAGGCTGTACTCAGGTTGAAGTCTTTTGTAGTTTATTAGGAAATAGGAAATAAATAGTTCTTAAAAAGCAAAAGTAAAGATCCAAAGGGTTGTTACAAAACCAAGGCTATAAAGAATAATCCAAGAGAACCTTAGGCATAAAACAAGATTCCATTAATACAAGACATAGTCCCATGAACTTGAATACACAAAGCTGCAGCATAATCCAAGAAAGCAAGAGCTGCTTCTAACTCAAATGAGATATGTTGCTTTTGACAAAGGTTTCTCTCTCAGCACACCCTTTAATATTCTCTGCATAGCATGAGTGCATTTCTTTGCCCTCTGACCTCTTTCTCTTTTTTGTTTGCTAATCTGACACTCCTGCGAACACAAAACAGCTCGATCTAGAGATGCTGTTTGGTCAAAGCCAGACAGCTCGTTAACAGCAGCCTCTGTCTGCATGCTATCTAGCTGGGACCTATCCTCCCTTTGCACCTGGCTAGCTTCAGTATCATCTCCACCATTTCCTGCCATGGGAATGCCTCCCTGCTCCTCATCTCTCACAACAGGGACACTCTGAACCTGAATCCCATAATTCCCATCCGAGTCATCCTGAACCTGAATCCCATAATTCCCATCCGAGTCATCTTGAACCTGAATCCCATAATTCCCATCTGAGTCATCCTGAACCTGAATCCCACAATCTCCATCAGAGTCACTCTGAGACTCCAGCTGAGTCACAACAGTAACTCTTTAGGACTGGTAGAGAATGATATAATCCGGAGGAGAAGTCTTATGATAGTTACTTAAAATGTCCTCCAAAAGTATCTTTAAAAGTAAAGAGAGACCATTATCTACTACACCAATACAGAATACAGCAATTTCCCATTTGCTACATCATTTTGATTTGTAACTTTGTTGCTCTCTTCTCTCTCCATCTACCCAAGCTAGCCCACCTATTCTGAAACACCTTTTTACTACACAATTCTATATAACGGGACCTAAGCATCCATAGATTTTGGTATCCATGTGAGTCCTGGAACCAAACCCCAGAACCAAGACCCACTGTAACATATTGCTACTTAAACTTCTTACTTCCAAACTTGGGAAGTATGGCCCTACTGAAAGTCAGGTGTAACCAGTCCAATTGTTCTCACATTCTTGAACACATTACAGAATTTATTTATTACTAGTTGTTTAGTGTCTGTTAGGTAACTTACTGTGTGCCAGCTCCGGGCCCATCTAGACAGGGCCCAAAATGTGCAAGCTTGAGCACCTTTATCAAATGACGCCTCCAGTAAAATTGAATTAATTCAAGACAAACCAGGAAAAACCCTCCTTTGTCCTAAATTAATTTGCTACCTAGTAAGACCCAGATCTTTGGTAAGACCTGGAGATAATCCACACATGATCCCCAAGTCCAATCCACACAGCCCTCTTGGGCTTTTCAAGCTGTATGAGCCTGGTAAACTCAGAGAGCACCAAACCCCTCCCCAAACCCCCTCCTCCAAAAGGCCTTAAAATAGAAAAGAACTTACATGGCGGCCATGAAGGTCCTGCCAGAGTCCTCCTGGCAGGAGGAAAATCACTTCTCATCCCCCGTCTCCTGATGCGTCATTTCTACACATCAGAATGACTTTGGCAGGACCTTCATGGTGGCCAAGTAAGTATTTTTCTATTTTAAAAATAGAAATAGGGGAGGTTTGGGTGTCTGGGTGCCTTCCGGAAAGACATCTTGACACCCCTTCAGGAAAGTGTGGGTTTTGAGGGGAGAGGTGTGGGGACTTAAATGGGTTTCTTAAATAGGCATTTAAGTGCTGTCTGGAAGTGGTCTCCATGATGACTGTTGGAGGGCCAATTTGACTGAAAAATGGGATGATGAACACAGGGAACAGGCAAACATTCAGACTGTATTGATCTTTAAATTAATAATTTCTACTCATAGAATGCATGTACACCTGCAGTCCTCCTTCAAAAATGAAGCTTCTTCTGTCAGCTGCAAACCTCTAAGACCATTATTATTATGTTTCTTAGAATGTCAACCCACGAAAGAAGAACATGTTCAATAGCCAGGAGGCATCAGATTGTCTTTAAACTATGATATCTGTGCTACTATTGCCCATGAAAACATCCTCAGTTATTAATTATTCAAAAGACATGAGGTGATAATCCATTGGCAGGACACAACAGAATTGAACTGGTGTTTCAAAGGGCAATGATTTTTCTCAAATGTGGAGCTGGAATATGAAAGTTCCTTTTGTGTAATGTGGAATCCTACATGTGAATGGAGGATGTGCTCATAACGTAGGCACAGTGCTTTGTATCTCTGGCAGTATTTCCTTCCTGAGCCCTACTGACTGATAATTACACGAAATGGCTCAGATCTGTGTGGCACCTGTCTGCATTTGTGGGAACTTAAAAAAGAAGAAGCACAGCCTGCATTCTGCAGCTGCGTTAAGTTACAAGCATTAAAACTTACCAGGAGGAAGGAGGAAGGTTAGACTCCCTACTTGTTTTCACATTTCCGAGTACTCAAAACATCTTTGAGGAGTTGGATCAATCAATACATATTTTCCCATTTAGCCAACAATTGGGATACAATATAGCTATTACTCAACCCACACAGAAAATAAGGCCATACTGCTCTAGAAAGGTCACTAACTTCTCCTCATAAACATCATACAACAGTATCATTAAGTTCGGGAGATGTAAGAATAAAATGTCCAGAATTACCGCCCAGGGCGAAAAGGAGCAATAAAACGGTGTCTCTTGCTTGCACTAGTAAAGTTAAGGAGGAAAATACAATTTTCTTCACACAATTATGTGGATAGCAAAAGCTTTAAATTTTCTCTAGTATATTGCTACTTTTAAAAGGTTTAGCATTGCATGTCTGTACATACACAGAGGAAATGAAAACTTAGAAACATATTAGGAAGCATTATTTTTATGCTATTAGTTGTTTGACAACAACCCTACCAAATCATATGAAACAAGTAGTATTTTCTGGGGGCATATTCTCAATATAGGTTGAGTATCCTTTACTTGAAATACAAGCGGCTAGAAGTGGTTTGGATTTTGGATTATATCTGATTTTGAGGTACCTGCATTTGCATGTATAGAATCATAGAATAGTAGAGTTGGAAGAGACCACATGGGCCATCTAGTCCAACCCCCTGCTAAGAAGCAGGAAATCGCATTCAAAGCACCCCCGACAGATGGCCATCCAGCCTCTGCTTAAAAGCCTCCAAGGAAGGAGCCTCCACCACGGCCCCGGGGAGAGAGTTCCACTGTCGAACAGCTCTCACAGTGAGGAAGTTCTTCCTGATGTTCAGGTGGAATCTCCTTTCCTGTAGTTTGAAGCCATTGTTCCGTGTCCTAGTCTGCAGGGCAGCAGAAAACAAGCTTGCTCCCTCTTCCCTATGACTTCCCTTCACATATTTGTACATGGCTATCATGTCTCCTCTCAGCCTTCTCTTCTGCAGGCTAAACATGCCCAGCTCTTTAAGCCGCTCCTCATAGGGCTTGTTCTCCAGACCCTTAATCATTTTAGTCGCCCTCCTCTGGACGCTTTCCAGCTTGTCAACATCTCCCTTCAACTGTGGTGCCCAAAATTGGACACAGTATTCCAGGTGTGGTCTGACCAAGGCAGAATAGAGGGGGAGCATAACTTCCCTGGACCTAGACGCTATTCCCCTATTGATGCAGGCCAGAATCCCATTGGCTTTTTTAGCAGCCGCATCACATTGTTGGCTCATGTTTAACTTGTTGTCCACGAGGACTCCAAGGTCTTTTTCGCACACACTGCTGTCAAGCCAGGCGTCCCCCATTCTGTATCTTTGATTTCCATTTTTTCTGCCGAAGTGAAGTATCTTGCATTTGTCCCTGTTGAACTTCATTTTGTTAGTTTTGGCCCATCTCTCTAGTCTGTCAAGATCGTTTTGAATTCTGCTCCTGTCTTCTGGAGTGTTAGCTATCCCTCCCAGTTTTGTGTCGTCTGCAAACTTGATGATCGTGCCTTCTAACCCTTCGTCTAAGTCGTTAATAAAGATGTTGAACAGAACCGGGCCCAGGACGGAGCCCTGCGGCACTCCACTTGTCACTTCTTTCCATGATGAAGACGACGCATTGGTGAGCACCCTTTGGGTTCGTTCGCTTAGCCAATTACAGATCCACCTAACCGTAGTTTTGTCTAGCCCACATTTTACTAGTTTGTTTGCCAGAAGGTCGTGGGGGACTTTGTCGAAGGCCTTACTGAAATCCAGGTACGCTACATCCACAGCATTCCCTGTATTGACCCAACTCGTAACTCTATCGAAAAAAGAGATCAGATTAGTCTGGCATGACTTGTTTTTGGTAAATCTGTGTTGACTATTAGCAATGACCGCATTTGTTTCTAAGTGTTCGCAGACCACTTCCTTAATGATCTTTTCCAGAATTTTGCCTGGTATTGATGTGAGGCTGACCGGACGGTAATTGTTTGGGTCGTTCTTTTTTCCCTTCTTGAAGATAGGGACCACATTCGCCCTCCTCCAATCTGCTGGGACTTCTCCCGTTCTCCAAGAACTCTCGAAGATAATTGCCAGTGGTTCTGAAATAACTTCCGCTAGTTCCTTCAGTACTCTTGGGTGTAGCTGATCTGGCCCTGGGGACTTGAATTCGTTTAGAGAGGCCAAGTGTTCCTGGACAACTTGTTTCCCTATTTGGGGTTGTTTCCCTTGTTTCCCTATTTCCCCCAATCCTTCGTCCATTCCGTGTTGCTGAGGTTGAAGATGGCTTTCTTTTTCTGAGAAGACCGAGGCAAAGAAGGCATTAAGTAGTTCTGCCTTTTCCCTGTCCCCTGTCGCCATCACCCCATCTTCTCCTTGCAATGGCCCTATCGCCTCCTTTTTCTTCCTTTTTCTACCAACGTAAGCAAAAAAGCCTTTTTTGTTGTTTTTTATGTCCCTGGCAAGCCTGAGCTCATTTTGCGCTTTAGCCTTGCGAACCTTTTCCCTACAGGTGTTGGCTATACGTTTGAATTCTTCTTTGGTGATTTCTCCCCTTTTCCACTTCTTGTGCATGTCACTTTTGAGCTTTAGCTCAGTTAGAAGTTCTTTGGACATCCATTCTGGCTTCTTTGCACTTGTCTTATTTTTCTTCTTTGTTGGCACTGTTTGCATTTGCGCCTTGAGTATTTCACTTTTGAAAAACTCCCATCCATCCTTAACTCCCTTGTTTTTTAATATCGGCGTCCATGGAATGCCGCTCAGTAATTCCTTCATTTTTTGGAAGTCAGCTCTCTTAAAGTCCAGAATGCGTGTTTGACTTGTCTTAGTTTCAGCATTCCTTTGTATTGCAAACTGCAGGAGCACATGGTCACTTGCCCCTAAGGATCCAACCACTTCAACTGTATTGATCAGGTCTTCCACATTTGTTAAGATTAGATCAAGAGTTGCTGATCCCCTTGTTGCCTCTTCTACCTTCTGGACCATAAAATTATCTGCAAGGCAAGTGAGGAATTTGTTGGACTTTGTACTCTTGGCTGAGTTTGTTTTCCAGCAGATATCGGGATAATTGAAATCGCCCATGACTACTATATCTCTTCTTTGTGCCTGTTTGGTCAGCTGTTGACAGAAGGCTTCATCAAGTCCTTCATCCTGACTCGGAGATCTGTAGTAGACACCCACGACAAGATCTTTTTGAGTCCCGGTTCCCTTTATTCTTATCCAGATGCTTTCAAGCTGGTTTCCCGGATTACAGTCTTGCATTTCTTCTGAAACGTAACTGTTTTTGACATATAAAGCTACTCCCCCTCCTCTCCCCTTTGTTCTATTTCTGTGAAAGAGGTTATAGCCCTCAATGGTTAAATTCCAGTGATGGGAGTCATCCCACCAGGTTTCAGTGATGCCTATGACATCGTATGTGTGGTGCTGTGCTAGGAGTTGGAGTTCGTCTTGCTTATTTCCCATGCTCTGAGCATTAGTGTAAAGACATGTAAGCCCCTGTGACCTCCCCTCGAACTGTTTATTTGGGATTATTGTGCTCTCTGTACTTGGTCCTTGCTGTGTTTGTGCAGCCCTCCGTTTAGCCTTTCAGCGGTTCCCTGTGGTCGTGGGTAATATAGTGTTCGCCAGGCTGTTGTTCCCCTCCCCCAGTGGATCTAGTTTAAAGTGCGCCTGATGAGGTTTGTGAGTCTGTGTGCAAAAAGATGTTTTCCTACTTGTGTGAGATGCACCCCATCGCTTGCCAGTAGTCCATCCTCTTGGAAGAGTAGACCATGGTCAAGGAAGCCAAAATGCTCCTCTTGACACCATTTTCTGAGCCAGTTATTGACCTGTACTATTTTTCCGGCCCTTGTAGAGCCGTGTCCTACAACAGGGAGGAGGGATGAAAAGATCACATGTACATTATACAGTTTTAGCTTTGTTCCCAGAGCTCGAAAATCATTTGTGATCTTTTGAAAAGTATGCCTAGCGGTGTCATTGGTACCTACATGAATCAACATAAGGTGGGGAGGGTGATGGGGCTTTAGGAGCCTGCTGAGCCTCTGAGTGATATGGTGTATTTTTGCCCCCGGGAGGCAGCATGTTTCTCGAGCCATCCCATCCGGTCTGGAAATGATGGCTTCCGTTCCTCTAAGGAGGGAGTCACCTACTACCAAGACCTGTTTCCTTTGAGGATTGACAGGGTCCCTTTTGTGCAAGACAGTGTGTATGTCCCCTGAAGAGTGTTCCTGTTGAAGTGAATCATGTAGGTGTAAAGTGTTGTCCTCCTCCTCAACATCCCCAGTGCATTCATCAATGACAATCCATTGAGATACATCCGGGAGCCCATTACTCTCCCAAGGATGTTCCTGTTGCTCCTGGTCTATGATTGGGGATGGAGTATTTGCATGATTACATAAGTGTGACTGTGGTGATGCACTGTCCCCGTCAGGGCTATCCCCTGCGCATTGATCCAGGGTGGTCCACTGAGTGGTATCTAAGAAACTGTGGTCCTCCACAAGATGTGTTTCCTGATTGTATGTTAATGATGTAAGAATTTCAAATCTGTTGTGTAAATGCAGCTGAGCAGAGGAGTTCTGCGGAGGCTGCCTGGTCCTGCGTCTCCTTCTATGGGTGACCTCCTTCCAAGCCTGAGGGTTGTCTACCTTTGAGTTGATCTCCCCATAAGGTTCCTGATCATGGTCTTGGTGGTGTTGGTGTGATGCAGGCTGCTGATCTACAGCAGCGTGTTGTGCAGTGTCGAAGAAGAGCTCGAGTGCTTGAATGTCCTTAAGGGTCTTAATACGGTGCTCTAGCTGTTGGATCCTCTGCTCCATCAGAGTCATCTGTTTGCATTTGGAGCAAATGTAGTTGTCTAGTTTTTGTGTGAAAAAGCGGAACATGCCACAGCTGGTGCATTTGATGGGAATGTTTTGCTTTTGTTGCATCTCTTGGTGAGCGTGGTGGCCAAGTGGGATCTTTGTACAGTTAAGTAATATGCACGCACTTTATGTGCAAACTGCAACAAACCACCTCTTTGTGTATTTGTTTATGTTGCTTTGTTTCCTGTATGTACTGCAAAGGATAGTTAGTAAAGGTGCCCACACTCAGTTTAAAATCTTAGCCAAATCTTAGCCAAATCCTACCTGAAGCCAGGGAGCAAAAATGTCCTCCTGCTGCCTCTGCTTCTGCGAGAACCAACTGCCCTTCTGGGATCAGGTTCTGGCAGAAACTCACACTGGCAAATAAAGCTTTCCCAGAAACTCAATTAACAGGGGACAATGCCTGCTGTCAATCAACTTAAGTACCTGGCTCTCTTTCAACACAACAGTCACACAACAGTTAGACTTTGACCACAGGAGCCAAGCCCACACTCAGTTTAAAATCTTAGCCAAATCTTAGCCAAATCCTACCTGAAGCCAGGGAGCAAAAATGTCCTCCTGCTGCCTCTGCTTCTGCGAGAACCAACTGCCCTTCTGGGATCAGGTTCTGGCAGAAACTCACACTGGCAAATAAAGCTTTCCCAGAAACTCAATTAACAGGGGACAATGCCTGCTGTCAATCAACTTAAGTACCTGGCTCTCTTTCAACACAACAGTCACACAACAGTTAGACTTTGACCACAGGAGCCAAGCCCACACTCAGTTTAAAATCTTAGCCAAATCTTAGCCAAATCCTACCTGAAGCCAGGGAGCAAAAATGTCCTCCTGCTGCCTCTGCTTCTGCGAGAACCAACTAATAAGATATCTTGGAGATCAACCCAACCCTAAACATGAAATTAATTTATTTTTCCTTACACCTTGCAGACATACAATGAAGTCTGTATACATTGGTTCATCAGAAAGCAAACTATACCACAACAGTGACATTGCCCTGAGGTTGGAATTTATGAAAATCATATTGTCATTGTGTATCAGTAGTCATCTAAACCTAAACACCACAGCATGGAAAGTAGCAAATATATAAAACATATAGTAACAATTATCATTTTTGAAAATAACAATTCACTGTATAACCATTAAAGGTAGCAGAATTACAGAGAATATTCAGAAAATGAAATTACTGAAAGTATCTATAAAACACAAGCATCAAATCACAAAGGAGAACTTCAAGTTTGGAAAGCAATTTCATTTCTCCTCTGGAAGGCATGTCATGTTTCCCTGATCAAACTGTGCTCAGATGGGTTTCTAATTATGAATGTACTTGATCAAGACACAGCCTGAGAGATATCTCATTCAAATACCTTTAACATTTCATGTAGCAACCTGGGTGTAAACAAACCAAATATTATATCAACAAAATTTCTTGAGACATGTAATATTACATCCTCCTGCCACCTATTAATTTTAGGGATAGGTTGGAATTTTGTTTTAGTACCTTTTTGATCTCTATCTACCAGAATTCACAAATTCAGATGTGGGAGGCTCCGTCTACACTGCCATATAATCCAATTTCTGAATCCAGATCATCTGCTTTTAACTGGATTATATGGCAGAGTACACTTTTATAATCCAGTTCAAAGCAGATAATCTGGATTCATAACCTGGATTATATGGCAATGTAGATCCAGACAGAGAAAGTAAAACAGATATGATTTGCCTACATCAGTCTTTAGATCTGGGTGAGAAATTCTATAGTTTTAAAATCAAAATTTACCAAAAGGTCACAAACTCACACATGGAAGAAAGATTTTGCTATCTCTAATACATAGGAAGACAGACAGACTCTGGAGTTCCTGATTTGCATAGGGACTCAGCGGGCCCAAACACTGTGAGTCCCTTATTTAATTGTTCTGATCCCTACCAAGCCCAGGAGGGACTATGCAGATATATCATTATTACTGAACTGTGTTTCCACATAGGAATTACACTAGACAACCACTTCAATTGCTACTATTGTAATACAAGCATCACACAGTTCTGTCCAGACTATAAACCACTTTTCTTCCAACTTTCTGGCAACTACATTGGAGAGAAGATGACCTGAGACATGGATGGGCAGAAAGTAGATCTGGTTCTAATGATACAACTTCAGCTCAAGACTAAGGAACCTGTGACCTTCCAACTCTTCAACGACTCCACTTTCCATCAGCACCTGGTGAATGATGAAAGATAAAGCAAGTAGCTGTTCATCATCTAGAGAAGTTTTAAAGAGGTTTTTAATTTTCTAGAGAATTTTTTAAGCAGAGGCTTGATGGTCATCTGACATTACAAGGGGTTGGACTGGATGGCTCTTGTGGTCTCTACCAACTCGATGATTCTATTAAAGCCGAAGTTTCCATATCTGATATACTTCCAGTAGCATGACAAGGATTTCTGATGCTAGACTGTTGAATGACAGCAGCAAATAACCCACATGTGTAACTGGGAAGGTGTGAGGATTCAACTCTACCTACCAATTTCCCTTCAGTCCTCAAATTTTTAGCACTGCAATTACTTAAAACTTAAAATTGAGAATTTAGAGGTACAATCCAGGCATCCAAACAAAATAGGAAAGTTCACTTAGCAAATATAAGAGTTCAAGGTGTGAAAAATTTTCAGTGTCTCTCTGTACTACTAGAAATTTAGAGAAAAAAGGAAAATCACACAAAAGGGCAATGTTCTCCTTCTTAGCTATACCTATGTGATGAAAAACCAAAACAAAAGGAAGCCAAGAATGTCTTCTAATTACTAGGCTTGCTCAAATAATTCGTTTTCCCCGTTTACCGTTATTGATTCGTTTTTTTCGGATTTTTTGAAGCAATATTGAATCTTGGCTGTCCACACGCCTGGATATCGCGGTTTCGAACCGCGATTGGCCGTTTTCCGTAATGGCGCCTTTTTTTTCGTTTTTAAAAAATGCTTTGTCAAATCATCCAAACTTTTTTAAGTCCACTGGGGCAATCTAGTGTGTTGTTTGCCCCTTGTAGCCAATCAGAGAGCACGTTTAACCAGGGGGAGGGGCTGGTAGGACGTGCTTAATGAAAACAGCGTGCACACGCCTCGTGGCTCAGTCGCACTGGGACTTTGGGAGAGGGTGGAAGGGTAGAGATTCATTGGTGTAGGCAGGCAGGAAACATTGCTGCGTCACAGCATGGCTGTGTGAAGACCAGGACAGGAGAAAAGGTGGGGTGGTCTGTGGCTGAGTTTGGTGGTGTGGGTCTTAGGTCTTTCTATTTGTTTTGTTGTTGCAAACTTGCAAAGGGCTGTCCTGTGGGTGTTTTTCCTGTTCAAAATACAACTCCTTTTGGGTAAAGAAAAGCTTGCCTTTGTGCCTTGCCTTCCTTGTGTGTGTGTCTGCTTTGAAAAAGAGTTGCATATCCCATCCAGTTCAAAATACAACTCCTTTTGGGGAAAGGAAAGCCTGCCTTTCTGCCTTGCCTTGTGTGTGTGTCTGCAGGGACGCTTTGAAAAAGAGTTGCATATCCCATCCACTTCAAAATACAACTCCTTTTGGGGAAAGGAAAGCCTGCCTTTCTGCCTTGCCTTGTGTGTGTGTCTGCAGGGACGCTTTGAAAAAGAGTTGCATATCCCATCCACTTCAAAATACAACTCCTTTTGGGGAAAGGAAAGCCTGCCTTTCTGCCTTGCCTTGTGTGTGTGTGTCTGCAGGGACGCTTTGAAAAAGAGTTGCATATCCCATCCACTTCAAAATACAACTCCTTTTGGGGAAAGAAAAGCCTGCCTTTCTGCCTTGCCTTGTGTGTGTGTGTCTGCAGGGACGCTTTGAAAAAGAGTTGCATATCCCATCCAGTTCAAAATACAACTCCTTTTGGGGAAAGGAAAGCCTGCCTTTCTGCCTTGCCTTGTGTGTGTGTCTGCAGGGACGCTTTGAAAAAGAGTTGCATATCCCATCCACTTCAAAATACAACTCCTTTTGGGGAAAGGAAAGCCTGCCTTTCTGCCTTGCCTTGTGTGTGTGTGTCTGCAGGGACGCTTTGAAAAAGAGTTGCATATCCCATCCACTTCAAAATACAACTCCTTTTGGGGAAAGAAAAGCCTGCCTTTCTGCCTTGCCTTGTGTGTGTGTGTCTGCAGGGACGCTTTGAAAAAGAGTTGCATATCCCATCCACTTCAAAATACAACTCCTTTTGGGGAAAGGAAAGCCTGCCTTTCTGCCTTGCCTTGTGTGTGTGTCTGCAGGGACGCTTTGAAAAAGAGTTGCATATCCCATCCACTTCAAAATACAACTCCTTTTGGGGAAAGGAAAGCCTGCCTTTCTGCCTTGCCTTGTGTGTGTGTCTGCAGGGACGCTTTGAAAAAGAGTTGCATATCCCATCCACTTCAAAATACAACTCCTTTTGGGGAAAGAAAAGCCTGCCTTTCTGCCTTGCCTTGTGTGTGTGTGTCTGCAGGGACGCTTTGAAAAAGAGTTGCATATCCCATCCAGTTCAAAATACAACTCCTTTTGGGGAAAGGAAAGCCTGCCTTTCTGCCTTGCCTTGTGTGTGTGTCTGCAGGGACGCTTTGAAAAAGAGTTGCATATCCCATCCTGTTCAAAATACAACTCCTTTTGGGGAAAGGAAAGCCTGCCTTTCTGCCTTGCCTTGTGTGTGTGTCTGCAGGGACGCTTTGAAAAAGAGTTGCATATCCCATCCACTTCAAAATACAACTCCTTTTGGGGAAAGGAAAGCCTGCCTTTCTGCCTTGCCTTGTGTGTGTGTCTGCAGGGACGCTTTGAAAAAGAGTTGCATATCCCATCCACTTCAAAATACAACTCCTTTTGGGGAAAGGAAAGCCTGCCTTTCTGCCTTGCCTTGTGTGTGTGTCTGCAGGGACGCTTTGAAAAAGAGTTGCATATCCCATCCACTTCAAAATACAACTCCTTTTGGGGAAAGGAAAGCCTGCCTTTCTGCCTTGCCTTGTGTGTGTGTGTCTGCAGGGACGCTTTGAAAAAGAGTTGCATATCCCATCCACTTCAAAATACAACTCCTTTTGGGGAAAGGAAAGCCTGCCTTTCTGCCTTGCCTTGTGTGTGTGTCTGCAGGGGCGCTTTGAAAAAGAGTTGCATATCCCATCCACTTCAAAATACAACTCCTTTTGGGGAAAGGAAAGCCTGCCTTTCTGCCTTGCCTTGTGTGTGTGTCTGCAGGGACGCTTTGAAAAAGAGTTGCATATCCCATCCACTTCAAAATACAACTCCTTTTGGGGAAAGGAAAGCCTGCCTTTCTGCCTTGCCTTGTGTGTGTGTCTGCAGGGACGCTTTGAAAAAGAGTTGCATATCCCATCCACTTCAAAATACAACTCCTTTTGGGGAAAGGAAAGCCTGCCTTTCTGCCTTGCCTTGTGTGTGTGTCTGCAGGGACGCTTTGAAAAAGAGTTGCATATCCCATCCACTTCAAAATACAACTCCTTTTGGGGAAAGGAAAGCCTGCCTTTCTGCCTTGCCTTGTGTGTGTGTCTGCAGGGACGCTTTGAAAAAGAGTTGCATATCCCATCCACTTCAAAATACAACTCCTTTTGGGGAAAGGAAAGCCTGCCTTTCTGCCTTGCCTTGTGTGTGTGTCTGCAGGGACGCTTTGAAAAAGAGTTGCATATCCCATCCACTTCAAAATACAACTCCTTTTGGGGAAAGGAAAGCCTGCCTTTCTGCCTTGCCTTGTGTGTGTGTGTCTGCAGGGACGCTTTGAAAAAGAGTTGCATATCCCATCCACTTCAAAATACAACTCCTTTTGGGGAAAGAAAAGCCTGCCTTTCTGCCTTGCCTTGTGTGTGTGTGTCTGCAGGGACGCTTTGAAAAAGAGTTGCATATCCCATCCACTTCAAAATACAACTCCTTTTGGGGAAAGGAAAGCCTGCCTTTCTGCCTTGCCTTGTGTGTGTGTCTGCAGGGACGCTTTGAAAAAGAGTTGCATATCCCATCCACTTCAAAATACAACTCCTTTTGGGGAAAGGAAAGCCTGCCTTTCTGCCTTGCCTTGTGTGTGTGTGTCTGCAGGGACGCTTTGAAAAAGAGTTGCATATCCCATCCACTTCAAAATACAACTCCTTTTGGGGAAAGAAAAGCCTGCCTTTCTGCCTTGCCTTGTGTGTGTGTGTCTGCAGGGACGCTTTGAAAAAGAGTTGCATATCCCATCCAGTTCAAAATACAACTCCTTTTGGGGAAAGGAAAGCCTGCCTTTCTGCCTTGCCTTGTGTGTGTGTCTGCAGGGACGCTTTGAAAAAGAGTTGCATATCCCATCCACTTCAAAATACAACTCCTTTTGGGGAAAGAAAAGCCTGCCTTTCTGCCTTGCCTTGTGTGTGTGTCTGCAGGGACGCTTTGAAAAAGAGTTGCATATCCCATCCACTTCAAAATACAACTCCTTTTGGGGAAAGGAAAGCCTGCCTTTCTGCCTTGCCTTGTGTGTGTGTCTGCAGGGACGCTTTGAAAAAGAGTTGCATATCCCATCCACTTCAAAATACAACTCCTTTTGGGGAAAGGAAAGCCTGCCTTTCTGCCTTGCCTTGTGTGTGTGTCTGCAGGGACGCTTTGAAAAAGAGTTGCATATCCCATCCACTTCAAAATACAACTCCTTTTGGGGAAAGGAAAGCCTGCCTTTCTGCCTTGCCTTGTGTGTGTGTCTGCAGGGACGCTTTGAAAAAGAGTTGCATATCCCATCCACTTCAAAATACAACTCCTTTTGGGGAAAGGAAAGCCTGCCTTTCTGCCTTGCCTTGTGTGTGTGTGTCTGCAGGGACGCTTTGAAAAAGAGTTGCATATCCCATCCACTTCAAAATACAACTCCTTTTGGGGAAAGGAAAGCCTGCCTTTCTGCCTTGCCTTGTGTGTGTGTCTGCAGGGACGCTTTGAAAAAGAGTTGCATATCCCATCCACTTCAAAATACAACTCCTTTTGGGGAAAGGAAAGCCTGCCTTTCTGCCTTGCCTTGTGTGTGTGTCTGCAGGGACGCTTTGAAAAAGAGTTGCATATCCCATCCACTTCAAAATACAACTCCTTTTGGGGAAAGGAAAGCCTGCCTTTCTGCCTTGCCTTGTGTGTGTGTGTCTGCAGGGACGCTTTGAAAAAGAGTTGCATATCCCATCCACTTCAAAATACAACTCCTTTTGGGGAAAGGAAAGCCTGCCTTTCTGCCTTGCCTTGTGTGTGTGTCTGCAGGGACGCTTTGAAAAAGAGTTGCATATCCCATCCACTTCAAAATACAACTCCTTTTGGGGAAAGGAAAGCCTGCCTTTCTGCCTTGCCTTGTGTGTGTGTCTGCAGGGACGCTTTGAAAAAGAGTTGCATATCCCATCCACTTCAAAATACAACTCCTTTTGGGGAAAGGAAAGCCTGCCTTTCTGCCTTGCCTTGTGTGTGTGTCTGCAGGGACGCTTTGAAAAAGAGTTGCATATCCCATCCACTTCAAAATACAACTCCTTTTGGGGAAAGGAAAGCCTGCCTTTCAGCCTTGCCTTGTGTGTGTGTCTGCAGGGACGCTTTGAAAAAGAGTTGCATATCCCATCCACTTCAAAATACAACTCCTTTTGGGGAAAGGAAAGCCTGCCTTTCTGCCTTGCCTTGTGTGTGTGTCTGCAGGGACGCTTTGAAAAAGAGTTGCATATCCCATCCACTTCAAAATACAACTCCTTTTGGGGAAAGGAAAGCCTGCCTTTCTGCCTTGCCTTGTGTGTGTGTCTGCAGGGACGCTTTGAAAAAGAGTTGCATATCCCATCCACTTCAAAATACAACTCCTTTTGGGGAAAGGAAAGCCTGCCTTTCTGCCTTGCCTTGTGTGTGTGTCTGCAGGGACGCTTTGAAAAAGAGTTGCATATCCCATCCACTTCAAAATACAACTCCTTTTGGGGAAAGGAAAGCCTGCCTTTCTGCCTTGCCTTGTGTGTGTGTCTGCAGGGACGCTTTGAAAAAGAGTTGCATATCCCATCCACTTCAAAATACAACTCCTTTTGGGGAAAGGAAAGCCTGCCTTTCTGCCTTGCCTTGTGTGTGTGTGTCTGCAGGGACGCTTTGAAAAAGAGTTGCATATCCCATCCACTTCAAAATACAACTCCTTTTGGGGAAAGGAAAGCCTGCCTTTCTGCCTTGCCTTGTGTGTGTGTGTCTGCAGGGACGCTTTGAAAAAGAGTTGCATATCCCATCCACTTCAAAATACAACTCCTTTTGGGGAAAGGAAAGCCTGCCTTTCTGCCTTGCCTTGTGTGTGTGTCTGCAGGGACGCTTTGAAAAAGAGTTGCATATCCCATCCACTTCAAAATACAACTCCTTTTGGGGAAAGGAAAGCCTGCCTTTCTGCCTTGCCTTGTGTGTGTGTCTGCAGGGACGCTTTGAAAAAGAGTTGCATATCCCATCCACTTCAAAATACAACTCCTTTTGGGGAAAGGAAAGCCTGCCTTTCTGCCTTGCCTTGTGTGTGTGTCTGCAGGGACGCTTTGAAAAAGAGTTGCATATCCCATCCACTTCAAAATACAACTCCTTTTGGGGAAAGGAAAGCCTGCCTTTCTGCCTTGCCTTGTGTGTGTGTCTGCAGGGACGCTTTGAAAAAGAGTTGCATATCCCATCCACTTCAAAATACAACTCCTTTTGGGGAAAGGAAAGCCTGCCTTTCTGCCTTGCCTTGTGTGTGTGTGTCTGCAGGGACGCTTTGAAAAAGAGTTGCATATCCCATCCACTTCAAAATACAACTCCTTTTGGGGAAAGGAAAGCCTGCCTTTCTGCCTTGCCTTGTGTGTGTGTCTGCAGGGACGCTTTGAAAAAGAGTTGCATATCCCATCCACTTCAAAATACAACTCCTTTTGGGGAAAGAAAAGCCTGCCTTTCAGCCTTGCCTTGTGTGTGTGTCTGCAGGGACGCTTTGAAAAAGAGTTGCATATCCCATCCACTTCAAAATACAACTCCTTTTGGGGAAAGGAAAGCCTGCCTTTCTGCCTTGCCTTGTGTGTGTGTCTGCAGGGACGCTTTGAAAAAGAGTTGCATATCCCATCCACTTCAAAATACAACTCCTTTTGGGGAAAGGAAAGCCTGCCTTTCTGCCTTGCCTTGTGTGTGTGTGTCTGCAGGGACGCTTTGAAAAAGAGTTGCATATCCCATCCACTTCAAAATACAACTCCTTTTGGGGAAAGGAAAGCCTGCCTTTCTGCCTTGCCTTGTGTGTGTGTCTGCAGGGACGCTTTGAAAAAGAGTTGCATATCCCATCCACTTCAAAATACAACTCCTTTTGGGGAAAGAAAAGCCTGCCTTTCAGCCTTGCCTTGTGTGTGTGTCTGCAGGGACGCTTTGAAAAAGAGTTGCATATCCCATCCACTTCAAAATACAACTCCTTTTGGGGAAAGGAAAGCCTGCCTTTCTGCCTTGCCTTGTGTGTGTGTCTGCAGGGACGCTTTGAAAAAGAGTTGCATATCCCATCCACTTCAAAATACAACTCCTTTTGGGGAAAGGAAAGCCTGCCTTTCTGCCTTGCCTTGTGTGTGTGTCTGCAGGGACGCTTTGAAAAAGAGTTGCATATCCCATCCACTTCAAAATACAACTCCTTTTGGGGAAAGAAAAGCCTGCCTTTCTGCCTTGCCTTGTGTGTGTGTCTGCAGGGACGCTTTGAAAAAGAGTTGCATATCCCATCCACTTCAAAATACAACTCCTTTTGGGGAAAGGAAAGCCTGCCTTTCTGCCTTGCCTTGTGTGTGTGTCTGCAGGGACGCTTTGAAAAAGAGTTGCATATCCCATCCACTTCAAAATACAACTCCTTTTGGGGAAAGGAAAGCCTGCCTTTCTGCCTTGCCTTGTGTGTGTGTCTGCAGGGACGCTTTGAAAAAGAGTTGCATATCCCATCCACTTCAAAATACAACTCCTTTTGGGGAAAGGAAAGCCTGCCTTTCTGCCTTGCCTTGTGTGTGTGTGTCTGCAGGGACGCTTTGAAAAAGAGTTGCATATCCCATCCACTTCAAAATACAACTCCTTTTGGGGAAAGGAAAGCCTGCCTTTCTGCCTTGCCTTGTGTGTGTGTGTCTGCAGGGACGCTTTGAAAAAGAGTTGCATATCCCATCCACTTCAAAATACAACTCCTTTTGGGGAAAGGAAAGCCTGCCTTTCTGCCTTGCCTTGTGTGTGTGTCTGCAGGGACGCTTTGAAAAAGAGTTGCATATCCCATCCACTTCAAAATACAACTCCTTTTGGGGAAAGGAAAGCCTGCCTTTCTGCCTTGCCTTGTGTGTGTGTCTGCAGGGACGCTTTGAAAAAGAGTTGCATATCCCATCCACTTCAAAATACAACTCCTTTTGGGGAAAGGAAAGCCTGCCTTTCTGCCTTGCCTTGTGTGTGTGTCTGCAGGGACGCTTTGAAAAAGAGTTGCATATCCCATCCACTTCAAAATACAACTCCTTTTGGGGAAAGGAAAGCCTGCCTTTCTGCCTTGCCTTGTGTGTGTGTCTGCAGGGACGCTTTGAAAAAGAGTTGCATATCCCATCCACTTCAAAATACAACTCCTTTTGGGGAAAGGAAAGCCTGCCTTTCTGCCTTGCCTTGTGTGTGTGTCTGCAGGGACGCTTTGAAAAAGAGTTGCATATCCCATCCACTTCAAAATACAACTCCTTTTGGGGAAAGGAAAGCCTGCCTTTCTGCCTTGCCTTGTGTGTGTGTGTCTGCAGGGACGCTTTGAAAAAGAGTTGCATATCCCATCCACTTCAAAATACAACTCCTTTTGGGGAAAGGAAAGCCTGCCTTTCTGCCTTGCCTTGTGTGTGTGTGTCTGCAGGGACGCTTTGAAAAAGAGTTGCATATCCCATCCACTTCAAAATACAACTCCTTTTGGGGAAAGGAAAGCCTGCCTTTCTGCCTTGCCTTGTGTGTGTGTCTGCAGGGACGCTTTGAAAAAGAGTTGCATATCCCATCCACTTCAAAATACAACTCCTTTTGGGGAAAGGAAAGCCTGCCTTTCTGCCTTGCCTTGTGTGTGTGTCTGCAGGGACGCTTTGAAAAAGAGTTGCATATCCCATCCACTTCAAAATACAACTCCTTTTGGGGAAAGGAAAGCCTGCCTTTCTGCCTTGCCTTGTGTGTGTGTCTGCAGGGACGCTTTGAAAAAGAGTTGCATATCCCATCCACTTCAAAATACAACTCCTTTTGGGGAAAGGAAAGCCTGCCTTTCTGCCTTGCCTTGTGTGTGTGTCTGCAGGGACGCTTTGAAAAAGAGTTGCATATCCCATCCACTTCAAAATACAACTCCTTTTGGGGAAAGAAAAGCCTGCCTTTCAGCCTTGCCTTGTGTGTGTGTCTGCAGGGACGCTTTGAAAAAGAGTTGCATATCCCATCCACTTCAAAATACAACTCCTTTTGGGGAAAGGAAAGCCTGCCTTTCTGCCTTGCCTTGTGTGTGTGTCTGCAGGGACGCTTTGAAAAAGAGTTGCATATCCCATCCACTTCAAAATACAACTCCTTTTGGGGAAAGGAAAGCCTGCCTTTCTGCCTTGCCTTGTGTGTGTGTCTGCAGGGACGCTTTGAAAAAGAGTTGCATATCCCATCCACTTCAAAATACAACTCCTTTTGGGGAAAGGAAAGCCTGCCTTTCTGCCTTGCCTTGTGTGTGTGTCTGCAGGGACGCTTTGAAAAAGAGTTGCATATCCCATCCACTTCAAAATACAACTCCTTTTGGGGAAAGGAAAGCCTGCCTTTCTGCCTTGCCTTGTGTGTGTGTCTGCAGGGACGCTTTGAAAAAGAGTTGCATATCCCATCCACTTCAAAATACAACTCCTTTTGGGGAAAGGAAAGCCTGCCTTTCTGCCTTGCCTTGTGTGTGTGTCTGCAGGGACGCTTTGAAAAAGAGTTGCATATCCCATCCACTTCAAAATACAACTCCTTTTGGGGAAAGGAAAGCCTGCCTTTCTGCCTTGCCTTGTGTGTGTGTCTGCAGGGACGCTTTGAAAAAGAGTTGCATATCCCATCCACTTCAAAATACAACTCCTTTTGGGGAAAGGAAAGCCTGCCTTTCTGCCTTGCCTTGTGTGTGTGTGTCTGCAGGGACGCTTTGAAAAAGAGTTGCATATCCCATCCACTTCAAAATACAACTCCTTTTGGGGAAAGGAAAGCCTGCCTTTCTGCCTTGCCTTGTGTGTGTGTGTCTGCAGGGACGCTTTGAAAAAGAGTTGCATATCCCATCCACTTCAAAATACAACTCCTTTTGGGGAAAGAAAAGCCTGCCTTTCTGCCTTGCCTTGTGTGTGTGTGTCTGCAGGGACGCTTTGAAAAAGAGTTGCATATCCCATCCTGTTCAAAATACAACTCCTTTTGGGGAAAGGAAAGCCTGCCTTTCTGCCTTGCCTTGTGTGTGTGTCTGCAGGGACGCTTTGAAAAAGAGTTGCATATCCCATCCACTTCAAAATACAACTCCTTTTGGGGAAAGGAAAGCCTGCCTTTCTGCCTTGCCTTGTGTGTGTGTCTGCAGGGACGCTTTGAAAAAGAGTTGCATATCCCATCCACTTCAAAATACAACTCCTTTTGGGGAAAGGAAAGCCTGCCTTTCTGCCTTGCCTTGTGTGTGTGTGTCTGCAGGGACGCTTTGAAAAAGAGTTGCATATCCCATCCACTTCAAAATACAACTCCTTTTGGGGAAAGAAAAGCCTGCCTTTCTGCCTTGCCTTGTGTGTGTGTCTGCAGGGGCGCTTTGAAAAAGAGTTGCATATCCCATCCTGTTCAAAATACAACTCCTTTTGGGGAAAGAAAAGCTTGCCTTTCTGCCTTGCCTTGTGTGTGTGTCTGCCAGGGACGCTTCCTGATTTTCCCAAGACAACTTTGGGAAAGAGTTGCATATCCCATACTTTCCTGTAGAACTGGAAAGTACAGGTATCCCCTTGTAAATAAATAAAACTAACTAAATGTTATAGACTACGCTTTTGCAACAGTACATTGGCCAGAATATAACACGTTGCCAATCAAGATTCAACAAATATTTCCCACCAGTAACACAACACCTAACCATCATCCCTTCTGTTACCTGAAAACACTCCCCTTGACGTGAAGCGCTCAGCTGTACGCGGGTCTGGGGGAGCAAGTCCTAGTAGTGGTCAAGCCACGGCCAGGACACTGTGGGGGGCCAAAAAAGTTAAGGTGGGTCCCATACGTCTGGAACGCCGAACTATGGGAGTGGGTGGACTTGATGAAGAACCAGGCTGTTCTAATGCAGACAGTTCACAGGCATCCACCCGGAGCCGGCTGTCGCATGGAGCTGAGACAACTGGACGATCATTGGAACATACAGGTGTTGCCGTCCTGGAACTACAGGTGGTGGATAGTGAGGATATAGATAACCCCACCCCTCCACCCGCTACTGACAGTGAGGAGGAGGTAGAGGAGGTACTACCATCAAAACGTAGACTTCCTCATGCTGCTGAAAGGGTGCCCACGACTCCCATCTCTGAGGGCGTCGCCACAGTGGCTGTGGGGAGGCCAAGGTCATTTATTTGGGACCATTTCCATGTCCACTCTCAGAGTTCTACTTTGGCAGTTTGTAGACACTGTGGGGCAAATATCAGCAGAGGCAGAGACACGAGACATCTTGCGACCTCGGGGTTGAGCTCTCACATGAAGCGACACCATCCCTCCATTTCGCTGGGAGGGGGAACTGCAAGCCCTTCCAGTGGCAGCCTTAGCACGCAAAGTTCACCAGGTGAAGATAGTGGAAGGCGGACACAGTCCACCATGGAGGATTGGGCCATTCCATTACCCAGAAAGAAAACGGGGGAAACATTGCTCACACCCCAGCAGATAACCCAAACTGTGGGAGAGATGATTGCCCTAGATCACCATCCCTTCCGCCTGGTAGAACAAGAAGGCTTTGTACGCCTTATGAAACGACTGTGCCCCCGCTACAAAATCCCCTCCCGTCACACCTTTTCCAGAAAAGTAATCCCCGGCTTGTACGAGGGCTGTAAGGAACGCATTATCCAGATGTTGCGTAGCGCCATGGGAGGACACATCCATTTTACCTCTGATATTTGGTCAAGCTTGGGAGGAGGCCACTCCTACCTCTCTCTCACGGCACATTGGTGGGAGAAGGAAGGCACTATGGATACATCCCATCGTTGGGCACTCCTCGCATTGGAGGTAGTTGATCGTGATCACAAGGCAGAGACCATCTGCAACTATCTGGAAAACATGATGGGGGAATGGATGCAGTGTAGGCCGGAAGAAATGAGGAGGGGCTTTATGGTGACGGACGCAGGGAAAAATATGATCAAAGCGGTTGAAAGTGCCGGGTTTCAGAATGTGTCCTGCATGGCCCACTTGCTTCACAATACCGTCAAGGAAGGTTTAAAGAGCCAGGAAGAGCAGTCGGGCAGCAACACAAACATCTCCCTGCTGATCGAGCGCTGTAGAAAGATCGCGGGCTACTTCCACCGGAGCATCAAGGCAGCCCGGCAGCTGAGAGACAGGCAGAGCCTTGAAGGCCTCCCGCAGCACAAGCTGCTCCAGGACGTCTCGACTCGGTGGAATTCAACCTTAAAAATGCTCGAACGCATGGTCGAGCAGCAGAAGGCGGTACACGGCATCTCCCTCACTTTGGTTGCGCCTGTTAGCAAGCTTGTTCCAACTAAGCAAGAGTGGGACACCATCTCCCAGCTAGTAGACGTACTAAAGCCATTCAAACATGCCACTGAGACACTTTCGGAATCAAAAGCTCTTCTGAGCCAGGCAGTGCCCATGGTCTTGAGGCTAAGGAGGCACCTAGAAAGGCTTGGGGCCGGTCGAACAATTGACTCCCTGGCTGGACCGCTGACACCGCCGGTCCAGGAGGTGGTGAGGAGGTTGTCCTTTGCTGTACGGAAACGGCTAGAGCCACTTCTTTCCAGCAAGGTCCATATGCTGGCGGCCTTGTGTGATCCACGGCTAAAGTACAACGTCTGCCCAAAAGACTTTACCATGTGGAAGGCCCAACTTGTTGACCTTGTGAGGGAGGTCTTTGCTGCCAGGGTGGAGGAGACGGGCACAGCGGCCCCTCTTCCAGAACTGCCTGTCACCCCAAGCACTAGCGCTAGTGGCGAGACGGAAAGTCCCGCGGAGCCGGTAGGGGGTTGCCGTAGGGATACGGATCTCCAGCCGCGAACAGGAAACGTTTTCTTTGCAGAGACGGTGGCCATACTTGCCTGCTCTGAAGAATCCTCTTTGCTGGCTTCTGCTCAAAAGGTAGACTCGGCCGAATGCTCGGTCAACAGGTACTTTGAGGAGCCTCCGGAGATAATTTCTTGTGATCCATTGTCCTATTGGGCTTCACGCGAACACATGTGGCCGGATCTGTCGCACGTAGCCCGCCAGTTCCTCAGCTGTCCTCCCACCAGCGTCCAGAGCGAAAGGGTCTTCAGCATAGCGGGAGATGTAGTCACGCCCCACCGCAGCTTGCTGGACCCTCAAACAGTTGAGAAACTTGTTTTCCTGAAGGCCAACCTTCCTGTGTTGAATTTCCCAGATTTGGATTTTGAGACCGACTGCTCCTAGAGCAACAGTTCTCCTCCTTTAACCAACTCTGCTTCAGAGTAACTTTGGCCAATTTTTTTGGGCGTCCGGGCGGGGGGGTGGCCCCTTTGGACTCTGTCCAACAACTCTCTCCTCTATCCTACAATGCTTTCCTCTCTCTTTTCCCTTCCTTTCTCCTCTTTTTCATCACTCGACGTTGCCCCACTGACGTTTTTGGGTTCATCCATCTCAAGGGGCCGTTTCACGAATCATGTAATCATGGAATCATAGAAAAGTAGAGTTGGAATAGAACTCATGGGCCATCGAGTTCTCCCCCAAGAAAGACGCAGGAAGTATCATTCAAAGCATCCCCGACAGATGGCCATCGAGCCTATGCTTAAAAGCTTCAAAAGAAGGGGCCTACAACACAGTCCGGGGGAGACAGTTCCACTCCCGAACAACCATCGCGGAGAGAAGTACTATCTTTCATTTGTCCCTGTTGAACTTAATATACTTTTGGCCCATCTCTGTATTCGGAAGTTACAAAACGTTTTCTCTCATGTAATACTGGCTCTGTAGAGGTTGAAGGATATTCTGTGGAAAATTAGACCATAAAAGCCAAGGTAGATAATGCTTCCTCTTTGTGTTCTGTTCGGATTTCATTCAATTCCCTTTTTATTTGGGGGCGGGGGAAATATTACCATCACGAGCCATGACTGTTTGGTCTTCTACAGATCCTCGCAGCTCCTGTACAGAAAGAGCACTGTTATATTTGATGTGGATACTTCAGATAATCATTTCAGGTGTAGGAATACGCCAGACTCTCACTTTACAGAGGTATACTATCTGTCCATCTGAACCTTTGAGGATGTCTTTATCCACTGGAATTAATACACCTCGACTTGGGACAGAACTTCTCTAAATTGTCATCTTTCAGTGTCCCATTGTCTAGAGCGGGTGTGGTTGCCGCAGTGGTCATGGGACGGCCGCCTTTGGGTCCCCTAGCCCTCTGCCCGCTTACGCGGAGGGTGCCTTTATAACTCGGAGGGGGGAATCATCAAAGACAGTGGTACTCCTCCGCCTTTGCCAGCATTTCTCCAAATGGTTGTCTAGTGTCCCTTCTCCTTTATATGCCGTGGTCTACGCTGTGGTCGTTAAACGGCCGCTTTTGGGTACCCTCCCCCTTTGACCTGGCACGCAGAGGGTGCCGTTCCCCCTTCAGGACGTGTGCCTTGCGGCTGCTTTAGAAGTTTGGGCGCAGGTTACGCCGAGTGGGAATTGCCTTTTGCTGGCTTGTTGGGAAAACGATAGAAGAGGTACACGGCCTTCCCCTTGGGTGGTGGGGTGTTGCTGTGGGTAGAGGCTTAAATCGCAAAAACAAAGAACTTTGTGGGAGGGCCGTGCCGAATTCTCCGGGATGCATGCCGGCCAACTGTGGCCGGCTGGCTCAGGGTGGGGTCTTTGCTGCCCTTTGTTTTTTCCCCTTACTTTTCTTTTCTTTTTGCTGCCTCTCGGACTACGTGACGCCAGACTCTAGAGGTATATGCCCTTCCCCCTTCAGGGCGTGTTCCTTTGCGGCTGCTTGCAATGTGTGGGCGCAGGTTACCCAGAGTGGGAACAGCCTTTTGCTGGCTTGTTGGCAGGACGATAGAAGAGGTACACGGCCTTCCCCTGGGGTGGTGGAGTGTTGCTGTGGGTAGAGGCTTAAATCGCAAAAACAAAAAACTTTGTGGGAGGGCCGTGCCGAGTTCTCCGGGATGCATGCCGGCCAACTGTGGCCGGCTGGCTCAGGGTGGGGTCTTTGCTGCCCTTTGTTTTTTCCCCTTACTTTTCTTTTCTTTTTGCTGCCTCTCGGACTACGTGACGCCAGACTCTAGAGGTATATGCCCTTCCCCCTTCAGGGCGTGTTCCTTTGCGGCTGCTTGCAATGTGTGGGCGCAGGTTACCCAGAGTGGGAACAGCCTTTTGCTGGCTTGTTGGCAGGACGATAGAAGAGGTACACGGCCTTCCCCTGGGGTGGTGGAGTGTTGCTGTGGGTAGAGGTTTAAGTCACAAAAACAAAAAACTTTGTGGGAGGGCCGTGCCGAATTCTCCGGGATGCATGCCGGTCAACTGTGGCCGGCTGGCTCAGGGTGGGGTCTTTGCTGCCCTTTGTTTTTTCCCCTTACTTTTCTTTTCTTTTTGCTGCCTCTCGGACTACGTGACGCCAGACTCTAGAGGTATATGCCCTTCCCCCTTCAGGGCGTGTTCCTTTGCGGCTGCTTGCAATGTGTGGGCGCAGGTTACCCAGAGTGGGAACAGCCTTTTGCTGGCTTGTTGGCAGGACGATAGAAGAGGTACACGGCCTTCCCCTGGGGTGGTGGAGTGTTGCTGTGGGTAGAGGCTTAAGTCGGAAAAAAAAAAAACTTTGTGGGAGGGCCGTGCCGAATTCTCCGGGATGCATGCCGGTCAACTGTGGCCGGCTGGCTCAGGGTGGGGTCTTTGCTGCCCTTTGTTTTTTCCCCTTACTTTTCTTTTCTTTTTGCTGCCTCTCGGACTACGTGACGCCAGAGTCTAGAGGTATATGCAATTCCCCCTTCAGGGCGTGTTCCTTTGCGGCTGCTTGCAATGTGTGGGCGCAGGTTACCCAGAGTGGGAACTGCCTTTTGCTGGCCTTTGGGTAAAACGATAGAAGAGGGTGGAATGATCAAAGACAGTGTTACAGTCTCCCATCACCCTGAGAGGTTGTGATTGACGCTGTTGCTGCGGAAAGGCCGCCTTTGGTTCCCCTTGCCCACTGTCCGCGCACACGGACGTTGCCGATTGCCCGTCAGGGCGTGTGCCTTTGCGGCTGCTTTCAAGGTGTTGGCAGAACGTTTCGCCGAGTGGTAAATGTTTTTTGCTGGCCTGTGGGTAAAACAATAGAAGAGGGTGGAATGATCAAAGACAGTGTTACAGTCTCCCATCACCCTGAGAGGTTGTGATTGACGCTGTTGCTGCGGAAAGGCCGCCTTTGGTTCCCCTTGCCCACTGTCCGCGCACACGGACGTTGCCGATTGCCCGTCAGGGCGTGTGCCTTTGCGGCTGCTTTCAAGGAGTGGGCGCAAGTTCCGTCTCGTGGAAACTGTTTCTTGCTGGTCTGTTGGTAATAACGAGGGTGGAGTGATCACAGACTGTGGGACAGTGTCCCATTCACCTTAAAAGGAAGTGTACTCAACGATGTGGCGGCAGAACGGCCGCCTTTGGTTCCCCTTGCCCACTGTCCGCGCACACGGACGTTGCCGATTGCCCGTCAGGGCGTGTGCCTTTGCGGCTGATTTCACGGAGTGGGCGCAAGTTCCGTCTCGTGGAAACTGTTTCTTGCTGGTCTGTTGGTAATAACGAGGGTGGAGTGATCACAGACTGTGGGACAGTGTCCCATTCACCTTAAAAGGAAGTGTACTCAACGATGTGGCGGCAGAACGGCCGCCTTTGGTTCCCCTTGCCCACTGTCCGCGCACACGGACGTTGCCGATTGCCCGTCAGGGCGTGTGCCTTTGCGGCTGATTTCACGGAGTGGGCGCAAGTTCCGTCTCGTGGAAACTGTTTCTTGCTGTTCCCCTCGCCCTCTGGCCGCGCACGCGGAATCACTGAAAGAAGTGGGACACCTTGGCCTTTACCACTTCTCAAAATTGTCTTCTTTTACTGTACCATTGCCTTGTGCGGGTGTAGTCGAGAGCATGTGATGATAATCTTACGCAGAGTAAGAAGTAGAGAATCAATCCACTCAGAATCTCTTATGCTATTAAAAACAATTACTTAATAATGCCTTCATGTTTCCTTTGGAATCCACATTTCTGCTTTGTTTCTACTTTGAATTACTTTCTACTACATTACACACTATATCTTTCATAATTGTACTTCCTCAAGTTTACTTAAACTGTATGTATACCAACCAACTGAAGTCATTTCCCTCTATCCAGGTCATCTGCAGGAGAACTTTAATAACCCCTGAAGAACACACTAGTCTTACCTGCAGTGGAACTGCATGGAAACATGTGCCTAACATCAGAGCCTTAAAACCTTCCCCCTCCAAAAAGCATTATAGGTCTGTGTGGTCGTTTGTAGCC
Organism: Anolis carolinensis; assembly: GCF_035594765.1. Lineage (NCBI taxonomy): Eukaryota > Metazoa > Chordata > Lepidosauria > Squamata > Anolidae > Anolis > Anolis carolinensis. The sequence continues at coordinate 299,252,917 of NC_085842.1, forward strand.
TATTTAAGAATAGCTTGACAGGCCAATAGTATTTCGCACTGTATAGTTTTTTAACTGTCAAACTACCTCCTCTTCAGTCCTCGGACTCGAGCCGTGTTTTTACACCACTGTTTTTTAAGCTGGTAATGCTGTATGCTGACTGTGACTTCAGTTATATCTTATGTCTTATTGACCCAACATGAACACAGAAGAGTCTCACTGATCAAAGCCAAACGGGCCTACCACTGCTGAAATAAGCAGATTTCTTGGATTGGACTTGTTGAAGAAAAGCATATAACACATCATATCAGGTTATTATTATCCAAATAAAGCACCATAAATGCATGTTATACAACCAAGGAGACATAAGAAGTCGTTCTATATGCTGAAATGATATGTTGCTATTGCTTACTTTATGAATTTAGCTGCAAAATATCACAATATAATGGAATCATTGACTACAGAAATGGCTAGATTTTTCCAGAGGCTAGACGGTTTGCTGTTATGGAGTGTATCTTTGTGTCATGGGTTGTGGTGTGTGGGCGTGGGGCCGGCCAACGGTGGCCGGCCCCCCGGGTCTGATGGGCTTGGGCCCACATTTTGAAAGCAGACGTGAAGAAAGCATGCCCTTCCCCCTCTGGGTTCAGCGGTGTGGGCGTGGGGCCGGCCAACGGTGGCCGGCCCCCCGGGTCTGATGGGCTTGGGCCCACGTTTTGAAAGCAGACGTGAAGAAAGCATGCCCTTCCCCCTCTGGGTTCAGCGGTGTGGGCGTGGGGCCGGCCAACGGTGGCCGGCCCCCCGGGTCTGAGGGGCTTGGGCCCACATTTTGCAAGCAGACGTGAAGAAAGCATGCCCTTCCCCCTGTGGGTCCAGCGGTGTGGGCGTGGGGCCGGCCAACGGTGGCCGGCCCCCCGGGTCTGAGGGGCTTGGGCCCACATTTTGCAATCAGACGTGAAGAAAGCCTGCCCTTCCCCGTGGGTTGCGGCGTGTGGGCGTGGGGCCGGCCAACGGTGGTCGGCCCCCCGGGTCTGAGGGGCTTGGGCCCACATTTTGCAAGCAGACGTGAAGAAAGCATGCCCTTCCCCCTGTGGGTCCAGCGGTGTGGGCGTGGGGCCGGCCAACGGTGGCCGGCCCCCCGGGTCTGAGGGGCTTGGGCCCACATTTTGCAATCAGACGTGAAGAAAGCCTGCCCTTCCCCGTGGGTTGCGGCGTGTGGGCGTGGGGCCGGCCAACGGTGGCCGGCCCCCCGGTTCTGAGGGGCTTGGGCCCACATTTTGCAAGCAGACGTGAAGAAAGCATGCCCTTCCCCCTGTGGGTCCAGCGGTGTGGGCGTGGGGCCGGCCAACGGTGGCCGGCCCCCCGGGTCTGAGGGGCTTGGGCCCACATTTTGCAATCAGACGTGAAGAAAGCCTGCCCTTCCCCGTGGGTTGCGGCGTGTGGGCGTGGGGCCGGCCAACGGTGGCCGGCCCCCCGGTTCTGAGGGGCTTGGGCCCACATTTTGCAAGCAGACGTGAAGAAAGCCTGCCCTTCCCCGTGGGTTGCGGCGTGTGGGCGTGGGGCCGGCCAACGGTGGCCGGCCCCCCGGGTCTGAGGGGCTTGGGCCCACATTTCCTTTTTTTTGGTCTTCTCTCTCTTTCTCTGGGAAGGGTGCCGGCCAACGGTGGCCGGCCTAGTATTTTAAAGTGTGGGCCTTTTTGGCGGTGGCTTTTTCTGTCTTTTCTTTGGTCTTTGCTGCCTCTCGGCCTACGTGGCCGAGTTTCCCCGATGTACCGCCTCTCTCTTCTCTCGCCGGCTGTCGTTCTTTAGCCCTTTATGCTATTTTGCACAGAAGCCTCCTTTGGGGCGGTGTCCTCTGGTTTTTTTTCTCTCTCTCTCTCTCTCTCAGGGATGCGTGCCGGCAAACAGTGGCCGGCCCGGCTTAATGTATGGGCCTTGTCGCCTGTGGCTTTTTTCTTTCTTTTCTTTTCTTTTCTTTTCTTTTTGCTGCCTCTCGGCCTACGTGGCCGAGTTTCCCCCGATGCACCGCCTCTCTCTTCTCTCTCGGCTGTCGTTCTTTACCCCTTTATGCGAGTTTGCACCGAAGCCTCCTTTGGGCCGGCGGCCCCTCTTTCTTCCTGTCTGGGAATCGTGCCGGCCAACGGTGGCCGGCCTAGTATTTTATAGTGTGGGCCTTTTTGGCGGTGGCTTTTTCTGTCTTTTCTTTGGTCTTTGCTGCCTCTCGGCCTACGTGGCCGAGTTTCCCCGATGTACCGCCTCTCTCTTCTCTCGCCGGCTGTCGTTCTTTAGCCCTTTATGCTATTTTGCACAGAAGCCTCCTTTGGGGCGGTGTCCTCTGGTTTTTTTTCTCTCTCTCTCTCTCTCTCAGGGATGCGTGCCGGCAAACAGTGGCCGGCCCGGCTTAATGTATGGGCCTTGTCGCCTGTGGCTTTTTTCTTTCTTTTCTTTTCTTTTCTTTTCTTTTTGCTGCCTCTCGGCCTACGTGGTCGGGTTTCCCACGATGCACCGCCTCTCTCTTCTCTCGCCGGCTGTCTTTCTTTACCCCTTTATGCGATTTTGCACAGAAGCCTCCTTTGGGGCGGCGGCCCCTCTTTCTTCCTCACAGGGAAGCGTGCCGGCCAACGGTGGCACGCCTAGTATTTCAACGTGTGGGCCTTGTCGTCCTACGTGGTCGACGTGTTTCCCACGATGCACCGCCTCTGTCTTCTCTCGCGGCTGTCGTTCTTTACCCCTTGGTGCAATCTTGCACAGAACCCTTCTTTGGGGCGGCGGCCTCTATTTCTTCCAGTCAGGGAAGCTTGCCGGCCAACGATGGCCGGCCTAGTATTTCAGTGTGTGGGCCTTGCCGGATGTGGCTTATTCTTTCTTTTCTTTTATTTTCATGAAATCAGCGGGGGAGGATGGGCGGGTTGTGTTTCCACAGAACACCACTCAAAGAAACAGTTAGCGGTATCCTATACTGTTCTAAATTGCTCGACAACATAATGATAGAATCATAGAAACATGGCACCAAACATCATATAATCATAAAGCTAGAAGAGACCATCCAGTCCAACGCCATTCTGCCATGCAAAAACAATATACAGTAGAGTCTCACTCATCCAACACTCGCTTATCCAATGTTCTGGATTATCCAACTTATTTTTGTAGTCAATGTTTTCAATATATTGTGATATTTTGTTGCTAAATTCGTAATTACTACGTAATATTACTGCGTATTGAACTACCTTTTCTGTCTAATTTGCTGTTAAACAAGATTTTTTGGGGCTTAATTTGTAAAATAACCTAATTTGCTGTTCAAAAGGCTTTTCCTTAATGTCTCCTTATCATCCAACATATTTGCTTATCCAACGTTCTGCTGGCCCGTTAATGTTGGATAAGCGAGACTCTACTGTATCCAGAAATATCTGGTGCTGTAACCGATATATCATTTACCGTCCCGGAATACTAGCCAGATGGCCCATGAATGGTCACAAAAGTCATAGAAATATGGTCACAGAAGTCATGGAATAATAGAAACATGGTCCCTAAAGTCATAGACTCAAAGAACCAAGTAACAGAATCATCCCAAAAGTCCTAGAATCCTAAAATGATAGAATCATAGAGTCATGGCGCCAAACATCATAGAATCATAAAGGTAGAAGAGACCATCCAGTCCAATGCTATTCTGCCATGCAAAAGCAATATAACACTCTTGCAGGCTTCATCATTACTGGATCCGTCCTTCAGGACTTTTGCAAACGTTGGATGTGCAATGTTGCTATTTCATCCAAGGCAGAAATTCAACTCATTCTTGGATGGACAAACAGAACCACAACTGCTAACGTTCCCTTAAGGCAGTGTTTCTCAACCTGTGGATCTCCAGGTGTTTTTACCTACAAGTCCCAGAAATCCCAGCCATTTTACCAGCTGTTAGGATTTCTGGGAGTTGAAGGCCAAAACATCTGGGGACCCACAAGTCGAGAACCACTGCCTCAAGGGAGAAACTGTGGCATTACCTCCGAAGTGAAAAAATTGGAAAAACCAAACTCTTCCTTGAAAAGCTGTGATTGTCTAGACATGTGGGGGTTAAATCTAGGGCAAAGGAGGGTAAAAATAGATGGGAGGGTCCAATGTGAAAGGTTTGGAACCCCTCCCCTTATATATAAAACAAAGACTCCGCCTCCAATATGTGGCATTCAGTGTGTGTCCACACCAGGGTAGAATTGGCACCATGCTCTCCAGATCAGCCATGCACGTGCCACATTATGCCCCTTCCATGTTCAGGGAGTTTGACAGATGGAAGGGCTATCTGAGCCTTGCGAAAGTGGTTACGGAGATCATCGCGGAACGCAAGAAGGTCCCATTTCCATCTCAGAGTTGGGACACAATGGAGTACGACATGCAGCTAGTCCTCAACGAGGACAACTTTGAAACAGCATCACAATGGGTTAATGGAAGCAGTTCCAGCAGCAAGAGCTCCAAAGGTAGTGCCAATGGCCAGGCTTCCCAAAACAAGGAGATTTGCAATTTCTGCAAACACAACGGGGAATCCAAGCAGGTCTATTCGTCCCACCGGCTGAAGGGGATGGACGGCACCGTGGAGTGCCCCATCTTGCGCAAATACACCTGTCCGCTCTGCGGTGCCACGGGCGAAAAGGCCCATACTTTAAAATACTGCCCACTGAGCCAAGGGAAGAGGTCGCTGTATCGCAAGTGCGGACGTAACTCGGATGGACGCAAGGTGAGGAGATAAGAAGATCAGGAGAAGACCGAAGCATTTATTCTTAGTTTTAGTTTGACTTTGTAAAAGAACACCATTTGATTTCGAGCATCATTAACACTCTTTACATTTCCTCCCACTTTGTTTCAGGTTTGGAGAATGGAAGCCCAATTCTCTTAGACTACATTTGTGAGTCCAGAAATGTTTTTTTATGTATATTGTTGCCTTCTTTCACATTTGTTGTACCTAGGTTAATTATATTGTGTTTCTTTTAGATGTGTCAGTTGCCTAGTGTGATGACTCATGGGCCCTGCAGTCCTATTCCTGACAGTATTGTGGCAGATGAGGAGGAAAATATGGAGTTTTCCCCAGATTTCCGGTCGGAGTCAGAGCCTTGGCAGCTGCCTGAAGTTCTAGTCCAAGAACCAATTAAACCTGACCTTGGTGGGAACTCTCCCCCTTATGGGAGAAAACAGGCTTACACGACTGATAGAGGATCGAGAGAAAAATTTAGAAGTAGTGCTCGCCTTGCTGCCAAATATGCCACTGATTAGAAGTATTTCCCCTGAGAAAATACGGGGAGTCTTGCACCTGCAAGCTGGTTTCCTTCGCTCCCTGTTCTCCAGGGAAAGTGATTGTTGTTTGGGGAAACGAGACCCAATATAGGGAAATTGCGCGAAGGATTCCTTGCGGAGTCAATTCGTCAGCTCCTGGAGAGAGGTCATGTGTGTGTGGACTTCGAATCCTGTTCCTTGCCTCCTGAATCTAGTTCCAAGCCTTGTCCTCGTCTCACGGATTTACCACAGATCTTGTTCCATGCTTCAAGTTGCTTTGCCTTTAGCCACAGCTCCAGCCACGTTCCAAGTAACTTTCAGCCTTGTGTCAAGCTTCATTGGATTCAAGACTTTTTCTGTTTTCCCAACGCTTTGCTTGGCAAAGCGTGTGTTGCGGTTATTGGATTATAATCTTTGGACTCTAATATTTCATATTGGACAATAATCTGCTGGACTATATTTGGCCTCATTTGAAAGGTCTGCTTCTGAACTTTATTCTACACTTGTTTTTATTGACTTTATATATTCCTTTAATAAAGATATTAGATAGAATCTGGCCTCAGTGTATGGTTATTGGTGCCCAGCAGCCTAGATCCTGACACCTTGTATCATGCTTTTTTATACATATAATCATGTTTTTTACATATGTAATATCACGTTCCTTTGACATCTGTAATTGCCTTATATCATATTTTATATTGTGTTTTATATATGCAGTTACTTTACATGTTTCTTTTATGTATGGATGTATAATTTTTACATGTTTAATTATATTATTTGCAACTATAATTGCCTAATATCATGCTTCTTTTATATATGCAATGACATCATGTTTATTTAACGTATATAAGTGCCTTATATCATGTCCGGGTTATCATGTGTGTCTCCAGAGGGATGCAGCCCTATCCTTTGCAGGGAAAATATAGAAATATCTTCTAAATGGCTACTGTCTAGAATTTTGTTTTGTAAAGAAAGGAAAAGTTTATATGCTATTGGAAAGAAAGATACTATTTTATGTTTAAATTTTGGAAAGGAATAGAATTGGTTATTATTACTGTGGTCTAACCTTCAATTGTTTGCAAGTTGATCTAAAGTTTGGATCGTAGAGTTTAATAAACAGAGTTTATGGTTTTGGCATCAAAACTGTTCATGTTGTGCTTAAATGGGATTGAATTTTCTTTAATTTGTGGCCCATAATAGGCTGGTTATAAGCCTGATCTGGAAGGCAGCCAAGGCAAAGACCATTGAGCTGCTGAACTTGCAGACTGAAAGGTCCCAGGTTCAAATCCCGGGAGCAGAGTGAGCGCCCGCTGTTAGCTCCAGCTTCTGCCAACCTAGCAGCTTGAAAACATGCCAATGTGAGTAGATGAATAGGTACCGCTGTGGCGGGAAGGTAATGGCACTCCATGTAGTCATGCCGACCACATGACCTTGGAGGTGTCTATGGACAACACTGGCTCTTGGGCTTAGAAATGGAGGTGAGCACAACCCCCAGAGTCAGACATGACTGAACTTAACGTCAAGGGATACCTTTACACACACACATATGCAGGGACTACACCAATTTAACAAAGTTTCAGCCACAAAAACAAAGTTTCTAAAGTAGAGCAATGACTTTCACAGTAAAGACAACCCAATTTAACAGGAAATAAGACTTTCAAACCAGGAACAGATTTCTGCAATTATTAAAAAATGGTTTATTATAAAAGCTATGAAAATTTGCCAAAAATCAGAGGATAAGGGAAACGTTCCACATTTTGGTGAGCTATCAGTGTTAAATGTGTTCTACCACTGTACCAAGTTTGAAGAAGATCACTCAAAAAATGAGGGCGGGAGAGCCCCCTAAGTCCCCCCCCCCTTCGGGCTGTTTTTGGGCCACTGCGCATGCGCGTCCGCCATTAACGAATTAATTTCGAAAATAACGAATTTTCGTTAATTTCGAAAAATTTTGGAGGCCAAATTCGTTATTAGCAACAAAAACGAAAAACTGCCCCCTCTAGTTTTGAAACGAGTTTAGAATCAAATTTTTCATGGATCGATCAAGCCTACTAATTACAGTAAACAAAATTGTGGACTTAGAATTTTTACAAACTTTGTGCAAAGAAGAGCCTGGCACAAAGTACTCAATTCTCTTTGGTAGATTGTAAAGTTTATGAAAACAAACTACAAAATCTGTTCCTTTTTGTCCTACAAAAAAGGGCTAAATAGAGAAAATAGAGGCAGAAAAACATCTATTCAAGGAAAAAATATACTGCCTCGCAGTTACCTGCAACCTAAGACACAGGCCGGCTGTTGTGACCTACCATTCCAATCTAAGAAAGGTACAGAGGTGAAAGCTAACTGAGAGGGCAACTATAACATCTCACTGTATTGGGAAAGATGTCGTATTAGGTACTACAATGAAATGTAAATGTCAAAATGCAAAGCGGTGATTGGTCTAAAAATGGAACATGCTACAAGAGTGCTAAAATTTGGTCAGTTGAGGACTTGGATATGAGAACATTGGAAGCTCTATGAACTGTTATGATGGGAGTCTTTGAGTAGTGATACTACTAGGAGTACTAGAAGGGGAAAAAAGACTACTCGTGAGCAAGTCTCCGATGGGGAGGGACAAAGGAAGCGGATCCGGGAAATACTTATGGAGCCTACTGACCATGACTCATTTGAGGGCCTTGAGGGGGATGATGGGGTTGAGAATCAGGAGGATGGGATAACAAGTTCAGAGGATGAGGCAATGGACTGGACTAAGGTGCGGGAGATCCAGGACATCTGTAGAGAACCCACAAGTAGAGGCACGTTTGAGGGTTGGCACAGTGGAGATCTGGCTGAATCTTGGGGAGTTATGGGTTTGGATAAAAGATGGACAGAGTAGAGGGCTTGGCAAGGGGCTTCAGCTGAAAGGAAGTCTGGTGGGGCATTGTCTGATTCCAGTTCTGAGGAGGCATTGTGAATAAAAGTGGGGTTGGGAAATGGGGCCCCTTTGAGTCGGCAAGGTGTTGATGGGTAGTCGTGTGTCCTTGAGAGCTGTTTGGGAAGACGTGTTTGGGAAGACTGCTGTGGGCCTGCCGTGCTGCATTCTACGCCTTGGCTCTGTGTATGACCTGGACTGGATTCTCATGTTTGCTGCCGTCTTCTGCTTTGACCTGGACTGGATTCAAGGATGACGATATTGTGTTTGACTGACTTTGCCAGACGCCTTCGGCCCTCCGTTGTTCGTCTCTTCCTGCCTGCTGGCGTCCTGCTGTGAACTGGAGTGCTTTTTCTGTTGTTTTGCACAGTTTGGAGTTTGATCCAGATTATACTCCGGTTAAATCTGGGTTATTTTCTAGGGTGTGGGGTTTTGCTTTAACTGTGGAAAATACTGTGCTTCACACTGAAAATTAAGTGTTTTGAGCCTTTTTGAGTTTGTTTTTGGGCTCTTTTTGTTGTGAACTAATAAACTCTGCTTTTATTAAAGACTGGTCTGGCGCTTTAGGAGGTCTGTCTTGCAACATGAATGCAGTGGATTTACAAATAACACATATTGAGTTCATATTTGCTCACAGACAAGATGAGTGAAAATACATTTTCCCTCACATAGTAATTTACAAGCTTAATGTTGTACAGAAATAAATGAAATTAAAAATGCACACACAGAGATACGCAATCTAAATTTAGTAATATCAGGAAGAATCAAAATATTTGCCTCAGCAGAAATACAATGGAGAACTTAGGAAGAAATGTGGTTAGATTCATTTCAGCGGGTTAATGCCATCATTGGATATTTCTATTATTAATATGATATTGCTGCTGCTTCTTTTGATTATATTTGTCTTTGTTTGTGAAATAATTTTATTTTTAATTGTTTCATTCTATTTTATTCTTTTCTATTTTTGTCTGAGCCATCTTCAATTTATACATAAATGAGCATCTCATAAGCAGGTAACACATTGGTGAAGGAATATAAAAATGACAGTATTCAAACTTCGTAATAGAATTGTACAAATAGCACAAATTTAGAGGCATTTCCCATTGGTCATGGGCCATTCACAACCACCAAGGGCCTTTTCCATGTCTCTGTAAATACCATTATCTTCTGTCACTGCCATGTTCTGTCGCCAAATCTACCACAACCTGCACTTGCACATGCAATTCTTTATGACAGAAAGAGGATGTATCACTTAAATGGACACTGGTGAGGTGGCTTATGGCTTCCATGGTAGTGGGATGGTGAATCTCCTCGGAGCCTTAACTGAAACTTCAAAAGAGCTATTCAAAATAGGTACTTCACTTCGGATAGATCTTTTAAAACTCACACTAAACTCTGGAGTGAATTTATCACCCCATCAACATGGAAGTTCTGAGCGCCCTTTTACACAGCTCTATATCCCAGAATATCAAGGCAGAAAGTCCCACATTATCTGCGTGTGGGCTCAGATAACTCACTTCAAAGCAGATATTATGGGATTTTCTGCCTTGATATTCTGGGATATAGAGATGCGCAAAAGGGCCCTGAGACATCACTGATTACATGTACACTATACTCTGGATGAGGAATATAAGGCCAATATTTCCTTAGCATAAATACCTATGCTATGCCTAACTACACACCATACCTGAAGCCATAAAACTGCCCCACAGGCCATTCTGTGCTTTACAGTGAACTCGCAGAATCCAAAGTTTAGCCATTTACCCACATAGACAAACACATCAGTGCTGAAATTTGTGGAGATGTGTTCCCAGATGTTTCTTTGATTTTACCTACTCAGCATCAAGTATGAAATCTCCTTACAAGCTTGTCTGGAGGCTTTACAGTAAGTCAGGACTGGGGAATTAAGTGGTGCATAGATAGGAACAAAATATTAACATTAAATACATCAACTCTAACAATACCTCCCAAACCCCCATCTGCACGCATGAAGGACACTTACATGTGCAGATATCTCTAACTGAATTTCAGTTAGAGCCTGTCAAGAAGCTACACAGGCAATTCCTGTCTTAGCAAGTTGTGAATAACCACATAAATACTGGCCTTCCTCTATTTAACAAACCTTTTTATGGACTATATTATGCATCATAAAAAGAAATGTATTATGTACTATGCATTTTTATACTGGGATGCATGCAAAGGATGGGCAAAAAGAGATGTGTAGTTCTGTGAGAAAAGGGGGAATTCTTTGTTCATTTCAACATGGGGAAAAGGAATTATTAGTTGAGAAATACCGTAAAGGCACTACATCCTCTCTAATCTTGTAAGTTAAGCAGGGTCAGCCCTGGTTAGTACTTCATTGGGAGATTGCCAATGAAGATCAGGTACTATAGGCTATATTTCTGAGTAATCCTTGCCTAAGAAAACCTTATGAAAAATTCATAAGGTTGCCATAAGTGAACAGATGACACAAAGGCACATACACACGCAGCAGCAGCAGGAATGTGCAAGTATATGAACAGCTCTAGGGTGACAGAGCCATTAAAAAGAAGTTGCATGATTTATTCTTCTTTCTCTCTTTTTTTTTTTTGGGGGGGGGGGGGGGTGAAGCAAGGAAACATTGGTCTGAAACTGCATTATATGGTAGTGTAGATGGGGCCATGGAGAGGGTAACTTTTGTGAAATATCAAGGAATACCACTGCACTCGTAAGGGGCAGAAGTTCATTATTTTTCATAAAAGAAAACTTAGATTCCCAGGAAGCTAAGTGGTGTGCCAAATACTATGTTTTTCCAGTGACTAGTGCTTCTGGGGCATCGAACTCATTCATACAGAGTGCATTATAAATAATGCAATGCGATCCATGAATATGCCAGCAACAATATTAACAAGGATCAGGAGAGCATGCATCTTTACAGCCAACTGCTAAGAACTCAAGATAAAAACCAATCATCTTTGGGATTTATGAGCAGTCTTTTCCAAGAGATGGCATATGCACATGGGGGCAGGGGGGAAGAGATGGAGATGACAATTTGCCTAAATTGCTTTGCCCTTAAATCATTCTGCAGATAAAGCAAATACACCAGAGGGCTTAGGGAGTTCAGTTACACCTGAAAGTGATTGTGAGCATATTAATCACTACACAGAGCTCCTAAATTCCTGGAGAAAAGAGAATTATCTTCCCATAAGAAATGCCCTTGACCTCTATGAATTAAAAACCTGCCACAGCTACGGGAGGTATATTATGTCTTTGAGGGGAAGACATAAATACAAAAGTAGGATGTCATGCCATATAATCCTACTCTTTCTATGTTGGGTGGGGGACGTCCAGGGAGATTTGCAACTGTGCTCAGGTGGTCATGGAATTAAATATTAATCAGTTCTAGCACTAAATGGTTGGTTCTTCTGCTCAGTCTACCAGGAACCAGAAGACACTTTTCATTCTGAATAAACAAACAAGTAAACCTAAAGTGAAGAGTGCAAGGGTTCTTTTAAAATATAAAAAATGAGTTGATTTCCCCTCATTCTTGCTGAAAGTATGTATGCTCCATTTTGACATCAGAAGAGTATATTGAAATGGCTAGGAGCTCATATGGAGCTCCTTGGTCAGCTAAAAGCAGTTGTGGTGGTTACACAGGCATGATCCATGATCCATCCCTTTTCCCTTCCTTGATGGGTAAAGGGAAAGAAGATGGTGGTAGTATCCAACTGGTCTGTAGATCAGGCTGAACCAGCTGCCCTGAAGACTTGGGATGTTTTGGAGCAAATACCAGAGTATCCCGTAACTTTGCTTAAAGTTGGGCAAAGGAAGAGTGTAGCCAAAAAACCTGAGATATTCATCAAAAGCATTTGCAGTGAGTATGAGTTTTTGGTTAGTGCAGATAAGCACTTAGTTTACATTAACAACATTTATCATGATGTATGAGTGCCATGATTAATCTTAATATGATTTATCCAAAGATGCTGACTTCAATAACTGTGATATAAAGTTGTCTTTTTTCATAATCTATAGTTAAGGTTGGAACCCCCCCGTCGCGCAGCGGGTTAAACTGCTAAGCTGCTGAACTTGCTGACTGAAAGGTTGGCGGTTCGAATCCAGGGAGCGGAGTAAGCTCCCACTGTTAGCCCTAGCTTCTGCTAACCTTGCATTCCAAAAACATGCAAATGTGAGTAGAAAAATGGGTACCACTCCAGTGGGAAGGTAAATGCACTCCATGCAGTCACATCGGCCACATGAGCTTGGAGGCATCTACGAGCAACGCCAGCTCTTCGGCTTAGAAATTGAGATGAGTGCCAATCCCCAGAGTCGGACACAACTAGACTTAATGTCAAGGGGAAACCTTTACCTTATATAGTTAAGGTTAACCACAGTCTGTTGAATTTAGTCAACACTGAAAGCTGCTACTAATCAAATATGGAAAACTAAAGACTCGGAAGTTGTTTTCTCAGCAATAACTGAGGAAAAAGGAAGAACAAGAAATATAAAAGACTGATGTTCACCTAAGCTTGTGTTTTCTGGCACTAAAGTTTGGTCTAGTGTTATACTCAGACCTGCCTGTTCATTCTGAAGTGAATATCAAGCTCATAATAGTGTTGTTTCAGTTATAAAAATTATTTATACAAAGCTGGGGTTCTAAACTGAACACACACAGGGCTGCACGATCAGGCTAAAGTTCCCACTAGGCTGTTTTTCCACATGAATAGTTGATCTTCATCACTTACTTCCATGAGAGGATGTGACTGTCATAAGCTAAAGCAATGGTAGCTGTCTCCTCAAAAAATCACTCAGCAGTTTCTCAAAATTCCAGATGTGCCAACAGACCCACAAAAGTTGGAAAGGTATACACTTAGGGAGTTTTTATGAGTTCTGGTACTGAACTGATGTTCAGTTTCATCCTGTGGCTACAAATATTTTAGAATTACTTTTCAGTAATTTATTTAATCAGAGATATGAATTCTATCTTAAATTACAATTTTAAGAAAGAAATTGTCATTGTTGCACAGCAATGCATGACTCGCATTCTCAAAGCACACAATGGCAAACTCCACTTAAGGTTTCTTTTTAATTTCATGACATTTCTCTATTATTGTAATCCTTAATCCTGTTAATGGTGAATACATTGTTTAAATAAAAACTGCAAAACAATAATTCAGAATTATATGATGTTATGGGTATATAAAATTTGGGAGATACCAGGTGTGTGTATACCTGCGCTGCAGTAGTTCATGTCTTGCCTACCTACCGGGATTGAGATAACTTTTGGTCCTTTGAATAAAAATAGGGTTTACAATCTTGGATGGAGTTCAAGGGAGGTCATCCAAAACTTCCTGCCTATCTGCTGCCCTCAAAAAATATATTTCACGGATGACTTACATGCCAGACAGCAGCCCATCTGAGGATGAGGAAGGGAAGCTGAAGTGCTTTTGTTTACTGAAGCAAACTGTGCAGCCAGCCTTAGCGTTTGCATGATGTGGATTTTAGCTTTTCACGCTGTAAAATGCTCAGTGCAGGTGAATACTCCTGGTTTGGAAAAGCAACAGCCTCATAAAGCTGACCGTTTTCTGCACATAGTCATGTAAGTCATAGGAAGCAAAGAAGAGGGCATTGCTTCAACTTCTTTTCATCTCGTTATTTCCACTCCTGTTATCGCAAATATTCTTATCACCTCTTATAAATGGTAGTGCAAACTGTAATGCAATATATGAGTACTATGTCCAGATTAAAGTTGCTGTGAACCATGAAACTTTCTCGGTGACCTCAGCCTAGTCTCTCTTCCTCTCTAGGTTTGATAGGACAGTTATCCTGATCAAGAAGGGATTATAAAAACTGTGTACCATGCTATGGGGTCACTGGAAGAAAGAGGGACATAAATATAACTCATCACAGAATCATGGATTGGAAAGAGCCTCATGGGCCATCAAGTCCAACTCATTAATAAATAAAACAGCATTACAAATCAACCCAGTGTGGGCAAGTCCCCCAGCCCTTATCAATATAAGCTTCCGGATGAGGTGGAAGAAAGAGACAGCATGATATAGTTGTGAAGTCTTGCAAACATGTAACAAAATGGAACTGAAACTAAATAAATTGCTCATCCAACTCTAGCCCACAACTTGATAGAACTTTCCACTTCAGAGTAGTGGTTGGCCATGAGATAGGACTTTCTGCTCAGAGAGCTGTTGGTGTCAATAATTGCATTAGGTCAGCATCAACTTATTGGCTCCAGAAAAGAAACGCTTGGAGGCTTATACATCTTTTCGAGTATTAATTTTATCACAGAGATAGGGAAACTACATACAACTCCCCCAGTGGCTTTTTGTACTCTCAGGCACCCAAAATATCCTAAGCACTGACATCATCCTACAAAATGAGACAATCATCCAAAATTGGTGAATCACCATTCATGAAGGCTCTGGGAAACCTCCTAGAGTGGTTGCAACATTTTAAAAATATGCACCTAGGTTGCGCAAATTAATGAAAATGGGGAAAAATGGAAAGTGGAAGCTACTACCAAATTGGTTTGTAGATGACGGGAAGGGGTAATTTGGTCCAGCCCCTCTCTGGAAATTCATTTCTAAACACAAATTTTTGCCTTGGCTCTGTCAGATATTAGTCAATCCGACTTCTCTTATGTCATACTATGAGCCCCAAATATTACACCTCAAGAGCCCTTGTCAGAAACTCAGTATAAATAGCACAATTTGTTTTGGCAGAACAAGCCCAGGCCCAGGACTTCTTAAACCCTCCAAAATTTCAAAGTTGGAAATGGCATCTCCTGTCCCCTACTTGGAATGTTGGCTCTCTTCAAAACTGTCACTGTTGCTATTTTTGTTTCTTTTTCAGGTCTGGGTCTGTTGATACTTCCTCCTCCTCCTCCTTTTCCTCCTCCTCCCTTCACATAAAGCCCAAGCATTGGCTCTTGTTCCTTCACCAACCAATTGATTGGTTGGGAAAGTCATCGAGTAATGATCAATTAAAAGCACTACCACCTTGGGTGGCTCCTGCTGTATATGCTGCCACTTTGCAACGTTTAGGTGGAGGATGTGGTGGCAATGAGGAGGAGAAGTGGGATGACTTGGCCCTCTACCTCACCAAGATGAGCTTTGACCGACCATGCCAAACCATGGAGCCAGTGCCTTACCATGTGGAGGACACAGTGAATGCAAAGGGGAAGATGACAGTTTGGTCCTCTTGCTCATTTTTGTTCTGCTTCCTTTGCCCAACCTAGCTGAGTAGTGTATGCACTTAAAAAAAAAAACAGCTGAAAAGTAGTATTGCAGATTATTAAGTATGGCTGCTCCACCTAAAGCACATGTATGAAACCAGCAGTCCTCAAAAGCTAAATACTTTGGAGACACGTAAGGACCCTTTAAATATTTCCCATATTCTACTGCGACAATTTTCCAAACATAAAACCTTAGGGTTTATATAGTTTTCAAAGTTCTAGACAGAGTGTGGAGAGGCTGGATATAGGCAAAGAACCCAGGAGAACCCAGTGGTGCAATGGGTTAAACCCTTGTGCGAGCAGGACTGCTGAAAGGTCAGAGGTTCGAATCCAGGGAGTGCAGGATGAGCTCCATCTGACAGCCCCAGCTCCCCATGCAGGGACATGAGAGAAGCCTCCCACAGGATGGTAAAACATCAAACATTCAGGCATCCCTTGCAGAAGGCCAATTCTCTCACACCAGAAGCGACTTGAAGTTTCTCAAGTCGCTCTTGACATGCACAAAAAGCAAAGAACCCAATGAGTATTGTGAAGGAGTTACTGATGTAATTTTAATTCTGCACATAGGATTCGCCCACAACTATGCTCCCAATCATTAATCAGGAAGCATCTAAGGACAGACAAGCCTAATTAAAAATTCTGCATCTTGATTAAATTAATATCTCCCCCCTGCCATCTTTGTGTATAGCCTGTCATTAAAAACGATGCTAGCTTGCTAATCACTACATTAATAATATTGGTACAATCTGGTAACTGTAGATACATACTGCAAATACACATCTTGTCACGGGAAAGATTCCAAGGGAGGGCCAGGTTAGCATGCTAAAAGTCCAAGAAGAAGCAATAGGAGAAAAAGGAGCAGGAATCCAGGAGGAAAATTATGGATGCTTAGGCTTTATATTTTAGAGATAAATGCATTTGCTATAGCACAAGAGATAGGAAACCTAGCTGTATGTTGCCAGTATGTGTTTTCTACTATTACCTTTGGGGTATTTAAGTATATTTAAACTGCATAGTTGAGCCCTAATTTTCAATGGAACTGAGCTGTGAGTTTAACTGAGCTATGCTTTGCAAGAACAAAAACAGTTACAACAGTGCACTGTTTACTCCAGTATAGATATGCATAGATTACAGTTATGCCTTTTTTGTTTGTTGGGGAAATATCAAGCATGATAAGAATTCCTTCTTATCTCCTTTGTTTTGACTCTCCACCTACCTTGTATTTTTCCTGCATCATGTCCTTAGCCCTGGTCTTGGATGGTGCACTCCACAAATTGGAATAGTATCCCTGACCTGTAAAGTTTACCATGTCTTGCATTAGGGCTACTCGATGTAGTAGCCTGTGAAAAGTCAATTCCTTTATTCTGAGAAGGATATTCTACATAAGCCAAAAATGTTATGGAAGAAGACTTCTCACAATGATGGACTATATATTTTGCATGCAGAATATCCCATGTCTTATCTTCAAGTAATAAGGTAATCACCTGAGTGTGGAGAACAGCCACTGAACATAATAGAACAATTCTGCGCTATAACAGCCAATGGTATGACTAACATTGGAAGACGGAAAAACAGCTGGAATAAAGGATGCATGGAATGAAAGGGAGGGAGGGAAGGAAGCCACATTTCATGCACCAGCATTTTGCTCCAGGTGCCATTTATTGCTGATGGGATTGTACTGTCCAGGTATGTAGATGTTTACAAAGAAGAAGAGGATTCATTTCTGGCCCAAAGGGCTTCTTGTCTTGATGTTGAGATGCAGAGACAAGAAATGATTAATTCAGTTATGCACATTAAGGCATCAGTGAACTGTTAGTTGAGCTTTATTGGTGGTTGGCCCTTCAATACATTGGCATCACTAACTTCACAGAATAATGCATAACTTGGAGCAAAACCCCTGCAGCATTTTTACTTGCATGAGCCAGAATCAAGTAAATGACGCCAGGGCTAACGAAGCATTCAATGGCAGAAGCTACAAGGCAGCACTTCCTCCCTGTTTTCACTAAGCCCCATCACAAGTTGATCATCTTGCCTGCCAATATCTACATCCTAATGGGTTTTATTTAAATGATTGCTCGGGTTGTATTGGACTAGGCTCATTAACAGAGAGTTTATTTCCCTGCATTCATTGCTACATTTTTTCCTTCCCAAGGAAAAATGCAGGCTATTATTGACCTAGCTCGAACAAAGACATGAGAAAGTGAGAATATATTGCCTAAGTCTATCCCAGAAGGCTTGAGTTGACTCTATTGGGTTAGAAGCAGTAGCAACGCAAGGTCCATATTTTATCCTATAGGGCTAGGAGCAATAATCTGTAATAAAGTGCAATTAAGTCTGCCACCACCAACCTCCATCAGTGCTTTATCTTTCAAGGCCGGGGAAAACCTGTTTCATTTCCTCCCACCATCTCCTTGGAAGGGAAGCTGCATTAGTCAGACAGCCTGCTGTTCCTTTCATACAGCACTGGAGCCAACCAACATCAGACAAGATCAGAATACAATATCAGGCTGGGTGGAAAGCAGGACAGTTGCAGCAGAATTCCACTGAGAAAAGACATCCTTTAACGCAGCCATCTACAACTCCAGATATGATGGGCAAACAATTCCCATTATATCCAGATATTTGGAGAACAGTGTCAGCAACTGCTTTTGGCAAGTGTCAAAGAATTCAACTCTGGAACCAAGGATAGACCGTATATTCAAAACAGAGGGTAGGAGACTAAAGAAAACCCAACTAACTTCTGTATACTTTCCCGTGCTGTAATAAAGTATATGTTACATATTTATCTAAAATCCATACATCTGCCTACTGGAGTGTGTGCCACTTGTTAGTAATGTGCAAATACTCTCAACAGTACCAATACCTAGTGATAATACCTAACAAAAACTATGTTGCCATTAGCCAATATGCACAGTCAACTCAGTTCAACATGCTGTGGAAAACAATGAAATCTTACTTATGACATCTGGTATGTCAGAAAATGAACAAAAGGACTGAGGAAATGATAGGCAGGGGTCACAGAAGCTGTACTGTTTCCTACTCCATAGTTAAATGCCAGGCCAAATTGTCTTACTGACTAGTGAACCCTGCTTCATACTTCCCATCGCCTGTCCTTTTTGCTTTACATCTTTTTCTGTGCCTTATTATTGCTGTCATTTTCCTCTTAAAATCTAGTTGCCATTTAGTATCAACAGCATCTTGGATACTTATGTAAGATTATTAACACAAAATCTTACATAAAAGCAGTATCTTTACCCAAAAAAAGTAAAAAAAAAAACCTACAATGATCTCAGTTGGCACTTCAGCTATCATGAATAGTAAGCTTTGTTTTCAAAGACAGAAAAAAGCATCAGTCAATATTGCGGACCTTAGACCTTCATTATTCCATTGGCTTGGAATATCCAGAAAATATAAGCAAGAATGAATCCCATTTCAGCACCCCCTCTTGTAACCCCCCCCCCCAACCCTCATCTCAAGCTTTTGAGAGTATTCTTACTGAGAGTGCAGTTATACTGCAGAATTAATGCAGTTTGACACTATTTAACTGCTATGGCTCAAGGTTATGGAATCATGGGAATTGTAGTTCTACAAGACCTTTACTTTTTTCTGCCAAAGAGAGCTGGAGCACAACTCCTAAGAATCCAAGACAATGAGCAACGGTGTTCAAGTGGTGTCAATATGAATTAATTCTACAATGTAGCTGCACTCTCTTCTTGGATGTAGAATAACAGAGTAGAGTCTTGTCAGGACCCAGGCTGCAGAGCACCAATAACCTTACACAGAGGCCAGAATCTATCTAATATCTTTATTATAGAAATATATAAAGTCAATAAAAACAAGTGAAGAATATAGTTCAGAAGCAGACCTTTCAGATGAGGTCAAATATAGTCCAGAAATGTATTGTCCAATATAAGATATTAGAGTTCAAAGTTTTAATCCACTTGACCGAAACACACACTTTGCCAAGCAAAGTGTGGGGAAATGACAGAGTCTTTAAAGTCCAATGTAGCTTGACAACAAGGCTGGAAAATAAACTTGATTCTTGGCTAGATCAAAGACTTGAACGAGGCAAACATGAAGCATGAACAAAGTCCAAGGAAGTCCGTGAAACAAGGCAAGGCTGGAAACTTGATCCGGGAAACAAGGAACTGGGGTTACGAAGTCCACACACGATCTCTCTCCTCAAGCTGAACAATTGACTCCGCAAAGTTCCCCTTGCGTCCAGCACCTATATTGGGTCTCGTTTTCCCGCCAACAGAACACTTTCCCCAGAGAATGAGAAGCGAAACCCAACTCTGTCCAGATGCATGACTCCTTAGAATTTCCCAAGGGAAGCAGACCTAATCAGCTAGTTGTTTGGCAGCGATTCTCAGGCTCCGGCGATTAGCCTCCCTGGCTCCCCTATCTCTATTATAATTGTCCCTCCGGGAAAACGGGGGGGGGGGGGGAATTCTGCCCAAGGCCTGTTTGGCTACATTCTTGAGGACAAACATCCTCCAGGAGGAGAGGCTCCGATTCTGACTGAAACGGCGGAAATCCCATGTTTTCCTCTTCGTCTGCCACAATAGTACTAGGAACAGGACTACAAGGCCCATGAGTCATCACAAGTCTAAATCCCTATCCCTTGGATTCTGTTCTGTTTATTTACTACAGTTTAAACCTGCTATTCTAAAGTCCCAAAATGCATGCTATCTAAGACCAAACCAAGTATTTCTTGATGGCAAGATTAGCAACTATACCTGGGTATTTTGCTTTGCTTTTACTATAATTTTCACAGGAATCGCAGCACATTAGAAAAACAATTTTGTTTTTTTTTCTCTATAGATTTTTGTGGGGCAATTCACTTTAGGAATGAAAGCTGTCATTGTCCCTAATATGTGTTTTTCTCTGAAGGTTGTGATGCAAAGGGGGTGATTTCCATCAAAACCATGTCAGGGGCAGAATGAAACATCTCCCTCCCATGTTCTACTGTTTCAGTGAAAAGCACCCTGGAGCACTCTGCCCATATCTGTGCACTGCAGTGTGATAAGGATATCAACTAATCGGATGACTCAATGGACACAGCAAAGAAAGTAAATGGCTTTGAGGTCAAGTACCAGGAGCAAACGGTGAAGAAGATGAATATGTTTAGCTTGGATTTTTTTTTTTAATCTGAGGAGCGACTTGAGAAACTGCAAGTCACTTCTGGTGTGAGAGAATTGGCCATCTGTAAGGACGTTTTTCGAGGGGACACCGGGATGTTTCGATGTTTTGCCATCCTAATGGGAGGCTTCTCTCATGTTCCCACTTGGGGAGCCGGATGAAAAATAGGTGATAGGCAGTTTCAGCGCCACATTCAAATATGTGAAAAGCTGTCACATTATTACATAAATTTGTTTCCAGTTGCTTTTGAGAACAGCACACACATATTAGAGATTTCTAGTGATCAGATATGGTACAGTAGTAAATTTATTGCATTAGCAGAAGATTGGACTAAATAACCTACAGGTCTCTTCCAGAGCTATGGTTATATGTATCACACATTTCCAAAATTACCAGATGATATGGCTGAGTTGGGTTGAATTATTCCTTCCAGTGAGGAAGAATTCATAAAAATTAATCAGTGTTCCCCAGTTGCAATTTTTGAAGAGGCCTCGCAAAGGGATGAAGTCTATGCCAACAGGGATGAGAGAGATTACTCACGGCCACTGCATGACATTGGGAATGTGTTTGTGGTGGGAGAGAAGCAACCAAGGGTCTTTTTCCATGACTTTGCCTTTCTTTCTCACTCATCCAACAGACATGAACATTAAGGGAAACAGTCAAGGATCTGGAAGCTGAAGCCTCCCAGGAACCCCTCCTAGCTGTCAAATGTCTGTTCAATGTAAGACATTAGGAGTCTATTTTGAGGACTGAATGGGAAAAGGTGATAAAAGAGCTTGAGGAGGATTCTTAAATGGGGTTTTCAGACACCAAAAAATATTATTTGATGTGGTAATTCCCTACCCCATCCAGCACTTGAATATTATTTCTATCCTTACAAGTAATCCATAAGCACGATTGAACGGTAGCTTGACCTTCCTTTTAAAAGTTTGATTTCACTTTCTGTCTGCAAGAGGTTTCCTAGGTGCCAGCATGTTTTCTTGAATATATTTCTAGATAAGACATTGGGGAGATGAAAGAGGGAGATGAACTGAGCTCTCCCTAACTGGCAAAAACTTTACCAGATGCTCACTCTCTCCAAGGAGTCAACAGAAGTTCATTTAAGGTAGGTGGCTGCCTCCACATATTGCTAAGAGTCTGCTCTGGAATTATTTAGTAAGCTTTGGGTAAAACATGTATTTGATTCAGCTGCTACAAATTTCTAGAATGTTTCTCAATAGTGCAAGATGGGCTTCTCAAGTCTTGCATATTGACAGAACAGAAGATATTCAAATTAAATGACAAGGTCAGAGCTTGGAAGTAACACACTAAAAATAATGATGGCACCCACAACGTGCTACCTTTTGGAATTATAAAGGCATAATGATTCTCCCTTTATGCAACAATTTAATGACTAGTAATAGTATTTTTATGGTCTAGTATTATCTTTCTGAGTATTGTTCCTAATGCTGATCTGCTGTATCATTTTGGGTGGCTGGGCATTTTTAATGTCAACAACAGTAAAAAGAACAATGTCAGTGATGATAAGGACAATGATACCAACACCAAACAGAATGATGCAGTTGAGTATCCCTTATCTGAAAATCCGAAATGACCCTAAATCAGAATTGTTCACATACGTGGCTGAGATACTGATCAGTTTGTTTTCTGATGGAACAATGTACACAAACTATTTCATGCAGAAAATTATCAAAAAATATTGTGTATTAAATTAGCTGCAAACTATGTGTATAAGATGTAAATGAAACATAAATAAACTTCATGTTTTAGATTTGGATCCCATTTCCAAGATTTCTTATAATGTGTGTGCAAATATTTAAAAATCCCAAAAAAAATCAAAATACTTGTGATTCCAAACATTTTGGATAAAGACTACTCGATTCATAAAACCTATAGCTGACATATGATATCTGATAAAATATCCAGAGTTTAGTGATTTAGTGTCACTGGTACACTGATGACATTCAGATCTATCTCTCCTTTCAATATGACTCCAAGAAAGCAATCTCTGTACTCAACCAATGTCCGCTGTCATAATAGACTGAATGAGGACAAACAAATTGAAACTTAATCCAAAGAAGACAAAGGCGCTCCTTGTCACTTGTAAAGCAGATAAGGGAATACGGTTTCAGTCTGTGATGGAAATCTCAGACCCACCACTTAGGTTTATTCCTGGACCCAGAACTAAGAGTGAGGCCCAGCCTTTGGAGTGCACTTGAACAGTTAAAACTAATGTACAGTTCTGACTTTGAGAAGTCAAAACTGGCTACAATGACACATCCCTTGTTTACACCCTCTTTGGACTTTTGCAATGTGTTTGGAAAATATTTGGAAACTTTAGCGGTTGAAAAAGCTGCAGCCAGGCTATTGAAAAGGGTTAGTTATAAGGATCATGTGACCCCTTGTTGAAACAACTCTGCTGGCTGCCAATTCAGTTCTGGGCACAATTCAAAGTGCTGGATTTGATCTTTAAAGCCCTACACAGCTTGGGTCAACTGTCTGAAAGATCGTATCACCCCATACAGGCCAGCAGAAGCTTTATGATTTGCAAAGGGAGGCTCTCTCTCAATTCCACTTCCCTCATAGTGACTTCTGATGGGGACACAGTATAAAGACTTCTTCATAGATGTTCCCATACTCTTCATAGAAAGTCCAGTTAGTTGTCTTCCTGCTCTCTTTCTGCCAGCAGTTGAATACCAATTTTATTGAGGCAGGCTTTTGCATTTCAGATTGCAGCAGTTGTGTGTTGTAGTTTATACACTTCTAAATCTTTATTGGAAGTTATATTTAAATGTGTTTTAACTGTTTTAATCATGGTTTTAATAATAGTATTATTTAATTCTTATTTTAATTTTGTTTTAAACTTCTAGAAGCCACTATGGATCTCATCTTGCGAAGAAGTCAGACTATTAATTCAGTGAATAGGCAATCATATGAACAAAATTGCCACAGATAAGGAGGAATGTAGAATACTTCACTTAGGCAGAAAAAATTAAATGCACAGATACAGATTGGATGAAACCTTGCTCAACAACAGTCCATGTGAAAAAGATCTAGGAATCTTCATGGACAATAGGTTGGACATGAGCCAACAGTGTGATGCAGCAGCTAAAAAAAGCCAATGCCATTTTGGGCTGCATCAACAGGAGTATAATGTCTAGATCGAGGGGAGTCACAGTGCCTTTGTATTCTGCTTTGGTTAGACCTCACCTAGAATACTGTGTCCAATTCTGGGTATCACAGCTCAAAAGAGATATTGACGTGCTGGAAGGTGTCCAGAGGAGGGCAACTAAAATGATCAAAGGTCTGGAGAACCTGCCTTATGAGGAGCATCTTAAAGAACTGGGTATATTTAGCCTTCAGAAGAGAAAGTTGAGAGGAAACATGATAGCCATATATAAATATCTGAAAGGCTATCATAAGGAAAAGGGCTCAGGCTTGTTTTCTGCTGCCCTGGAAATTAGAACTTGGAACAATGGGTTCAAATTACAGGAAAGGAGATTCCATCTAAACATTAGGAAGAACTTCCTGACTGTAAGAGCTGTTCACCAGTGGAATTCTTTGTCTTGGAGTGTAGAGAAAGCTCCTTCCTTAGAGGCTTTTAAACAGAGGCTGGATGGCCATCTGTAGGTGTGCTTTGATTATGCTTTTTCTGCATGGCAGGGGGTTGGACTAGATGGCCCATGTGGTCTCTTCCAACTCTATGTTTCTATGATAACAACATAATTACATGAAGTGACAGTACTTGGAACATTACACATTGTCCAACAGTATCTTGCTGATCCCTACTATCTAAGAATCTGAATCGTTGGTGACCCAAAAACTAGCCAGAAACCTCTGATAGACTTTTATAAAGCCAAGACAATATAATAATTATACTTACAACAATGAAAACAGCAGGCTCATAACACTTTACCATCATATTTCTATTAAAAGAAATGTGTTGTTGTTGTTGTTGTTGTTGTTGTTGTTGTGTGCCTTCAAGTAATTTCCAATTTCCAATGATCCTAGGACAAAACTATCATGCAGTTTTCTGTGGCTGAAAGTACACAACTTGCCCAAAGTCACCCAGGACCAAGCAGGGAATAGGATCCTGGTCTCAAAGCCGTAGTCCAGTACTCAAACCACAACACTATGCTGGCTTTAAAATATGTTGTTTTTTAAAAAAATAAAGCAACATTTTTACACAAATACCAATTAACATTTTATTAAAAAATAGAAGCTTTTTATATAAAACTATAAACTTGCAATTAAAATTTCAATTAATTTTTAAAGTGATTGATCTAAGCCCAGGCCAAGTTTGGGATCTGACTTTTTTGGAGGCACTGAAAAGGGAGTAATTTATTCAGTTTATTCTATTTATTTACTCTGCTTATTTAAATACCATTAGAGGAGTGAAGAAAATAGGGTAAAAAATAGTATATTGAACATAGTACTCAGGAAACTAAGATATAGAAGAGGGTCTTCTGTTTGGAAACCAGTCCAGTTAAAGATAAAGGACTCTAATAAGGAAGAACAGAGCCCTTATTTTTCTCCTAGTAGTTGGTGTCATTGTACATGATATCTGAGAAGGCACACAGGTCATTGGGTCAGTCTCCCTCAATAGATGAGATGTGTTTATTTCCATTTAAATTATAATAATGAATCCATACATGTGTTAATTTAAATAAATTTTATGCAAACCTGTGCATTCTTTTTTGCTGATGTCTTTCAAACAAGTGACAAGCTTTATAGACAATTACTCAGAGTGAGTCAAACATCTCAATGTTTGACTCAACATCTCATGTGTTAGCATTATTCATAGCAGGAGTGTAGATAAATGTGATAGTCTTATCTACAGAAATTGCTATTCACATACAACATGTTGCCTTCAGGGTCTGTTTTATTATCCCTGATTGCCCCCTACAAAGTTCCCAGATCCAATAATTTTTAAAGAATGGTTTAAAAAATAGCCCCCAAACTGCCCCCAAAAAATGAAGTTTGGCTCTTCTTATAGTCTGTGAAGCCTCACTCTTCCCACAATCTGCAAAATGCAAAAATAAACCATATTAAACTGTCTCCCAGAAGTAGAATTGGCACTTCCAGTTGCAGTAGGAGTGGATCTGTGGCCAACAAGGCCATTTCCAGGGGAAGTTTCCATCCCTTCCATAGTAGTCCACCCATATCTAATGGAATCACAACTATCTAATAGAATCTAATGGGATCTCTACGAAAATAAGAACAGTTATTGGGACTCATGGAGTTACCAAGAATTGAACCTGTAGCTTTTGTGTAGAAAGCATGTGCTGTGCTTCAGAGCTACAAACCTTCTCTGTGGCAGCTAACAAAGTCGGGCCACCTTGGATGAGTGTTATTTCCATATTGTTGGATTTATTATCAGTAGTGCCTGCTGGCTTCTGCGTTAACAGAATGGTGGATCCACTTTCTGTGCTATTCTGAACTTTAAAGGAAACATTCAATATGCTGAATCTACTTTGGAGATAGGGTTGAACATATTACCCCCCATAAGGTAAGAAACCAGATTCAGTCCACTGCTAATATGGAAGCCATCAGCCACCCAGGCTATTATAATTTTTACACTGTAGTCCAAGTGATGAAAAAGTACGTTAAAATATAACAATGGCTACTATCAAGCATAGTAATGAAGCTTTCCTTCCTCTAAATAGAAGATTGCTGTCCTTAGCATTTCTGTTCTCTGCATCCATCCTGCTATTTTTCAGTGCCATATATTTATATCTAAAGCAAGGCCTTGGGAATCTCCAGGCTGGAAAGGTAGTTAGGAGACTTTCAAAATAAAATACACCCAAATCAATACAAAGAAAGGAAAGGTTTCTTTCTTTGAACTGTCATCTAATAATGAGAACAGACAGAGCAAACAGAAATGGGACGTGCACTGCTATCCTAAACATGTTTGCTCAGAAGAAAGTTTAAAAATGAGTAAATGTTGTATCATTGCAGCTTTTTTAGGACACGTCAGGAGTAGGGCTCAAAAGACACACTCAATAAGGATGTAAAAATCATGAAGGTGAAATAGGATTGCCCTCGTTGATTATACCCCCTTCATACTGCTGGTTGCACATTTGACATCAAATGGGTCATGCATGAATATAGATGTACACGCAGATGTCTCCATCTTAATGAGGGTTTGCATCAGCATGCAGAGTGTAGCCATTGGACAACACAGTGCTATAGTAGAGTCAAAGCTACAGGAATGAATCAACAGGGCCTTTTGAGGATGAGGGTCAGCTTTACTTAGAAATAGCACCATCTGCGATGTCATTCATGTTTCCCTAGGCTTAGCGCAAATTATTATAGCACGTATGGTTGAGGAATGGGTTTTCTCAATATAAAGCTATTACAAACTCTCTCTGCTACTTTCTGCTTTGGGGCGGTTTGGTCTTGAATGGACTACTAAGTACTGAGAACTATTAAGTTTCACAAGACCTTTTCCTGGTAGGAATAAATAAAAAAAGTCAAAACTGCTTTGTTGATATGGATCAATATGTCTGCTTGCCTTGTTTGGATTTTCTTTAGCAGCATTACTGCAAGGACTGTCATGCTATATATCACTTCAGCAAAACTTCTACAACATTAATAAATACTTTACTTCACCTTATGTTAAATAAGTAGATGGACTGCTATCACACATTCTGGCAGCAGCTCAGTGTCCTGCTACATAAATCAGTCAAGAACTGAGCACAGTACTATTTGTAAGTAAAGCATGCATTCTACCCAAATGTGATGGGCTACCTACAAAATCAACCAGTTTTCCATTAACAGTCACCATAAATGGAAAGGCCAACAAAACTCACACAATATTTTAAATCATACTGAGCATGCTTATATGGTGTATATACATTATCTTTAACGACATATCCTCCAATATTTCACAGGTGAAAACCAGGCACAGATCCATCATGCCTGGAGTCAGATGCAGAGAAAAGGCCCTCTCTCTATCCCAACTGCCATTGCCCTGGCTGCAGAAGGAGAACAGAAGAAGAAGGGACAGTTTCATCATGTCTAGGCCCAGAAGCAGATGAAAGAGCCCCCATCCATCTAAACTCCCACTACTCTGGCCACAGAAGGGGAGAAAAAGAGTCAGTTTCTACTGGATCGTCCTTTCTCCCATTGCATCCCCCTTACTTTGTGTGTTGTGTTATTTAGATTATAAGAATGAGGACAGGGAACTGTAATTTTTCCTTCTTTTTCTTGTAAAGAACCATGATGGTGTTATATAAATAGATGATGATGACAGCAGCAGAAACAATATATGACCAAGCAATTGCAGAGTAGGGTTGTTGTATGTCTTTCGGGCTGTTTACAGAGTAGGTCAAGTTCACTGAGGAAGAATACACAAGCTAGACGAGGCTGCAGCATTTTGCTTTTGCCTGAGCTTACCATAAAGCTTACCCCCTTCCCCCCATTTACACTTTGAATGTTGTTTGAAGCAATTGAAACCAAGGACAGAACTAGGATATTTTAAAAGCAGATGGGAGAGTGAGATAGCAAAGTACTGTCTCTTCCAAATCAGAACAGCTGTAAAGTATGCAACAAGTGGAAACCCATTTAGAAGTGACTCACAACTGATAAAATGGGAAAACTGTATAATGTGGTAAACTCGACATGTAGACCATCCCTTTCTTGGTGGCCTTGAAATAAATCCTATTTAATGAATTAAATATAGCATTAATCCACAATTGTTGAAAGAGAAATAACAATGACTTTTAAGGTTTTTCTTAACTATTATTTTACAGCTTCGACTGCAGCTGTTACCTTAATTTACATTAAAATCTGCAGAGGTCAATGAATCACAGTACATAGGAAGATGATTTCGGTAGTTGAATAGTATGTTTACGTTGCACAGTACTATCTATAGAAGTAACCTGCTATATAAGTATTGTCTGTAAAATTGGCAGGTTCACTTACTACTGAATCCTTTGTTGTTGGAGATACCCAAGGCTTGACACAGCTTGGAAAAAATGTATCATCATAGGACATGCTGTCTGGGAATTTGGAAACATGTAATCCCACAAAAAGAGCCTCCGGTGGTGCAGTGGACTGAACTCTTGTGCTGGCAGGACTGATGCCTTGAAGGTTGGGTTGCTGACCTGAAGGTTGCCGGTTTGAATCCAACCCAGGGAGAGTGTGAATGAGCTCCCTCTACCAGCTCCAGCTCCAGCTCCATGTGGGGACATGAGAGAATCCGCCCACAAGGATAGTAAAAACATCAAAAACATATGGGCGTCCCCTGGGCAACCCTTCACCCTCCAGCCCCAAAACAACCCTTAAAAGTGAAGAAGATGTACCCAGCTGTCATTAAGGTGCTCCTTGCATCCTCCTGGCATGAAGAAATGACACACCAGGAAACCAGGAGGGGGGAGGACTGACTTTCCTCCTCTCTCCCCCCTCCCCCCTCTCCGGGCCCATCATTTCTTCATGCCAGGAGGACGCAAGGAGCACCCTAATGGTAGCCGGGTAAGTTTTCTTTACTTTTTAGCATTGTTTTTTTGGGGGGGGGATTCGGGGTGGCTGCATACCATCCCAATAGTTATCGGAATTGCATGTAGCCACCCTCCCCAGGAAAGCCCGGGTTTTGGACGGCTTGTAGGGACCAAAACCTACTCTGAATTGGTTTTTTAAACCTGCTTTAGTGTGGGTTTTACCCCTGTCTGGAAGCACCTTCAGGTTCTGAGAATTGAACGTCACCACAGAGCCAGCTTGGTGAAGTGGTTTGAGCATTACCCTATGACCCTGGAAGCCAGGGTTTGAATCTGCTGTAAAACCTACTGGGTGATCTTGGGCAAGTCACACTCAACCTTAGGGGACAACAATGAAAAATCTCTCCTAAACAAATCCTGCCAAGAAAGCCTGGTAATGGGTTCACTCTAGAGTTGTCATAGGCTGGAAATGGCTTAAAGGTCTGAAAGATCAACAACAACAAAGGATTGAGCCTGGAGCCACCTTAATTGAACTTAGTTACAATCCCTCTTGGATAACATTGTAGGCAACATTGTAAACAATGAGTTACAGGGGCTGCCTTTTTGCAGACTGTCAACTATTTTTTTTTTAGTAAAAAAGAAACAAAAAAATCTGAATACAATATTCTCCACAAACAGACTGGCTTCCTTTACCGTGCCACAATGAACTGTGGACTGCAAAGAATGTTTTAATATTCATGGTAGAGATTGTAGGGATCAGAGCACCCGGTAAACTAAATCCTCTGTCAAACAAAAGTGTCAAGCACTCCGTGCTGAGCTAATTTTCCCAATGTTCCAGCAGTACTGCATGTTATTGTTCCCCCCGCTTGCTCCCCCTTTTTTTGCAATTCAACATCAGAACTACAACCACACAAAAAATAGGAAATTCTTCAAGTCAGGTAAACAAAATATATCAATTCGAGCATGACTGTGGTGATCTCTGTGACAAAGCTGTATTTTTGGACATCTTTAACAACTGTATGAACAAGGATTGGAAATAGACTTTCAGCATGAATGTCTGTTTACAGTGTTTTATACAGCTGGTAAAGGTGCCCAAAGACACAGCCTAAATACTTTAAAGGCACCAGATCTTACTTGATCTTGAAAGATAAGCAAGTTTAGCCCTGATTACATGGGATACTGCCAATGAATACAAGCTGCTGTACGATGTATTTCAGAAGAAGGAACTGCCAAAACCACATATGGGTGTTCATTGCCTAGGAAAACACTATGAAATCCATGGGGTCTCCACAAGAGTTGCTTATTTGCTCATAAGTCAAATATTTAAAAAATTAGTTTAGCCAGTAGGCTGTTACGAATTGTGGGAATTGAAGTCCAAAACACCTGGAGAGGCAGTTTGCCTGGTTTAGGGACACAAGGCACTTTAAGTACATTGTGAAGTTTATGCTCCACTGGTGTTTAACAGCAACTTAGTTTTAGGTACATGTTCGGTGGAAGAGGAGGGGGGGGGGTGAGAGAGAGAAAGCACCAGTTTCCCCAAATGTTCTATACATGGTCCAACCTATTGTTTGCTTTTATAGACAATGTAAATGTTCCACTTTTGTGTCTATTAATTCTTTTTATAAAAAATGTACACTGCTTTAAAACCTCAAGATCTAAGTGATTTATACTTTAAATAATCAGAAAGCAAGCCAGCCAGGTAAAACACAAAGCGGGAGGGGAAACTAATCACCAAGTTTTCAATACTCATATACTGTATTTAGAAATAGAGAAAGGCTATCAACCCAGCACTCCAAGCTGGTTATCTTGTCTCCCTGTCTTACCTTCATATGGTGGATGAAACAAAGTGCTATACTGCATCCTCTAACAATTCCTTTCCAGAAAGTACAATACAAGGATTTTCCAGGGGCTGTAGGTGGGAGTTTACTGCATTCTATTGCCGGACTATTCCATGCCTTGTCATTGTATTGTTCTTATGAAGAACCACAAAGTCCAATGGAGTATGACCACATTCCACCTACTCATGTATCTCTTTCCTGGCACAACACATCTACTGCCTAGGGATATCAACAAGCACCCTCCCACCTAAGCAAATAATAGATTATCAAATATCCAATAATGTTTTGATACTTTATTTATTTATTTATTTTTCAAACTTATATGCCGCCACTCCCCTAGGGCTCGGAGCGGCTTACAAGAACAGGCTAAAATCAACAATTTAAAAAAACATCTTAAAAACATCTTTAAAAACATCTTAAAAACATCCTAAAAGCACCTTTGACACATGAGAAAGAAAATCCCACCCTTAGTAATACAACCATGTTATATTCTGCCTTCAACCATGTGGAGAGGCAAGTTACATCTTCATCATCATCATCATCATCATCATCATCATCATCATCATCATTTGCCTTATAATGAATCAGAGCATTGGTTGGAATTTTTTCTAGTTCTGTCTTGGAGATGATAGAGACAGAACCTGGGACGTTTGGGTATGTAAGTTCTACTACTGAACTATACCTTCACTTTGTAATGGTATGCAATATTGTATTATAAAAATGCTAGAACAGCAAAGTAAACCACAAACCATGATATAACCTTTTATGACCTGCCTAGGTGCCCACTTCACTGTCCCCATTGATAGGACCAGCAATGTTCATACTCTGTGCTGAAACCTTTATTCATTTATTAAACCATCCTCCTAACTAAAGACCTAGGGTCAGCTTGACTCCGCCACCTTAAGCACCAATTAACCTAAGGCCAGAATGTCTACAGGAACCGGGGCGGAAGCCCAACCACCCAGTTACACCATTTCCCAGGAAGAATTCAACAGAATCCGAGACACACTCCGTATGCAGGAGGGAGAAATACGGGGCTTGAAGGAACGCGGTGTCCGTCTCCCTGCCCTAGCGCTACCAACCAAGTTTTCTGGAGAAGCCTCCAAGGTTCATGTTTTCCGTTGCCAGTGCCAGGCGTACTTAGAAGCCCGCCAAGCCGAGTTCCCCCAAGAAGATGTCAAAGTGGCGTGGATCTACAGTCTCCTAGATGGACCAGCGGCCACTTGGGCGACGGCGCTATTTGATGCGGGTTCCACGCACCTAAGCTCCGCGCACAATTTCTTGAACCACCTTAGAAAGACCTGGGGGATCAAGGACAACGAGGAGGCGGCCGGCCATAAACTCCGGCGTCTCTTCCAAGGGGACAGGCCGTTGTCCCGGTACATAGCCGAGTTCCGGGTGCTGGCTCAGAACACCGGTTGGAACGATATAGCCCTAAGAGGACAGTTTCGCGAGGGCCTCATCTTCGAGATGCAGGAAGAAATCTCTAAGGTGGATCCCCCAGAGACTCTTGAGGGACTCATCAACCATTGTTTACGAGCCGAAGCCCTGCTTGCCAACAAAAAACAGTGGCTCCGAGGCCAGAGTGGAAGAGCCGGAGTGAAACCCCCCGCTTCTGACAGTATTCAGCCATGTCCAGTATGGAGATCCCCACCGCCAGCCCCAAACCCCATGGGGTGTGAGGAGGAGCCGATGCAGTTGGGCAATGTGCACCCCAGACTAGATGTTGCCGAAAAGGCCCGCCGCCAACGTTTGAATCTGTGTTGGTACTGCGGGAATGGGGGGCACTTCGCCAGAGAATGTCCAGCCAAAAGGAAGCCCGTCGCCCGCCTGGCGGCGGCGTCCTCCGCAGAGCCGGAGGCGGCCGTGGCAGCTGGAGCCAAGCCGGCGGGGGAAGCCAGCGACCGGGCGTAGAGAGGCTCGACAACCCAGTCAAAAACCCCACTCAAGAGCCGCAAACCGGGGTCCTATTTCTTCTGGTGGTCACGCTGTGGTCAGTGAAAAAAGAACCCGTCATGATCCATGCCATGATAGACTCAGGGGCAACAAACAATTTCATCGATAGAGAGTATGCCGACTCTCTGGGATTACAATATCATGATTTCAAGAATGCCCGGGTGGTGCAGGCCATAGATGGCCGTCCCCTAAAGACAGGTCCAGTAAGCCAATGGACTGAACCCACCAGAATGTGGATAAGGGAACACATGGAAGAAATTTCCTTCTTCGTTACCGAGGTTCCCCACTTCCCTGTGATTTTGGGAATTCCATGGTTGACACTCCACGACCCAAACATCTCCTGGTCCAACAGAGAACTACAGTTTGCCTCAAGGTATTGCCAAAACCATTGTCTAGTAGCCAAGGTCTGTCATGCCACAGACGCTGAGCCCATCATCACCTTGCCCAAGAAATATTCGGACTTTTGGGATGTTTTCAATGAAAAGGAAGCCGAGAAACTACCCCCACATAGACCCTACGACTGTGCCATTGACTTGGTGGAGGGGGGCCCAATTCCGCGAGGACACCTCTACTCCCTGACTGAACCAGAGCAAGAAGCTCTCAGGGAGTTCATAGAGTCAAACCTCCGCAAGGGGTTCATCAGACCCTCTCAATCCCCAGCAGCTTCCCCAGTGATGTTTGTGAAAAAGAAGTCAGGGGACCTACGCTTGGTTGTGGACTATAGAGCATTGAACAATATCACGAAGCGGAATCGCTACCCCCTGCCTTTGATCTCGGACCTATTAGACCGGCTCCGAGGGGCCAAGGTTTACACCAAGCTGGATCTCCGGGGGGCTTACAATCTAGTACGTATCAGAGAAGGGGATGAATGGAAAACCGCCTTTCAGACCAAATTCGGATTATTTGAGTCCCTAGTCATGAATTACGGATTATCCGGAGCTCCCGCAACATTCCAGCATTTTGTCAACGATATCTTCCAGGATTATCTAGATCGGTTCTTGATCATATATTTGGACGATTTTTTGGTGTTTTCTAGATCACAATCGGAACACGAGCAACACGTCAGAATGGTGCTACAACGACTGCGGGATCATGGACTATATGCCAAGTTAGAGAAATGCGCCTTTGATCTGCAAGAGGTAGACTTCCTGGGATACCGCGTCTCACCACTAGGGCTCTCCATGGACCCGGCAAAGGTTTCAGCAGTATTGGAATGGCGGGCGCCAACCAACAAGAAGGAAGTGCAGCGCTTCTTGGGGTTTGCAAACTACTACCACAAATTCATCCCAGACTTCGCTCGCTGGTCTGACCCAATCACCAGCTGCATCCGTGGGAAACAGCCTTTCCGCTGGACGGAGCAAGCAGAGAAAGGGTTCCACCAGCTAAAGAAGTAATTCACGACCCAGCCAATTCTACAGCACCCTGATCCTAAAACCCCTTTTGTTGTGCAGGCTGACGCCTCTGATGTGGCAATTGGGGCTGTACTCATGCAGCCAGTGGGAGAACACCTTCATCCTTGCGCCTATTACTCCCGTCAACTAACAGCCCCAGAGAGAAACTACACTATTTGGGAAAAAGAACTTTTGGCCATAAAGGCAGCTTTTGAAAATTGGAGACATTGGTTGGAAGGGGCCAAATTTCCTATTGAAGTTCATACTGATCATCGAAATTTAGAGCACCTAAGGACCGCACGAAAGTTAAATCAAAGGCAGCAGCGCTGGGCTTTGTTCTTTGAACGTTTTGACTTCCAGATCCATTATGTGACCCCGGCTCAGACCAAGCAAGCAGATGCTCTATCACGGAAACCAGAGTATGCTGCAGGACGCAGAGAGACCTCAGAATCTCGATTGCTGCAACACGAAAACTTTGCCATGCTCACAGTGGGAAACACCAAATCCACTCCAAATGAACCAACTCCCTCTAACCCAGAATCCCTTTGCACTCAAGAAATTAGAGCCAGTCAACAGGCAGATGCCTGGGCTCAAGAACAGATTCGCCAAGGACTACGTTTCCCATTCTCACTTAAGGATGGGCTACTATGCTACAGGAATCATGTTTACATCCCTCCAGGTCCCGGCAGAGAAAAAGCACTTCATCTGTGTCATGACAGCAAGCCAGCAGGATACTTTGGGCTATTTAAAACTATGCACTTGATCCTACGAGATTTCTGGTGGCCCAAGATCCGCAAAGATGTGGAGAAATATGTCAATACCTGTCCTGTATGTCAGCGTTCCAAGACACGAAGGGAGAAGCCGTCAGGGCTACTACATCCCCTTCCCACTCCTTCTCGCCCATGGGAGATAATTTCCGTGGATTTTATCACTGACTTACCACCCTCCCTTGGATTCACTACGATTCTAGTAGTGGTGGACCTTTTTACCAAGTTGGCCCATTTCATCCCCTGCGATGGTCTTCCCACGGCCAAAGAGACTGCAGATTTATTCCTTCAACATATCTTCCGACTACATGGATTGCCCAAGAGTTTAGTCACTGACCGTGGATCTCAATTCACCTCTCGGTTCTGGAAAGCACTACAAAAACTATTGGGCATAGACTCTCGTTTATCTTCGGCTCACCATCCCCAAACGGATGGGCAAACTGAGCGCACCAATGCCACTTTGGAACAATACCTTTGCTGTTATGTAAACTACCAACAGGACAATTGGGCGTCCCTATTACCTCTATCGGAATTTGCTTACAACAATGGTGTCCAGGCTTCAACTAAAGAAACCCCGTTCTTTGCAAACTATGGTTTCCATCCACGTTTCTTTCCTTCTATCATTGCAACCTCAGAAGTCCCTGCAGCGGAGGACTGGCTGCAGGAACTCACAGCGGTGCAACAACTCTTGCACCAGCAACTGGATCAAGCCAAGGAGGACTATAAACGCCACGCTGACGGTCATCGCCAGCTGGGCCCCGAGATCAAGGTAGGAGATCGGGTTCTATTGTCCACTCGCTTTTTGCCCTCCCACCGTCCCTGCCGGAAGTTAGATGCCCGTTTCATTGGTCCCTATCCAGTGGTGGCGCAACTTAACCCCGTGACTTTCAAACTCCAACTTCCGCGCTCCATGCGCATTCATCCGGTGTTTCAACGTTCCCTGCTCCTTCCGGCGGAAGGTGTACGCCCCGATGCGAGCCGGCCGGCCCCCGCCCCTGTTTTGGTGGACGGGGAGGAGGAATTCGAGGTTCAGGACATTTTGGATTCTCGCTTTCATCGCCGCCGCCTTCAATATCTCATTGACTGGGTGGGTTTTGGCCCCGAAGAACGCTCTTGGGAAGACGCTTCCACAGTCCATGCCCCCGACTTAGTCCGCCGCTTCCATCAGGCCTACCCTGCCAAGCCGCGGCCCCGCGACTCGAGGAGAGGGGCCATGTTTGAGGGGGGCCTTGAGGGCGGGGATAGTGTGATGACTCATGGGCCTTGTAGTCCTGTTCCTAGTACTATTGTGGCAGACGAAGAGGAAAACATGGGATTTTCGCCGGTTCAGCCAGAGCCGGAGCCTCTCCACCTGGAGGATGTTTGCCCTCAAGAATTCAGCCAAACAGGCCTTGGGCAGAACTCCCCCCCGTTTTCCCGGAGGGACAATTATACTAGAGATAGAGGAGTCAGAGAGGCTAATCGCCGGAGCCTGAGAATCGCTGCCAAACAACTAGCTGATTAGGTCTGCTTCCCTTGGGAAATTCTAAGGAGTCATGCATCTGGACAGAGTTGGGTTTCGCTTCTCGTTCTCTAGGGAAAGTGTTCTGTTGGCGGGAAAATGAGACCCAATATAGGTGTTTGTCGCAAGGGGAACTTTGCGGAGTCAATTGATCAGCTTGAGGAGAGAGATCGTGTGTGGACTTCGTAATCCCAGTTCCTTGCTTCCCGGATCAAGTTTCAAGCCTTGCCTTGTTTCACGTTTTGCCACGGACTTTGTTTCATGCTTCATGTTTGCCTCGTTTCAAGTCTTGGATCAAGTCAAGAATCAAGTTTAATTCCAGCCTTGTTGTCAAGCTTCATTGGACTATAAAGACTCTGTTATTTCCCCACACTATTGCTTGGCAAAGTGTGTGTTTCGGTCAAGTGGATTAAAACTTTGAACTCTAATATCTTATATTGGACAATACATTTCTGGACTATATTTGACCTCATCTGAAAGGTCTGCTTCTGAACTATATTCTTCACTTGTTTTTATTGTTTTTATATATTTCTTTAATAAAGATATTAGATAGAGTCTGGCCTCTGCGCATGGTTATTGGTGTTCTGCAGCCTGGGTCCTGACAGGTGGGATGCTGTCAATAGAGCAGCTTTGAATCTATTTCAAGCAGTTCAATAAAAATATTAAAGATCAAAAACTAAGCCATGGTCATTAGTCCCCATGGTATTGGTTGGAGGTACCTGGAGGCACACTAATAACCCAATCCTTTTTTCTTTTTTCTTTTCGGGTATGAGCCAGCATCCTGATCACAGGAATACCCGCAACTGTAGCCACTTTCATTGATTCATGGAAACTTTAGACCACTTATAACCCAGAGCCAGGAGACACATCATAGCAATCGATCCAAGATAAGCTATAGTGTCATATATGCTTAATACCATCTTTTCACAGTCTTCCACTGGTTTACATCATTGCAAGAACAGTTTGCATTTTAGAGTCATATTTGCTCTTTCTTTTGTTTTCTTTATGGATCCATACATTCCTTTTTTCTCCCCTAATTGCTAACAACAGAAGTGACAATAGATTGCTGTTCTGCTCAAGAAGCCAACAATGGGAGCAAATTAGAATTAGCAAGTCTAGCTCTTAATTATTTCAGATTTAATTTGTTTACCTGCAAGGAAAATGCCTTGAGGTTCTGCCAAGATTTAATCGTGTGTTCTGCTACTGATGGTAAGAGTTGCAGTAGGACAAAATGAAGAAGCTGGAGCCAACTGTTTCTGTGATTTATATACCAATGCAATCCAATTAATCAAATTAGGTTGTCTAAGGAAAATATATATTCTTAGACAATTTGGACAACTATAAGAATCTAATATAGAGGTGGGGAATATGTAGATTCTGAGGGCGTTTAGCTTATCCCTCATCATCAATGTGAGTTGTAATAGATAAATGTTGCAAGCCAAAAGCATCTGGAGGGCCACATGTTCCTGTCTTTAACTTAATATGTATCCATATTTATCTCTAGGAATATTACTGTTGTGTGCCTTCAGATCATTTCCAACTTATGGTGACCTTAAGGTGAGCCTGTTATGGGGTTTTATAGGGCTGATTTGTGTGACTTGCTCAAAGTCATCCAGTTGTTTTCCCTGGGCAAGCAAGGAATTGAGCTCTGGTTTCTAGAATCATCGTGCAATTCTCCAGCCACTACATTATGCTGACTCTTTCTTTCATGCTGATATTCAAACTATATTCCAATGAACATGGAAGTTCCTTGAATGCTTTTTGTCCATTTGTGTGTTCGTTATATTTACATCCCTTCCCCCCACCCCCAACATGCTCAATGCAGAATACATGCCTTTCCTCTTTTCCCATCTTTTTTACAACAGTGCTGTGGTATTGGTCAAACTAAGAGAGATTTGCCCAAAGTCAATGAGTGAGCATCGTGGTTCATTGAGGATTAGAACTTATGTCTTCCAGTCTTTCAGATTTCCAGGTCACCTTCTGATATAAAAAAATGAAGGTCTCTCCTAGGCCTAAAACAGTCCTGTAGGGGGGAAACTGTCAGATCATGCCCATTAAAGGGTATTTGGGTACAAGAAATTGCACTGGAAATGTTATATGGCTGGGGCTGTGGACCTCCAAGATCTAATGGCAGTTGCTAATTCTTATTCTCCTCTCATTCATTTATCCTGTCTTTGAGTCAGTCTAAACTACTGTTCAGTGGGAGAGAGCATGGTAATTTATACGACATTTTCCCACCAGGTTGTAGAACAGATCTACTTCTGCAAAATTCTGGGAAATATAGTTTAGAGAAGCCAAGGACCACTCTAGCTGAGAATTCCAAAGGCTCCATCCTGAACTATATTTCCCAGAATTCTGCTGGAGCAACTCAGACAACTGGCAGATGACGGCCTCTATTCTATAACGCTGGTGGAAAACATCATCAATCCAATTGTCTCACTTTTCAGCTTCACATAAAATGCACCAGTTTCTTCTCCTACTTGTCCCTTTTGTCCTAAACTTACTTCTGTTGCTATACTGGGTTCAAAGTGCAAAAGTAGTTAGTTAATTCAAAAGCTGGAGAAAACATGAAGAAGCATTTTTTTCCTTCTGTTAGCCAGTGACAGCCTATTTGCCAAGACCAAAAAACAGTTGCTGTTTATCTCTCCTAGTTTATTTGCTCCTTCTCCTTAATGGTGTTTGCTATCTTGATCATAAGATGTTGCTTGTGCACAACCACCCCAGATGTGGAATGGTAAAGGATATAAGGGCCTGGCAGAAGACAACTGCAAGTAAGAGGGAGAATTGTGTTAGGGGGCATGGGGAATGGCAATGAACACCTGATTTAAGCATGAAGCTCCCCAAAGTTTGAAATAGTTTTTGTATTAAAGTTAATTCCTCTGTCAGTATAGCCAGTACAACAAGGAAATCATCTAACACTTCAGATCCCTGGTGCTACCCTAGTTCTAAATGATACTCTCACATCACAAGAGCAAGTCAAGACTCAACCAGGCCCATGAGAAATAATTTTTGCAGTTTACACCCTGTTTCTGAATTTGTCCCACAGATTGAACGCTCTTTTGTGGCATGAGTTTAAAGCAGACATCCTCAAATTGCAGCCATCCAGCTGTTTGGGCCTCCAACTCCCTGAATTCCTGACCACTGAACAAATTGACTAGGGCTTTTGGAGGCCAAATAGCTGGAGGGCTGTACATTCAGGATGCCTGGCTTAGCGTTTCCTTGGAATATAAGTGGATGGAGAAAGGGTTGTCTGGGGTCACTTGTAAAAATACAAGTGATCTTTTCTCTCTTGTAAGCACACACAGAAATATTAGATTATTCATATTTTATCAGTAAA
Source organism: Anolis carolinensis (assembly GCF_035594765.1). Taxonomy (NCBI): domain Eukaryota; kingdom Metazoa; phylum Chordata; class Lepidosauria; order Squamata; family Anolidae; genus Anolis; species Anolis carolinensis. The sequence goes on from NC_085842.1 coordinate 299,292,652, forward strand.
ATATAAGCTCTGGAATATTAATGAATATTCATTACTCCTACCTACACACATTCCTTATTCATCATGTGTTTTTCTGTTTCACATTTGTTTCCTCTGAACATGATAGAGACAATGTCCAACACTTTTAAGCTCCATTAATTTCAATAAAAATGTTAATGTGCACAGTTAAGGCTATAATGGTATACATACTAACCCCAGAACAAGTTCTTTTGAATGCATGTTGTTGTCCCAAACAGAGTAGAACACTAAATCAACATAACTTACATAAGTATTGGCAACTTACCATTGATTTAGTGAGTTTAATTTAGCTGGAAGTAACAACTGTATTTAGACCAGCGGTAGGAAAAGAATAACAAAACTCTGGATTTTGAATTACAAATCAAAATGTCCCCTCCAAGTCTTCCCAAAGAAGCAGGGGGGATCCTAAATTCAAAACAAAACCTAAATGGATGTTTGCCTTTTCGCACACCTCTAATTAGCAGGCTATTTTTCCTCAGCTGAACTTGTTTCCATGCTTTTTTTCAGATCTCCTCTGCCTGGAATTCAGATCGTACAACCAGTTTCTACTGTCTGGGAACATCTCCCTCTCCAAGGCTAATTTTGGTACATGGAGCATCTTAACCACTGAGTATGAAAACAGTTATTGTATACCCTTTACGACCTGAGGAAAGTTATGTCATTGACTTGCAACTCCTACGGTATTATTCCTCACCTAGACTTGCTAGAATTGATAAGAATTACTCTCCAATATCTGGAAAGCTACAAGCTTCCCATCCTGGTTGTAATATAATAAAAATGAAGGGGTAAGGAGTTGTGTCCTGAACTGCTGACGTACCTCATGGCTAAGGTCAGGATGAACATTTGAAAGAGGACAATTGTTGAATAGAGCAAAAGACATTCAGCCTCCCGCCCAGCTTTTGGGAGGTATGTGATTTACATCTCACCTCCAAACCAAGACAAAGAGGATAGCACAGGTGAGCAGCAGAGACAGGGAGAGCATTTACATATCACTGATGAAAGAAAGGGGGGCAAAGGGCTGCATGAAACATCCATGTACACATTTATTTAACCAGATACACATTTAGATAGAATTACTGCAATAAATTCTAATATAATGTAGAAAAGTTTGACCAGAGGTTCATCAATACTGTTTAACTGACATGGCTCAGTGCTATGGAATCACAAAAATTGCAGGGTTTTTTTGTTCAGCCTTGTAAACTACAACTCCCATGATTCTACTGCATTAAGTCATAGCAATTAAAAGGCTGTCAAACTGCATTGATTCTATAGTGGAGATACACCCCAGGTGACCTGGTACCAGCTCAGTCTGCTGTCAGGAAACTTCAAGTCATCTCATGCTCTCTCTTCTTATGGTCACTCACATTAAAAATGGATTTAGATTGGACAGCCCTTCAAGCAAAGAACATATTCAGAGAGATGACCACCCTGAGAAGCTGACTGCTACTGAGATAAGAAATGGATTGTGGGTCTCTTCAGTAGCTAGCCAATCACGTGTACAGTGTCATTTTCAGCTAAGGACTGGCCCTCATGCTCTTCAGCATGAAATAGTATTATTTTCAGACTTTCTCAATAAGTACAGAAAACCCCCACCAGCTGCTGATTCTTCTCAAGGTGAGAATTTAATTTAAAAAAAAACTTTAGGAAGCTCATTGACCAGAAAAGAGACATGACACCCAGTTTGCCTTTGAGTACTTGTATCGAGCATTTAAAAATCTCATTTGAGTTTCTCAAGTGTTAAGCATGAATGCTCAAAACTAATTTATCTTCAGTGTCAGCATCTCACACTTCCTTTGTTCCCAGTCACTGTTGGGTTTATGACATATATTGACTCTGTATCAGGAGTATATGATGCAGCAACTAGGATCTGCAGGCAAGAGCCTGGAATTGCAATATGCCACCTCTATTAGCCAATGTTCTTTTCAAGGATAATATGTTACTATAACATGTCATTGCAGTCATACTTTTTAAACAACAAAAGCTACAAATGACCCATACAATTCTCCCCCAAAGTAGAATTTCAAAATAAGAAAAACATTAATTACTGTTTTAAAAAATCTATCTAACAACATTGTCACAATTAAAAATAGCCCTCATTACTAAACGTAATTTGGTTACTTTTAGAGTGTTCATTCTAAGCTCTGCTGAATGCTAAGGGATGCAAAAGAAGAGCCAGGAGATGCTGGGAGCATAGTGGAGATGCAAGTCAGGCGGGACCCCTTTGGGAAGAGGCTCAATGATCCAGATCAAACATCCAAATCCAAAACAGCAGATGAGGTTGAGGCCTACGCAAATGCCACTGCACATTGCTGAGGTGCTCTCTAACAACAGTTCACCGACAACTTTTTACCTGACTCAGATCAACACTGTTTTCCAAGTTTATACTTCGTCTTTTGCAGATATTTTATTTCAGTTCTTTCTCCCTTTTCCCTTTCATCCCTGGCCTCTTTGTTCTCTCCTACAATAATTCTTTCCCCATAATTCCACGAAATATATTGCAGAGTTGAGAAGTCTGAATCAAACAACAGCCTCCCCGGTTCATTTTGCAGAGGTGGTTGGAGAATGCTGCATTCATTTCAATACTGAAATTCTCTTACTCCTATTTATCTGCTCATATTGTTCCTCTCCCTTCTTTGTACTCGTAGGCTCTTGGGAGAAATCCAAATCTCCATTTGCTTGCAGAACCTTTTCTTCTTAATAATGCTGTACTATCAGATTTTCTTATCTCTTGGTGCCCACTTGGATTGTTTCAATTCATATTTAAATGTCTGATATGAACTCAAGAAACAAGTTTAGGGGGTAGTTTTGTTGGTCATGCAGCAAAATACAACAACATCCAAAAAATCAATGAGAGAGTAATACCATTTTTTGACCAAACAAACTGTATGGAATATATTATGCAACCTTTTGAAGTTCAATTGGCTTCTACATCAGGCAAAAGATGTTAAAAATTAGTCATACAGAAGAAAAGTAACATAGAGTTCTAGGTCTACATTATGTATCGGGTGTTGTTTCTGTTGTAGTAGATATTCTGGAGAAATCCCAATGCAAGCAAAAGCTATTCTTTTTCTTAGCCATATGGGGACTAAGAGCAAAAGGCAAGTAAATGCAAGTAATAAAACCACTTAGAATAATGGTTTGAGTGTTGGACTACAATTCTGGAGAACAGAGTTTGAATTCCTACCTGGCCATAAAAATGCATTGGGTGACCCAGAGCATGTCACACACTCTCAGGCCCAGAATATCCTGTGACAAATTCACTTAGGGTCTCCATAAATCAGAAATGACAAGAACAAAAATAAAACTTCAGCATCATTAGCAACAGAAAACCTAATTCCCTTGAAATCCAGGTTGTCTCTGTTTTTTTGCATTTTGGTTGGCCAATAAAGCTATCCCTCTTTTTGTGGATTTTCTATTCTGTTATAATCTCAGTTCTTGTAAAATCAGTTGGGAGAGTATAACAGCACAGAAGCTTGGGAAGATATATCCTGATTGCTGTCAGGAATTTTTCCATGTAAAACCACTGGCAACATGTTGTACTTGGGCCAAGGGGCAGTAATGGTTCTATGGGTGAAACAGCTGGAAGGAGAAAAAGGGCTAATAGAGAGCAGGTGCTTGATGAAGAACAACAAGTAAAGCAGGTCCGGGAAATATTTATGGCTCCTTCAGAGGATGAGACGTTTTATGGGTTTTCTAGTGATGAGGAGTCCATGCTGGAGGATGATGGTTTCACAGAGAGTAGAGGAACTAAAAGGTCTACTCGAGAGCAGGAGTCGGATGAGGAAAGAGAAAGGAAAAAGATCCAGGATATACTCACTGCTCCCACAGATGAGGAGACATTTGAGGGGTTCTCTGGGAATGATGGGTCTGGGAGTGAGATGGAGAATGTTGATTGGACTCAATTAAATGTGGATGATGAGCCAGCTCATGGGGCTGCATCAGGGGATTGGCAAGCCTCTCATACTCCTGGGACATGGGGAGATCTAAGTCTTGAACGAAGATGGAGGGATTGGAGGGATGAGAGGCGAGGTCCACAAATGAGATCAAGATCAGCTGAGGATGATGATGACAGGGTGGAGGCCTCATCAGCATCGGACTCCGATGAGTAAGTTAAAAGTGGAGTTTCAAGAGCTATTGCCTTGCAGAAGGCAATGTGTCATTTGGGGACATTGCTTTGTCACTGCCTGTTCTCCTTGGGTCCTGGCTGTACAGCTTCCTGATAATCTGGATTGAATCCTGCTTCGGTGTTCCTGGCTTCTGACTCCTGTTTGTCTCCTGACAACGATGTTTCCAGTTTGGCGTTTGCTTTGGCGTTCCTGCTCCGGCGTTTCCAGTTTGGCATTTGCTTTGGCATTCTTGCTCTGGTGTTTCCAGTTTGGCGTTCCTGCTCCGGCGTTTCCAGTTTGGCATTTGCTTTGGCTTTCCTGCTCTGGCGCTTCCAGTTTGGCGTTCGCTTTGGTGAGCCTGCTTCAGCATTTCCAGCTTGGTGCTTGCCTCGGCGTCCCTGCTTTAGCGCCCTTGCTTTGGCGTTTATACCTCGGCCTTTCTGGCTACTGAACCCGGTCCGACTCCTGACTACGTCTGTGCTTGCTCCTGGCTTGGCGTCTCTAGTTTCCTCCTTTGGTCTTTGAAACTCGGTCTGGCTTTCGACTACACTTCTGTTTGCTGCCTTTTTGGAGCGTTTCGCTCCTCTTTAGCCCTTTGAGCCACAGCATTGCGTGGCGTCAGCTTTAGTGGCGTTTGTGTTATGTTTGATGCGGATTATCAAGCCAGATAATCCGGATTATCCTTTTGTTCTTGCTTTTTGACTTCTTTTGAACTAAGACTTTTACCTTTTAAAAGAAACACTGCGGTTAGGTGTTTTTTGAGTTTAAAACATCATTTAATAAACATTTAAGAACTTTTATTGTGTGTGTGGCCCTTTAAGAGGCGGCTGTATCATGACACAACACCTAAAGCTATCTTGCTTCATCATTTTGAACCTAATTATTCTGGATTGCTTAAAGACTTTCTTAAGAATTTGTATACAGCTGCAAAGTCATGCATAGCACGTAGCTGTAAGTTCCCAAGCAAGCAAGCAAAAAGCAGAGGTCTGATAAAATCTGGGAGAATTTTGATGATGCAAAGCCTTGCTTATCAAGTACAGCAAGGAAGGAATCCTAATTTTAACAAAATATTATAGCAATATGCTTTTCTTTTGCTTCCCATGGGAGAGTATTTCAAATCTGTAAGCAATGGGAAAACAAATATACCTGTCTATATTTTTCAGATGTGCACACAATAAGATAGACAGGCAAAGCATGCCTACAAATCATAGGATAATAGAGTTGGAAGAGATCACATGGGTCATCTAGTCCAACCCCCTGCTATTTTGTTGTTTAGTAATATCACACCAACAGGCCATGATTTGGGGTGAGGTGGTCTTTTAATTACTTACCAGCAAGATGAAATACAGCTTTTGTACAGCCAACTAATCACCAGTGTAAGTACTATACAATTCATTTATGGGTTATTTTGTGCAGATTTAAGCTTCTAATTATATCCTGTTATAGCCATGATAAACTAAATATTATAATCAGGGAGTGTGTTTCTTTTCTACTCTTGTTTGTCATTTGTTGTATTGTTATGTGTGTTATCTTCTGATATACCTTTCATTTTTTATTTCAAAATAAAGTAACATTTTACATTAAACAAAAGCTCAGCTCTTCATCCTGATATTCTTCAGCTTGATTTTCTGAATGCTAAACCTCTTTCCTCTTTCTTCTAACACAGGCGTAGGTAATATGTAGTACTCTGGGGGTTGATTTTGCATTTTTTATTTCATTACAAAACTGTGGTTCTTTAGTTTTGTTCATCTTCAGCTGAGACTACTGTTTTGTTTTGGTTGGATTGCATCTCCTATTGTCCCATACCATTAGTTATGCGAGCTAAGGTGCAGTTCAATAACATATAGAGGGTCATAATGTGTGCACCTACAAACTAGGACACAATTATACACAAAACAGAGTTTGACAAAAGTTATTTTGAATTGCAATTACCAGAATCCAGAATATGGGAGTCCCAAAACGTAACCATCTCTAGCTATGAGGACTAACAGACTATCCACACCACAAAATTATAGCAGTTCAATACCACTTTAACTTCCATGGCTTTAAACTATGGAATCCTTGGATTTGTTTGTTGTGACAATAGAACCCTCTGACAGAAAAGGGTAAATATCTCACAAAATTGCAAATCCAAGTATTTCATAGCATTGAGCCATGGCAGTTAATGTTGGATCAAACAGCATTAATTCTGTAGAATGGATATAGCCTCTGTCTGTGTTTTATGTTGAAGCAATTCTAAATAAAGTGTCTTTCACACTTGATTTAGATGTCTTAACTTTCAAGAAGCGCATCCTCTTGTTTTGGCACTAAACCCAAGGTTTGCAGCAACAGCAGCATTTCCCCTGGCAAGGATGCCTAGAACTGACATTTCACACTGATTTTATACAAGCATCCCTTGCTGGAATTGTTAGTTGCTGTGTGTAACAAGAACTACTGGTGGCCCCTTTCAGATGTTTCAGTCTATATTTAGCCACTGAAGGACATCCAGAACATTGAAATGCCATTTCCATCACAAATTCACAAGGATGGCCACAGCGAAGACACTACTGAGCCTTTCCTAGGATTTTTCTACAAACCCTTTACACCATATAATGAAATGAGACAATGAAGTACACTCAGTCGAGACATACACTGGAGAGCAAGGGAAATTATAGCAACATTTGCATAATCAAATTGACTTTTAAGGATCTGCAGCAAAATTGACCTAACGGTGCTGTTCACTAGTGAGAAGCCCAGATGTCCACGTCGATACAATACAATGTCATTTTATTATAGTGCCAGAAATAAACATCCTCAAAATGATTCAGAGATCTTAAATGTAAATGACTACTATTGTATCATATGGTTTGCAGGATTCGTAAATTCCTGATTGAATTATGCCTCTCGCTTAATATAGTCGTCCATCTGTGAAAGATAATCTCCATCTCATATGCTTACTTCCCTGAAATAATTTACACACAACGCCTGGGAAAGCATGTCGAAATGAGGGGAAAAATTGCCCAGTGGCTGATTCAGGTGAATTTCAGGGTGTTATATTTATGTTGGTCTCCAAATACATAAAAGCTAGAAAAGAGATGAAAATTGCTTTCTTTAATGAAAGTAGGCAGACACAATAACCAATAGCAGGACTATCAAGTATTGTACTTCTTAATAATTTATTTCACCATATCAGAAAAACTGAGATTGCAGATATATCAATTTATCATTCGGTCGATGGCCCCATCTATATTGCCATATAATGGTCAGTGTAGACTCATATTTAACTGTCTTCTACACTGCTATATAAAATCCAGATTATCTGCTTTGAACTGGATTATATGGCAGCGAAGACTTCAGGGCCCTTCCAGACAGGCCCCAAATAACGCCTCAGGTAAAAGCGAATTAATGCAGAGTAACCCAGGTTTTTCCAGTTTGTCCCACATGAATTAAACACCTCTAAGCGAAGGTCTTGGTCTTTAGAAGTGAGGACCCTGTGGGGTTAGTCCCCACCGCCACCCTGCTTCTTCAGGCTCCCAAAAGCCGGGAGGAGGGCACCCCTCCCAGTCCCCCATTTCATGCCCCAAATGTACTGAAGGAGCCTGCAGGCAATGCAAGTCTTTTTGCAGTCCTTCTGACACTTGGAAATCAGGAGATGAGGGAGGAGAAGAGGTTTCCCTCCTCCCCCTTCCTGACATGTCATTTCAAAGCATCAGGAGGACTCTACGGAGGGGCCTGTGCTACCTTTGTTTGACCTGGGTTGGCATCCAGCCACCTGCCAAGGGAGCAGGTGGGGACTCAAACCCAGAGGAAGCGGGTTATTTTAACCCACCTCATCCTGGGTTTTAGGTGAGTGTAAAAGGGCCCTCATATAATCCAGTTCAAAAGAGATAATGTGGATTTTCTGCTTTAATAATCTGGATTATATGGCAGTTTAGATGGAGACCATGTTTTTATTTCATTTGTTTTTTTTAAAGTCTATAGCCTTTGCAAGAATAAAGTTATGGGGCAAAAGGTTCATTCTTTATGAAATACAAGCCTGCCCTTCCTATTTCTGAGAGCCTTAAATCAGTCCCACTCCTATGGGTGACATTTGTGACTAACCTCTCCTAATATCACTTTCAATTCCCTGGGTCACCATTATATTTCACAGATATGTCTACATTTTGGGGAGTAGTTTATCAGATTTCTGCTTTACAAAGATGGCACAGAAAGCATGGAGGCACTGGAATGAAGGGGAAGAAATGCAACAAAGCCGGGAAAACGCCACAATGCAATTATTAGTACAGTAGAGTCTCGCTTATCCAATGTAAATGGGCTGGCAGAATGTTGGATAAGCGAATATGTTGGATAATAAGGAGAGATTAAGGAAAAGTCTCTTAAACATCAAATCAGGTTATGATTTTACAAATTAAGCACCAAAACATCATGTTATACAACAAATCTGACAGAAAAAGTAGTTCAATACACAGTAATGCTATGTAGTAATTACTGTATTTACAAATTTAGCACCAAAATGTCATGATGTATTGAAAATATTGACTCAAAAAATGCGTTGGATAATCCAGAACGTTGGATAAGCGAGTGTTGGATAAATGAGACTCTACTGTATTTAAAGTTCCACGGTTGTGTTGATATCATGCATTTTTATTCGATGTCTAGAAAAATAAAATCAAGAGCCATTTGTGAGGAGCAGCTGGGGTTTGCCTCCTGCCTGCTGTAGAAGGAAAAGGTATTCCTATTATTGCCACCTTCTTTTCACCTCACCTTTCTTATTGCACCTGCTACCAAATGCTCTGCCTATTTTTAGCTTCCCCCCTACCCATCCCTTGTGTTGCAGCAGCATCACCATGGTTTTCATGTGGCTCTTTTATTTGTCCTTTGTTTAAAGCTGTGCTTTCTCTAAAACTTTTTGGAGAACAGGCAGTAGTAGCATGAAGTGAAGCAAAACAGGAGTAAGAAAGATTTGGAGGTATAATTGCAAGGAAGGGAAGGATGATGTAGGAACAAGGTGAAGTAAGCTACCTGATGGGAAATTAGAAGGCACAATATGACTTTACCATCAACACTATAGATGGTCACTTTAAATAGTTCCTTACTATTAATCCCCATTGCAACCACAGATTTTCAAGAAACAGGAAGGGCCAGGGGAAAAGGTAAATTCCATGAACAAAATTTGTGTCTCTCTGTTTCAAAACAGTGTACTAATTATTTGGGAAACTGGCAAATATGTAAGTATTAAAACTGAAATATAGAGGCATAAAAAATAAATTACTGAGAGAAACTTCCATAATTACAATACAAATACAACAATATACATAATATTCAAATTAACTGTCCAGATTTGAGAGACTGGAATGTGTCAAGTCTACCCAAGAATCCAGGTACAGGAATTTTTATAAAATGGCTGGATCACTGTTATCACATACTAAAAGAAATTTAGCCTTAGAAGTTTGGTAGAGGATGTGAATGGAAAATGAATTCAATGGAATTCAAATCTCAATTTGAAAATCCTAGAAATAACACGTGTTTTTATGTCTTCACCCTGGCTTTAGTTTTCAGCAAAAACACGATGCATTAAGTTGTATGTTGAGTATCCTTTTGCCAAACAAGCTGTGTGTTTATATTTATTCTTTGCAAGAAAATCACTTTCTGTCATTTCTTTACATTCCATTTGTTTATAAACTGAATACTTATGCCAAAGCAGACTTCTCTTGTTGACTGATGCTGTCATAATACCAGAGATACACTAGTATTTTCAGACAAGATATAAGGAATTCTCTCTTCCCTCTGATGCACAGTGACAGCTAGGCAACCGCATGGCACAACTCTACCGCTGAGTAAAATGGCCAGTGATTGGCTGTATCCAGTAAAAGCCCTTTTGCACCATCACTCTGTTCCACGATAAGCACCACTGCTTGATGATCACCATTATAATCACCACTGCAAGTAGTATTTTCATTTATATCTCGACTATTTTCTAATACTCAAGGTGATTTACAGACGTACAGATTAAAAACATACAAAAACATCGCTAAAGAGATGCCTGTCTCTGAAAGCTTAAGATTCCCAAACTATGATGCATTATCATTTAGTATACTGAAAGATGCAGATCCAACATTTTAGCACAAACTCGTCAAGTGATGGCTTAGAAAGAATGGAAGTACAGAGTTAAATCCCAGAGAACTGGACTTTAATCAACCAATTTGTGAACAATGGGACCAATGCAGAGCTAACATAATCTTAGCTACAATATGGTTTAGAAATGTGAGTGTCCTCTGAAGGTCTTCACTTGAGTAATTCAACACCAGAGTTAACAAACCAAACTGTAATCTTATACCAGTAATTTGATAAATCACCTTAGTTACTTGAGACAAATACGATTAAACATGATGACAGACCCACCATAAGCAAGGTAAATTAGTATGGCTAGTCTGGCATTTCCAATATCTAAATACGATAACATAAAAAAGCTTATTTACAATCACGAGAGCCATAGATAAACAGAAGATGAAAATATATTTTATTGTACAAATTACTTTCATATTTGTATTATTTATTTCTTCTATGAATCACTAAATTCTCATATCCCTGGCCCTTAAGCTTAATCTCATTTAAGATCGCAGTCTTTGTGTGTATGTATGTACTTTCTAATTAACAGCCTGTGCAGAAATTTCCCTTCTCAGTTCTAACAAGTATAAACTATGACAAAGGAAAACAACTTCTAAAGTTGTCATGTTATTAAAACAGAGTGGGAAGAATATAAAATTCATATTTTGGATATACCCCTTTTAGATAAATTAAATATTCCTAATTCACCCAATATATTTATGCTTTATCAGCAAATCATAGGAAGGGGTACAAACAGTACAGTTTTAAACAATATAAAACAAGTTAAACAATAGAAACAATGTAAGCATTTTTAAAGAATTGAAATAATGGAAATGCTGTTTAGCTCAAACAAAAAACAGCTTGTAACTGTCATTGCTGCTTTGTGCCTTCAAGGCATTTCTTACTTATAGAAACCCTAAGGCAATCCTATCACAGGTTTTCCTTGGCAAGATTTGGGCAGAGGAGGCTTATCCTTGCATTCTGCCTAAGGTCATCTAGTGGGCTTCCATGGCTGAGTGGGATTCAAACCCTGGTCCCAAAAGTCATAGTCCAACGCTCAAAGCACTACACCACTCTGGCTCTCAACCCAGTCAGAAGAAAAAAAAATCAAGTCGTAATATTAGCAGTCACCAAATGCCTGGATGAATAAATAGGTTTCAACTTCACTGAAGCATTTCTAGAATGCTCTTATAGGGTATAAAGACCCTGTTCAAAATTAAATGTAACATTCCTAAGAAAGGAAAGCTAATTGAGAGATACCTGAACTTAATTTATTCCTATGCTAGTCCAGCATTTCAATAAGTGATACCTCATTAATATTGAGCTAATTAAATCTCCGTGCTTGCTTTGTTTACCAACGTTAACTCTATCCAGCAGCATGAATCTTAATTCTTGTTCAAGCCAAAACCTAACCTCTGTTTTATCTTGAAAGCACCACTACCCTATTTAATAAATCTAGATCTGTTTATAATTTTAATACAATACAGTGCTACAGTTTATTATAACAATACTATTTAGGATGGCTATAAACTCAAAAGATTATTGAGTTTAATGAGAACTGTGAAATGTAGTGTCATTTGGAGAGTGTTATGTTAATCAGTTTGTTTTAAGCTTCTATCCTATAACACACAAGCAGAGCCGGCCCTAGGTATTTTTCAAGTGTAGGCGAACAGAATTTTGGCACCCCCCCCCCCCAACAATCACTGAAAAATAAAAGCGTTGGATAAGCGAAAATGTTGGATAATAAGGAGAGATTAAGGAAAAGCCTATTAAACATCAAATTACATTAAGATTTTACAAATTAAGCACCAAAACATCATGTTTTACAACAAATCAACAGAAAAAGCAGTCTTGACTGTGCCCCAATATGTTTGGCGCCCGAAGCAACCACTTAATTCACCTCATTGTTGGACTGGCTCTGCATACAAGCACAACTGTGAAGTTCCACCAAACACATAGGGAGTTTGTTTAGATTATTTCTGACCAATTTATTTTTGGGGAAAGGGGTCAACACCAAAATGTACATTGAAGAAAATGGTCCTTTTACATATGCAAAATATTTGTGTGTATAGAAAAAACATCCCCACAAAAAAAAACCTTGCTTTTTTGCAAAAAAACCTTGTGTTTTGCATGTACAAAAGTGGTTTGAACAACAGATTATTCAGTGTATAAAACATTGGCTATTTCACACTAAAAAACCTGACATTTTGTCCATAAATCTATATATTTAAAACAAATGTGAAAAACCATAACAAATGTACAAAACTCTCATATTTCTATCAGTGGGAAGAAAACTTTTGAACTTCCTAGTTTTTCTATACAGAAAAGAAATATGCAAATATTTCTATCCCTACCTTTCAGTAGACTTGTATGAAATTATGCTACCATTTTCCCTTGAAAAATCTGTGCTTTTATAGACATCTACACATACAAACACACATATGCACATACACACACATTTACACATACACACATAGTCACACATACACACACATCATATTTTTCCATGTTGATTTCACTCTGTGGTGATCTGCCTTGTGTTCCTTGATGAAAAAGCAGGATAGAAATGTAAATGTTACCATTCCAACAGCTTAGAAACACTCAAGCTGACTTCTGCATTGATCAAAACAAATTGAAAACCTTAACACAAAAGCTTTTCTCTGCTGAAATGAAATGATTCTCCATCTCCTACCAACTTGTCAATGTCTCATAATCTATTTTTAAAAGGCTATAGCATGGATGAAAATCAAGATTTGGAGAGAACAGATATCTTAACAACAAAAATTCTGGTATACTAGGTAGCTGTGATATACTCTTACAAGAATATTTCAGTATCTGAACAAATGAACTGACAAGTTAAATTGGTGAGCTATTCTGAATATTAAGCTTTACTGATGTAGATATTGCCAAATAGCTTAGACTGTTATTTAGTTAAGTTATGGTCAGAGACAAAATAACTATTAATGGAATAAGACCTTTTAAAAATTCAGTATAGGCAGGCTGTTTAGAAGGTAAATGATTAATAGCTGAGAATCCAAATACGAGCCTCCCAAGGGTGGCTGTTACTTCCCTGAATTCCCTATGAAGTGTAGAACAAGGAGGGGACAAGAAAGAATGAGAAAGTGTTTTGGAGGCTGCATTCTGGCTAAAGTTTCCTTTTTCAAGTTTAAATAATGGTTTTGATTTTAATTTTAGGCTTCCTTTAACTGCTGCGAAGTGTAGATCAACCCACAATCCTCAGGCATTGTAACTCATTGTAGTATAATGGCATTAGGGTGTTGAGCTGGGATTTGAGATATTTATGATCCCTTCTACACAGCTGTATAAAATCACATTATCTGCTTTGAACTGGAGTATATGGCAATGTAGAATGTGGATTATCTGCCTTGATATTTTGGATTATATGGCAGTGTAAAGGGGCCCTATATTGTAGCCTCCAGTGAGTGATGTAACTAACTGGAAGGAATTGAATGACCTGGGGCAGCCAACTTCAATTTGGTTAGTTGGGGGGCCCTTTCACACTACCTGGGGGTTTGCAGTTTATGTCAGAGTAATTTGCAGCACAGCAGTAGAGGGAGTCAGTGGAACGCAGAACGAATTGACATCCAGAGACTTTGGTAAAACTAGATACAAAGTTTTACTGTACAAGACAAACACACTTGCAGACAATAGACACAGGACTTAACACCTAGGCAGACAGAACTGAACTGAACTGATGTAATCAGTAATGCGTACACACTTGTGTCTGGACACTTCCCAGCTCCAGCCACACCTCAAGGTCATCACAGCTTCTCAGTAATTAACTCTTTCCAGACTATGTTACACTCTGGATGATGCAATCAATATGCAATACAAACCAAGACACAAATTGCATTTAAACACTATCAATACACAAATCCCACATTAACAGTTTAGAGAGGGCTACATAGAAGTCTCAGAGTGAGAACTCTAGTGCTTCACCAAACCACAAACCCCAGGATTCTACAGGATGGTATCAGAGTTATTATAGTGCCATAACCGTGTTGTGTGAAAGGACATTGTGGTTTTTATATTCAATGGAGAAATGGTGAGGAAGCTTCCAACTTTCTGTTTTCATCTACCCACTTATTATATTTGGCACTTGTGCATGTGTGTGCATGCACCTAAATCCGATGTTACACTGGTGAACAGAATGTCTTTTACTCCACATTCCACATCCAGCCTTTGGAAGTATTCAAAAATCATTTCTGGAGGTGAGTTTCTTAGATATCCAAAATGGATTTGTGGAGCTGCAATGGGATGGGTTAATTGCCCCCTCCTCCATCTCTCCAATTTGACTGCTCCATTAGTAAAAGTCTTACATTGGCTCTGCCCTATGTACACTCACTTTTGCGGACTGGTAACTTTTAGGGTTTCCCCCCCAAAGTTATGTTTTAAAAAGCACAAACCCGAGAAAGCTGTTTTAACTATCAGAACAAAAGATAAATCAGAGGATGAGCATCACCTCTGCATTATGGTTCTGCAGCAATGCATGAGGTTTGATTTACTCAACAGCTATGCAATCTCTACACCTGATGCCAGGAACCCTAATGCAGTTATGAACTCAAATGAAGGCTTCCTGTTTACAATGGTCACAATATATAGTTCATACTAGAAAACTGGTTTATTACAAACAATTTATTTTTTACTAAGAAAGATGTTATAATAAGTCTACAACGTTTGTGGTTTAAAGTGATCAAGCACCAAGACAGGGTAACATAAGCAGACAGAAGATACCTAATCTGCAAAATTAGAATATTGGTAGAATGTGAAATGAAGACAAATGTTGGCCAAAAGGAAGTTGAAGTATTTACATGCTTCCTTTTGTTTTTCTGCCTATTTTACTGATATGAAATCAGCCTAAACGTAGAACAATGTTCACATGGACTGCAAATACACAGAATCCTGTGCGCTTCCTTATCCAATTCCTCTATTATCCCTGCAATCTTCTTTGAAACTTTCTGTCAATCCCATAACATTATCTATAAAGTGAAAGGGAGGCACAGAAACAAAGATATCACTGTCGAGCTCCTATATTAGGCTGAGAATCATGGGTCCTTTAAACAATGCTGGACGTATTTAAAGGATCCATCATTCCTCACAAATGGATATCCATGCTATGGTTGCTATTTGGCAACATTTGGAGAACCCTACAACTCCCAGCTGTTGTCCTACACAGATCAACATTTCTTGGAGAAGCAATGATATGATAGTGAATTTTGAGCTCTGAATGGTTATGGGACTATGCAGTCATACAGGCAGTCATTTTGCCAGTTTCCATTTCTAGCAAGAGTGGCCCTTTTGTAAGTTTAATGGATCACAACTTCCTTTTGAAGACCAAATTACTTTAAAATGTGTGCCTTATAACATATGATAAAGTTAATGGGGAAGAAATAATTTCCCTCCAATTACTGGGAAGAGTACAGTAAACTCAGCAGAAATGGATTGGAAGTTAACGCAGAAGAATTAATTTATAGCACACTCAGAAGAAACTGAAAATGACAGCATTGTCCCTGTTCACTACAAAGTTCCAGCATTTCATCCCTATAAAGCCCTTGCTCCACTACACATTGTACAAGAGTGGTGTAGTAGAAGTCAACCATTATCAGCTAACACCAGCAACTAACTTGAAAAATAATTATTTAAATTGAACACTTTTATACATCCCATCTTCCTACATGAAGGCGAGGAAGGTGTGTGAACAGGAGAATGCCATGGTCAACAGGACCCACAAGCCAAAGTGTTTCCAAAAGCAAAAAAGGACTAACTACAGTAGTGAACTGAATCTAACTCTCCAGCCTAGCAATGGGTATTTTGCAGCAGGAAGGGGTGAGGAAAGACTTCTAGTTCATACTGAGTTTGGAAAATTGTTTATATAAATTATGAGTGCCAGACTCTCCCAGTTGACATGGCCAATGGTAGCTATGGTTCAGCAAAGTAACTTTTCCGAGATCTGTATCACCATGTTACACTGGCAGGTATAGACTAATACAATGGGGCTTTCTACAAAATCTACTCCAGAGAGTTTCCTAAATGTTCACATCAGATTTTCAGGGTATGGATGGGGTGCCCACTGTCCAATACAACTGACAGAAGCAGCAACTTCATGGCATTCCATCTTTGGATATAACTAATATTCTTCATTATGGACATAAGGACACAGTTCCTGGCTCCCAGTTCGCCACTCCCAACTCCCATCTCCCCATTCCAACAAGCTAATAATGAATAATTATGCAAAAATTTGAAATTTAGCAAACCATCAGATTTTCCAATGATTCCTGGCAATCGAAGCCAGGGAGAGGACTGTAAAACTAGGACACATGGTTTCAGCAGAATATCGTAATATACAATTATATAATTAATGTAATTATCAATCTGCAGCAGTAGGCACAATATCACTAGATGCTATCTTAATCACAGAGCAATGCTAAAGTCTATTTGTACAAGTATTTTCAGTCAAAGCAGGAAATTGTTGATCATTGCGATCTGATTACAGAATGTGGAGATGACAGACGTTCCATTTGATTTGTTCTTTCTCCATTTGCTCTTACTTTATTAACTTCAAAGAGGCAAAACAAAGCAAGTCTGAGCTCTCTCCCAAGAGACACCAGAGAGTTATTTCTATCCATCAAATGCCGTCTCTCAAGTCATAATCGCAGCTGTCATCAACCACTCCAGTAGCAAAAGGCTTCGTGCTGGCTAGAACTTATTATCTTGAGCAATTGGAGACTGTGCCCCAAAGCTAATCCTAAACTGCAGGACTTGAAGGAGCCAAAGGTTGTACTAAACATTTGTTTGAATCTCTTTAATTAATGCGGGCACAGATTAGCAGAGACCGTTTTTGAAAAGCACTGAGAGATCCATCTATGAACTGAGCAGCATTAAGGAAGACAATTATGTCTCTGGTCATGGGTCTTGCTAGTAATAGTCCTCTAGTACCATTGATTCCCATTGTCAAATCAATAAAATGGCTTTTAAAAACTACATAAATATGGCATCTCATTTTTTAAAATAGAGATTCTCTAAAGCAGCAATGGAAATATAGTGCAATCCTGATTTTTTGGAGTGTTGTTGTTGTTACACATTACTTGTAGTGTCTCTATTAATAAGGGGCTTTCATGAGACTGTTATCAGCCCCCCTGCTCAGGTCTTCCAAACTCTGGCCCATGGCACAATTCAATGCTGGCTTTGGTCTATAAAGCACTAAATGGCCCCAGCCCAATCTACCTGTCCAGACGAGTCTCCCTCCATGAACTACTGCGAAGATTAAGATATTCCGGGGAGGTCCTGCTCTCGGTCCTAGCATTGTCAAAGGCGCAATTCATGGAGACGAGAGAGAGGACCTTCTCAGTTATCGACCCTCGGCTATGGAACTCCCTCCTTGACGAAATTAGATTTGCTCCCCCCCCCCCCCCCCCGTCCTTCAAAAAGGTGGTAGAAACTTGGCTGTGGGGCCAAGTTTTGTGCAATAATGGCAGCAATAGGAAATTTCATTCTGCTGACCAGATTCAGTATAGCTGACCTGAGATGGTTTTAAACAATTGATTTTAAGAGGAGATAACTCTTTTAATGTTTATGAATTTATAGCTTATTTTATGTTCCAGCCTTGAATGTTTGCCGTATATATGTTGTGCTCCGCCCTAAGTCCCCTTCGGGGTGAGAAGGGCAGAATATAAATGTTTTAAATAATAATAAAATAATGGCTTTCTTGACTAATAGGCCATCTAGACTGAAGAATTATAGCAGTGTGACACCATTTTAACTCTCATGACTCCATCCTATGAAAACCTGGGATATGTCATTTGTTGTAGTATCAGAGTTCTCTAATAGAGAAGGATAAAATACCTCAAAAAAACATCAAACCCCAAGAATTTTATAGGATTGAGCTATAGCAATTCATGTGATGTCAAACTGCTATAATTATGCAGTTGGGAAACAAAGTCTATCCACCTATAATGTGGTATTTCCCTTTTTAAAGAACATTATGGTTCAGTGAGTCATAATGTTTCATGAGATGTCCAACAGCAAGGGCTTCATTTTAGCAATTTTGGATCCTAATGTGAGTTCAGCCTTGCATCTTTCTCAGATATTTTTGGTTGGATTTGAGGGGGGGGGGAGTTTTGACTCCCATCATTATCATTTTCCACCTCCCTGTTCTGCAGATACCATAATTATTAATATTCTTTGTCATTTTTTTAAAAAAATACCCCATGCCCATCAGGGAGTAAATCAGAAATAAAAGATGTTAAAGGACATTTTTTTGATCACTTTCTTTTAACAAAAACAAAAAAACAAAAAATGTCTGGGACACTGGAGAAGGACATGAAGGCCTCAGAAAAAGTCTTGCAATTCACATGTAGTCTATGGACTGCACCCCTGCAATTTATGCCTACATGTGCATATAATGAGATTAATTTCTTTGTATATATACAGAGGATTGCACTGTAACACATGTGCTTAAATCTCTCAGTGATGCCATCAGGACTCACATATGCTACCTTTGGATGATTTGTGCCCTAGGCAATTAATCACAAGTAATCACTACCTGCTTTAATAAGCTCAGTGTTTACTATCTGAAACTGGCTGTTGCTACAGTAATACCCCATCACTGTCAGCTGTACTGTAACTCTAGAACTCTGCAAAATCAATTAATCTAATACGGAAATTAGAATGCTGCAAACAGTTCTGCTGCTGCTCAGTTGTTTAGTTGTCTCCGACTCTTCTTGACTGCATGGACCAGTTTCATGACTGCAAACAGTTCAGGTAGCATTTTTTTCCTGACTGGATTCTCTTACGTCTTTGAACCAAACACAGAAATAAATTGTTTCAGTACTTCTTCGGAAGGGACATGTTCTCAGTTCCCTGCTCTGAAGAGATGAAATACATAAAAAATACAAGAGTTCGGTACATTTTTTTCATAATTTTATAGTAATTAGCCATACATTGCAGAGCCTTTCTCAATATTTCTCAGATCAGTAATTACTCATTGTTTCTCATTATTGAAAAATCATAGAATCATATAATCATAGGTTTGGAAGGATCTGCAAAGGTCACCTGGTCTAATTCCCTGCCATACAGAAATGCACAACTCAAAGACTCCCAAGAGATATCTATCCAACCTCTGTTTAAAGACCTTTAAGGAAGGAGGGTAAACATTATTATAATGCCTAAACTGGGTAATGGGAATTCACGTTGTGAGTCCATTGGTGGTTTGCACAAACTAGTTGCATTGATTAAGTGATCTAATTTTATTTTCTCAGCATACAACACTACAGTTTGTTTCCCCAGCAACAGAGAATTGTGCCAGAAATGCTAAGGAAATGTGACAACCTAGCAACAAGATCTAGACAGAAAAAATGATTGCATTATTTTTTCCACATGTATAGTGTAACAGAGTAGTAGCACCATTCTCTTCCTGCTGTGGTTTGACCTCACCTGGAATACTGTCTCCTGGACACCACAGTTCAAATGGATCATGACAAACTGGAATATGTCAAGATAAGAGTGACAAGATGATCACAGTTCTGGAAAACAAGTCATATGAGAAATGACTTCGGGAGCTGAATATGTTTAGCTTGAGGAAGAGAAGATAGCTATCTTTCAATATAAAAAGAGATTGCTATCTTTCAATATCTGAAGGAATGTCATGTAGAAGATGAAGCAAGCTTTTTTTTCTGTGGATCCAGAGAGGAGAATGCAAACCAATGGATTCTAATACAAGAAAGGACATTCCATCTAAACATTAGGACGATTTTTTGTTTTATTTTAAGAGCGGTCTGACAATAGAATAGAGTGCCTTAGAAGATGGTATCTTTCAAGGCTTTTCTAAGAGCCCATCTTCAAAACACCTAAAATGCAGGATTTCCTGAGTAAAGGGGGGGAGGGTGGCTACATGATGCTAGTGGTAAATCTGAACTGGTTTGCTGCAATGGACAAAAAACATGGGGTAAAACGGTCTCCTTTTATCCTGAATCCATCCAGAAAATGTGCATATTCACATCACTGTATATCCCTGCACTCACAAAAAACATGTGATTTCCTTCTCTCTCTCCTGTCGAGACTGCTCCAGCACATGTCCACTTTTAAAAAGCCTGATTATAGTTGATCAACTGATTGGGTTGTGAAATGGGCACACAACTGATTTAAAGGAAGTATGAATGGAGAGCAATTAGAACCCTCTGAAACTCTTTATTTTAAACTTTTTATTTTACAGAGCTTGGATAAAAAAAGATTCCCTCGATTATGTGCTGAACTTCTTGTGCACATATGCAAATCTGCTTGTATTTATATTAAGATGATCACATGTGTATATAAGGTCCAGCACATAATGGGCTACTTTAAAAAAAAAACATCTTCGGCTGGATGTACCCCATCCACCCTCCATCTTGTTTCAATACAGAGGAAGCCTGTGAGGACAGCGGGGGAAGGAAACCTGGGATCAACAGGTCCGTACGGGGACATATTTTCAAGTCCCAGGGTTTTTTACCCTCAATTTAAAGCCTGCATTTCATGCTGTTTGAAGTGCCCTAAGTATCACAAGATGCAAGTAGCCTGCTAGTCTCTGAAGATTGGGAAAGGAGTACGGCAGGGCTGTATACTTTCACCCTCCCCATTCAACTTGTACGCAGAACACATCATGCGACATGCAGGGCTTGATGAATCCAAGGCTGGAGTTAAAATTGCTGGAAGAAACATTAAAAATCTTAGATATGCAGATGATACCACTCTGATGGCTGAAAGTGAGAAGGAGCTGAGGAGCCTTATCACCAAGGTGGAAGAAGAAAGTGCAAAAGCCGGCTGCAGTTAAACATCAAGAAACCCAAGATTATGGCAACCAGACCAATTGATAACTGGCAAATAGAGGGAGAAAATGTGGAGGCAGTGACAGACTTTATATTTCTAGGCGCAAAGATCACTGCAGATGCAGACTGCAGCCAGGAAATCAGAAGACATCTACTCCTTGGGAGGAGAGCAACGGCCAACCTCAATAAAATAGTGAAAAGCAGAGACATCACACTGGCAACAAAGGTCCGCATAGTCAAAGCAATGGTATTCCCCATAGTAACCTATGGATGCGAGAGCTGGACCATAAGGAAGGCTGAGCGAAGGAAGATAGATGCTTTTGAACTTTGGTGCTGGAAAAAAACCCTGAGAGTGCCTTGGACCGCAAGAAGATCCAACCAGTCCATCCTCCAGGAAATAATGCCTGGCTGCTCACTGGAGGGAAGGATATTAGAGGCAAAGCTGAAGTATTTTGGCCACATCATGAGAAGACAGGAAAGCTTTGAAAAGATCATGATGCTGGGGAAAATGAAAGGAAAAAGGAAGAGAGGCCGACCAAGGGCGAGATGGATGGATGGTATACTTGAAGTGACTGGATTGACCTTGAGGGAACAGGGGGCGGCGACGGCCGACAGGGAGCTCTGGCGTGGGCTGGTCCATGAGGTCACGAAGAGTCAGAAACAACTGTGTGAATGAAGAAGAAGGTCCGGAAGGTCCCAGGGCATAACTAGGCTTGCTCAAATAATTCGTTTTCCCCGTTTACCGTTATTGATTCGTTATTTTCGGATTTTTTGAAGCAATATTGAATCTTGGCTGTCCACACGCCTGGATATCGCGGTTTCGAACCGCGATTGGCCGTTTTCCGTAATGGCGCCTTTTTTTTCGTTTTTAAAAAATGCTTTGTCAAATCATCCAAACTTTTTTAAGTCCACTGGGGCAATCTAGTGTGTTGTTTGCACCTTGTAGCCAATCAGAGAGCACGTTTAACCAGGGGGAGGGGCTGGTAGGACGTGCTTAATG
This sequence comes from Anolis carolinensis, assembly GCF_035594765.1. Lineage (NCBI taxonomy): Eukaryota > Metazoa > Chordata > Lepidosauria > Squamata > Anolidae > Anolis > Anolis carolinensis. The sequence goes on from NC_085842.1 coordinate 299,314,683, forward strand.
AAAACAGCGTGCACACGCCTCGTGGCTCAGTCGCACTGGGACTTTTGGAGAGGGTGGAAGGGTAGATTGGTGCAGGCAGGCAGGAAACATTGCTGCGTCACAGCATGGCTGTGTGAAGACCAGGACAGGAGAAAAGGTGGGGTGGTCTGTGGCTGAGTTTGGTGGTGTGGGTCTTAGGTCTTTCTATTTCTTTTGTTGTTGCAAACTTGCAAAGGGCTGTCCTGTGGGTGTTTTTCCTGTTCAAAATACAACTCCTTCGGGGAAAATAAAAGCTTGCCTTTGTGCCTTGCCTTCCCCTGGGCTACGGGTGTGTGTGTGTCTGCCAGGGACGCTTTGGGAAAGAGTTGCATATCCCATCCTGTTCAAAATACAACTCCTTTCGGGAAAATAAAAGCTTGCCTTTGTGCCTTGCCTTCCCCTGGGCTACGGGTGTGTGTGTGTCTGCCAGGAACGCTTTGGGAAAGAGTTGCATATCCCATCCTGTTCAAAATACAACTCCTTTTGGGGAAAGAAAAGGTTCCCTTTGTGCCTTGCCTTGTGTGTGTGTCTGCCAGGAACGCTTTGGGAAAGAGTTGCATATCCCATCCTGTTCAAAATACAACTCCTTCGGGGAAAATAAAAGCTTGCCTTTGTGCCTTGCCTTCCCCTGGGCTACGTGTGTGTGTGTGTCTGCCAGGGACGCTTTGGGAAAGAGTTGCATATCCCATCCTGTTCAAAATACAACTCCTTTTGGGGAAAGAAAAGGTTCCCTTTGTGCCTTGCCTTGTGTGTGTGTCTGCCAGGAACGCTTTGGGAAAGAGTTGCATATCCCATCCTGTTCAAAATACAACTCCTTTCGGGAAAATAAAAGCTTGCCTTTGTGCCTTGCCTTGTGTGTGTGTCTGCCAGGAACGCTTTGGGAAAGAGTTGCATATCCCATCCTGTTCAAAATACAACTCCTTTTGGGGAAAGAAAAGGTTCCCTTTGTGCCTTGCCTTGTGTGTGTGTCTGCCAGGAACGCTTTGGGAAAGAGTTGCATATCCCATCCTGTTCAAAATACAACTCCTTTCGGGAAAATAAAAGCTTGCCTTTGTGCCTTGCCTTCCCCTGGGCTACGGGTGTGTGTGTGTCTGCCAGGGACGCTTTGGGAAAGAGTTGCATATCCCATCCTGTTCAAAATACAACTCCTTTCGGGAAAATAAAAGCTTGCCTTTGTGCCTTGCCTTGTGTGTGTGTCTGCCAGGAACGCTTTGGGAAAGAGTTGCATATCCCATCCTGTTCAAAATACAACTCCTTTTGGGGAAAGAAAAGGTTCCCTTTGTGCCTTGCCTTGTGTGTGTGTCTGCCAGGAACGCTTTGGGAAAGAGTTGCATATCCCATCCTATTCAAAATACAACTCCTTTTGGGGAAAGAAAAGGTTCCCTTTGTGCCTTGCCTTGTGTGTGTGTCTGCCAGGAACGCTTTGGGAAAGAGTTGCATATCCCATCCTGTTCAAAATACAACTCCTTTCGGGAAAATAAAAGCTTGCCTTTGTGCCTTGCCTTGTGTGTGTGTCTGCCAGGAACGCTTTGGGAAAGAGTTGCATATCCCATCCTGTTCAAAATACAACTCCTTTTGGGGAAAGAAAAGGTTCCCTTTGTGCCTTGCCTTGTGTGTGTGTCTGCCAGGAACGCTTTGGGAAAGAGTTGCATATCCCATCCTGTTCAAAATACAACTCCTTTCGGGAAAATAAAAGCTTGCCTTTGTGCCTTGCCTTCCCCTGGGCTACGGGTGTGTGTGTGTCTGCCAGGGACGCTTTGGGAAAGAGTTGCATATCCCATCCTGTTCAAAATACAACTCCTTTCGGGAAAATAAAAGCTTGCCTTTGTGCCTTGCCTTGTGTGTGTGTCTGCCAGGAACGCTTTGGGAAAGAGTTGCATATCCCATCCTGTTCAAAATACAACTCCTTTTGGGGAAAGAAAAGGTTCCCTTTGTGCCTTGCCTTGTGTGTGTGTCTGCCAGGAACGCTTTGGGAAAGAGTTGCATATCCCATCCTGTTCAAAATACAACTCCTTCGGGGAAAATAAAAGCTTGCCTTTGTGCCTTGCCTTCCCCTGGGCTACGGGTGTGTGTGTGTCTGCCAGGGACGCTTTGGGAAAGAGTTGCATATCCCATCCTGTTCAAAATACAACTCCTTTCGGGAAAATAAAAGCTTGCCTTTGTGCCTTGCCTTCCCCTGGGCTACGGGTGTGTGTGTGTCTGCCAGGGACGCTTTGGGAAAGAGTTGCATATCCCATCCTGTTCAAAATACAACTCCTTTCGGGAAAATAAAAGCTTGCCTTTGTGCCTTGCCTTGTGTGTGTGTCTGCCAGGGACGCTTTGGGAAAGAGTTGCATATCCCATCCTGTTCAAAATACAACTCCTTTTGGGGAAAGAAAAGGTTCCCTTTGTGCCTTGCCTTGTGTGTGTGTCTGCCAGGAACGCTTTGGGAAAGAGTTGCATATCCCATCCTGTTCAAAATACAACTCCTTCGGGGAAAATAAAAGCTTGCCTTTGTGCCTTGCCTTCCCCTGGGCTACGTGTGTGTGTGTGTCTGCCAGGGACGCTTTGGGAAAGAGTTGCATATCCCATCCTGTTCAAAATACAACTCCTTTTGGGGAAAGAAAAGGTTCCCTTTGTGCCTTGCCTTGTGTGTGTGTCTGCCAGGAACGCTTTGGGAAAGAGTTGCATATCCCATCCTGTTCAAAATACAACTCCTTTCGGGAAAATAAAAGCTTGCCTTTGTGCCTTGCCTTGTGTGTGTGTCTGCCAGGAACGCTTTGGGAAAGAGTTGCATATCCCATCCTGTTCAAAATACAACTCCTTTTGGGGAAAGAAAAGGTTCCCTTTGTGCCTTGCCTTGTGTGTGTGTCTGCCAGGAACGCTTTGGGAAAGAGTTGCATATCCCATCCTGTTCAAAATACAACTCCTTTCGGGAAAATAAAAGCTTGCCTTTGTGCCTTGCCTTCCCCTGGGCTACGGGTGTGTGTGTGTCTGCCAGGGACGCTTTGGGAAAGAGTTGCATATCCCATCCTGTTCAAAATACAACTCCTTTCGGGAAAATAAAAGCTTGCCTTTGTGCCTTGCCTTGTGTGTGTGTCTGCCAGGAACGCTTTGGGAAAGAGTTGCATATCCCATCCTGTTCAAAATACAACTCCTTTTGGGGAAAGAAAAGGTTCCCTTTGTGCCTTGCCTTGTGTGTGTGTCTGCCAGGAACGCTTTGGGAAAGAGTTGCATATCCCATCCTGTTCAAAATACAACTCCTTCGGGGAAAATAAAAGCTTGCCTTTGTGCCTTGCCTTCCCCTGGGCTACGGGTGTGTGTGTGTCTGCCAGGGACGCTTTGGGAAAGAGTTGCATATCCCATCCTGTTCAAAATACAACTCCTTCGGGGAAAATAAAAGCTTGCCTTTGTGCCTTGCCTTCCCCTGGGCTACGTGTGTGTGTGTGTCTGCCAGGGACGCTTTGGGAAAGAGTTGCATATCCCATCCTGTTCAAAATACAACTCCTTTTGGGGAAAGAAAAGGTTCCCTTTGTGCCTTGCCTTGTGTGTGTGTCTGCCAGGAACGCTTTGGGAAAGAGTTGCATATCCCATCCTGTTCAAAATACAACTCCTTTCGGGAAAATAAAAGCTTGCCTTTGTGCCTTGCCTTGTGTGTGTGTCTGCCAGGAACGCTTTGGGAAAGAGTTGCATATCCCATCCTGTTCAAAATACAACTCCTTCGGGGAAAATAAAAGCTTGCCTTTGTGCCTTGCCTTCCCCTGGGCTACGTGTGTGTGTGTGTCTGCCAGGGACGCTTTGGGAAAGAGTTGCATATCCCATCCTGTTCAAAATACAACTCCTTTTGGGGAAAGAAAAGGTTCCCTTTGTGCCTTGCCTTGTGTGTGTGTCTGCCAGGGACGCTTTGGGAAAGAGTTGCATATCCCATCCTGTTCAAAATACAACTCCTTCGGGGAAAATAAAAGCTTGCCTTTGTGCCTTGCCTTTCCCAGTCTCAAACACCTCCAGGGCTGCGTGGGTGTGTGTCTGCCAGGGACGCTTCCTGATTTTCCCAAGCCAACTTTGGGAAAGAGTTGCATATCCCATACTTTCCTGTAGAACTGGAAAGTACAGGTATCCCCTTGTAAATAAATAAAACTAACTAAATGTTATAGACTACGCTTTTGCAACAGTAAATTGGCCAGAATATAACACGTTGCCAATCAAGATTCAACAAATATTTCCCACCAGTAACACAACACCTTACCATCATCCCTTCTGTTACCTGAAAACACTCCCCTTGACATGAAGCGCTCAGCTGTACGCGGGTCTGGGGGAGCAAGTCCTAGTAGTGGTCAAGCCACGGCCAGGACACTGTGGGGGGCCAAAAAAGTTAAGGTGGGTCCCATACGTCTGGAACGCCGAACTATGGGAGTGGGTGGACTTGATGAAGAACCAGGCTGTTCTAATGCAGACAGTTCACAGGCATCCACCCGGAGCCGGCTGTCGCATGGAGCTGAGACAACTGGACGATCATTGGAACATACAGGTGTTGCCGTCCTGGAACTACAGGTGGTGGATAGTGAGGATATAGATAACCCCACCCCTCCCCCAGCTACTGACAGTGAGGAGGAGGTAGAGGAGGTACTACCATCAAAACGTAGACTTTCTCATGCTGCTGAAAGGGTGCCCACGACTCCCATCTCTGAGGGCGTCGCCACAGTGGCTGTGGGGAGGCCAAGGTCATTTATTTGGGACCATTTCCATGTCCACTCTCAGAGTTCTACTTTGGCAGTTTGTAGACACTGTGGGGCAAATATCAGCAGAGGCAGAGACACGAGACATCTTGCGACCTCGGGGTTGAGCTCTCACATGAAGCGACACCATCCCTCCATTTCGCTGGGAGGGGGAACTGCAAGCCCTTCCAGTGGCAGCCTTAGCACGCAAAGTTCACCAGGTGAAGATAGTGGAAGGCGGACACAGTCCACCTTGGAGGATTGGGCCATTCCATTACACAGAAAGAAAACGGGGGAAACATTGCTCACACCCCAGCAGATAACCCAAACTGTGGGAGAGATGATTGCCCTAGATCACCATCCCTTCCGCCTGGTAGAACAAGAAGGCTTTGTACGCCTTATGAAACGACTGTGCCCCCGCTACAAAATCCCCTCCCGTCACACCTTTTCCAGAAAAGTAATCCCCGGCTTGTACGAGGGCTGTAAGGAACGCATTATCCAGATGTTGCGTACCGCCATGGGAGGACACATCCATTTTACCTCTGATATTTGGTCAAGCTTGGGAGGAGGCCACTCCTACCTCTCTCTCACGGCACATTGGTGGGAGAAGGAAGGCACTATGGATACATCCCATCGTTGGGCACTCCTCGCATTGGAGGTAGTTGATCGTGATCACAAGGCAGAGACCATCTGCAACTATCTGGAAAACATGATGGGGGAATGGATGCAGTGTAGGCCGGAAGAAATGAGGAGGGGCTTTATGGTGACGGACGCAGGGAAAAATATGATCAAAGCGGTTGAAAGTGCCGGGTTTCAGAATGTGTCCTGCATGGCCCACTTGCTTCACAATACCGTCAAGGAAGGTTTAAAGAGCCAGGAAGAGCAGTCGGGCAGCAACACAAACATCTCCCTGCTGATCGAGCGCTGTAGAAAGATCGCGGGCTACTTCCACCGGAGCATCAAGGCAGCCCGGCAGCTGAGAGACAGGCAGAGCCTTGAAGGCCTCCCGCAGCACAAGCTGCTCCAGGACGTCTCGACTCGGTGGAATTCAACCTTAAAAATGCTCGAACGCATGGTCGAGCAGCAGAAGGCGGTACACGGCATCTCCCTCACTTTGGTTGCGCCTGTTAGCAAGCTTGTTCCAACTAAGCAAGAGTGGGACACCATCTCCCAGCTAGTAGACGTACTAAAGCCATTCAAACATGCCACTGAGACACTTTCGGAATCAAAAGCTCTTCTGAGCCAGGCAGTGCCCATGGTCTTGAGGCTAAGGAGGCACCTAGAAAGGCTTGGGGCCGGTCGAACAATGGACTCCCTGGCTGGACCGCTGACACCGCCGGTCCAGGAGGTGGTGAGGAGGTTGTCCTTTGCTGTACGGAAACGGCTAGAGCCACTTCTTTCCAGCAAGGTCCATATGCTGGCGGCCTTGTGTGATCCACGGCTAAAGTACAACGTCTGCCCAAAAGACTTTACCATGTGGAAGGCCCAACTTGTTGACCTTGTGAGGGAGGTCTTTGCTGCCAGGGTGGAGGAAACGGGCACAGCGGCCCCTCTTCCAGAACTGCCTGTCACCCCAAGCACTAGCGCTAGTGGCGAGACGGAAAGTCCCGCGGAGCCGGTAGGGGGTTGCCGTAGGGATACGGATCTCCAGCCGCGAACAGGAAACGTTTTCTTTGCAGAGACGGTGGCCATACTTGCCTGCTCTGAAGAATCCTCTTTGCTGGCTTCTGCTCAAAAGGTAGACTCGGCCGAATGCTCGGTCAACAGGTACTTTGAGGAGCCTCCTGAGATAATTTCTTGTGATCCATTGTCCTATTGGGCTTCACGCGAACACATGTGGCCGGATCTGTCGCACGTAGCCCGCCAGTTCCTCAGCTGTCCTCCCACCAGCGTCCAGAGCGAAAGGGTCTTCAGCATAGCGGGAGATGTAGTCACGCCCCACCGCAGCTTGCTGGACCCTCAAACAGTTGAGAAACTTGTTTTCCTGAAGGCCAACCTTCCTGTGTTGAATTTCCCAGATTTGGATTTTGAGACCGACTGCTCCTAGAGCAACAGTTCTCCTCCTTTAACCAACTCTGCTTCAGAGTAACTTTGGCCAATTTTTTGGGCGTCCGGGCGGGGGGGTGGCCCCTTTGGACTCTGTCCAACAACTCTCTCCTCTATCCTACAATGCTTTCCTCTCTCTTTTCCCTTCCTTTCTCCTCTTTTTCATCACTCAACGTTGCCCCACTGACGTTTTTGGGTTCATCCATCTCAAGGGGCCGTTTCACGAATCATGTAATCATGGAATCATAGAAAAGTAGAGTTGGAATAGAACTCATGGGCCATCGAGTTCTCCCCCAAGAAAGACGCAGGAAGTATCATTCAAAGCATCCCCGACAGATGGCCATCGAGCCTATGCTTAAAAGCTTCAAAAGAAGGGGCCTCCAACACAGTCCGGGGGAGACAGTTCCACTCCCGAACAACCATCGCGGAGAGAAGTACTATCTTTCATTTGTCCCTGTTGAACTTAATATACTTTTGGCCCATCTCTGTATTCGGAAGTTACAAAACGTTTTCTCTCATGTAATACTGGCTCTGTAGAGGTTGAAGGATATTCTGTGGAAAATTAGACCATAAAAGCCAAGGTAGATAATGCTTCCTCTTTGTGTTCTGTTCGGATTTCATTCAATTCCCTTTTTATTTGGGGGGGGGGGGAAATATTACCATCACGAGCCATGACTGTTTGGTCTTCTACAGATCCTCGCAGCTCCTGTACAGAAAGAGCACTGTTATATTTGATGTGGATACTTCAGATAATCATTTCAGGTGTAGGAATACGCCAGACTCTCACTTTACAGAGGTATACTATCTGTCCATCTGAACCTTTGAGGATGTCTTTATCCACTGGAATTACTACACCTCGACTTGGGACAGAACTTCTCTAAATTGTCATCTTTCAGTGTCCCATTGTCTAGAGCGGGTGTGGTTGCCGCAGTGGTCATGGGACGGCCGCCTTTGGGTCCCCTAGCCCTCTGCCCGCTTACGCGGAGGGTGCCTTTATAACTCGGAGGGGGGAATCATCAAAGACAGTGGTACTCCTCCGCCTTTGCCAGCATTTCTCCAAATGGTTGTCTAGTGTCCCTTCTCCTTTATATGCCGTGGTCTACGCTGTGGTCGTTAAACGGCCGCTTTTGGGTCCCCTCCCCCTTTGACCTGGCACGCAGAGGGTGCCGTTCCCCCTTCAGGACGTGTGCCTTGCGGCTGCTTTAGATGTTTGGGCGCAGGTTACGCCGAGTGGGAACTGCCTTTTGCTGGCTTGTTGGGAAAACGATAGAAGAGGTACACGGCCTTCCCCTTGGGTGGTGGGGTGTTGCTGTGGGTTGAGGCTTAAGTCGCAAAAACAAAAAACTTTGTTGGAGGGCCGTGCCGAATTCTCCGGGATGCATGCCGGCCAACTGTGGCCGGCTGGCTCAGGGTGGGGTCTTTGCTGCCCTTTGTTTTTTTCCCTTACTTTTCTTTTCTTTTTGCTGCCTCTCGGACTACGTGACGCCAGACTCTAGAGGTATATGCCCTTCCCCCTTCAGGGCGTGTTCCTTTGCGGCTGCTTGCAATGTGTGGGCGCAGGTTACCCAGAGTGGGAACTGCCTTTTGCTGGCTTGTTGGCAGGACGATAGAAGAGGTACACGGCCTTCCCCTGGGGTGGTGGAGTGTTGCTGTGGGTAGAGGCTTAAGTCGCAAAAACAAAAAACTTTGTGGGAGGGCCGTGCCGAATTCTCCGGGATGCATGCCGGCCAACTGTGGCCGGCTGGCTCAGGGTGGGGTCTTTGCTGCCCTTTGTTTTTTTCCCTTACTTTTCTTTTCTTTTTGCTGCCTCTCGGACTACGTGACGCCAGACTCTAGAGGTATATGCCCTTCCCCCTTCAGGGCGTGTTCCTTTGCGGCTGCTTGCAATGTGTGGGCGCAGGTTACCCAGAGTGGGAACTGCCTTTTGCTGGCTTGTTGGCAGGACGATAGAAGAGGTACACGGCCTTCCCCTGGGGTGGTGGAGTGTTGCTGTGGGTAGAGGCTTAAGTCGCAAAAACAAAAAACTTTGTGGGAGGGCCGTGCCGAATTCTCCGGGATGCATGCCGGCCAACTGTGGCCGGCTGGCTCAGGGTGGGGTCTTTGCTGCCCTTTGTTTTTTTCCCTTACTTTTCTTTTCTTTTTGCTGCCTCTCGGACTACGTGACGCCAGACTCTAGAGGTATATGCCCTTCCCCCTTCAGGGCGTGTTCCTTTGCGGCTGCTTGCAATGTGTGGGCGCAGGTTACCCAGAGTGGGAACTGCCTTTTGCTGGCCTTTGGGTAAAACGATAGAAGAGGGTGGAACGATCAAAGACAGTGGTACAGTCTCCCATCACCCTGAGAGGTTGTGATTGACGCTGTTGCTGCGGAACGGCCGCCTTTGGTTCCCCTTGCCCACTGTCCGCGCACACGGACGTTGCCGATTGCCCGTCAGGGCGTGTGCCTTTGCGGCTGCTTTCAAGGAGTGGGCGCAAGTTCCGTCTCGTGGAAACTGTTTCTTGCTGGTCTGTTGGTAATAACGAGGGTGGAGTGATCACAGACTGTGGGACAGTGTCCCATTCACCTTAAAAGGAAGTGTACTCAACGATGTGGCGGCAGAACGGCCGCCTTTGGTTCCCCTCGCCCTCTGGCCGCGCACGCGGAATCACTGAAAGAAGTGGGACACCTTGGCCTTTACCACTTCTCAAAATTGTCTTCTTTTACTGTACCATTGCCTTGTGCGGGTGTAGTCGAGAGCATGTGATGATAATCTTACGCAGAGTAAGAAGTAGAGAATCAATCCACTCAGAATCTCTTTTGCTATTAAAAACAATTACTTAATAATGCCTTCATGTTTCCTTTGGAATCAACATTTCTGCTTTGTTTCTACTTTGAATTACTTTCTACTACATTACACACTATATCTTTCATAATTGTACTTCCTCAAGTTTACTTAAACTGTATGTATACCAACTGAAGTCATTTCCCTCTATCCAGGTCATCTGCAGGAGAACTTTAATAACCCCTGAAGAACACACTAGTCTTACCTGCAGTGGAACTGCATGGAAACATGTGCCTAACATCAGAGCCTTAAAACCTTCCTCCTCCAAAAAGCATTATAGGTCTGTGTGGTCGTTTGTAGCCTATTTAAGAATAGCTTGACAGGCCAATAGTATTTCGCACTGTATAGTTTTTTAACTGTCAAACTACCTCCTCTTCAGTCCTCGGACTAGAGCCGTGTTTTTACACCACTGTTTTTTAAGCTGGTAATGCTGTATGCTGACTGTGACTTCAGTTATATCTTATGTCTTATTGACCCAACATGAACACAGAAGAGTCTCACTGATCAAAGCCGAACGGGCCTACCAGTGCTGAAATAAGCAAATTTCTTGGATTGGACTTGTTGAAGAAAAGCATATAACACATCATATCAGGTTATTATTTTCCAAATAAAGCACCATAAATGCATGTTATACAACCAAGGAGACATAAGAAGTCGTTCTATATGCTGAAATGATATGTTGCTATTGCTTACTTTATGAATTTAGCTGCAAAATATCACAATATAATGGAATCATTGACTACAGAAATGGCTAGATTTTTCCAGAGGCTAGACGGTTTGCTGTTATGGAGTGTATCTTTGTGTCATGGGTTGTGGTGTGTGGGCGTGGGGCCGGCCAACGGTGGCCGGCCCCCCGGGTCTGATGGGCTTGGGCCCACATTTTGAAAGCAGACGTGAAGAAAGCATGCCCTTCCCCCTCTGGGTTCAGCGGTGTGGGCGTGGGGCCGGCCAACGGTGGCCGGCCCCCCGGGTCTGAGGGGCTTGGGCCCACATTTTGAAAGCAGACGTGAAGAAAGCATGCCCTTCCCCCTCTGGGTTCAGCGGTGTGGGCGTGGGGCCGGCCAACGGTGGCCGGCCCCCCGGGTCTGATGGGCTTGGGCCCACATTTTGAAAGCAGACGTGAAGAAAGCATGCCCTTCCCCCTCTGGGTTCAGCAGTGTGGGCGTGGGGCCGGCCAACGGTGGCCGGCCCCCCGGGTCTGAGGGGCTTGGGCCCACATTTTGCAAGCAGACGTGAAGAAAGCATGCCCTTCCCCCTGTGGGTTCAGCGGTGTGGGCGTGGGGCCGGCCAACGGTGGCCGGCCCCCCGGGTCTGAGGGGCTTGGGCCCACATTTTGCAAGCAGACGGGAAGAAAGCCTGCCCTTCCCCGTGGGTTGCGGCGTGTGGGCGTGGGGCCGGCCAACGGTGGCCGGCCCCCCGGGTCTGAGGGGCTTGGGCCCACATTTCCTTTTTTTTGTTCTTCTCTCTCTTTCTCTGGGAAGGGTGCCGGCCAACGGTGGCCGGCCTAGTATTTTAAAGTGTGGGCCTTTTTGGCGGTGGCTTTTTCTGTCTTTTCTTTGGTCTTTGCTGCCTCTCGGCCTACGTGGCCGAGTTTCCCCCGATGCACCGCCTCTCTCTTCTCTCTCGGCTGTCGTTCTTTACCCCTTTATGCGAGTTTGCACCGAAGCCTCCTTTGGGGCGGCGTCCCCTCTTTCTTCCTGTCTGGGAATCGTGCCGGCCAACGGTGGCCGGCCTAGTATTTTATAGTGTGGGCCTTTTTGGCGGTGGCTTTTTCTGTCTTTTCTTTGGTCTTTGCTGCCTCTCGGCCTACGTGGCCGAGTTTCCCCGATGTACCGCCTCTCTCTTCTCTCTCGGCTGTCGTTCTTTACCCCTTTATGCGAGTTTGCACCGAAGCCTCCTTTGGGGCGGCGGCCCCTCTTTCTTCCTGTCTGGGAATCGTGCCGGCCAACGGTGGCCGGCCTAGTATTTTATAGTGTGGGCCTTTTTGGCGGTGGCTTTTTCTGTCTTTTCTTTGGTCTTGGCTGCCTCTCGGCCTACGTGGCCGAGTTTCCCCCGATGCACCGCCTCTCTCTTCTCTCTCGGCTGTCGTTCTTTACCCCTTTATGCGAGTTTGCACCGAAGCCTCCTTTGGGGCGGCGGCCCCTCTTTCTTCCTGTCTGGGAATCGTGCCGGCCAACGGTGGCCGGCCTAGTATTTTATAGTGTGGGCCTTTTTGGCGGTGGCTTTTTCTGTCTTTTCTTTGGTCTTTGCTGCCTCTCGGCCTACGTGGCCGAGTTTCCCCCGATGCACCGCCTCTCTCTTCTCTCTCGGCTGTCGTTCTTTACCCCTTTATGCGACTATGCACCGAAGCCTCCTTTGGGGCGGTGTCCCCTCTTTCTTCCTGTCTGGGAATCGTGCCGGCCAACGGTGGCCGGCCTAGTATTTTATAGTGTGGGCCTTTTTGGCGGTGGCTTTTTCTGTCTTTTCTTTGGTCTTGGCTGCCTCTCGGCCTACGTGGCCGAGTTTCCCCCGATGCACCGCCTCTCTCTTCTCTCTCGGCTGTCGTTCTTTACCCCTTTATGCGAGTTTGCACCGAAGCCTCCTTTGGGGCGGCGTCCCCTCTTTCTTCCTGTCTGGGAATCGTGCCGGCCAACGGTGGCCGGCCTAGTATTTTATAGTGTGGGCCTTTTTGGCGGTGGCTTTTTCTGTCTTTTCTTTGGTCTTTGCTGCCTCTCGGCCTACGTGGCCGAGTTTCCCCGATGTACCGCCTCTCTCTTCTCTCTCGGCTGTCGTTCTTTACCCCTTTATGCGAGTTTGCACCGAAGCCTCCTTTGGGGCGGCGGCCCCTCTTTCTTCCTGTCTGGGAATCGTGCCGGCCAACGGTGGCCGGCCTAGTATTTTATAGTGTGGGCCTTTTTGGCGGTGGCTTTTTCTGTCTTTTCTTTGGTCTTGGCTGCCTCTCGGCCTACGTGGCCGAGTTTCCCCCGATGCACCGCCTCTCTCTTCTCTCTCGGCTGTCGTTCTTTACCCCTTTATGCGAGTTTGCACCGAAGCCTCCTTTGGGGCGGCGGCCCCTCTTTCTTCCTGTCTGGGAATCGTGCCGGCCAACGGTGGCCGGCCTAGTATTTTATAGTGTGGGCCTTTTTGGCGGTGGCTTTTTCTGTCTTTTCTTTGGTCTTTGCTGCCTCTCGGCCTACGTGGCCGAGTTTCCCCCGATGCACCGCCTCTCTCTTCTCTCTCGGCTGTCGTTCTTTACCCCTTTATGCGACTATGCACCGAAGCCTCCTTTGGGGCGGCGTCCCCTCTTTCTTCCTGTCTGGGAATCGTGCCGGCCAACGGTGGCCGGCCTAGTATTTTATAGTGTGGGCCTTTTTGGCGGTGGCTTTTTCTGTCTTTTCTTTGGTCTTTGCTGCCTCTCGGCCTACGTGGCCGAGTTTCCCCGATGTACCGCCTCTCTCTTCTCTCGCCGGCTGTCGTTCTTTAGCCCTTTATGCTATTTTGCACAGAAGCCTCCTTTGGGGCGGTGTCCTCTGGTTTTTTTTCTCTCTCTCTCTCTCAGGGATGCGTGCCGGCAAACAGTGGCCGGCCCGGCTTAATGTATGGGCCTTGTTGCCTGTGGCTTTTTTCTTTCTTTTCTTTTCTTTTCTTTTCTTTTTGCTGCCTCTCGGCCTACGTGGTCGGGTTTCCCACGATGCACCGCCTCTCTCTTCTCTCGCCGGCTGTCGTTCTTTACCCCTTTATGCGATTTTGCACCGAAGCCTCCTTTGGGGCGGCGGCCCCTCTTTCTTCCTCACAGGGAAGCGTGCCGGCCAACGGTGGCACGCCTAGTATTTCAACGTGTGGGCCTTGTCGGCCTACGTGGTCGACGTGTTTCCCACGATGCACCGCCTCTGTCTTCTCTCGCGGCTGTCGTTCTTTACCCCTTGGTGCAATCTTGCACAGAACCCTTCTTTGGGGCGGCGGCCTCTATTTCTTCCAGTCAGGGAAGCTTGCCGGCCAACGATGGCCGGCCTAGTATTTCAGTGTGTGGGCCTTGCCGGATGTGGCTTATTCTTTCTTTTCTTTTATTTTCATGAAATCAGCGGGGGAGGATGGGCGGGTTGTGTTTCCACAGAACACCACTCAAAGAAACAGTTAGCGGTATCCTATACTGTTCTAAATTGCTCGACAACAAAATGATAGAATCATAGAAACATGGCACCAAACATCATATAATCATAAAGCTAGAAGAGACCATCCAGTCCAACGCCATTCTGCCATGCAAAAACAATATACAGTAGAGTCTCACTTATCCAACACTCGCTTATCCAATGTTCTGGATTATCCAACTTATTTTTGTAGTCAATGTTTTCAATATATTGTGATATTTTGTTGCTAAATTCGTAATTACTACGTAATATTACTGCGTATTGAACTACCTTTTCTGTCTAATTTGCTGTTAAACAAGATTTTTTGGGGCTTAATTTGTAAAATAACCTAATTTGCTGTTCAAAAGGCTTTTCCTTAATGTCTCCTTATCATCCAACATATTTGCTTATCCAACGTTCTGCTGGCCCGTTAATGTTGGATAAGCGAGACTCTACTGTATCCAGAAATATCTGATGCTGTAACCGATATATCATTTACCGTCCCGGAATACTAGCCAGATGGCCCATGAATGGTCACAAAAGTCATAGAAATATGGTCACATAAGTCATTGAATAATAGAAACATGGTCCCTAAAGTCATAGACTCAAAGAACCAAGTAACAGAATCATCCCAAAAGTCCTAGAATCCTAAAATGATAGAATCATAGAGTCATGGCGCCAAACATCATAGAATCATAAAGGTAGAAGAGACCATCCAGTCCAATGCTATTCTGCCATGCAAAAGCAATATAACACTCTTGCAGGCTTCATCATTACTGGATCCGTCCTTCAGGACTTTGGCAAACGTTGGATGTGCAATGTTGCTATTTCATCCAAGGCAGAAATTCAACTCATTCTTGGATGGACAAACAGAACCACAACTGCTAACGTTCCCTTAAGGCAGTGTTTCTCAACCTGTGGATCTCCAGGTGTTTTTACCTACAAGTCCCAGAAATCCCAGCCATTTTACCAGCTGTTAGGATTTCTGGGAGTTGAAGGCCAAAACATCTGGGGACCCACAAGTCGAGAACCACTGCCTCAAGGGAGAAACTGTGGCATTACCTCCGAAGTTAAAAAATTGGAAAAACCAAACTCTTCCTTGAAAAGCTGTGATTGTCTAGACATGTGGGGGTTAAATCTAGGGCAAAGGAGGGTAAAAATAGATGGGAGGGTCCAATGTGAAAGGTTTGGAACCCCTCCCCTTATATATAAAACAAAGACTCCGCCTCCAATATGTGGCATTCAGTGTGTGTCCACACCAGGGTAGAATTGGCACCATGCTCTCCAGATCAGCCATGCACGTGCCACATTATGCCCCTTCCATGTTCAGGGAGTTTGACAGATGGAAGGGCTATCTGAGCCTTGCGAAAGTGTTTACGGAGATCATCGCGGAACGCAAGAAGGTCCCATTTCCATCTCAGAGTTGGGACACAATGGAGTACGACATGCAGCTAGTCCTCAACGAGGACAACTTTGAAACAGCATCACAATGGGTTAATGGAAGCAGTTCCAGCAGCAAGAGCTCCAAAGGTAGTGCCAATGGCCAGGCTTCCCAAAACAAGGAGATTTGCAATTTCTGCAAACACAACGGGGAATCCAAGCAGGTCTATTCGTCCCACCGGCTGAAGGGGATGGACGGCACCGTGGAGTGCCCCATCTTGCGCAAATACACCTGTCCGCTCTGCGGTGCCACGGGCGAAAAGGCCCATACTTTAAAATACTGCCCACTGAGCCAAGGGAAGAGGTCGCTGTATCGCAAGTGCGGACGTAACTCGGCTGGACGCAAGGTGAGGAGATAAGAAGATCAGGAGAAGACCGAAGCATTTATTCTTAGTTTTAGTTTGACTTTGTAAAAGAACAACATTTGATTTCGAGCATCATTAACACTCTCTACATTTCCTCCCACTTTGTTTCAGGTTTGGAGAATGGAAGCCCAATTCTCTTAGACTACATTTGTGAGTCCAGAAATGTTTTTTTATGTATATTGTTGCCTTCTTTCACATTTGTTGTACCTAGGTTAATTATATTGTGTTTCTTTTAGATGTGTCAGTTGCCTAGTGTGATGACTCATGGGCCCTGCAGTCCTATTCCTGACAGTATTGTGGCAGATGAGGAGGAAAATATGGAGTTTTCCCCAGATTTCCGGTCGGAGTCAGAGCCTTGGCAGCTGCCTGAAGTTCTAGTCCAAGAACCAATTAAACCTGACCTTGGTGGGAACTCTCCCCCTTATGGGAGAAAACAGGCTTACACGACTGATAGAGGATCGAGAGAAAAATTTAGAAGTAGTGCTCGCCTTGCTGCCAAATATGCCACTGATTAGAAGTATTTCCCCTGAGAAAATACGGGGAGTCTTGCACCTGCAAGCTGGTTTCCTTCGCTCCCTGTTCTCTAGGGAAAGTGATTGTTGTTTGGGGAAACGAGACCCAATATAGGGAAATTGCGCGAAGGATTCCTTGCGGAGTCAATTCGTCAGCTCCTGGAGAGAGGTCATGTGTGTGTGGACTTCGAATCCTGTTCCTTGCCTCCTGAATCTAGTTCCAAGCCTTGTCCTCGTCTCACGGATTTACCACAGATCTTGTTCCATGCTTCAAGTTGCTTTGCCTTTAGCCACAGCTCCAGCCACGTTCCAAGTTACTTTCAGCCTTGTGTCAAGCTTCATTGGATTCAAGACTTTTTCTGTTTTCCCAACGCTTTGCTTGGCAAAGCGTGTGTTGCGGTTATTGGATTATAATCTTTGGACTCTAATATTTCATATTGGACAATAATCTGCTGGACTATATTTGGCCTCATTTGAAAGGTCTGCTTCTGAACTTTATTCTACACTTGTTTTTATTGACTTTATATATTCCTTTAATAAAGATATTAGATAGAATCTGGCCTCAGTGTATGGTTATTGGTGCCCAGCAGCCTAGATCCTGACACCTTGTATCATGCTTTTTTATACATATAATCATGTTTTTTACATATGTAATATCACGTTCCTTTGACATCTGTAATTGCCTTATATCATATTTTATATTGTGTTTTATATATGCAGTTACTTTACATGTTTCTTTTATGTATGGATGTATAATTTTTACATGTTTAATTATATTATTTGCAACTATAATTGCCTAATATCATGCTTCTTTTATATATGCAATGACATCATGTTTATTTAACGTATATAAGTGCCTTATATCATGTCCGGGTTATCATGTGTGTCTCCAGAGGGATGCAGCCCTATCCTTTGCAGGGAAAATATAGAAATATCTTCTAAATGGCTACTGTCTAGAATTTTGTTTTGTAAAGAAAGGAAAAGTTTATATGCTATTGGAAAGAAAGATACTATTTTATGTTTAAATTTTGGAAAGGAATAGAATTGGTTATTATTACTGTGGTCTAACCTTCAATTGTTTGCAAGTTGTTCTAAAGTTTGGATCGTAGAGTTTAATAAACAGAGTTTATGGTTTTGGCATCAAAACTGTTCATGTTGTGCTTAAATGGGATTGAATTTTCTTTAATTTGTGGCCCATAATAGGCTGGTTATAAGCCTGATCTGGAAGGCAGCCAAGGCAAAGACCATTGAGCTGCTGAACTTGCAGACTGAAAGGTCCCAGGTTCAAATCCCGGGAGCAGAGTGAGCGCCCGCTGTTAGCTCCAGCTTCTGCCAACCTAGCAGCTTGAAAACATGCCAATGTGAGTAGATGAATAGGTACCGCTGTGGCGGGAAGGTAATGGCACTCCATGTAGTCATGCCGACCACATGACCTTGGAGGTGTCTATGGACAACACTGGCTCTTGGGCTTAGAAATGGAGGTGAGCACAACCCCCAGAGTCAGACATGACTGAACTTAACGTCAAGGGATACCTTTACACACACACATATGCAGGGACTACACCAATTTAACAAAGTTTCAGCCACAAAAACAAAGTTTCTAAAGTAGAGCAATGACTTTCACAGTAAAGACAACCCAATTTAACAGGAAATAAGACTTTCAAACCAGGAACAGATTTCTGCAATTATTAAAAAATGGTTTATTATAAAAGCTATGAAAATTTGCCAAAAATCAGAGGATAAGGGAAACGTTCCACATTTTGGTGAGCTATCAGTGTTAAATGTGTTCTACCACTGTACCAAGTTTGAAGAAGATCACTCAAAAAATGAGGGCGGGAGAGCCCCCTAAGTCCCCCCCCCCTTCGGGCTGTTTTTGGGCCACCGCGCATGCGCGTCCGCCATTAACGAATTAATTTCGAAAATAACGAATTTTCGTTAATTTCGAAAAATTTTGGGGGCCAAATTCGTTATTAGCAACAAAAACGAAAAACTGCCCCCTCTAGTTTTGAAACGAGTTTAGAATCAAATTTTTCATGGATCGATCAAGCCTAGGCATAACACTGGCTATAAAACCTGCCAAATTTGTCAGCTCTGTCATAAGACAATGTTTTTAAATATACAGTAGAGTCTCACTTATCCAAGCTAAACGGGTCGGCAGAAGCTTGGATAAGCAAATATCTTGGATAATAAGGAGGGATTAAGGAAAAGCCTATTAAACATCAAATTAGGTTATGATTTTACAAATTAAGCACCAAAACATCATGTTATACAACAAATTTGACAGAAAAAGTAGTTCAGTACGCGGTAATGTTATGTTGTAATTACTGTATTTACGAATTTAGCACCAAAATATCACGATATATTGAAAACACTAGCTGTGCCCAGCCACGCGTTGCTGTTGTCTGGTGGTGTTGGTGAGAAATTGTTGAGGTAGTGGTGGTATTGAATGTCTGTTGTATGGTTGTCTTTATGTTTAGTATGCACACTGAAGTGGATTATATGGCAGTGTGGAGTCAAGATAATCCAGTTCAAAGCCGATAATATAAGATTCTAAATGGGCTATATAGCTGTGTGGAAGGGCCTTGAGTCTACACTGCCATATAATCCAGTGCAAATCTGATAATCTGTGGAAGAGGCCTAAGTGAGGTCTAACTGTGCCTGTCCCCTGGACTGAGGAGGTTGCTAGGAGACCAAGTGGGCAGAGCTTAGCCTTCAAACTGGTAGCAATTGGATAAAAACTATTATTCCTCTCCCTGTAATTAGGACTTTATTTTTCTTTTCTTTTTGTTGTATCAACCTAGAGCCGCGAATGATGGGTTGTGTTGTCAAATTTTGAGGTTGGGGGGCCTGTAGTTTTGTTGTTTTGTTCGCTGCCCTGATGCCATCACTCTTTTATATATATAGAAGACTAGCTGTGCCCAGCCACGCATTGCTGTGGCAAAGTGGTGGTGGTATTGGTTAAAAATTGTTGTGTAATTTTTATTTGACGTTATTTGTATTTTTTTATTAATTTTATTGTAAGTTATCTTTTTATTTATTGTATTTTATTATTTTCTTGTATTATTTTTAGCTATTTTCTGTTATTATAGTATTTTATTGTATTCATTTTTTAGTGTTTTTAATTATTTTTTAGTGTTTTTTTATTATTTTTTATTGGGTTGCTAGGAGACCAAGTTGGAGGAGCTTAGCTTTCTAACTGGCAGCAATTGGATAAAAACAATTATTCCTCTCCCTGTAATTAGGACTTTATTTTTCTTTTATTTTTGTTGTATCAACCTAGAGCCGGGAATGATGGGTTGTGCCATCACTCTTTTTTATATATAGATTGACTACAAAAATGGCTTGGATAATCCAGAGGCTTGGATAAGTGAGACTATATATATATATATATATATATATATATATATATATATATAAAATTCATCAAGCTTTTAAAGTCAAGGTATGTAAGGATGCACATGTGAAAAATTTACAAAAAATACTTAGAATCCAAGTAACAAGATTTTACATCTAGATCATGTCACCTCAATCGTATACATGTTCATGTCAAAATGGCAAAATGACAAAGTGCACAAGCCTTGAAACTTTTATCACCCCAAAATGGATTTTGAATCAAATGCGAAAATGTAGATATGCCCCTTGTGCTGCATTCCTGGCTGCCTATCGAACCAGCCTTCTATGTTGCATGTAGCCTGCAACATCACTTTTCCCAGCTCTGCAGCAGCTCTCCATATAATGTGGCTGTATGCCTGCACCTGTGAAGCTGCTGAACAAAGAGAGGTTCATTTTGTAAGTTAGATGGGCAGCTGAAAGAAAAGTGTCTAAAAAAATCTACAAGTCATGGGGAAATCTAACTCATGTTCCTAGAAGAATTCACAATCTTAACACAGAAATTAGTCCTTATGACTTTAAAAAGTGGATTTCTAACTATGTCTAGTCAAGGCAGATTTGGGGCATAATTTCCTATTTGGTACCAACAGATACAGGTCAACCATGGAAAGTCATACTATTTTGAAACTTTGACCTTTTTGCAGCTCAGATGTTTCACATAACTCAGATTCCAACAGATGCCTTCTGCAAATCTTGAAGGGAAATTTCTTGGAATTCCAGTTACAGAAAGAAAATGTGTACACCTGTCACCAGATTGATGACATTACTTGTTATTCCCCGCCCCCCTTTATCCAGACCATAGGGTGCATCTACAATGTAGACTTAATGCAGTTTGACACCATTTTAATTGCCATGGCTCAATCTTATGGAATCATCAGACTTACAGTTTTATTGAGTCTTTAGCTTTCTCTGACATAAGTGTCTCCCCAAACTACAACTCTCATGATTCCATAGCATTGAGTCATGGCACTTTAAGTGGTGTCAAACTACATTAAGTCTACAGTGAAGCTAGAGCCCTAGGGCCCTTCCACACTGCCCCTATATCCCAGGAAAACTAGCACTTCAGGGATCTACTGCAATTTATTCTTCCATCCCAGACTACAGTTTTGAAATCTCCACAGGAAAGAATGAGAACCGTTAAAGTTTTTTCTAGTTCCAAGGTCTCTGCTGTTTTAAAGGTTTTTAAACAATAATTCCCCTATCAGTGAGAATATAACTTTGTAACACTGACAATCACAATGGTGATTTATCTTTAGCCAGTGGTAATATGCATAGTAATTAAAAAAAAACTGAAGATAAAGAAGAAAACCAAAAAGGAAGTTTGCCATTTGGGACTCACTGTAAGGGCACAAAGGTCTTTGGTAAATTAACTGAAACACAGAACAAAGCCAAGAGAGATGCTAGAAACAAAAGAGCTTGGAAAAGCTACCTTTTGAACTACAGCTCCCAAATTCCTCTCATCACCATACTCACTGTAAGTTCTGGAAGTAACTTTTGTTGAACTTTTCCTAGTCACTATGTTGAACTGCCCTTGACATAGGCTGCCTTAAAAACTAGAACTCCGAACAGTTATGTAAATGCTTCAGTATCTTCTCTATGATCTATCACTGAACTGTTGCGATTTGAGATTGTGGTTTGTAGCTCATTTATTATAGCTCTGCATTTAAATAACACAATAACACAACTCTGGCATGTTAAGAAAAAACAGAGACCTTATGTTTGGCCACCAGAAACAATTAAAAAGTGGAGGCCAGTAAAACTAAAAAAAAAACAAAACCCTGGCAATGGGAAGTTCTGGCCAGTGAGCATGTTGCCACAGTCCTTCCACATGTGATGGGGAGAGAGTAAATCAGGTTTTTGTACTCTTTAATTCTGCACTACTCCAATACCCATTTGTAAAGTTCTATGATTTGAATCTGAAATATGAAACTCTAAGGTATTTCAAACATAGAATCATGGAGCTGGAAGATACCTTGTGGGCCATCCAGTCCAACTTCCTGCCAAGAAGCAGGAAAACTGCATTCAAAACACCACTGATAGATGGCCATCCAGCATCTGCTTAAAAGCCTCCGAAGAAAGAGTCTCTACCAAACTCTGGGGCAGAGAGTTCCACTCCTGAGCAGCTCCCACAGTCAGGAAGTTCTTCCTAATGTTCAAGTGGAATCTCCTTTCCTGCAGTTTGAAGCCATTGTTCCGCGTCGTAGTCTCCAGGGCAGCAGAAAACAAGCTTGCTCCCTCCTCCCTATGACTTCCCCTCACATATTTATACATGGCCCTCATTATGTCTCCTTTCAGAATTGTCTTCTGCAGGCTAAACATGCTCAGCTCTTTAAGCTGCTCTTTATGGGGCTTGTTCTCCAGACACTCACCTATCTTGTGAGATTCTCAATTTAATCTAGCCCTGCTGAATGGGGGATGCTGGAAGTTAAAGTCCAAAAAGTAAACTCTGATCATCCTGATTAAGTTAGTGCTTCCAAACAGCCCTTAGGAAATCTTTCAACTTACACTTGGTTCTTCCTCTTAATCAAATGTTAAAATTGTTTTGGTACCTCTATAAAAAGCTGGAATTTGGTTCATATACACAGACAACTGTAAAATATTAGGGAATAATGTTTGAACCCATACTGGATGGATTATAGTCCTCCTGTAATCTCAGGGTTGCAGCTTGGATTTACGCCTGGAATCAGCCTTGGGCCTTGATGTTCAGGCTTCAGCGATAGCCAGGAGTACATTTGAACAGTTACGATTAGCCGCATCTGTTCCCTGAGAAGTCAGATCTGGCTATATTGACACATGCTTTGATTACTTTTTGCTTATCCAGCAGTAACAGATTCTACATGGAATAGCCTTTGGAAATTGTTCCGAAATTTCAGTGGGTCCAAAATGCCATAGCTAAAAGATAGACTGAGCCAATTATAGGGAGCATGTACTCCCTTGTTGTTGAAACAGCTTCATTAGCTACTGGTTCTTTTCTGGACACAATGTAAAGTGTTGGTAACAACCTATGAAACCCTTGACAACTTAATTCCAGCCTATCGGAAAGATCGTATCTCTCTGAACAAAACTGCCATAGTTTTAAAATCCTTTAGGAAGAAGGTTTTCTCTCAGTTCCACCATAATCACAAACCTTCCCAGTAACTGCTCTCAGGTTGAACAATTTCATGTTTAGGCTTGGATACCATTTCCATAATGATTGTTTGCAAAAATATTCCAAAATACTTATGGAGGTTAGGCTGGTCCCTTTCTCCTATCCTTTAAGGCAAAAACTCTTGCCTGGAAGATAAAAAATATTTTATTGAAATAGTGATTAATTAATTAGTAGTAGGGAACATTTTATGGGGCATGTGTGCTCTATTTTTAATGTTTTAAAACAATTTTATACTTAAAAATTAATAGTAGTTTAATGTAGTGTCATTTTTGTTATTATGATCAGGCTTTCTAGATAATCAAGCTTTTGTTTCTTGTAAACCTTCTTAGGTTTACATGTTGAGAAAAAGGTAGCATATCAATAATATCAATTAATAGATAAAGCCACTCAATCAGGGAAACCAGGCATTTGCCACTGTTACCATTTTTCATCTAGGGACGGCGAGTGGGCTTCAAATGATTCAGCAAGGTAGCAATAAGGAAACTGAGCAAACGATGCAATGAAATGCAGGACTATGTGTGTTTCATTTCTCCTGCATACATTTGTTTTATTCATTTTTATTTATGTATTCATAACCTGTGTTTCTCCCAGAATGGGATTCAAGGCTGCTACTGCTGAAGCATCCTGAGATTTAGAAAGTGGGGACTCCCAGAGGCTGGCAGCAACAGAATGCAAACTATTTTCATTTTGGCATTGTATCCTAATTCTTATAGTATAGTTTGAAAGTTTCACTTCGGTTTAGCTTGATTTTATGTATTAGACAGCAAAAACAGACCCATATTTCTTCATAATATGATATTAATTCAACATTTACAACTACATCTTTGTAACCTCAATTTCTGCAGTTCACTTAAGGCTTTCGATGGGAAGGCCTGCCACATTTTGTTCCTAATCAACCAAGCTATTTACAATTTACATATTTCTTCCCTTGGACATTTAGTGAGTCAATAGTCAATGAGTGTGGGTGGAGAACAATTAAACTAGCAGAATGCTACTAAGAATCATACAGCAAAACTAAAAGTGAATTAAAGATTCACCAATGATGGGTCAAAATTAGGATCCCACCCCACTAAAATAGGTATAGAACTCACTGTTAGGCAGAGATGAATGACCCACATAAAGCTCATTGCCTCACAACAAACACTAACAGACTGGAAGAAAACTCACTAACTATTATCTCTTTGCCTATAGTTTTTCAGTATGGGATGGACAGCAGACACAAAAGTGTTAACCTGGGGCAGTGTGAAATTTGTGGCCCATCCCACATATCCAATGCTTTCTGAATAGCTGTAGTAAGTTTGCTGTAGTTAGATACTTTAGTATTCCTGCCATTTTCCAATTATTGGATCCAGCCATTACTGCTCTACCTGGCAGTCCTGACAAGTATCCTTTCCCACAGAGGAAATGGGCAGAGATAGGGACTGTGCCTAACTTCTTTTAAAGGTTTTTTCTAATTTAAATTACAGTCACCCCTTTGCATTGATAGATTCAGCATCTATGGGTTCAGTCATGATTTGACAATTACAGTAGAGTCTCACTTCTCCAACATAAACGGGCCGGCAGAACGTTGGATAAGCGAATATGTTGGATAATAAGGAGGGATTAAGGAGAAGCCTATTAAACATCAAATTAGGTTATGATTTTACAAATTAAGCACCAAAACATCATGTTATACAACAAATTTGATAGAAAAAGTAGTTCAATATGTAGTAATGCTACATAGTAATTATTGTATTTACGAATTTAGCACCAAAATATCATGATGTATTGAAAACATTGACTACAAAAATGCGTTGGATAATCCAGAATGTTGGATAAGCGAATGTTGGATAAGTGAGACTCTACTGTATGTTTAAAAAATCCGAAAGCAAGGTTTGTTTTTGAAATTTAATATAAGGGACACCCTTTTAGTATGACAATTGGCTTTGAGCATCCATGGATTATTTTATGTATGGGAAGTCCTAGAAACAAATCTTAGTGGATATTTAAAGTCCAATGTATATACATATCACTTTTCTCTTTACACAGGATCTGAGGCAGCTTAGTACATTAAAATATTCATACAAAAGTTTGAAAAATCAGAGCTCACTTAAAAAAGTTAAAACAATATATTATTCACAATACATTTATGAATTTTTAAATCTTACATGGCAGGTGGTTGGACTGGATGGCTCTCATGGTCGTTGACAACTCTATGATTCTATGATGATCCCATTAAAAGATCTTTTACCACATAAATGATAAGACAAAGACCTGCTTCAAACAAATAGTTTCAGCCTGCTTATAAAAGGAAAGAAGAGACAGGGCCAACCAAATTTTCCACATGAGAGAATTCCATAATCTGGATGCAGCCACTGAGAGGTCTCTCTCCCATGTCCTCAGCAATAATACCTGTGATGGGGTTCAAACCCAGATTAAAGACTCCATCCCAAAGATCTTAAAACGCAGGTAGGTTCTCATAATGAGACATCTTTCAGACAGTTTGAGCAGAAGCCATATAGTATTAAACATACATTTACATAAGTATTATATAGTCAGCTCTTATCAACATTTTTCTCTTCATCCTCCCACCGTTTTCCAGATTCAGGATTCAAGGCATCAGTTAAACCACACAGAGCAAAAACTTCCAGGATTAAAAATGTAATTAAACATAAAGCATAGTTAAAAACATAACTTATGGAAATGAGAGCAACATATAGACAAACTCTCTTTTGGGGTTTTCAGTTGAACTGACCTTCAGTAACCAGAAGCGTTTCTAAGATCTACAGAGATACTCGCAGGAACACCTCAGCAAGTGAGAGTCCAAAAGTGGCAGACTAAAACCTGGAACCTCAATCAGTGGCTGTCGCTGGATGAGAGACTCCCTCCTGGGCACACAGAAGACTGGGTGATTTGGAAGGCGCTGAAGAGACTGAGCTCTGGCACCACGAGATGCAGAGCCAACCTTAAAAAATGGGGCCACAAAGTGAAGTCCATGACACGTAAATGTGGAGAATAGCAAACCACAGACCACTTACTACAATGCAGCCTGAGCCCTGCCACATGTACAATGGATGACCTTCTTATAACAACACCAGAGGCACTCCAAATAGCTAGCTACTGGTCAAAGGACATTTAGTATAATGGCAAGTTTTTTAAACTTTGTGTTTTCAAATACATTACAACTTGTACCCTCAGTTCGCTTCTGACACAATAAATAAATAAATAAATACATACATAACCAGTCTGCACTCCATTTATTTTATATTGGCTACCTAAAGAAAAAATAGTCGACTTTTCATCCCTTTGGCATTTGTATTTATGTTTTTCATTGGCAACTTGGTCTTCCACCAGTACTGTCTTTTTTATGCCTGGATAATATGTGGCCTTTCACAAACTTCAGTACCCATCAGTCAGTGGTGAGAGATGCTGGTGGTTACAATCCAAAAACATCTGGTGGGATGTTTCCCATCCATGCTTTACTGGAATCAGCAGCCTTTATTCCAGAACAGATCCTCATCAAAACTTGTGATCCATCAAGCTTAACAAAGGTGATTATTGAACTGATTATTTCCTTTAGACATAATATTCTGGTGACTCCATAGCTTTGTAAAGAACCCTTTGATGCAGTATTAATAGTGATCTTCAGTTTCTAATGAAAGACTATCCAACAAAATACAATGTTACCATATGTGTCATTATTGTGTTTCAGAGTATCCTGGTAAAATTCAACAAACACTTTTTGCTTGTTCTACTCATCACACCTTTTAATCATCAACTTCATTCTCACTTACAGATTCACCTAGAAATTATTTTGAAGCTATTTTTAGACTTCAATTCAGTCTTAAGTAACAATTCAATGAAACTGACAGATTTGGCTTTGCTCAAAGATTTAACCAATTGCTCTTTCTTAGAAAATAACTTTGTGAAATCCTGTTTCTCCAGCACTTAAAAAAAGGTTGAAAAGGTGATTGAAAAAAATAGGAATTTCACAAGTAGGTTTTTAGCTAGCTCTGTCCTTGCAAATGGAAAAAAATGATAAGAATACATGAAATGAAGTCTTTTTTCCCCTTTAGATAAATTGCAGGTCTCTCACCATCTAAGAAAGTATAGCAAAATGAGAATGTGTTTCAAAAGACAGCAGTTATAAAAGAGAACAAGGTACATCATAGCTGCCCCAGCATGAAAAATTACCTGCATTTTTGAGGCACTGGAACATCCAGGGTCAAGTACACCATTCAACTGTACTGGAATAAATCAATTACTCTATTCATACCACTGATGATCCTCTGGATTTTCATCTATCTAACAAAGAACACAGTCTGGGCTATGTACATGTCCTTTCTTCCATTAGGTTTAGTGTGAGGTTTGCACTGAATGACAAAAAAGCAATGTCAAATAATAGTGTCTTTGCTTAACATAGATGATTGAAAAGAAGACCCCTTGTTAAATTCAAGGGACAGAAAGATGACGTCCAGATGGGAAATGAAGCAAGAAATCAATCTTTCTACCATTTACAGAAAAGTCAGTGACCCAGAATTTCTTCCCTGTCAGTATCTGCTTGATTCCAAATATTTTCACCCAAAATGTGATATTAATATCAGGGCAATGATGTACAACTGCCCAATTTTGCTTGAAATTCCTTGCAACAAGGCTGAAATAGCCTGTAAACAAAACAACAGATATTTTGTTGGAATGAAATAAACTTAAAATGTCTAGCATTCTTGACTTTGTCATATGTCTTTAAGTCATTTCTGACATGTGAAAACCCTGAGGTAATACTATCAAATGGTTTTCCTGGCAAAATTTGCTTAGAGTAAGTTTGCCATTGGATATTTGATGAGCCAAGTAATATAGATTAAGGTTTAACCTCAGTGAAAGAAAATGGGAATGTTTTCTTTTACTGTTTTTGCACTGCTTCCATTTCTTACAACAGAGTATCTGTAGGAAATAGCTTCCTACGGAAGGGGAGCAATGACTTTGATCCTGTTCTGTTACAATGAAAATACACTGTTTTTTTTACTTCTGTCATATGGATAACAAACTGTATATGATTTATTTAAAAAGCATAAAACAAAATGAGTTCAGCATCCCTGAATGCAATCAAACACAGCTTAGAAATATTTTTCAGATATTCAAATTCCCAAAATACACCTTGATTTTGCTCCATGATGAGCACCATAGCAATGTGTAGGAATAGCCGCATGCCATTTTGAAGATCCTCAGGCTTTGCAGCATTTGCTTGAGTGTTTTGCCATTTTATATAAGGGATGCCCTCTTACTATGCCATTGTATATAATGGGACCTGAACATGGATTTTGGTATCTACAGGAAATCCCAGAACCAAAACCTGGTGGGTTCTCAGGAACTTTATGTACTCACATGTTCTGATCTAGCAAGATTAATGAAGAGGTCTACAGAGGGTTTCCATCAACCGTGTCAGTGTCAGGGAATTTATCAAAGCCTGCTGTGCTTTTTTAAGAGCAATTATCATTTATTTATTTCAAGCAAGAGCCAGCATGGTATACTGATATAATTGTTACATTACGACTATGGAGACCAGGATTCAGTCATGGAAAGACATTAGGTGATTTAGACAAGTCACACTCTCTCCATCTCAAAAGAAAGCAACGGCACATCCATCTGAACACATCTTGCCAAGAAAACCCCATGACAGGTTGACTGTAGGGGCACCACAAGTCAGAAACAATTTGAAACCATATGACAATATTTTTATGATCATTAGCTACTTTTGAATGTAACTCAATTCTATGAAGTAGTTCTTTTGTGTCAGATGATTTGCACAGTTGACTGACCCATGGATTTTGTTGTAATTTGGTTAATTTCATTGCCCACTCTTTCCCATTTTCACCAGACTTTAGTACACATAAATTCCCTTGTGCCTTTTATTACAGTAAAGAGAATGTTGCAGTGAAAATGTCATAATCATACAGAGACAAATAAGGTCACTCTTGCTGAAAGTTAGTTAATTAATATTAATTAGACAATTCACAGGGATTTTTTTAGTTTATGATAGGCCAGAATAATTAGTTGGTATTCTTGTATATTTTAAATTACATTTCAAACTATAATAATGGTCTGATGGTAGCAAATGATAATCAAATAGTTTATTGTTTACGGATGAAGGCTATCAGAAAAGACCACAAGTAGATTTTTAAAAAATCTCCTTCTCCTTTAAAAACCACATCCTCCCCAAATTAACTGCCAGGCCACCAGAGACAAGTGTGTGGTTCTACACAGTACTGGCCTCATCAAATTGCCTAATCATTCTTCAGACCCTTTTATTTCATCCTGCTGCTTTCTTGCAATCAATGCCACCATTCTGAGAATAATTATGTGAAGATCAGAGCAAAGTTACACAAATAATAGCTGGGATCTTAAAATAACATACTGGCAACCCACACAGCTGGTACAAGAATTGGTGTTATATGCTCTGGGTCAGGTGGCTCCATTCTGCGCCAACTGAAGCTTCCAAAATGTTTGTAAAAACAACTCCGCACAGATTTCTGGTTTGTAGAAAATGGTGGTATTCATTATTATTTTGCCTGCAAAGGTTAATGCAAATTGGCCACAGTGAGCTTTTAAGGATTCCATGTGACTTCTTAATTTTCCAGAGAAGAGACCCTTTGCCATTTTTCATAGACACAATGCTAGTGTTGGTGGTAGAAACCTAGGATGTTTTCTCACCCATGTGTTACTGTATTTGTCATTGTGGATTATTTTATTTATTTTAAGTCTGGTATGCTAGCTGTTTCTGTTGCTGCTTCAAGGCACTCTTACAGCTCTGCAACTGGGTCAAGGACACTTGGGCATGATTGTAGTGGTGGTCAAAGTTAACCTCCATTCAAAGCAGAACCATAAATGAAAATGAAATAATAAATCTAGTCTGAAGGGACTATCCAAGGTGATGGGGATAGGATAGCATCTTACAAGTTTGATTAAAAACCTATACTCACTAGCATGATGAAATGGAAGCTACCAACCACCACGAACAAATCTCAGAAAAATATCTTGAGTAGGGACAGGAAATATGCTGCCCTCAAGCCATGTATTGCCCTCAAACCAATGTTACAGTCCCTTATCCTTTCCCAGATTGTTTTCAACCAGCAATACACACACAAAAATACAAATATACATACACACTCACACAAGTCACATGACATCTGCAGCTCATCTACGTACAGGGACCTTCCTTCAAGGCAATGTGTGAAAGGGAATTTTTTTTTTAAATCACATTTCACATTTAAATGGAAAAAACTGCTGCTGTTCTTGCAGGATTTTAGAGCTGGAAAAATGGCACCTGGGCCCATGGCTGTTCCCAATTTCAACACGGCTCCAGTCCAATGGCAGTGGGAGGATTCTATGACATTGGGGAAGTGCATCCTTGACTTTAATCTGAACTGTAAAGGAAGTATCCAAGGTGCTGAATTTATTTTGGAGTATAGATGTCTACCACCATAGACATCTTCCTCTCTCCCCCCCCCCCCCCCAAAATACATAAATAAATAAATCAGAGGAATATCCAGAATGAGTTTACTGGCTACTGACACAGAAGTTATCTACCACCGTTTCTTCAATCTGCAATTCCCAGATTCATGGACAAATCCACAATTTGCTCATTTGGATAACATGGGAAACCATGGTTTGTATTAAGCTGAAAGGAAGAAATATAGAGCATCAAAGAGGGAGGGAGTGGAAAGACACAAATCAAAAGCTTGTTCATACAGCTGCAAAGCATACTATGGCATGATGTTTCACATGTGTCTCAGTTCAAGCATTATAAATGTCACTTTTCTCAAAGGAATTACTGGCAGTTTAATCAACAAGTCCATAAGAGAAAAAAAATAAAGTGTTTCTATTGCACTTTAGGAATATTTTACTATCATTAATGATACTGCTTAAAATCATACCTAGACACTTTCTGATGCTTTTTCTGAATTCTGGTGGTTCAGCAAGTTTTGGGGAGGGGGGCAGAATTTCAACAGATTGACCATGAATTTCTACACATCCTTTTTTCTTTCCCGTTTCACATACAGTGTTAAATACAGGTTACACAAGCTTTGCCCTCAACATTTCTTTGCTTATCATATAAACCTGGCAACTTGAGAAGGAGCTGTTAAGCTCTTTTGCTTCTAGGTCTCTCGCTCTTTGAAAGTCCTTGAAAATAAGACATGCACTCATTTTGATATGTTTCCCCACAGCTACACTCAAAATGTCTTCAAAGTCGTTCCCCCAAGAACCACTTTATACATTACAAATTTACATATGAAGCTCTTTTACACTGATTCAGATTATTTTGTCCATCTAGAATGTTATTTTGTACTCTAAGTAGAAGTGATGTTTCAAGGTCTCCAGCAGAAGTTGTCTCTTTGTGTGCTATTGTTTTCCTGCTCTGATATTCTATATCTAGAACCATACTTTAGGCAAGCAAAGAACACTATTTATCTCGAGGTTATTTGCAAAGAAACAATTGTTATGTCTGCAACATTAAACTGATGAATCTATTTGAATGCTTCTTTTTTCAAAGCAACTCAAACAACAGCCCTTTTGATAAACCTGGAGATTCATCTGAATTGTTTTATATATGTAAAGGAACATTGTAGCATCTCTGACTATAACTATAGGGTGCATCTCCACTGTAGAATGAATGCAGTTTGGTACCACTTTAACTGTCATGACTCAATGCTATGGAATCCTGGGATCTGTAGCTTAGTCAGACACCAGTATGCTTAAGCAGAAAAGGCTAAAGACCTTGTCCATGGTGAGATAAGGATATAAACCTTGGTCTAGTCCTAACCCAATATTCAAATCATGACATCTACTGGCTCTCATTTTAAATGTTTAGGTAAATCTTTTCTTGAAAAAAAATTGCAAATAGCCATTTCCACTTCTAAGAAAAATTCCCACATACAGTAATGGACTGTCACTTCCAAGATAGCCATAATATATACTTTACTTACATTGTTTAAAAACACAGAAAATATGCTTTCTTTCTCCACAATTAGTGTTAGCTATGTGCAGGTTAACATAGATATCTGTAAAAGTTAAATGGTTTAATTGATTCATTTTTTAAAAATCAGATGATAGATCTAGTTTATGATTTTATCATCTACATCATTCTGAAATTGCAGAAATACAAGAGTTTTTGTGGAGGGGCTCAGCAGACCTGAAGCTCAGGTCATATTGTCCCAGCCCTTCCTACTGAACAATCAGCTTGTCTTTATAATATAGGCAAGCAAATACTGGTTGCCCACTGGAAGAAATATCTGTTTCCCACTCAGTGGGAAAGACACTCTGAGCTAACTACAAAATTCTGGCTGCTTTCTGACACCTTGCAACTAGACCTTAACTACTCATTTGAGCATTCCTATGCCTATCTTGATTTCCCCAGCTACTGACAAATCTCTTGCCTTCAAGGTGTCTGAACTGCTAATTACACATGTAGCATCTCTCTTGTCCTGGTGAATTACAACAATCAGTCTTTCCTCCAGAGATCCAAGGAAATATACATGCAGTTCCTGATGAGTCTTCCATCTGAGAGCTGAATGGGGCCAAAACCAAAAGGATGGTACAATGCCAGACGCTCATATTTAAACTTAAAAAATCTTACTGCTAATAAATGAGCCTTAGGAGAAACATTTCAACACTGCAGAATGGAGAAGCACAAAAACCAGAAAAACACTAAATGATGGTAGCATGAGTAATGGCATGCTACTGTTGAAGGGAGGTCATAAGGTTGGATTCAGCTCCAAGATTCTCCACCCCCAAAGGGACCAGAGTCATCCGTTTGGCTGCATCATGTACATTAAGAGAAGGCTATCACTTCATTCATCACTGAGCTGGAGCTTGTCAAGAAAATTTGCCCAATCCCAGAACTTGAGTGACTAGTGTTTGGAAGCTGGCCAAGCAATCGGTCAAATACTCTCAAATATTCTGTGGTTCCTCAAATGCCCTTGGTTACTGTGCTCCCATCTATTCAACTGCATCACTATGTCATCTGGCAGTGACTCTCCTTCTGTGGATGTTCCAAGTCCTCTTCTGAAAGGAAATACCCCCTTTTCTGCTCTGTTCCATAATTTGGGCCTCTTCTTGTTTGCAATTTTAAGTTTGCTTAGATCATTATACACACACACACACACACACACACACGCGTATATATATATGGCCTTTTTTATAGTTGCCAGTGTGCTTTACTTGTGTAATTTCATTTAAAAACAGGTCGTGTAACTGTTTTGGCTATTTTCTCAGTATCTAGGATAAAAGCCAAGCGGAGATGTTCAACCTCTTGAATGTTGTTCATATACATTTCTATTTGCTCTACACAGTACACTATAAATAACAGTTGATTACAATCATTTGTCATAATGGCAGTTATGAGATTTACTCTCATTTTATCTGTCCTCATTCCATGTGTCTGCATCGTGTATACATGTTTTCCCCAAATGTTCCAATTTTCCTTTCTTTTAGCAGTACAGTTTTGTGATCTTAAAAGAATTAATATTTTAGTTCTGGGACATTTTAGAAGGAGCCAGCAACCAGGAAAATAATACAATTTGTCTGTGCCAGAGTACAAGTCAATAAGCTCAACTAGTACATATATTTGTCATACACTCACATGGAACCAGATGCTGAGCCTCTTGGTTCTCTGTATATCGGCTCTCCTGACTAATAAGCCTCCTAAAAAGATCTGATTTTACCATGGTAACCGTGGAACGGATGTCAGGTTTCTCTGTTCCAATGTATCCTGCCTGCTGAAAGTTAAGATCACATGGTAAATTTAATTAAGGTCTTTTAATGGTTGGCCTTCAAAAAAATCCCTGTCAGGTTTCCATTAAAGATGAGGAAATTAGCAAATTAAAACCCACTTAATCCCCAGGTTGTTGTGGGAAGCGATTGTCTTATACCACAATAAAGAATGGTTTTAATGACCCATCCAGGGTGTGGATTTATATCATGTTACTCCATTTTCTAACTGTAGTGAGATGGTCAGTAGTAGCCCTAAACTGCTCAAAAACTGCTTCAACTACTCTCTTTCCTTCTCCCTTGCATCTTCTATCTATACTATCATTCCGAGTGCATGTACATCATAGAATTAATGTAGTCTGACATCATTTTAAGTGTAATGGCTCAATGCTACAGAACCGTGGGAGCTGTAGTTTTCCAAGGTCCTTAGCCTTCTCTGCCAGAGAGTGCTAGTGCCTCACCAAACAAATCCCAGGATTCCATAGTATTAAGCTATGGTAGTTAAGTAGTGTCAAATTGCATTGCACTCACAGTTGTCGTTCTCAGAGCTAGATGGATTCTTAGGGCCCTTCTACACAGGCACTATGATCTAGTTCCAAGATGACTCCAGGTCAGGGTGTCCACAAAACATATATCCCCAATGTGCACTGCAACACACATCCAGCAGTAAACACCATATTAATAAATTCACTGGAAATTGTGGTTCAAGCCATAAAATCCATTGCAAAAGATCAGTGTATCTCTCATGCAGAACATGAGACCAAAATGTGGAGCACTTGTGAGGACATGGCTAGCGCTGAAGCATTCAGGTGGAAGGTACACAAACGCCTCCCCCCGGAAAGGAAACCACAGTGTTTCCAAGGGGGTGTTTCCTTTCCCTTTCTTGCTTTGCCATGGTTTTTCTCAGTGCTGATTATCATTGCAGTCTGATTTTTATGGGTGTACCCAACTGAAAGAGGTAGGAGGAAAAAATCCCTTGGATCTAACTGATCCGCTGAGAGTGGATCATTATGGTCACTGTCCCTGCTTACAACTGGTTCCTGGAATGCCTGTGTAAATGCTCTGCAGGGAACCAGATATCTTTAATCCACATTTTGGTCTGGTTTAAGTAGCTTTGTAGAAGCAGTCTTAGATTGTGGTTTAGTACAAATTATTGTTAAGTAGAAATGTCAGTGTAAAACTCTCTTCCATTAAAAATCTGGTCATTTCCCATATTCTTTGTTGTTCATCTGCCAAATAAAGGAAAAGCTATTACAGCTGCATAAGCTTTGCTGATGAGGTTAGCAAGTGTTTGGTTTTCATTTTATACTTGCTCATTTGCTTTATTGTATTTCAGCAGATAATTGCTGAAGACTTGTGATTTTAGATATTTGTGACTTTGTAATTTTTAAAATATATATTTATATTTTAACTGTGGTTTTGTTATATCTCTTGGGAACTTAAATTGCCAATAGCCCTGAGTTTGTACAGTGTATAAACTAATTAAACAAATAAAGATAGAGACATATTTGTTGCAGTGCAAATGAAGAGATGTACCCTTCTAGGGTTTCAATACTCATACTTATTATGCAGCTCTTCTGATTTGTATTGATGTTCCAATTTTTTTAATGAAAAAAGAAATAAAAATCTAGCACAGCAGATTTATCAGTAAATTTATAATCTTTGCCTTATCTTTAGAGCATGATAGCCAGCCAAAACTTTGCTCACACACCTGCAAGAAATGCTCTGTTCAATTCCAGCTTGAAAGTCAACTTTCACTGCATGCCTGGAACTCCTGTTGTTATTATCATTCTTCTCATGTAGGGAGAACACATCACAGTCAAAAGTTGCTGTGCAGGGCAAAGAAAGGATTTTTCTGACCGAAAATAAATAAATGTGTTTGTAGGAGTTTAGGCAATTCAACTATTTAACTCATTGACTGTCTGTATGAGACATAGTGAGAAGACTAAGGCTTCCAAATCATACAGTTTGAACTGCATCTTTTTTTGGTCAGTGCGTGCTTCCACACAACCATTTATTCCAATTCAGGATGTGAATCAAAGAGATCACTCCGGAGTGCCTACATAGGCACCTCTGAAACTGGCTGCACAAAGCTTAAATGATCTGAATTTATCCAAACCAAGAAATAATTTATTTTCTTAGCTCCTCCACAAAATGTGCTGCCTGAAAACAGTGTTTGTCTGCAGGAGAGCCAGATAACAGAGAGCAATTGAGCATTCCCATGTGAATGCTGCCCTTTCCTTGCCAGAAGGGGCATTAGTTTGCCTTCCCTCCAAACTGTTTATCCTGGTTCCATCTGCAATTCCTGCAGCTTTGACCCTCTCCTGACAAGCGCTCTGAATGCATCTTCTGCTTTGAAGCACTGCACTATTTACACAGTGATGAACTTCAGTGTATTTAATGGCATGATCCAGAATTTCTGGTGACTTTTTTTAACATGCAGTTTCTGGCTGGACGCATGCTGGAGTTCACATTAGGGAGGTGAACATTTATCGACATCCCTACTTTGAGCCAGCTTCAAGCCAGATTATAGTGCCTATATAGATGGGGTCACTGTACAACCATATAATGCTATTTGAACTGAATGGAATGGCAATACATGCGTCTACATTGATCATATAATGCAGTTCCAAACTGCATTATCTGGCAGTGTAAATCCAGCCAGAGATACACAGATGCAAGGTAAACAAATAGATAAGACAGCAACAACTAAGAAGTCTTCCTAGGGTGCATCTGCATTGTAGAATTAATGCAGCTTGACACCACTTTAACTGCCATGGCTCAGTGCTATGGAACTGTAATATTGTTTTGTGAGGCACCAGTACTACTTGATAGAAAAGGCTATGAATCTTGTAAAACTATCACTCCCATGATTCTGTAGCCTTGAGCCATGGAAGGCTCAAGCTGCATTAATTCTACACAGTAGATGCACCACTATTTCCATCTGTGAAATTAAAACAGTTTGACATCACTTCAATGGCCATGGAATCCTGGGATTTGTAGTTTGGTGAGGTCCCAGCAGTAATTGAAAGAGAGCTTTAAAAACCTTGTAAATTTCTGTGATTCCATATCATTGAGCCATGGCAAGTTAAAGTGGTGACAAACTGCATTAATTCTACAATATAAATGCTCAACAAGATATTGGAGCAATGTTGCTCACCTTAGGGCAGTGGTTCTCAACCTTTGAGTCCCCATATAATAATTTTAATAATAATAATTTTATTTTTATACCCCGCCCCATCTCCCCGAAGGGACTCGGGGCGGCTTACATGGGGCCAAGCCCGAACATCAACAATATAAAAAAAACAAAGCAATAAAACAAATGAATCAACAACAACAGTAAGAACAAGTCATAAAATCACATACAAAAAACTATAACGATAAAATCTTGGGTTGGCTCTAAAAGATACTGGGCCGAGAGTGCAAATTATATCAGTATGTTTTGGCCTTCAACACCCAGAAATGAGGAACAGAATATATTCCAGATTTTTCAGAGCACAGATGAAGCTGGACCTACAGGTTGAGAACCACTGCTTTAAGGGAATGAGGAGAAGGCTATATTCCATATTTTTCAGAGCACAGATTAAGATGCTATCTGTAAAACCAAGGATGGGAACACAAAAAAATGTCATAATAAATACTGAACCACATGTGGCATTGTTGATGACAACTCATAAACATTCCCTTCCAAGAATTAGTTCTTCAAAAAGAAAGAAATTGTGCTTTTGTCTCACTAATCAAATTGAATTCTAATTGCCTTTTCAGAGGCTTTTCTTTGAAATTGTGACAAGGAAAACTACAAAGAAAGGCTACAATTTACAATCCAGCTCTGCAACCAAACACTGCAAACCAAACACAGACACTATCTATGGTTTCATGATGTTGCTCACTTCATTACCAGACAAACCGAGACTCCCTGCAATTTTTGATCCCATTTTTCATAGTTTCAGACATTCCATCCTATCACTTGATTAGCATTTTAAAGTTAAAAACAGAATCCCAAAAAGCTGTAAATGGAGAGTGAAGTTTTCTCTTGGGTGATTAATCATTTTATTTGCAAATTACAATCCTGTTTTGTAAAAACTGTCTTCATTTTTTCAGGTACTCTTTTGCCTATTAAAATCATTGCAGAGTAAGTGCATACCTGTCTCACTCCTTTGATTTCTGCATAATTAAAATAAGACAACCTGAATCAGGTTGTCAATGGTAAGGACACATAAAAGCTCATGAAAAATATCATTTAACAGCATTTCCACCTGATAAACAAGTTTATGAATATATATATATATATATATATATATATATCTATATCTATATCTATATCTATATCTATATATAAACACCAGGGAACTTGTGCTATACATGTTTCAGTGGAATTTATTTCTGGGTAGGTTTAAAAGGTAGAGGAGGTTGGGAGGGGAGCGTTGGTTTGGGAAAGGGGTTGGTAGGGAAAAAGTGAAAAAAGGTGAAAAAAGGGTGAGGGAAGGGGAAGGTATGAATACATAAAAGGGGGAGGGTTATTATGTCTTCCAGTCTTCTTCTTTGTGTTATTTTATACTTTAAATTCTCTTTGTAATTTTTTAAAAAAAATGTATTTCCCCTTATCTTAGTCCATTTTCAGGGACCTTTCATTTCCGTCTTCTTAAAATTGATATTTGCAAATTCATATAGTCCTTCAATAGACCTTTGGGGGTCTTCCTATATGGAATTTATTTCTAAGTAGGCATGCTCAGGATTGTAGTGTAAAAATAAACATTATAATAGTCAAACAGTGTGCAGTCTAAATTATGAAACCAATTGTTAATCCCAAGTAGAACAAACCCATTCAACCGATGAAAGTTATGTTTATTCTAGTTGGAGCCAACAATTGTATTGACACCTGAACACATGTCTTATTCAAAGTTAACTCCCTGCTTTAAAAATTATAACAACAATGTGAAGTGCTGCACAATTTAGCAAACAGTGCACCCAAACAAAACAGATAAGCATCTCAAATTAAGTGGGTAACACACCAGGAAGCCGTGGGAATTGGCTGCAGCTTTTCAAGGGTAAATGATAGGTGCTCATCTTCCATATTTATCACTGTCGCAGTTTCTCACAATTCTGAGACGCCAGAGGGGCTATTAGAATTCAATTTGTTATCTAAGAAGAAAGCTCTGTCAAACTCAAGGTTTTTTTTCCTGTTAAAAAGGAGCTAAGCTTCCATTTTATGTAAACCAAATCAAGTATCTTTAAACTCCAGGGCATAGCCTGGCATCTTTACAAAGATGCCAAATCAGCACTTCTTGGAATCTGCATGATTTTGGAACAGTCAGACTGGCACAAAAGTAACACAGGAGACAACACATTTTTTTAAAAAAAAAAATAACTTAAAGAAAATGTTAACCTGAATCTCAGTTAGAATGCTAATGTTCTTCCCCCGACATAAACACAGACGGACAGATAGATAGATAGAGCCAAGCTGGCGCTTGCATTTTGACAGTGGCGGCTAACTGAGTAAATCTTGTTCCCTCCCAGCACCTGATTGTGCATCTCACATGATGGAGAAACATCTCCCAACTTGTCTGAAAGCTTTCTGCAAAACAGAATTAAACATTATTTAAATTGCTATCCAGACTGTTCCATATTTAGTGCCCAGATTATCCCACAAAGATGTTCCCTACTCATAAATTCCTAATTACAGTCTTCCTAAACCAGCAAGCACTTCAGTCCTGTCAAACAGCTCCAATAATTCAGCAGTGTGAATGTGGATCGTTTTCGAAAAATGAAGCAGTGCCCGACTAGCCAGCCAGTCGGCCAAAAAAATGATTACTCAAGCCTCAGAGGGAAAGGATTATTTATGATAATCCATGCAATTCACATACTTGAACTCCTCATGAGATTTTCATTTTTCCTCCTTTAACTTCATTCAAAGGAGATGTGGGGGCAGGAAGGGGAACAAAGTCCTTCAAACACCAGCCTTGCACTCCCCATATTTCCGTCCAGCCTAAATCCGATTGTTCTGTAATTTCCACAATATTACAGCTCGATACAGTTTATGAGGAAAAATGTCTTTATTGATCCAGCTGTGAAAACCTCACGCTGAGCAGCCATGGGGGAGCTAGAAGGTGAAATGACAGCAAAACTATGGCCTTAGATTCCGTGCTTAAACTAGTGTGAAGAATGCCTTCCCTGCTCACTCGTCATCATTAATTTCACTCTGTTACTGTTCTGAAGCAGGTTCTGGTCAACTAATCCATGAACAGGATTTCTTTTTCTTTCAGTCAATAGTCATATTCTCTTTGGAATAATATATCTTCCCACAATGGACAAAAAAGCTGATGCCCATAGGCATGGTGTCAAAGAGTTGCCCATTTGTGGAGTCAACTACGTCTAGTTTTCTTAATTATTATTCTATTCTTGTATTCATATCCTGACATTTTCACAAATTTGGGCCCCAAGGCAATGTACATGTTTTTTAATGTAAATAAAAATGCACATAGCTAAAAACATACACAAAGTTATTACCATGAAAGCATTAAACTGTATCAAGAAACTATTCAATCAACTATGAAAAATATGAGCATAATGCATCAGTACAGTTTGCTACTCAGCTTCCTCCCATGTATATCTTATACTCCTCAGCTGGTTGGGGAAAGGTTTGAAGGGACAGGGCACATTCCATCTAACAATAGGACCTACCACGAAAGAGCAATACCAGGGACAGACAAGAGACAAAAGTGGAATGACCACCCTCTTCCATCTCTTTTCACCCCTTCTTTTTTTCCTTCCTCCACTCTCTATCTCTCCCTTACCAGGAAAAATCTGCCTTGCCAAACATCCACTATGAATCCTTGTTAGAAACTTTTGATAATAGACCACGGACTACATAAAAATAGAGGTGCATTTACATTGTAGAATTAAAGTAGTTTGATGTCATTTTAAGTGCCATGGCTCTAAAAAGCTGCAATGATGTAAAAATATCATTTGTAGCTAATTTAATGCTTGATTACTAAAAATAAATATCTCCTAGAATGCTTGCCTGTTTCTTTCACCAACATGACAACAATATGTCTACCTACTTGGGTAGATGTGTAAAAAGTGCTTGTGATATTTTTGTGTCTCCAAAAAGGTGGATTGCTCTACAGAAATGAAAGGTAGGTAGACAGGGTAATTTTGGGAAATCAGCATCAATTGATGGTTGCCATCTAATTCCCAATCCATAACTAGACTAAAGAAGGATAAATACTCAAATGATGAATGTCAGTTTGACATTGAGAACATTAGATGTATCTTCAAAAATTGCCTATTGTCACAACAATAAAAACAGTAATGATCACAGATGTAAAACAGATCCTCCCTGGTCAGAAGTAGCATTTTAGGGATTGGCAACACAAGGCCAAAGGTCACATAAGCTGCCACTGAAATTTGATAATAAAGCTCAAAAATCCCTTTAAAGTAAATATTTCCTGTGTGAGTTAACATTTCCTTTTAAAAAAGGCATTTCTTAGGGAGGGGTTGCATTGGTGGGAAGAATATAGTATCTTTTGAATTAAAAGGAAAATGGTTCCAAGGCCCACCAAAGCTGATTCCTCTTGTATTATTTTAGTTGTACAAATAAAGATGTGTTTTCCTTCATGCCTTGTTTCTAAGATTTCAGATTACATTATTCAGGTAGCTATTGGGCAAAATGATGGAATGGGACACTTGGATTTCTTTAGCAAGCTACTTCATGATTCAAGAATAAGGATTAAAATGTGGAATATGACACTTCTTTGGATGCATATGAATCTTCATTACAACAAGTGATATAGTCTGCCTTGAAATATGGGGGACACTCTCTTGGTAACTGACCAGAAGCCGGATGGCCACTTCTGAGTTGAAATAGCCTGTGGGATCCCTTCCAGTTCTATCATTTGCTAATTCTGGATTAGTCAATTTATCCACCTAAACCAGTGCAATCATCTCAGACTGCCAGTGGATCTCCAGAGTCTTAAGAAATTGTCTTTTCCAGCTTCTTTTGTATATTTCTTGATTGCAATACCTACTTCATGAAAAACATATGTATTTGGTTACATTATAAAATCCACATCATCACCAAGGAACTGAACCTGTTTTGAGGATAGCATTCAGCACCTTGGACAAGTCCTCTTGAATTTGGGACACATCCACCATGACATGAAAACCACTCCCCACCAGGTCTTCAAGCAAGAATTGGCAAGAAATTATTGAGCACGGTGGAAGTTGGAAGTTCTCATCACAACAACAAGCAGGATTTTTTTTAAAAAAAAACCCTGATTGTCTATACATTTTTATGGAAGAAAGATCCTATATATCTGTAGTGAACTCTGGATTATGTCTTCAAAGCTGTGTCCAACAGCATATTTTGGATTTTTATTTTCTGATACATTTCTTAGATACAGTGGACTAAACAATAAAAATGTACTTGCTTCCATCACATGTGAAATGGCACAGCTTGGGTTCAGCTGAATACCCTGTGCAATATTCATCTAACAAACCAACTGAAAAGGGAGTTTTTGCTGTTCACATCACAGTCCCTTATCACACATGGAAGAAAACCAAGTCTGTGTTTTACTTGGCACAGCTCCTCACAAAGTCAACATGACCCAAGGTAACAAAAATACCATTAAATAAACTGACTTGAAAATCTTTCTTCAACAACACCAGCCATCAAGACTGTATAGTCCATTTTCAATTATATTTGCTTTAATAGGTATCCAATTAACCGTGCCTGCCCCAATAGGTTAGCCTTGGAGGATTCCTGATAGTTGTGGATTTTGGAAGTCATAGATCCCAAAGAATGCAGAGTCAGTATAACACAATGGTTTCAGTGTTGCACTAGGAATCGGGTAGACCAGGGTTTAAATCCTTGCTCAGCCATCAAAACTGAACTGGGTGATCTTAGGTAATGCTCTCAGTCTTAGAGAAAAGCAATAACCAACTTTGTCTGAGTACATTTTGCCAACGAAGACTTACGATAAGTGATCCAGAAGTTGAAGTCAACATAAAGGCAAGAACCCAGAGGCAACTTTCCCACAGTCTCTCCTATTTACATACAGAATCAATAGTGAGGAAAAAGTAAATTACAGAATTAGGTATAACTGCTTTAGCTCAGGTTGGATCTCTGGGTAAAAGAGTAGGAATAATGCCCTAACAGTTAAACATTGGCACTTAGATGTGTTGAAGCTCACGAGAGTTCCAGCACCTAATGTCTTGTCTTTTCTTTCATTTTCTTTTTCTTTTACATTGTAATCAGGTTGTAGTTAACCAGACATTGTACATGGTTTCAGGTGATTGTTTTATGGAATTTCCATTGTTCTTTTCCATACCAAAAGGATGTGTAGCAGAAGCATAGACCATTTTATTCCTGTAGTCAAAGACATGAATATAAAATGCAAAATTACCTGTTCAGAATATTTCCTTTTTCATCATGTTTGGCACTTGTTCCTTTTATCTAACATATGAGAAAGTACAAGTTGTTCTAAAGCAAAGAATGTGAAGCACAAAGATAAAAATGTTAATTGTGTGCTTCACAAGTTAAGTAACACACGGCTGGCTAAATGGAGGGGAAGGGCTGTCAATTAAATCTGGGGACTAAAATTACTTAGCTGTACCACTGGCAGTGGCCTAAATCCTCTAGCTAGTCCTGTGCTGAGTACATCCACTGAATCCATTGCTGGAATGGTAACTCAACACTCTTGTAAATCTTATTCATCAATGAATCTGCTTTATTATTGAGTAATAATTGGATTTAAGATGGGATCAGAATAGTCCAATAGATGTTGTTGGGCCTGCTCCTAGCCAGTAGAACTAGGGGTGAGAAATTCTGAGAGAAGGATTGTTGTGCAAATGTTTCTATCTCTACCATGAACTGGAGTTGCCAGTCTGAGATGCTTTGTTTGTCTGAGATGCTTCTTTGTCTTTAAGATCTACAACCTCATCAGATACAGTCTTCTGTGCATCTTCTCCCCGTTTCTCTATGTTGCCAAAATGGAGTCCCATTAAGC
Source organism: Anolis carolinensis (assembly GCF_035594765.1). Classification (NCBI taxonomy): domain Eukaryota; kingdom Metazoa; phylum Chordata; class Lepidosauria; order Squamata; family Anolidae; genus Anolis; species Anolis carolinensis. The sequence goes on from NC_085842.1 coordinate 299,357,971, forward strand.
ATCACATGACGCAAGGCAACTTCCATTGGGACTCTATGAGGCTCCATTTTGGCAGCGTATAGAAATGGAGATCAAAGTGTTACCCGACCCCTAACTGGAGAACATGAGGAGAAAACAAAGAAATTACGGGAAATGATGTGGGATGGGAGGATATCCCAGAAGACTAGGAAAAAATAGTAGGGAATGAAGGAGAACAGTTCCCTCCTCTTTCCCCAGCCTGTCTGATGAGGTCCTATATATATATAGCACAACATATATATGCTCCTTTTTGTACTGGAACTAACTATATTACTGAATTTGGCAGGAACAATCCAGAAAGATAGGTGTATCCCTTATCCAAAATGCTTGGGATCAGAAGTGTTCTGTATTCTGTAAGTTTTGTTTTTTTAAAAAAATCTTTTGGCATACTTCCATATACATAAATAGATACTATGGCGATAGGACTCATATACACAGCCCAAATTTAATTCTATATACAATACTTTTAATAATTTTGTGCACAAAACAAAGTTTGTGTATAATAAACCAGCAGGAAGCAAAGGTGTTATTATTATCTCAGCCACCAATGTGTACAATTTTGAAATTTTGAATATTTACGATTTCAGAACCTCTACTCGTTTCAGTTTGATTTTGAAGACTTTATCAATGTTTACTTATTTTTCCATATTTGAATGGTAAGAACATTAGTTTTGAAATGATTTTTTTTAAAAAAAAAAAAACACACACACACACACACACAAAATATGATAGAAAGCAAAACAGGCAAGTTTCCACATCCCCATCTAGAACAAGCGACTCATTCTCCCCAGTCTCGTTCCTGCATATTTCAGAGGAAGGCTAAGATAGCATTGGCCTGTTTTAATGAAAGAGGGCCAGGATAGCTAATCAATGCACACACAATCTATCAAGGCTGTATGCTGTGATGACCTCAGTCCTCACACGCTCCACCCATGTGTACCACAGTAGATGTGAGAGCAACAAAAAAGGACTCAAGGTTTCAATGTAGGTTGAAACAAAAAAAAAACCCCTGCCTTTCCTTGTTTACCAGTTCAGCAAGCTTACTGCTTTACAAAGGAAGTAACTTACATTCCTGCTTACCTACCCAGCAATAAGTAAGAGGTGCTTACCAGCACTTGGACATGCATGAATGTATGTGCGCAAACACATTACGCTAGAGTAGGGTAATTAGGTAAACTGAATGTAGCTACAGAATCAATAACAGCAGATTCTATGCATCTCTCCACAAAGGTAAATCCAACTAAATGTAACAGAGTGTTGTCGAAGGCTTTCATGGCCGGGATCACAGGGTTGTTGTATGTCTTTCGGGCTGTGTGGCCATGTTCCAGAAGCATTCTCTCCTGACGTTTCGCCCACATCTATGGCAGGCATCCTCAGAGGTTGTGAGGTATGGAGAAAACTAAGCAAAGAGGTTAATATATATCTGTGGAAAGCCTAGGGTGAGAGAGGTCAGTGTGAATGTTGTGTAGTTAATCACTTTAATTAGCATTGAAAAGCTTATCTGCTGTCTTCTTCCTGCCTCTGGGGCATCCTTTGTTTAGAGTCGTTAACTGCCCTTGGTTGATTCAAGGGCAGTTAACGACTCTAAACAAAGGATGCCCCAGAGGCAGGAAGAAGACAGCAGATAAGCTTTTCAATGCTAATTAAAGTGATTAACTACACAACATTCACACTGACCTCTCTCACCCTAGACTTTCCACAGATATATATTAACCTCTTTGCTTAGTTTTCTCCATACCTCACAACCTCTGAGGATGCCTGCCATAGATGTGGGCGAAACGTCAGGAGAGAATGCTTCTGGAACATGGCCACACAGCCCGAAAGACATACAACAACCCAAATGTAACAGAACTTACAGCTAAGTATGTAAGATTGGAGCGGAGCAGCACAGCACAGTTCCTTACACTAAATCTGAACACTGCACCCTTTGCCTATATATGCCTTCAAGTTGCCTATCACCTTATGACCACCCCATTAAACTTCAAAGCATTTACTTAGGCAAGAAATACGCAGATGTGGTTTTGCCAGTTCCTTCCTCTGATATATTGCCTACAGCACCTGATATTTGTTGGCATTCTCCCATTCAAGTCCTAACCTGGGCTGACCCATCTAACCACCTAGTATCAAATCTGAGAAGGAGTGGCTCTTCAAGACATCAGGCAAGATTCTTTTTCCAACCTGGGAGTTCCTGATATTCCCTAGTAATCTCCCATCCAAGTACTAAACAAGAAGAGGAGAGAACAGGCTTGTTTTCTGCTGCCCTGGAGACTAGGACTTGGACCAGTGGGTTCAAATTACAGGAAAAGAAGTTCCACCTGAACATTAGGAGAAACGTCTTGCCAGTAAGAGCTGTTCAACCTCATTGCTTCAGAGCCTTGTGGAAGCTCCTTCTTTGGTGGCTTTTAAACAGAGGCTGGATGGGATGCTTTGATTGTGCTTTTCCTGCATGGCAAGGGCTTAGACTGGATTGCCTGCGTGGTCTCTTCCAACTCTATTATTATATCATTCTACGTCTGGCCCTGATTACCTACTAGGCTTGTCCGATCGATGGAAAAAATGTTTCAATTCTCGTTTCTAAAGTAGGGGGTGCCGGCTCTTCGATGTAGAAATTATTTCTTAATGTTTCACCCAAAATTTTCGGATATTTCCGAAAATTCGTAATGTTTCTAAAATGTTTCTAAAATGGCGGACGCGCATGCACAATCGTCAAAAAACAGGAAACCGGGGGGGACTTTTCTGGGGGTCTCCCGCCCTCATTTCTTGAGCTATTCTCATCAAATTTGGTACAGTGGGAGAACACATTCCACACTCTTTGCTCAACAAATTGCAAAATGTTTCCTGTCTCCTATGATTTTTGGCAAATTTTCATAACTTTTTATAATACACTATTTTTCAATATTTGAAGAAACCTGTTCCTGGTTTGAAAGTCTTATTTCCTGTTCAATTGGGTTCTTATCACTGTAAAAGTCCCTCTTCTACTTGTGTAGACTTTGGATTAGAAATGCAGCACATGCCAAGCAATGCCTTGACAGGATTGGCAACGTCCTTTGGAAACTATAAATTGCTGTGGACCCTCTATTGAATCAAATCAATGTCTGACTTTGTGATTGCAGAAATAAAACTCAGCCCAAGGCTTGGGAATAGAAATGGAGCGTGAGGGAAGCAATGCCTTGGCGGGTGCCCCACGTCCTTTGGAAACTATTTCTTCCAATGTACCCTTTAGGTTTGAAAACAATGTGTGTCTTTGTGATTGCTGCAATAACACTCAGCCCGGGGGCTTGGGATTACAAACGGAGCGGGAGGGAAGCAATGCACTTGCAGGAACGCAGACGTCCTTTGGAAAAAAAAGTTCCCTAAAGCAAGGACTCTGCCCCAAGCCCCCAGCCAATTTTCCCCCAAAAAAACACAATATCGAACCAGCAACAACAGAAACACTCTACCCCCAGTTAGCCCTCTCTCCCCCAAACAAGCAAGCAGCAGCTTCCCACCCTCTCTCCAGAATGGCTTGGGTTGGCTGCGGTTGGGGATTTTTATAGAGATCCTCCACGTGGACACGGAGAACGCTCGCCCCCACCTTTGGCAGCCATCGTGGAAGACTCTGATTGGCCAGGGAGTGGCCATGTTAGGCTGCGCTAGGCTCCCATTCATGTTAGGTTGCAGAAACAAAAAAATAAATAAATAATAATTTTTAAAAAAAATTTAAAAAAAATTTGGAAGGAAAAAAATCAACGAAAATTTTAAGAAACAATTAGAGAATGGGCCAATGATGGTTCGAATTACATTGCCAGTTGCGCCCAGGGAAAAGTTTCAATACTCGTTTCAAAAAACGAGAACAATCCGAAATAATTATGAAACGAGAAACATAACAAATATTTGGACAACCCTATTACCTACCAAAGACAGATGAAAATGGAAATATTTGGAAGGGGGGTTTCAAAAGTTGACCCAACTAAGTTCAACTGAATTTATTTATATATGCACAGGACTTATAGCCTTGCACCATCTTCACCTTTATAACCAGGAAATACCTTCAATGTAAGCATTGCCACTGCTGTTCGTCTTTTGAATCTCATACACCATTTGCAGCAAAAAAATATATATCAGCCTATCTCTCCGTACAGCAGAACTGGCTTATGCTGACCAGATCCCTTAATATAATATAATATTTGGCCTAGTCTTTCATTTCCATTTTTGTGTGCTCACTAAATAATGTGTTTTTCCTCTATGAAATTATGGGACACCCTGATAACAAAAATAGTCAGATTGAAAAAGTCATCACTTGCAGCAATATGGAGAGAAAATGTGGTCAGAAGCACTTGTCTGTTGTGTGGGAAGCTAGAATTCACATCAAGAACTAAGTGATAGTGTTTTCAATACTATTTAATGTGGTTAACATTTCTCTTACTCACTTTCTCTCATGCACATACCCCGTTCCCTCCCCCACCCCTTTGTCTTTCCTCAGTAAACACTCTCAGAACTGTGTCTTTTGCAGACAGATACACAGAGCAGGATGAGCAATGACTGAAACGGCAAACAGCAATACCACACAATTGCATCAGCACCATTTCCAGCTGCTCTAATTATATAAATTGTGACCATCATTGTCTGCATATGTTTATTCATTTATGAATGTGTGCATCATCTTTGTGCTAACAAATTGCATTCAAAATGCCTAGGAGTGGTTAAAAACAAATAAAAATAAGTGCTATTAAAATATTGTATAAACTAGATTAAAATGCATGCATTAGAAGAAAACAGCAACAAAGTACTGAGTTCCTATCCCCCAAACAACCCAGTTGGGATGTATGTTTGTATAAAAAAATGTTTCCCTGCCAGTAGAAACAGAACATGGAAGACATGCCATAACCTCCTTCAGCAGGGAGTTCCAGAGAGTCTATTTCACACTATATTTGTACTTGCAAGTGCATGATCCTGCTGACAAAACTGTAGCTTGCAAACAAAAAAAAAAACTTTATTTGGTCTATATATCCCAGGATCTCTTGAACATCTAAATATTCTGAGAGCTGTACTCTTAAAAAAAAAGAAACACTTCAACACTCGGTTGCCTTTTAGTTATTGACTTCAGAATATGAACTGGGAAGTTTCTAGCTCAAATCTCTGCCATGAATTTGTTACACAGACCTATGAAAGCTAATCCATCAGACTCCTTTCCATCTCTGCAATATGGGTCTGTGGTATTAAAAAGATTAGTAAGATAATAGATATGAATTGCTCAAAGCACTCTAAAACTGCTACGTAAATTCTAAGTGTTATCAACGTGAGCCAGTCGAAGTATGTCTTTGATTTGAAGCAAAGGATCATTATCCATGACAAGTACAAGAAATGAGATTCTGGCTAATAATCATCATCAGTAAGCATTGGCCATTAACTATGTTTATACTCATCACCACCACCACCATCATCCCAAATCACCGATACCCATCTGTGCACTTGAAATTTTATCAATAAATTAACATGGCACAGAAAAGGTCATTTAGTCTCTGCCTTAAGCTATTGGTCATTTGTAGAAAACATCTTTACAGCCATTGATGAGGAAGGCAAATGCATTAACGTCATCAGTTTAATTGTAAATGCTGTTTGAAAATGTTCCTTGCTCAAAGCAAAAGGACCTAAGCTAAAAAGGTTAAAATGCTGTAACATATAATTGTAATTTTACAAAGCTTGTTTCTTTTCCATTTGATAAACTCTTTCCAAAAAGAGATAGAAAGATTATTTTCGACAAAGACATATATCCATTGGTATTCATAAACACAAGCACACATCCATAGTTGAGTTAAACTTAAACCTATTTAGAACATTAACATCAACAGAAGTCCATAGCAATTCAGGATATGTCTGCTCAAAATAAAACCCATTTGATTTCATTGGCTACACACTCAAGGAACTGTATACGCAACTTTAGCCCAGACCTAAAGTTTCATAAGTCATTTCCCACATCAATTTGGACTTCATCCATTCAAAACAAAACCTCAGCTGGGAATTAAATAATAGTTTTAAAAGGCCTTTTGATTTATCTGAGAAAATAACAAAAGTAATTTATAGTCAATCTTATTTCAATAGAGCAAAGGTAATTTAATAAGAAGTCATTATCATTACAGGATTTAGACCATCTTCAGTGTGAATCTCTATCAGTGATGGTTGTCTACTTCAGTGTTAATGGGACAAGGAATATGTTCAGGGTTTTTGTCTGAACTTATTCTAATAAAAGGCTTAGAAAGCATGATCATCAAGTTTGCTGATGACACCAAATTGGAAGGGAAAGCCAATGCTCCAGAATAAAGGAGCAGAATTCAAAATGACCTTAACAGGTTAAAAAGACGGGACATAAGTAACTAAATGAAGTTCAACAGGTACAAATGCAAGATACTCCAGGAAAAAAAATGAAATGCAAAGATACAGAATGGGGGACGGCTGGCTCAATAGCAGTATGTGTGAAAAAGACCTTGGGGTGCTCATGGACAACAAGTTAAACATGAGCCAACAATGCGATGTGGCAGCTAAAAAGGCCAATGGGATTTTGGCCTGCATCAATAGGATTATAGTGTCTAGATCCAGGGAAGTCATGCTACCTCTCTATTCTGCCTTGGTCAGACCACACCTGGAATCACACTGTGTCCAATTCTGGGCACCACAATTGAAGAGAGATGTTGACAGGCTGGACTGTGTCCAGAGAAGGGTGACTAAAATGATCAAGGGTCTGGAGAACAAGCCCTATGAGGAGCAGCTTAAAGAGATGGGTATGTTTAGCCTGCAGAAGAGAAGACTTGTTTTCTGCTGCCCTGGAGACTAGAATGCAGAACAATGGATTCAAACTAAAGGAAAGGAGATTCCACCTGAACATTAGGAAGAACTTCCTAACTGTGAGAGCTGTTCAGCAGTGGAACTCTCTGCCCCAGAGTGTGGTGGAGGCTCCTTCTTTGGAGGTTTTTAAGCAGAGGCTGAATGGCCATCTGTCAGGGATCCTTTGAATGCAATTTTCCTGCTTCTTGGCAGAATGGGGTTGGACTGGATGGCCCATGAGGTCTCTCCAATTCTATGATTCTATGAAAAAGGTATAAGCTTGATTGATAGTTACATGAAAAGTTCAACATAAAATGGATTTACTACCATGCTGATCTAAGGCCTACCAACCGCCAAAGATCTTGGAACACGTTTACTGAAATGAATGTTTTGCAGCTTTCTTATATTCCAGTTTAATTTCTGTGATATTAAGGTCTTACTGAAATGGAATGGTTTCCAAATTAGTTCCTAGCTCTTCCCAACAAGCTTGGAGCATATAGACCTTTACAGCTGCTAAAGGACATCTACAAAAAATGGGAAATGTGTGTTAAGAAAACAGGTGAGAAATTCATTTTGTTCATATTTAATGGAGATGGCTTCTATGTCACCAGGGCAAAAATCCCATTTCAAGTTTCAGCCTAATTTTTAAAGGAAAGTACTCATGTGCCAAATCTATATCTGAATTAAGTTTTGGGACCTTGGACAGCTCTTTCAATCTAGACTAAAATGTATGATATATTTTCTCTCACACACACAGACATAGAAGCCACAAATAGCCTGCTGTGTAATGTAAAGTTACTGTATATTGTACTTTCAAATCTATTTTTCAGCTATCATTTGATTTTTATGTTGTTTCTTTGCATCTTGCTATGAAGTTCTCTTACTCAAGAAATAATTTTAAAAACCATACACTGTAGGATCCAATCACATTAGGAATATTTTGATGCTTTCATTTTTGTTCCTCTGGTTTGCACAATTTTCCTAGGTTGCCTAGTTTTCTTGCAAACCTTGTCAACATTATATAGTCAGCCCCCTGGTTACAAACAACATAGGTTCTGTAGGTTTATTCTTAAATTGAATTTGTATATAAGTCGGCACAGGTACATTTTTAAGTGTAACTCCAGACATTTGTTTTTAGTTTTGGATAATACCCCTCTAGCATTTGTTTTGCTGACTGTGCCCCTGTTCAGAAGATTTCACCTCACTTTCTGTCCCTGTCACAATTGAATTTTGAAAAAAATTGGGTTGTCATGGAAACAAGAATTGGTGATAATACTTCAGTGGAGACACCTTTTCCCATGATAGCTCTTACATGAGTGAATTTCCCTCTTAGAGGTACCTCATAGAGGTAGATTTCTTCTCACTTCCTATTGTCTCACCCCTGTTCTTAACTAGGAGTAAGAGATAAGTCAGATATCTATAACTCAAGGACTGCTTGTATTGGGAAACCATGTTTTATTTCACTCTGAGTCACTTAATTTGTTTGAATGTGGGTATATTTTCATGGTTTTCCTGCACAACATTTTGGGCACCATTTAGGGAGGAAAGCTCCCTCAAACTGTTTCATTAATAATATAAATCATATCTGGTCTCCCTGAAAAGCAGGAGGCTGGATTACATTACTATCTAGGCCAAACTAATTGAGCTCCTCTTTCATTCTTCAGTATGCATATATACACTGAAATCCTGAGTGTAAATACCGGAGATCCAAGCTCAGATCCATCTGCACAGCTCAGCCAGATTTGGGCAGTTCTCATTTCATCAAAACCACTTTACATAGGAAGAAGTAGTCCTAGATGTCTCATCTTGTGACTACTCAGCATTGAAAAGGCTCACAGGAGAACATGCACACCTATTCCAACACATATTTAAAACGACTTTGGAAGATACAACAATTCTATATATGATTAACCTGTAATGACTCATTCCTACATGCAAATCACCACAGTAGACGTCAAGTGATGAATATGCTCAGACCTCAGCCAAATCTATATATAAATGGGCTTAAAAAATAGCCTCATGAGAACATATCAGAAAATACTTGACAAGGCTGTGCAACTTTGGGGGGTCTAGGGAACAACTTCTGCCTTTAATGCTTTCCAGGAGCTATATACATTGACAAGTCACCCCAAATACAAATCTAGAAATAAGCAGACATCCACTTTTGAATTTGAAACATGATCAGACCTTTAAAAAATATATATACATTGTAAGAGAACCCATGACCTATAAAAATGGATTTGTGCTCCTGGAGACTTCAAGGAAATGCAGCTCACTCCAATTTTGCAAGAATAAAAAGAGGTATGGGAAAGTCTAGGGTGGTTTATAATGCAAAATCAAACAGAGTTATAGATTTACAAATACATTTTATGTTAATAATTTTTCTTTAAAGCACAAAGCCAGAGATGACAAGAAGATAAACTTCCTGTTACTTAGGATCAATGCTACAAACTGGGTGAACACTGTGTACCAAAGTTGCAATCACAAAAAAGGGCCCTGTGGCAATGTCTATGCTAAAACATTTATTATGAATTTTCATATGCTGTAGTTCATTTAATCAGATTCATTACATCTTATCCAGAATTTCAGGTTTACTGATAGCATTAATGTTTATGAGTGTGGTCAATGATATAAGAAGGAAACTAAAAGCAGAAAACACTGATAGTGACAATCACAATAATAATACTGGACCTTCACAAAGTGATTGCTGATAACAGAAGCATCTTAACACCAGATAAGACAAGTAAAGTAGCATTTATGGCAGACTGGGAAAACTGTGGCCCTCCTGATGTTGTTGAACTCCCACTTCCATCAGCCCCCTAAAGTCTGGCAATACTCAGGAAGGATGGAAACTGGTGCCCAGTTCTTGAGAACTAAAATTTTCATTCCCTTCTTTCCTTTCATTTTTTGATATGTGGTTCTCTGGCACACTATCCTAACGCCTGTGGAATGAACCCACAGTACCAACCCTGTATCCATGGAGTCTCAGTTTCATTGATCCACATCCAACAAAATGTGCCCTCTCTAGGCATTTTCCAGATTGTGGCTTCTGAAACATTTTCCACCCATGACCCCTTCCCACTTCAAATATGTTTACATGACCCCAGGCACATGTATATAAAATCAAACATTTATTGATGATCAATCAACATTTGCAAGACTTTCTAAAAAGACAGATTCCCCCTTTTTATGAAGTACAGCTGAAGCATTGTATAGTACATTGTAAACATTGCACCTTGTTGCTAACAGATTCATATAATATCTAACACAGTGACTAGGCCAGATTTTTCATAACCCCAAGCTAAAAAGATCCTATTTGTGATCAGGACCCAAAGTTTAAGAAATAGTATTTTAGATAATCTAGAGCAGTGGTTCTCGACCTGTGGGTCCCCAGGTGTTTTGGCCGACAGCTCCCAGAAATCCCAGCCAGTTTATCCACTGTTAGGATTTCTGGGAGTTGAAAGCCAAAACGTCTGGGGACTCACAGATTGAGAACCACTGATCTAGAGTGATACTATGGCATTCTTGGCCCAGAAGTATCCCCTTTCAATATAATTCACTATTATTCAGTTTCTCATATCCATGAAAAGAATGTATCACCTGAATATATGATCATTACCATGTTAGGCGAGAAGCAGACCGTTTCTGACATATAGCAAGGGGTGGGTTTTTTGTTTTGTTTTGCTTTTGGAAAGCAATGGAGTAGAGGTCTCCTCAACACACGTCAAGCACAATGCCACATCAGTTAACACCACAAAAGCCTGAGCCTGTCATCACAATACCTCTAACGTGAATCAGTAGGAAGTCAAAATGTGGCATTCACGCATTCAGAATCAGCATGTTTATCAATCTCAAATCTTTTACAGTGTTATCAAGCACACCTAAGTTGCAGACCCAGGAAAGAGGGGGTTGTGTATGCATATCTCTGTGTGTTTTGCAATAAGCTAAACTGCAATTTCATGGGCCGCATAGAAAAGGCTTTTGAAACTTGCTAAGAACATGTATTCGCCCATCCTTTGCAGAATTGGGTGCATCAGAATGAGTTGACTGAGGAAAACACAATGGATGTAGATGTTACTTAATTCTGCATCTTTGATCAGAAGTCCATAAACACCTGCCAAATATGGATCACAACAACAGAATGAATGGGACCATGGTAAATGCATAAAATGTGTCTCAGTTTTTAAAAACCAAAAGCACAACCACTGGAGATATAAATCTAGTCAGAGCAGTACCATGGGAGTTGCTTAACCTTTTCCCCTTGGGCCACTTTTGCCAATTAAAATGTGCCTCTCTGCTCCTTTCCTCCCTGCTGAGGTCCATAAATTGTTCCCCGATGGATTGGGAAAGTAGTTGAGAGGATAATATTTATATCATGTTCTGGAATCTCCTTCTCATGAAGCAACAGTGTTATTCCAGCCATCCTTCTACACACATTTTGTTTTTACATCAATATAAATTGTTGAAACTATTATCAAGAACTGTTTATAATGTAATTCTAGTTTAGACAACATACCAAAAAAGCAACCTTTTCTGTAAACTTTAAAAGTCCTTAGATGTTTTAACAATGTGGCTTTTCCATCTCATCGGACAGATTATGCATGACTTTAAGACAGCTAATGTCAATTTAGACACACAAAAATTACATTCAATTATGCATTCAAGTTCTATAACTACCCTAATACACAGACACTGTGAATAATGTAATTCTCTATCATAATTAATTCGCTCAATATTTGAGATAGGGCGGGATTCAAATAAAGTTATATTATTATTATTATTACAGATGTGACTGTTTTGTGCACCATAAACTTTATTGGAGTCTTTTTTATTTCAGCTATCTGCACCATTAAAACAAAAAGTGCAAACAGTATTTACTTCTGGTTACCATCTCCTTACACTGTGCAGAACAGTCATGGGGCTATTTAAATGCATGTAGTAAAGTATGACAAACATTGCCTGCTCTGTGTTGTCGAAGGCTTTCATGGCCGGGATCACAGGGTTGTTATGTGTTTTCCGGGCAGCATGGCCATACTGCCCAGAAAACATACAACAACCATTGTCTGCTCTGCCTGATTTCTGTCTTAGACTCTCATGAAAACCCCTTTTTCTTTTTCCAGGCTTCCTTTCCCCTTTTTTTCTCCTTTACACCTGTCAAAAATAAGTCTGCAAGCCTGGGCAAGTGGAGAACAAGTGAAGGCAAAGCAGGAAAGAAGAGAACTCTTGATCAATAAGTGCTGATGACTAATCATCACTCCCCACCTGTTCCAGGCCAATATTTCTTCCCAAAGAAGCCTCAAGACATCAAGTAGTTCAACTGCTACCTTCAAAGGAAAGCTGACATTCCTTACTTACCACTAGTGTGGAAACAAAGGCTACAAATCTATCTTTATTTATAGTCATACCTTTTGGATCCTCCCACGTAGGTGAAGGTGAAAGTGGAATCGGCGTATCTGAAATCTAAAACATAAGAGAGCCATGTTGATACCCATGAGCATCTTGATGTGTTTTGCTTGGGGTATTATTAACCTGTGTGTGTACCCTGGCCCTTCTTCCCACTCTGCCACAAATGTGAGCACCAGAAATAACAGTCACATAGCAGCCAAAGATGAAATAATACAGCAGCATCATCCCCCCTTTTGCCCCCTCCTTGCAACAAGTGCCTTGGTGCTATGGCAACAGAAGAAATGTCCATCCTCAGCCAAGGCAACAGGCAGTAAAGAGCCAGACAGCTCAAGACAAATCAAGCATTTAAAGTAATGATCAGAAAGAAGAAGCCAGCAAAATATCGAAGTGTTACATTAGGAGAGATGTGTGTTTGTGTGTTGGGGGGGGGGGGGGGGGGGAGGCAATGAGAACAGATGACAAAAAGGAGACAGTCTAGCTTTGAGGGTAAGAGGATAAAAACTGGTTAAGTTCCACCCTGGGAAAGGGTGGAACTCTTTCTTTCCAACCAGCCAGGGAAAAATAGAGAAAATGGGCAGACATTATTCAGGCAAAACGGGGAGAAAACAACAACAAAGCAAAAGGCAGACAGGGTGAGAGAACAGAGAAGGCTTGGTAAGGGAAGGAGGCGATGATGTACTACTGTATCTCGAAATGCCATGGAATTGGGGGGGAAGCATACTTAGCATAGTCCCAGGCCACTTCTGTGTACCCAGCTTCCCTTTACCAGGCGTGGATGTGGGGGGGGGGGCGAAGGGGGCAAGATCCGGAGGCTGTTTTTAGGCATTGGAAGCAGCTATTGGGATCCACCATTGAGTGATACAACACGAAACGCACGCACGGTCCAAAAAAAAAGGAAAAAAAAGAGGAAGGCATGGTGACAACAACAGCCCTCCTGCAACCAACATGTGGGGTGGAAGGCGAGGAGCCCGGCACACAGATGCCACGGAGTGTGCCCGAGTGGGCCTGGGAGCGAGGGGCCGTGGGAAAGACCCGCCAGGAAAGGCTGCCCGGCTCACCTGCAAACAGGCAGTCCTTTTCCGCCTTGCACGCTTGGATCACAATGTCAATATCCTTCTGAATCCTCTCTTGCCTTGAACACATCCCCATGAACTAAATCCCTGGGGGAGGAAAAATAAAAATAAAACAAAAGGGGGGAGGGCAGGCTTTGGGCGCTTCTTCTTCCTCTTCTTCTTCCCCTTCTTCCTCTTTGCCTCTTCCTCCTCCTCCTCCTCCCTGCCTGTCTCGCTGGCCGGCTTCCTCCTCTGCCAGCCTTGAGAGGCAGCTAAGAGATGGAAACCTGGGAGGCACGCGGGGCGAGGAGCGAAGCCAGGCGATGGAGATGAGGGTGAAGATAATGGAGATGAAGCGGGAGGAGGAGGAGGAGGAAGCGCTTCCTCAGAGCCGCCCGGCCGACCGCTCGCTCTGGCATAGCCCAGGGGTGCTCGCCCAGATGTGCAGCTCCGGGGCGGTGTGTTGATATTCTTAATTTGATGTTATGATGATTCTTTGCCTCGCCCTCCCTCCCTCCCCCCTCCCTTCCGAAAGATCCGAAACAAGTGGAGGAGGAGGAGGAGGAGGAGGAGGAGGCGGAAGAAGAAGGCTGGGGCCGCTGGGCTTCGCGGGAGCCTAACGCCGCCGCCGCCGCCGGAGGAACCGGAGCCTTCCCATCCGCTCTGCCTGCCTTGCCTTCGGGGCTGCTGCTGGGAGATCAGGCGGTGAAGGGGGGAAGAGGAGGCGGAGGATGAAGAGGGGGAGGAGAACAACAGCCCCGAAGGAAGCCTTGGCTTGGCGGCGCTAGGCTCCGTGGCTTTCCGCCTCTCTCTGGCTTTCTGTGCGCGTCTGCCTCTTTCTCTTCCCTTCCTTTCGCTTTCCTCCCTCCCTCTCTCTCCCCGGCCCCACGCGCGCACCCAGCAGCGGCTCCCTCCGAGGCCGAGCCTCTTCTGCAGCGACGCCAAGCCGCAAACCCCTCCCCTCGCTGCCCAGACACGCACCTCCACACACACACACACACACACACTCGCCCCACGTACTGTGGCTCTCCCACTCGAGGGAGGAGGAAGCAACCAGGCGCCTCCAAGCTCTGGCTCCCTCCAGAGGGGCCTTGCGGAGGTGGCGGCGCCCCCAGGGCCAGGCGGGGGGAGGAATTGCAAACTAGCAGCGCCACGGTGAAGAGCAGCCACTGCCACAACCCCAATATTGTACATCCTGGTTTTTGTGCTCTGTCGAGCCCCTTCCCCTCCCCGCCCTGACTTAGGGGCTTCCAGTGAATGTTTCCTATGTTTTTTTCGGAGGCAAGGGGCGTTCAGGTTGGGGTCGCGGCCAGCGCCTTCCTTGGGAGGAGAGGCCCTGGCACAGGGATTGTCACCTCGCTGAGATCCTGGGACAGACAGTCCCTAAAGGGAGACTTTCCCCCCATGGTCTGGAGGTTCCAGGCTCCTGCCTCAGAGGTCAGAGTTTTTGTGTGCAATCGCCTGCAGATGATGGTGACCCCATGGATTTCTGTAGGTTTTCTGAAGCAAGGAATAGTAGAGTTGGTTTGGTCAGTTCCCTTCTCTGAAATGTAGCCAACAATAATGATGATGATGATGATGATGTGCGGTTTTCTGGCATTGTATATTTCTGCCGCTTCTGTGACTGTTCATTTGGGTTTTGATGATTCTGTAGCCCACTTGTCAATGGATGTCCAGAATCAGCAGCATCCACCCCGGTCCTTTTTATCCTAGGTGACGACTGAGCCAGTATAGACTTCGTTTTGGTTTGATTCTCCATAATGCTAATGGCTTAGGTGCTCTTGGTTTCATTCCTCAGCCAGAGGCCTATAAATATCTGGGCATATTACAGCTGGACAACATCAAGCATGAATATGTGAAGACTGTGGTCGGTAAAGAATACACACAAAGGGTCAGAAAAATTCTCAAAAGCAAGCTCAATGGAGGCAACACCATCAAGGCCATAAACACCTGGGCCATACCTGTCATAAGATATACTGCTGGCATCATAAACTGGACACAGATGGAACTGGACAATTTGGACAGAAAAACCAAATTGGTCAGACCACACCTGGAATACTGTGTCCAATTTTGGGCACCGCAGTTGAAGGGAGATGTTGACAAGCTGGAAAGTGTCCAGAGGAGGGCGACTAAAATGATTAAGGGTCTGGAGAACAAGCCCTATGAGGAGTGGCTTAAAGAGGTGAACATGTTTAGCCTGCAGAAGAGAAGGCTGAGAGGAGATATGATAGCAATGTATAAATATGTGAGGGGAGGTCATAGGGAGGAGGTAGCAAACTTGTTTTCTGCTGCCCTGGAGACTAGGACGCGGAACAATGGCTTCAAACTACAGGAAAGGAGATTCCACCTGAACATTAGGAAGAATTTCCTAACTGTGAGAGCTGTTCAGCAGTGGAACTGTCTGCCCTGGGGTGTGGTGGAGGCTCCTTCTTTGGAGGTTTTTAAGCAGAGGCTGGATGGCCATCTATCAGGGATCCTTTGAATGCGATTTTCCTGCTTCTTGGGGGAATGGAGTTGGACTGGATGGCCCACAAGATTTCTTCCAACTCTATGATTTTATGATACTATAATAATAATAACAATAACTTGATGACATGATATGAGGATTTAAAGATTGAACTGCAAACTCTGGCACAAGCCAGTAAAGGTGGTCCCAGTGGTGATCAGCACACTGGGTGCAGTGCCTAAAGACCTTGCCCTACACTTAAACACACTGACAAAATTACCATCTGTCACCTGAAAAAGGCCATCCTACTCGGACCTGCACACATTATTTGCCGATACATCACACAGTCCTAGATACTTAGGAAGTGTCCGACATGTGATCCAATACAACAACCAGCAAAGTGATCTTGTTTGCGGTGTACTGATCTTGTTGTGTATCAAATAATAACTTTATTCTTGTAACCTGCCTCCATCTCCCTGAAAGGACTCAGGGCAGCTTCCATGTGTCACAAAGTGCCTAAAACAGAGCATAAAACACTGTACAATAAAGTAAAACATAGAGCATATAAAACAACAGTTTAACCAGAGCTTAACCATTGCTGAACCCCCAAGGCTTTTGGATTAGCATGGATTATGATGCTGTTATTTCCCTGTTTCCTCTGAATTTAGCTGCAATCACCACAGTAGTTGTAGGGGAAATTAGTTTTTGCAACAGCTACCCATGTGGTAATGATGCTTCAGGGAGGCTTGGACTTGAGGGAGCGAGATCTATTAGTTTTACAAAAGACTTGCTTTTAATAAAGATGGCAAGTCCTGGCATTGCAACCTAAAACAGTGGTGAAGCTCTAGCTTCAGTCCACCACTGGTCAAGCATCAGGGCCATAGCCAGAAAAAATGGAGGGGGGGGGTTTTGAAAATTTCAGGGGGGGGATTGAACCCCTAGCCCCCCCCCCCCCCACCCGTGTTACATTCCTGTCAATATCTGCTTGAGATAGTGCCTGGAGGGACTTTTAATTTTTTGTGTCTCATAGACTTAGCATGGGGATTTGGTTAACCAGTTAAAATTCATGAGTAAACCAGGTTTTTTTTTAACCTGAAAAATTTGTGTGTGTGTGGGGGGGGAGTTGAACCCCCAACCGCCCCCCCTCCCCGGCTACAGGCCTGTCAAGCAATATAAATCTATGAGCAAGTTTTATGTCAACCTGGGATAATGATCACAATCCTTGATCACTGAATGCTGAAATGAATAGGCCAACAAAGAGCAAACATAATGACAGTGTTAAATGTGACTGTTTTTCCTCATTCAGCCCAAGTCTTTTGCTTCAGCTCTCAGAAACGACATTGCTTAGGCCAATACAGGGAATTTGCATATAAAAGTAAAGGCCTTGTTAGGTCCCTCCTATGGTTGGTTGAGAGAGCTAGCATGGTGTAGTCATTTGGATGTTAGACAAGGCGCCCTTCCACACAGCCATATAACCCAGAATATCAAGGCAGATAATTCACAATATATCTGCTTTGAACTGAGTAATCTGAGTCCACATGCCATATAACCCAGTTCAAAGCAGATAATGTGGGATTTTATACAGGTGTGTGTAAGGGGCCTAAGACACTGGGAGACCAGGGTATTAATCCCCTTTGTGTTGCACCCCAAGGCAGCATGAGCATTCGAAAACCAGACAAGAGCCAATATAACACACTATATCTTTATTAAAGCAATTATATATCCAAAGGAAATTAGGTATAGCGTCTGAGTAAGGAATAGTTCTTTTAGAAAGTCAATGGTAGTTCCAAATGGGTAAAGGAATAGGTCCAATATTATAATCCACAATGAGAACTCAATAGCTCTCCAAAGAAATCAAAATGTCCCGGAGTTGAAACAGAGAAACAAGGCTGGCAGAAACAAAGTCCAACCCACTGGAAAAAATTCGTAGCAATCAAGGCAGCAAGGTTATCAAAGCTGAGGCAAACTTGAATCAGGAACAAGGAAACAACTGGAGTAAGGTCGCGGTCTACTCGAGAGTCACGGCACGGCATGGCTCGACTGGATCTGGAGAACTTGGCTTGGAAACAATCAAGAGCTGGAGACGGAGAAAACGTCTCTCAAGGAAGAGCTACGTTGACACTGCAAGAAAATCTACTGAGCGAAACACTTTTAACAGATTCCGGACTGTTCACAATTTAGGGAGTACAAACTCCCAAAACCTTCTAATGGGAACACTAACCCTTATCCCATCTATTTGCCAGTCTCTGGTTCCTGCGGACCCCTTGTTTTGCACTTCTCTCTCTGATTACAAAATCTCTATGATTAAAAACCCCGTTCCCAGGAGTCTCAGCAACATCTGGCTCTATCTGCGAGGGAGGAATAGAAGACTCTTCCCCAATTAGTAAGTCTCTAAAGTCTCTTCGGGCACCTGCAGCTGAAAAGGCCCCTCCGTGGAGGGTGGAATGTTAGTATCATCCTCAGCATCATCTGTGTCAAAGTGCATGTCCTGAAACACTGCAGACCTTGGTGGCCTGGGTGGCTGTGATCTAACACTTTGGGCCATGGAAATCCACCAGGGGCCCTTCTAAATTGCCAGATAATCCAGGATATCAAAGGAGAAAATCCACATTATCTGATTTGAACTGGATTATCTTAGTCTACACTGCCATATAATCTTGTTCAAAGGAGATAATGTGGATTTTATACAGATGAGTAGAAGGGGGCTTGGGTGATTTTGGGCTAGTCACATCCTCAGTCTCAGAGGAAAGCAAAGATAAACTCCCTCTGAACAAATCTTGCCAAGAAAGCCATATATTAAATCCACCTCAGAGTCAACGCAAGTCTGAAACAACTTGAAAACACACAACAACAGCAACAACGAAGTATGAAAATCATTTTGTTTCTTATTATGTAATAACCTTGTTCCAACATGGTCTGGATTTAAGGTACATATTGAAGTGACAAGGTTTGCCCACAACCCTATTTCTTTTTAGAATGTTGAAAATAAAATAAAAAAGATTGGGAAGAGCCCCAAAACAATATCTTCATACATGGTATTTCCAAAGGAGATTCAGTATGAAATAAATGCAAAATGATAATTGATGTAATGATTATTAGAACAGAAGGTTTGATGAAAATGTCAATGTAATGACCAGCTGCTGTGAATGTCTGTGTTAGTTATAAGTAGAAAAGAACCTAAAACAAAAGTGTCACTATTATGCCATCCTTATTTAGTTCTATGGTGTGGCCATATTTCTAGTCATTGCATCTCAAAAATAGACTTCTGGTGTGGGAGCAATGGCGGCAGGACAGTGATCTCTGGGGCTCCAAAAAATCACAGCATCCTGGGCAGTCAGGTGAGCGGTTGCTCCTTTTCTCTGGCTGATCGAAGCTGAGAAGGCAGCAAAACCCACAGGGGGTCGAACCGATGGCCTGAGAACCATTTCTCCTCAAGAGGAGTGGTTGGAGGCCTGGACGAGACCCCCGCAGGGAAAACGGACCGCTGGGAAGGCGACCCTGGATCAGAAACAGACTCAGGAAGACTGCCAGCCCCTCATATTTTAACCCTAATAATTCTGAATGACAAGAAGTAAGTAGAACCGAACCCTCTTCATGGTGGTAATAGGAAAGACAACTGCAGAAGGGAATGGGAGAAACAGCAGTGAGAGAGGAGTGAAGATGTATTAAGGAGGTGCGGAGGCGCAGAGATGCAAAGGGATACGGAGGCATAAAGAGGAGAACAAAGCAATTGGGTGATAGACGGTGAAGGGATAGATTTAAATATTCTATACTGGAGATGAGTAAAGGAGGGGAAGTAAAGAAAAGGAGAAGCTGAATAAAGGCAGATATTTCCTTGGCTGGGGTAAAGGCTAAAGGAGGAGAGTGAAAAGACAGAAAGAAACTGGAAAGCCCGAGAGGGCTGGAAAGGGAAAACTGTATATTTATAATTAAAAGAATTAATATAGAAAACCTGAAGAGCTAATATAGAAAAGAATGAGCCCAAGCGCCCAACACAATCAATTCAAGAATTTTATCTGTGAATTAAATAACAAATTAATGGAATTACATATCTAACCATTCCTCCACAAAGTAACCCAGCCCCAAACAAAAGCGGACTGACCTTGAGAGGAGATTGTTTTGGCTAGAACACTGACTAGCCAAAACAAATGAAAGCGGCAAGGGAAGAAAGGAAGTGATGAACGGGAGGAAGGAACGTGGTGACGCAACGACGTAAGAAGCAGATGGAAGGGTGGAAGGGAAGAGGAAACAGGAAGAGGAGGGAGTTCCAGAGCAAAGAGACAGTTGACTTAAAAATATAGAAACTGAATTGCATAGAGAAATTGAGGGGATAGTTATAGAGAAACGACATAGAGAAAGGAAGACATATAACGGAGATTGAAGTAGAGAGAAATATAAAGAAAATAAAAAAGGGAAGACAAAAGGGAGGACAAATGATACAATATAGAACCTCATGACAGTACAAGACTTAAAAATTGCAGAAATTAACATAAAATAAAAAAATCAAGAGAAAACAATTAATTAACTTACAGAAAGTAATTAATAGAAAGAGACAAGCAATAATTCAACAACATATTTTTATAATCAAAATAAAATACAATAAATGAATTTAATAAACTGAACGAAGAATTGATAACAGCAAAAGGCAAAAGATATAGTTCTTTTTTGCTTTTTTAATAATAATAAACACAGATAAAGTCAACAAAGAAGACCTAAAAAGCTTGATTCAAAATAAAAACAAAATCGAAGACTAAGCAGAACTTACCAAATAAAAGATGACATCCCAAATAATAATAATAATAATAATAATAATAATAATTTTATTTTTATACCCCGCCCCATCTCCCCGAAGGGACTCGGGGCGGCTTACATGAGGCCTAGTCCGATAAAACAATCAAATATCGATGATACAACAATAAAACAATTATACAAATAAAACCTCAATTATCAGTAAAACAATCGATAAAATCAACATGAAGCATACAATATTAAAACAGGAGACTAATTCATAAAACCCAGTACAGAATGTGCCGGAATGGGGAAGGTATTTCACCGTTGAAATGGACAATAAAGATGGATAAAGACACAAAGGAGGAGATGAAACAAATCACAGGAGCCCTAGGGGAATTAAGGAGAAATTCACTACCGGAGGAATGTACCCTAAAAGATATTATGAAGGAGATACGAAAACTCTCCAAAAAATAAGATAAATTTCAGGAGCAGATGATGAATATGAGAAAGGAACTTACAGAAGACATGGGAGAGATGAAAAAAAATATGGGAGAAATGAGAACAGAAATGTTAAATCTGCAAAAAGAGATAAGTGAGCTAAAACAAGAGAAACTACAAATCATATCCACTCAAGAGCAAAAATTAAAAATAAACAAAATGGAAGAGAAATATAACAGATTCGAATTAAAATAAGAAAGATACGAACAACAACAAATGGAATTTCAATTAAGATGTAATGTAAGAGCCTAAAGAAGATATCAGACAAATAATAACAGCGAAACCTATGGAATGTTCTGAAGAAGATATGAATGATGAAATAGACAGTCTATCAAATATCTACTAGCTACGCTTGGCGTAACAAAGTAGAGAGAGATGTCATGGTCCATTTTACAAAGAAGAGAATAAGGGACGAAATACTAAAACTAAATAATAGTACTCTGACTCTGACAAAGGAAGAAAAGTGGCGATCTTGAAGGAAATGCCATCAATGATTCTGGCAAGGAGAAGAAAATACTTATTTTTGACAGAGGAACTAAAAAGATACCAAATCAGATTTTGATGGGATCGTACAGAAGGATTAATGTTAACTTACAAGGAAGAATGGATCTGGATTACAACTGAAGAAAAAGCACACACTTTTTACGAGAGACTGATGTGAGATATGGAAGGCAAAGATCAAAGAAAAAGAGCCAAAACAATTTCGCCAAACAAGACTGACATCTATAGAGGAATGAACCCCACCAACCTGGACAATTTGGAGGAAGAAGAGGAAGGAGAAGGAGGAGGAGGAGGAGGAGGAGGAGGAGGAGGAATGGAAAAATAAATGTTGTTTAAACAATGTTAATGGGCTAAATACTCCCAATAAAAGAAATAATTTTTTTGATCAAATCAAGAAGGGTAATTATGACTTAATAGCTCTGCAAGAAACCCACATCAACCAAAAACATGTAGCCCACTTAAAAAAGAAAAATTTGGGGAAAGAATTTTATTTTGCGGCACCAGAAAAAAAGAGAGGGGTGGTAATTTACGTAAAAGAAAACATCCCAGCTAAATTGGCATTTAAAGATGATGATGGAAGAATAATTGGGGTCTGTTTGGAAAGAGGGGACCAAAAACTATTAGTGTGTAATATCTATGCGCCAAATGGCCTCAAAACAAAATTCACAAAGATACTAACCAATTTAATTTTACAACAAAAAATTGACAATATAATATTAATGGGAGATTTTAACCGAGTAACTTGATGGGAGATTTTAACTGAGTGACAGTAACTTGGACAAAAACTACAAAGGGAGGGAAAAAGGCACACTAGACTTGGGGAAATGTAATGCCTCATGGGCCTTGTAGTCCTGCTCCCAGTGCCACTGTGGCTGATGAAGATGAAAACATGGGGTTTTCGCTGGCTCAGCAAGAGTCGGAATTTTTCCAGATGCCTGATGTTGATGTTTTTGCCCAAGAACCCATCAAAACAGACCTTGAGCAGCTCACACCCCCTTTTGCTAGGAGACAGTCCTATGTTGCGGGCAGGGGAAAGAAGGAGCAGGTTCGGAGGAGTTTGAGACTTGCAGCTAAACAAGACACTGATTAGCCATGTTCCCCTGGGAAAATCTAGGGAGTCTCACATCTGGAGAGAGCTGTGTTTCGTTTCCTGTTCTCTAGGGAAAGAGAACGCTGGACACCTGCTTTGCAGGAAAACGAGACCCAGTTAAATGTGCCTGGCACGGTAGGTTCCGTGCGGAGTCAACAGAGCAGCTTCAGGAGTGATTTCGTGTTTCCAGCCTAGTGTGGACTTCGCAAGTCCGCAACTCCAGTTCCTTGCCTTGCCTTGTCTAGCCAAGTATTCAAGAAAAATCTTGCCCTGTTTCCAGCCTTGGACCTTGCATCTAGCATCAAGCTTTGTTTCTACCCTTGCTTTGGACTTACTTTGAACCTTGGAAAGAATTTGGACATTTCCCCACTCTATTGCTTGCAAATAGAGTGTGTTTCGGTTTGGATCTACAACTTTGGACTCTAATATAAAATATTGGACAATATAATTTTGGACTATTTATGACCTTTCCTGAAAGGTCTTTTATTGGACTATATTTCCTACTTGTTTTTATTATTCTTATATATTTCCTTAATAAAGATATTAGATAGTTATTGGCCTCTGTGTTCGGTTCTTAGTGCTCCGTTGCCCAGGGCATGACAGGAAATGACCAAACATTTTGATTGACACTCAAAAAGAATTTAGCTTAATAGACACATGGAGGATGCACCATCCAAAGGAAAGGGACTATACTTATTATTCTGGAAGGCATAATAGTTGGTCCAGGATAGATATGGTCTGGACCACGAAGGACATCACAACTCAAACTGACTCAATCAAAATACTATCTAGAAGTAAACACAGATCACTGCACTGTAGAGATGATCATAAACAAAAGAATGAAAACAAAGAAATGGAGATTGAACGATAATTTATTACATAGGGAAGAAGATGTGGAAAAAAATGGAAACTACTCAAAGAAGACTTCGATTTGAATAATTCACCAGAAGTAGACACCCGGATAATCTGGGATGCAAGCAAACCGGTAATGCATGGAAATTTTATTCAACAAAATTCAAGACAAAATAAAGAATGAAATATCAAGATGCAAAAGATTCAACAGGAAATCCAAATAACAGAAGGAAAACTCAAAAATGCCATAGAGACAAAAAGCTAAACAGCAAATTAGAGATACTGAATAAGCAAAGAAACAATTTGGAATTAGAACAAAGGGCAAGAGAAATGAAATTTACAAAACAATACAATTCCAAAAGGCAAACAAGCCAGGGAAATGGCTGACAAGAAGATTAAGACAAAAATGACAAGCACAATGGATCCCTCAAATAACTGTAAATAACAAAACTTACACGAGAGATCAAGAAATCTTGAAACAATTTAACAAATTCTACAAGAAACTATATAAGACAGAGAATATATAGAAAGAAGATATAATTGAATATTTGGAAAAACAAAAGATACAAAAAAAATCTGAGAAAGACAGAGAACTTCTGAATAAAGATGTAACAGAAGAGGAAATTGAGAAAGCAATTCAAAAATTAGATACATCAAAAGCTCCAGGACTGGATGGTTTAACCACAATTTATTATAAAAAATTGAAAGAAGAATTAATTCCAATATTAAAATTGATAATGAATCAAATTCTACACAATAAGAAAATGCCAGAGTCATGGAAAACTGCAAATATTTTGATGATATACAAAGAAAACATGGATCCAAGCAATGTGAAAAATTATCGACCCATTTCCCTACTTAACATCGATTATAAAAATTTTACTAACATTATGGCTGATAGATTGAAAACCTTCCTGACGTCATGGATCAAAGAAGAACAAACAGGTTTTTTACCAAATAGAAATATCAAAGACAATGTCAGAAACATTATAGATATATTAGAATATTATGAACATCACAATCAAAAGGAATAAGCAATTATGACAATAGACGCAGAGAAAGTGTTTGATAATTTAAATTGGAATTTATTTAAACAAATTTTGAAATAAATGGATGCAGAATATTACTTTATTAATGCAGTTGAAACAATCAGGAAGCGAACATTTGGATAAATGGCCAAGAAAAAGAAAAAATAAAGGTGGGAAAAGGCACGAGACAAGAATGCCCTCTCGCTCCACTCATTTTCATATTAGCATTGGAATTTCTGTTAAATAGTATTAGAGAGGATGAAAACGTAAGAGGACTGAGGATAGGAAAAGAATCTTACAAAATATGAACCTTTGCCAATGATCTCATCTGTACAATAGAAGACCCTTTCAACAATATTGAACTCTGGTTGCAAAAGTTCAAAGAATTTGGAAAAGTATCAGGATTTAGAATAAACAAGGAGAAATAAAAAAATCTTAACTAAAAACATGATAAAATCAAAGCAAGAAATCTACAGGAATTTACAGGTCTACAGATTGTTAAGAAAATTTGATACTTGGGGATAAATATAACAGCCAAAAACTTACAACTTTTACAAAATAATTATACTAATATATGGAAAGAAATCAGTAAAGATCTAAGGAATTTGACTTTTCTAAAACTTTCACTACTTGGTAGAATCTCTGTAATCAAAACAAATGTGCTACCAAAACTAATGCTTTTATTTCAAAATTTACCAATTTTAAGAGGCAATAAACTTTTCAAATAATGGAACAAAGATTTCAAAATTTATCTGGATTGGCAAGAAACCGAGAATTAAATATACAACTTCGATGGACGATAAAAAGAGAGGTGGATTTGGACTTTCAAATTTGAATCTATATGTGGAATCATGTGCCCTAGAATGGGTAAAGGACTGGGCTCTACTCAGTAAAAGGAAGACACTTACACTAGAAGGACACAACCTACGAGCAAGCTGGCACACCTATCTATAGTACAATAGAAGAAGAATAGAAACAAATTCGGCAATAATTTCATTCGGGCATCATTATTAAGAATTTGGGAAAAGTATAAAGCAAATTTTTACAACATAACACCATTATGGATATCTCCATTGGAGGCGTGCCAAAGAAGGGAATTGGGCTGGAACATTTGGCCAATCTACGAAGATCTGCTAGGAAGAGTCAACACAAACTATGAATTAAAAAGCCTAGAGAATTTAAAAACCATATTTGACAAAATTTCTTGGTTTTAATACAGACAAATACAAGATTATTTCAAAGAAGACAAAACAATTTGTCTTTAGGGAAAAAAAAACTCAACATGGGACAAAATAATCGCCAGTAAGAAAAAGATTATAACAAAAACGTACAAATTACTCCTAGAGTGGTGTACAGAGAAAGAAGTAGTGAAGGAATGCATGATAAAATGGTCAAGAAACATTGGAAGAATGATAGGTTTAAACGAATGGGAAACAATGTGGAATAAGAAAATAAACTATACATATGCATACGAATTAAAAGAGAACTGGTTAAAGATGATGCACCAATGGTATATGTCCCTCAGAAAATAGCCAAAAAACTTCAAAAAACACAAATTATAACTGTTGGAAATGTTATATTGGAAAGAAGAACTAAGGAACTTTTTACCATCTATGGTGGAAATGTGAGAAAGTAAAAATGTTTTGGAAAAAAAATCACAAATCAATTCAAAAAATCTTAAAATATAAAATACCCTTGAATCCGAAATACTTCTTATTGGGAATGACTAATTTTGAATGGAAGACAAATATAGATAAACTTATCATATATTTCACCACTGCAGCAAGAATCGTATACGCCAGATCGTGGAGGATGAATAATATCCCGGAGAAAGAAGAATGGAGATCCTGTCATAGGGATTTTCTTCCCAAGATTTGGAGGATGTTTGCCAAGATGCATTTGGGCAAGCAATATCCGAGTGTGCTCAAGATGACAAAAGTTATTAATGAGGAAGAAGCCAGGAATGACTACAGCAGTTCACTTTTGCGCTGGTCCACCAAAATTCTTCTCTTCTCTCCATTAACTACCTGTAAGCTGATTTCACATTTAAAATTCACTTTGCAGCAATTCAAATAAGGATGAAAGAGGAAAGGAGGAGGAGAGGGGGAGAGAAACTGGAAAGGGGGGGGGAGAGAAAATTTTAAAAGCAGCTGAAAAAATAGGACAACAAAGGACTAATCACAACTGTATGTACCTGCCAAATCAAGACCATTGGAGAGTATGAGATTACAGTTTAGGAGAGAGGAACTGAAATAGCAGACTAATACAAAAAGAACAATTTACCAAAATAGTACAAAGGCAATGTATGTGAGTGGAAATAGTCAAAGCATGTTATAAAAGCAAAAGATGGAAGACAATATTGGAAAAGAAGACTTCCCCTATGATCACGTTTGTAGGGCCCTATGTTGGAAATAACAACCTCCCAAGCCTTCCACTATTAGTTTGTGTGTGTGTGTGTGTGTGTGTGTGTGTGTATGTATGTGTGTGTGTGTGTGTGTGTGTGTGTGTGTGTGTGTGTATATATATATATATATATATATATATATATATATATACACACACACACACACACACACACACACACACACACACATATACACTCACCTGTATTCTATGCGTATGTGGATTTGCCAGTTTGACTCTACCTCATTGGTGTGGGAGGAGCTATAGACATGTGATTGTACTGAGTATGTTCAGATTCAGGACTCCATTTTGTTTAGTGTGCATCAGACTTCAGTGGAGGTGGATACATGTATGTGTTTGATCTTCAATCAAAGCAGATGTATATGTCCAGACCTCAGTGGAGGTGGATGCATGTTGCTGTTTAGAACTTCAATAGAGAAGTATGCTTATGGACTTTAGTGAGTACAACTATACTTAAAGACTGTGGACAGTTGATTAAGGGTGATACCCTGTGTACTGAACACAGAGAAAAGCTACATCTTACATATATCTAAACTTTAATAAGAAATCTGTCTGTATGTTGAATTAATACAAGAAGTTTATGAGTAAACAAGATATTATTTTTCAAAGAAGACTTTGTTTTCATCTCTGAGAGCATATTTTAAACTAAGAGATATCAAGGGAGTGTGTATGTTTTGGGCAACTGCAATCACAACTGCATCTGCAACTTTAAAGAAACAGCCATCTTACGCTAACCAAATATATATTTTGTAGTGGCATGTCTTTGTCCTTGGTAGTTCAAAGACATGGTTCTTCAGTTTAATAGCTGAGTTACCTGTGTGCCATTATATGAATTCTTGTGAATATCACTTGTTCAAAGAATTGACTTCTAACAAAGTCATGCTTTTATTGACTAGTGGTTTTCAAAAGGTGGTTTCCACATGTTCATGAAGATTCACATTTGCAAAACAGATGTGATATCATTTTTCTTTTCAACAGGGTTATGATTGCCATTTATTTCCAAATGATTTACTTTTCAACAAAGTTGAATATGTTCCCTAAATAAAACTTCGAGTCATCACTATCGTCTAGTCATTAATTTCTTCATTTTGGTTTAGATCTTTTTCTCTTCCAATAAGGCAAGTGACCCTGCCTGGCCAAACTCTCTAATTTCCCTCTCAGCTACATTCCTCCAAGTTTCCATCTGCTCCTTGGGTTGTGTTTTGATGCCGGGCTGCCCTTAACTGTTTCACTCAGCTTTTTTGTTAGCATGTTTTTCCCTTGTGAGCAAGAGTTACAAGAATGAGGTTTTGATTCAATCAGTTCATGCTTGAACAGAGACAATGGTTTCTTCTCTATTGGGTATTATTTAATACTGTGGATGTTAATTAACCTAGCATAATAACTGAGACAATATTAACATGACCATCCAGGAACAAAGGAACTTCAAAGAGAAATTCCAGACTGGAACTGCTGAATTCCAGCTTATTAAAAAGTTCAGTTCTATTCATTTGGGTATGACTATAGACAGTGGTTTGCTGTCACAGTAGAGGTGAAAATTTACTCTTCAGTGCCATGAACATTTTGTGACAACTCCCAAGTTGCATGCTTCTGGAAACCCATGTTGTAGAGGCAAGAGGAAAGGTATAAACAACTTAGAACTTTCTATAGGCTTCAGACTAGCCATTGCTGGAAAGAAAATGCTGAACTAGATGGATCACTGTCTGATTCAGCAAGGCACGTCTTATGTTCACAGACACATTTTTATTACTGCAAAACTGCATATGTGAACAGCTCCCTTGGATTTCTCCATGCTTGGCTGAAGCCCAGACTATTCTGAACCCAGCCGAGGACTCAGGAAAAGTGTTCAGAGTTAATTTCCTAGTCCTCCAATGCCTGGAATTGTAAGGAAAGGAAAATGGCCTTGAGAGAAAGAAAATTTGTGTTGGCAAGACAGCAGCACAGGACAGAAAAATGCTTTCCAGGACAGCTTTCCAGGACAGCCTATGGCAGAGAAAACAACAGAGGTGCCTGTGACATCTTTAAAGGCAAAGGGATATATTATGGCATAATATCTCATGGACTGCAGGACATTTCCTGAAAGGCATCAGGAATGCTATGAACATCAGGATAGGGGAGAAAACAGCCTAACCCCAACCATCTGCTAGAGAATAAGCAGAAAGGCCAGGTATGTAGTTATGGGGGGCAAATGAGTGCATTGCCCAAAAGCAATTCTGCATGCCCAATGTCCTTCAGTCCCTAAATTTCTAACATCAAGAGAATGAGACACTGAAAATCATTCATGCATAGACTTCTTACATTTCTGCTTTTGCATTTCCTTGCTAATTTTCCCTGCTCTTTTTTAACTGCTTAAGCTGTATTTCTGTATGCTCCACATAAAATGTAACATTACTGCAATGCTAGAAATTCAGACTTCTTTCTTACTTTTTTCCTAAAGTAAAGGTTTTCCAGCGCTGCCTGGAAAGGCTATGGATCAAACCAGGGACCTTTTGCAAGCAAACAATACATTCTGTCACTGAGCTACAAGCCCTCCTTTGAGAAAAAGATAAAAGAAGCAGTAGGAAAATGACACAAACAGCACATGGTGACTCCTGATCTACCTGAAACATTATTTTTAAGGCAAGAGAATCATGTCGGAGATGGAGACTCATCTGGAAGCAGAAAGAACCATACAGGTTTAAACAGCTGGGAAAAGTTATTTTTTGGACTACAGCTTCAGAATCTGCTGGAACTCCAGATGTTGGAAATTCTAGCCCAAAAAGTAGTTCTTCTAAATGATGAGTTTAAAATATCTTCAAACTGTAAATATAAAATCACACCACATATATAAATAAATCCTCTTTTTTAAGAATTTGGAATTTTTCTTATAGAAAACATGTTCCATTGGCAACAGTTCTATCCTCAAATGACCCTCACAGATTCCCAAAAAAAGGAAGAAAAAAGGATGTCTATCCCTCCAGATTTCGGCATGAAGCATTGTTCTATACAATTATTAAAGATATAGGAGTCTTCTCTAGTTTTCGCTCTACGGACTCAAAACTAACCATTCTCAGTCATTGATAGATGCAGGGGCACTTGTGCTTGACAACAGACAGAAATTCTCTGGCCAGCCTGTCTAATGATGTGATGCCTACATCCCTCCTTTGCTTTTTGACTCCTAAGGATATTCTGATATAGAGAGTGCTGTCATGACTTGGTCTGTATGGATTGTCATTCGGATAACACAGCATAACATGCACTTTATCTCCAAAAGCCATAGGCTGCATTGTGGAAGTTATTATCCAACATATCTGATGGGCCAGAGATGCTTCTTGCACTATCAACACAAATTTTGGGATGCAGTATTAAACTGTTCTGGTGCCACAACACTTCCTTTTCTGCATTCGATCAATTTATTTATTGTGGTTTCATGGGTTCATTGATTCCCCCCTCTCTCTTGACCTACTGATGTTTAAGAAGTCATTTTCCAGTGCAGTAAAATAAACTTGATGTAATACACATGTGTTTATGTGCATTCCATACCCTACAACATTTTACATATGAAAACGAAGACAAGTTTTCGTAAGTTTAACCATATTCTTAATGAGGGAGCGCAGACAAGATTGCTGTGTGCAGTAGTTTGCTTTTGTCTATGTCTATTGAGAAAGGCAGGTTTTTCCCCTCCTGTCCTCTCACCCTGCTATGTTAATTGAGCAAGCTACTTTTGCAGTTTGAACTCAGTTTTCAGCCATTTTAGTAAGCTGAGGAAAAGGGGGAAGATGAGAGGAAAAAGGAGAAACTAGAATTTTTTTTAAAGCAATGGAAAAAGTGGAATAATATAACAGAAGTTAGGGGCACTTCCACACAGCGAAAAAGTCCGCTTCGAACCGGGTTTAGAAAACCTGTGTCGGGGCCAACTGTAGTCCGTACACCAGCACTTTTGCATCTGGGTGTCCAGATGTGCTCCCGGTACCTTCTGGGAGAACACCTAGACACCCTAACTCCCTCCCCAAACCCCTTTAAAAAGCATCAAAAATAAAATTACTAACCTGGCTAGCATTTCCCTTCTGCCAGCCATCTTCTGGTACATAGGAATGATGTGCCAGGAGAGCAGAGAAGGAGCTAGTTATTTTACTTTTTAAAGTGATTTGGGTTTTTTTCTGGGGGGGGGGGTGTCCTCATGGTTTTCAGGGCAAATTTAGCCTGGAAAATCATGGTACTGCTGTCTGGACTACAGTCCAGACAATGGAATTTGTGAGTTTATCCTGCGCCTTCCAAGAAGGCACAGAATAAACCCACTATCAAATTAATTCACCACAAATCAGAGTTTTCCTGGTTTGTGGCAAATTAATTTGTGTTTTTCACAGACATCATCTAGGTAGTCCCCATTTATTGTGGGAAGTCCCACATTAAAGGGGCTGTCTGGATGTGCCCTAGGACTGCCCCTACCAAATTGGGGTAGATGGAGAGTGTGGTATTTTTTCTGCAGAGCTTTCATCAGATTCTTAAAGGGGTTCATGGACATTTTTAAAGTGGTTAAAATTTAATCTATACATATAAAGGAGTAATGAAATTTCGGCCTAGGACAAAACAACAAAATTACACATCCCAGAAACACTAAACTTGGCAGCACAACCCCTCATCCATGCCTCTACGTTCATACAACAAAAAGAAAAGAAAAATAAAGTCCTAATTAGAGGGAGAGGAATAATTGTTTTTATCCAATTGCTGCCAGTTAAAGCTCCGCCCACTTGGTCTCCTAGCAACCCACTCAGCCCAGGGGACAG
Source organism: Anolis carolinensis (assembly GCF_035594765.1). NCBI lineage: Eukaryota > Metazoa > Chordata > Lepidosauria > Squamata > Anolidae > Anolis > Anolis carolinensis. The sequence goes on from NC_085842.1 coordinate 299,389,584, forward strand.
GCAGAGTTAGGCCTCACTTAGGCCTCTTCCCTACTGCCTATAAAATACAGATTATCTGATTTGAACTGGATTATATGGCAGTGTAGACTCAAGGCCCTTCCACATAGCTATATAACCCATTTATAATCTTATATTATCTGCTTTGAACTGGATTATCTTGAGTCCACACTGCCATATAATCCACTTCAGTGTGCATTTTATACAGCTGTGTAGAAGGGGCCTCATATAATCCAGTTCTAAGCAGATAATATAAGATTATAAATATAATATGTAATAATTGCTGTGATATAATAATACAGAACAATATAATCTCTAAAATCAGGACAGTAAATAAAGAACAACACTCTGAAAGCATAAGCCACAGCAACGCGTGGCCGGGCAAAGCTAGTAAAGAATAAAGAATAAAGAATTACTATTTTAAAAAGGTTAAAAATTGCTATAGGCTAAAGATTAAGTTGTATGATTTGGACATTTGAAAAACTCAATTGTAGTAAAAGTGGTGCCAAGAGGTTCAAGGATAATCCAGAGACTAGTTTTATGGTGCTTCTGAATTACCAAAAACAATTGATTTTTTAGTTCATGACCAAGTAATGCATTAGTTGTGTCCTAGATACTGAATCTTCTATTGTTTCAGAACTATTTGATGTGTGGGTGGTTTGGTCACAACAGTCTTGTTTACATGGAATGAATAGCACTTCCATTGTTCCTTACAACCTCATTGTGTCCACTTTAAAAGCTGGGCACCAGTCTTCTCTTTTCTAGCCAACAAAGAGTTTTGCAAGTTCTGAAAGCTGATGTACTTGACAATAACAGTAGGCAGTTAATGAAAGGCAGCTGCCTTAGATATTTTCCAGAAAAGTAGCCAAGTTTGGTCACAGTAGCAGGAAAAATTGGCAGCTTGATCCAAATCATATTGTTGTGTGCCTTCAAGTTGGCTCCAGCTTATGGTGACCCTGAAGCAAACCTACCACAGACTTTTGTCAACGAGATTTATTCAGAAGGGGTTTGCCCTTGCCTCCCTGTGAAGCTGAGAGAGTGTGGCTATTCTAAGGCCACCCAGTGGGTTTCTGTAGCGGAGAGATGATTTGAACCCTGGACTCTATGGTCCTAGTTCAATACCCAAACCACTATACCAGAATAATTTAGATGAAAATGCCATTAAATTCGATGGCACATCTAAATGCTTAAAGATTGCAGCCAAATGCAAGTATCTTACAAATTAGCTACTTTGAAGTCCTATTAATTTCAGAAGTAGAGATCTAAGTGCACAGAAGTTAAAATACTTAATTTTGGCTGACACTCAACCCAGACTGGGACCACTTTTGAAGACGGTTCATAACCTGCAGTTAGTCCCAAACTTTGCGGATAGTGTGCTAACAGCAAATGAGCAAAGAAAATTTATTTTGCCAGTCTTGGAAAAGAATTCATTGCTTAACTATGTTTTCAAGTTCTTTGGTAGAGAAAAACTAATTATCTTATAAAATTACAACTCCCAGGATTCCACAACATTAAGTCATGGTAGTTAAAGCAATATCAAGCTCTCTAATTAAATGAATCAAGATCATAGAATCATAGAATAGTAGAGTTGGAAGAGACCTCATGGGCCATCCAGTCCAACCCCCTGCCAAGAAGCAGGAAATCGCATTCATAGCACCCCCGACATATGGCCATCCAGCCTCTGTTTAAAAGCCTCCAAAGAAGGAGCCTCCACCACAGTCCGGGGGAGAGAGTTCCACTGCCGAACAGCCCTCACTGTGAGGAAGTTCTTCCTGATGTTCAGGTGGAATCTCCTTTCCTGTAGTTTGAAGCCATTGTTCCATGTCCTAGTCTGCAGGGCAGCAGAAAACAAGCTTGCTCCCTCCTCCCTATGACTTCCCCTCACATATTTGTACATGGCTATCATGTCTCCTCTTAGCCTTCTCTTCTGCAGGCTAAACATGCCCAGTTCTTTAAGCCGCTCCTCATACGGCTTGTTCTCCAGACCTTTGATCATTTTAGTTGCCCTTCTCTGGACGCTTTCCAGCTTGTCAACATCTCCCTTCAACTGTGGTGCCCAGAATTGGACACAGTATTCCAGGTGTGGTCTGACCAAGGCAGAATAGAGGGGGAGCATGACTTCCCTGGATCTAGACGCTATTTCCCTATTGATGCAGGCCAGAATCCCGTTGGCTTTCTTAGCAGCCACATCACATTGCAGGCTCATGTTTAACTTGTTGTCCACAAGGACTCCAAGATCTTTTTCACATGTACTGCTGTCTAGCCAGGTGTCCCCCATTCTGTATCTTTGCATTCCATTTTTTCTGCCGAAGTGAAGTATCCTGCATTTGTCCCTGTTGAACTTCATTTTGTTAGTTTCGGCCCATCTCTCTAGTCTGTCAAGATCGTTTTGAATTCTGCTCCTGTCTTCTGGAGTGTTAGCTATCCCTCCCAGTTTGGTGTCATCTGCAAACTTGATGATCGTGCCTTCTAACCCTTCGTCTAAGTCATTAATAAAGACGTTGAACAGAACCGGGCCCAGGACAGAACCTTGCGGCACTCCACTCGTGACTTCTTTCCAAGATGAAGACGACGCATTGGTGAGCACCCTTTGGGTTCGTTCACTTAGCCAATTACAGATCCACCTAACTGTAGTTTTGTCTAGCCCACATTTTACTAGTTTGTTTGCCAGAAGGTTGTGAGGGACTTTGTCGAAGGCCTTACTGAAATCCAGGTATGCTACATCCACGGCATTCCCTGTATCAACCCAACTCGTAACTCTGTCGAAAAAAGAGATCAGATTAGTCTGGCATGACTTGTTTTTGGTAAATCCGTGTTGACTATTAGCAATGACTGCATCTGTTTCTAAGTGTTTGCAGACCACTTCCTTAACGATCTTTTCCAGAAGATGGCATGGGATTCCCTACCCACGGCCTTTGCCTGAGAACCACACTTATGAATTTGAGCCTCCTAGTGTATAAATAGTCAAATATTACATAGTAAAATTAAAATAGGCTTCTAAAATCTAGACAAGCACCTGGAAAACCAATTACTGCCCATCTGCCCAAGAGGTTGGTGAATAATTCATGGCAAATAAATGGGAATGAATCTAGTGGAGGGAGATTTGTTTAAGAATTCAAACGAATATTTGTAGTTTTTTTTTACACCATTCACTCCCCCTTAATCAGCTCCTATGGTTTATTCATCATTGAGCACAATTGCTTTAGTGCTTTTCCATTAGGCTAGTCTGTATTAATCATGTATTGTTAATGTCAAGCACAGAGGAGCAAAGGCATTGTTTTAATAAATACTTAAATGTACAAATTTAAGAGATCAACGTGTGGTGTTGCTTGACATTTATTCAGTTGTTCAGCTGTGATTTTTAGAATTAGATCACAGACCTAGGACCCCATTGGTCTGGACTACAAACAGACTGCAAACTATTCAAGTTAGATATTGCTGGATACTTCATTTATTCCCTCATTCTACTCATTGATTTATCATCAAAGAAAGTCAGCAACTGCAAATCCAAACTTGCAGAAGTACTATCTAGCTCTGTAGCAGCAACAGCTAAAATGTGGCAGACCAAGGGCAAAGTAGTTCAGATTATCCACTCCAATCCCTCATTGTGAGGAGCTTGGAAAAGTTCTTTGTGGACCAGAACTCACAGATTCCAGGAATTGTAGTAGAAATGAACTTTTCAAAACTCTGGTTGAGATATATTCAAGCCTGGCCTTGAGCAGAATTGAGATACATCAATTGGGATTAGAGCAATTTAGCAGGTAATAGTAGGTGTTATTGGAGAAGAGTCCTACAGGTCATTGGGTTTCAATTCCCATCCGTCCTGACCAGCAAAGCCGATGGTGAAGGACGCATCATCAGGGAGTATGATTGCCTTCCAAGTGTAGAGTCTTGGCACTGGGTCTGCAGGTGATTATAGAGACCTATTCTGGATCTGCATGTTCTTTCACCGTGAGGGAGAATGCAGCAACATGTAGAGGACTATGGGATTCTTCCCTGAGCACAGTATTTATTTTATATTTCTTTGTCATGTCATGTAATGAGATACTTACAATTCCTTGCTATCCTCCCTGAACTACAGTCTCCAAAGCTCCCTTATTTAGCCACCTCAAATACTTTTTGGGATGCCTTGAGAAATATATTTCAGGTGATTGTGTACTAAAATTCTAAGTAGGTCACTGGATTACAGGTGCCAGGTTTCTTAGGAGTTGGCCATGGTAAACATGCAATTGTAAGGTATACAGATATATGCCAGCATAGTGTAGTGATCTGAGGCTCCTTCTAAACAGCTGTATAAAATCCACATTATCTGCTTTGAACTGGATTATATGGCATTGTAGATTATGATCAATTCAAATCAGATAATGTGGATTTTCCATTTTGATAACCTGGATTATCTGGCAGTGTAGAAGGGGCTTGGGTGATGGACTATGTCTCTGGAGATCAGAGCTCAAATTCCCCCTGTTCAGCCATGGAAACCCAACTGGGCAAGTCATACTCTCTCAGCCTCAGAGGAAAACCAGAGCAAACCTCCATTAAACAAATCTTACCAAGAAAACCACACAATACGTTTGTTTTAGGATTGCCATAAGTCAGAAATTATTTGACAGCAGACAAGTTGTTCTTACAGAAACACGAGAGGCATCATTTTATAGTGGTTTGAAAATTGGATTAGGGGCGCTTCTACATAGCCCTATATCCTAGAATATCAAGGCAGAAAATCCCATAATATCTGCTTGGAACTGGGTTATCTTGAGTCCACAGTCAGATAATGTGGGATTTTCTGCCTTGATATTCTGGGATATAGGGCTGTGTGGAAGGGCCCTAGGACTTCAAATGACTAGCCTCAAATCCCAGTTCAGTTATTTAAAAAACATTATCTGACCTTGGGCAAGTTACACACTCTCGTAACCTAAGAGAAAGTCAATGCCAATTCTCCTTTCAAAAAATAATGGTCAGAAAATCTTATGACTGGGTTGCCATAAATCAGAGTTGACTTGAAATCACATAATGAGAACAAATATAGATGCATCCTGAGCAAAATGCTACAACAAGGCCTGATTTTTCCCCCTTTCAGTTATGGAAAGGAAAAGGATTGTTATCTCATCAGCACCTCGATCTTTCCTGGAAAGAGGTGAACTGAAAGAGCCAATCTGCTTACCTGGATCCCAGCCACACTTTTTCTTTCCATTTGTTCCTTCCTATATCTGGGACACACCAGACACACACACATGGACAGAGCTGGTTATTTGAAAGTCTCAGACACAAGGATTTCTATCTTTAAGCAGCTGGCCCAAGATGTTGTACTTCCTGAGATGGAACCCTAAATCTTGCCCAAATGCTATGTTGTGATGCATAGCATTTGGGCATTTTTTAGACTAATATCTTCCTGCTACAAGCATCATGCTTCTTAATAATTTGCTCTTGGGAACCCAGCCAGGTCTCAGGCACAGTCTTAAAACCTACATCTGGTTCTGACTTTTTCATGGCTTTCACTAGAAGATCTTCTGGTCTGTCTGACCTCCTCTTGTATAGGTCAGAGTCTGCAGTGCTAATATGGGGTCATGAAAACTATTGGGCAATATTTCCTATCTGCTGTGACAATACACTATTGGCATACCCTGCAACTGTCTCAATTTGGCATGAACTACCTCAATTAATCCTCTGTTGTCCCACTTTTTCAGCTACTTTTAACACATCCCATTTTCTCTCCTTTTCTTACTTTCTCTATTTATACTGAGTTCAAAGTGCAAACATAGGGTCATTCCACACAGCCCTTTATCCCAGAATATCAAGGCAGAAAATCCCCAAATATCTGCTTTGTCCACACTCAGATAATGTGGGATTTTTTGCCTTCATATTCTGGGATAAAGGGCTGTGTGGAAGGGCCACTAACTAACTTAGCTGGGGTGGAGGTAGAAAAGAGGGGGAGGAACATGCATTTTTCAGTTGGCACAGACAAAATAAAACTGCTGCTTCATCTCCTGGCTTGTGGGTTTTTCCTTCTTAGGCCCCTTTCAGACAGCTGAATAAATTCCCACATTTCCTGCTTTGAGAAGGAATAGATGACAGTGTGGACTCAGATAATTCAAAGCAGATATTGTGGGATTTTCTGCCTTGATATTCTGGGTTATATGGCTGTGTGGAATGGCCCTTTGGCCCCTCCTACACTGCCATATAAAATCCAGATAATCTGCTTTGAACTGGATTATATGGCAGTGTAGACTTGGGGCCCTTCCACACAGACATATAATCCAGAATATCAAGGCAGATAATCCATATTATCTGCTTTGAACTGAATTATCTGAGTTTACACTGCCTTATAATCCAGTTCAAAGCAGATAATGTGCATTTTATACAGCTGTGTAAAAGGGGCTTCATATAGTTCACTTCAAAACTGATAATTTGGATTATCTGATTTGATAATCTGGATTATATGTCAGTGTAGAAGTGATCTTAATGACTTTTGCCATTTTGATCATACTCTAGGTTCATCTTTGCTGTAATGGAGTTTGGCACCACTTTTATTACCATAGCACAATGCTATGAGATCATGTGAATTTTAGTTTTACTCTACCTTCTTTGCCAGAATGCTGGCATCTCATCAGACTGCAACTCCCAGTATTCCGTAGCATTGAGCCATGGCAGTTAAAGTGGTGTCTGCACTAATTACTAGGGTTGTCCAAATATTCGTTATGTTTCTCGTTTCGTAATTATTTCGGATTGTTCTCGTTTTTTGAAACGAGTATTGAAACGTTTTCCCTGGGCGCAACTGGCAATGTAATTCGAACCATCATTGGCCCATTCTCTAATTGTTTCTTAAAATTTTCATTAATTTTTTTCCTTCCAAAAAATTTTTAAATATTTTTTTAAAATTATTATTTATTTATTTTTTTGTTTCTGCAACCTTACATGAATGGGAGCCTAGCGCAGCCTAACATGGCCACTCCCTGGCCAATCAGAGTCTTCCACGATGGCTGCCAAAGGTGGGGGCTAGCGTCCTCCGTGTCCACGTGGAGGATCTCTATGAAAATCCCCAACCGCAGTCGACCCAAGCCATTCTGGGTTGGGATACTGAGGAGAGAGGGTGTTTGGCGCGTGCTGGGAAGCTGCTGCTTGCTTGTTTGGGGGAGAGAGGGCTAACTGGGGGTAGAGTGTTTCTGTTGTTGCTGGTTCGATATTGTGTTTTTTTGGGGGGAAAAAAAGCCTTGGGCTGAGTTTTATTTCTGCAATCACAAAGTCAGACATTGATTTGATTCAATAGAGGGTCCACAGCAATTTATAGTTTCCAAAGGACGTTGCCAATCCTGTCAAGGCATTGCTTGGCGTGTGCTGCATTTCTAATCCAAAGTCTACACAAGTAGAAGAGGGACTTTTACAGTGATAAGAACCCAATTGAACAGGAAATAAGACTTTCAAACCAGGAACAGGTTTCTTCAAATATTGAAAAATAGTGTATTATAAAAAGTTATAAAAATTCGCCAAAAATCATAAGAGACAGGAAACATTCTGCAATTTGTTCAGTAAAGAGTGTGGAATGTGTTCTCCCACTGTACCAAATTTGATGCGAATAGCTCAAGAAATGAGGGCGGGAGACCCCCAGAAAAGTCCCCCCCGGTTTCCTGTTTTTTGGCGATTGCGCATGCGCGTCCGCCATTTTAGAAACATTTTAGAAACATTACGAATTTTCGGAAATATCCGAAAATTTTGGATGAAACATTTAGAAATAATTTCTACATCGAAGAGCCGGCACCCCCTACTTTAGAAACGAGAATTGAAACATTTTTTCCATCGATCGGACAAGCCTACTAATTACAGCATAGAACCAGCCTCTGTTTTTGCTTAGACTGGGACCAATGTCCCAGATTTCATCTGCGAAATGTTGAAAGATATGTACTGACTTTTTCCTAGAGCAGAAATTTGAACTAGTTGCTATCTGGGTTGAACTCAGAATTTGCGAACAACAAGAACTCCGATTCCCCTTCACTGCCATGACTAATGAGAGCTGGATGTTCTGACACTCTGGCCAGGTCCTACCATTAGGCAGAGTGGAGCTGGATCTCCACTCCCCTATATCCTAGGATCTGATCCCAAGTTATTTGCTTTGAACTGAATTATATGAATCTACACCGCCAGATAATCTGGGATCAGATCCTGGGATATAAGGCAGTGTAGATCTATCCTGAGATGGACATCTCAAGGGATGGATACAAGATAGCACCAGAATGATGAATGAAACAGCTATATCCCGTCCAGTAGTTTTCCTAGTGTCTCCTATGCAAATTTGCCACCTTCAAACCTGCCACCGTAGGAATCAAATGTCACCCCATGTGACTTTTGTATATGAAACTGAAGATAGCCATCTTGCTCATTCCTTCAAGATGTGAAATGGATGGAGCTTGTCTTATGCTAACACCACTGCCTATTCCCCTCAACCTTCCTTTGGTAAAATGTGAATAATTCATGAAAACACAACACATAAGGCAATCTTTCTTACTTGATTACACTTCTTTCATGTTTCTAGAAGTTTAGCTAAATTCAGTTATATTTACTGCACTTAATTAATCGTTTATTTTTTATTGGTGCTGCTGATATCTCTTAGAGATTGTCATAACTTTGGGGGATGAAATGTTTGAGGCAAAATGCAAAAATATAATGTCTCATTCACCAGCTACTGACGATGGCAAAACTTTCAACACTATACAAAAGCTATGATATTTCTGCAGAGTTTTACTCACCATTAGCAGTCATTACAAATCTTTGTATGCCACTGAGAAATTCACCCATCTACCAGTCTTTGCAATACTAGCTATTAGAAATCTGTTCAGCACATTCTGTTTAGTTCACTGAGTATATAAAACAATTTAGAGAAGCCAGAGAAAGGAACCGATCCAAGGAAAAGGGCAGTGAAGAGAAGGTCACCCTTCTGTTTCAAATTTAGTTTTGGCTGTTCACATTGCTATTTATTTGAATTTAGAATTTATAGGATTTAGTTCCAAACTTGTTTTTCAATTATATCTATTAGTTCAAGAATGTGAAAACATTTACATAATGGCATTACTACGGGAAGCAAGCTTATACTTTTCCACAACAACCTATTAAGGCTCTCAGATTTTCTATGCCAAAACTTGGTCACACATTAGGTGCATCTGCACTGTAAAATTAATGTAATTTGATACCACTTTAACTGCCATGGTTCAATGGTTTGGAATCGTGGGAGCTGTAGTTTGCTGAGGCATGTGCACACTTTGGCAGGGAAAGATAAAACCTTTGTAAAAGTACATGATGCTATAGTATTGTCCTATGGTAGATGCACTACCAGGGACATCAACTGGCGATGTCAATGAAAACCCATCTACATTGGTGTGAAGATCCAGAAGAAAATGGGATAAAAGGGCTGGGGTGCCTAGAAAATGTACACCAATGAACATTGGAGGGTGTGTAGCCCAATGCAGTCATTTTAAAAAATCATCAGAAAGTCCCAAATCTGCAATAAATTGTACTGCAGGTGAGCAGTGTATTCTTGAGACACATGCATAGCGCTGTGGAAACAGCACCATTGCTGGAATAGCCAGATGCAGTTAACAGTTGTGGGGCTCTGAGGAAGGCAAGCGAACACTTTCCTCCAAAAGGAAATCACTTTCCCATTTTTGTCCCCCTTTCCCTGTGCCCCATTCCCCAGTCATGAATCCCATCACTGATTATCATCTGATGAGCTGCTTCTGTTCATGCATTTCTCCCAATGGGGTAAGACAAATATTTCTGTATGTTGGATTGATTTGGCATGAGGGGAGCTTTGTGGACTCAGTGGGAGCTTCTTTGTGCTTCCTGGAGTGCCTGTGGAGACTCTCCAAAGCAGAATCCACATTCTGATGTGGATTAAGTGGCTGTGAAGCAGCCTGAGTGTTATGCATTTAATATCAAGGGATTTTTTTCAGTTTGTCATTGTGGGGCAGGGAGAGAAGGAGAATTTTGAAATTAAGATCTAGGTAAAGGGGTTATGTGTGGTGTAGCGGTTTCAGTTTTGGACTATGCACTGAAGACAGGATTTTAATCCCTGCTTGGGTATGAAATCCACTGCGAGGTCTTGGGCAAGTCACACTCTCTCAGCCTCTGCAAAAGGCAAGAGCAAGCCCCCTCCAAATGAATCTTGCCAAGAAAACCCCATGATAGGTTCCCCTTAGGGAGTCAGAAATGACTCATGGGTTGGTGGTAAGCAAAGTCCGGCTCTGTGGAAACCTGAATTCTCCCAGACCTGAATTTATTGCCCTTGTGTCCAAGGGCCACATTTCTTTCTGGTCACACACGTACACTGTGTAAAATTTTCAAAATCTAATTATAATATGCCCAATGGTTCCCCAGACTGTTCAGGGGTCTATTCACATTAGAACTAAAGCACTATGATTCCACTTTAACTGCCATGAATCCTGACATTTGCAAGGAAGGGAGGGACATTTAAAATTCCCAGGCCCCTTCTACGCTGCCATATAAAATCCAGATTATCTGCTTTGAACTGGATTATATGACAGTGTAAAGGTAAAGATAAAGATAAACACCTGACATTAAGTCGAATTGTGTCTGACTCTGGGGGTTGGTGCTAATCTACATTTCTAAGCCAAAGAGCCAGCGTTGTCCATAGACAGCTCCAAGGTCATGTAGCCAGCATGGAGCACCATTACCTTCCCGCTGGAGTGGTACCTATTGATTTACTCACACTTGCATGTTTTCAAACTGCTAGGTTGGCAGGTGCCGGGGCTAACCCTGATCCCCGGATTCGAACCGCCAACCTTTCAGTCGGCAAGTTCATCAGATCAGCGATTTAACCCGCTGTGGCACCATGAGCGCATATAATCCAGTTCAAAGCAGATATGGATTATCTGCTTTGATAATCTGGATTATATAGCAGTGTAGAAGGGGCCTCAGTCAGAAAACTCCAGTGTCTCACCAGCCTTCAATCCTAGTATTCTACATGATGGAACCATGAAAGTTAATTGGAATCTTAGAGCTATATTGGGTAATGTGGAAAAGTATAACAGTCACTCCTTTTTGGTTTTTATACATAAAAAGGAAGAAGTTATCTTGTTTTTAAAAAAACAGAAACCATTTTCTGGTCATTTCCCTCCTTTTGTTATTTTTTGCCCCTTTGGGCAGTCTATCTGATCTTGCCTGAGGTGTCCTAAGGAGATAAAAGCAGATCCCAAACATGTCAAATTGCCCAGCCCTGTTACAGATGACTACCCCACTTCTTTCCCATTCTTTTAGACATCAAGGTAGCCGACTGTAAATAGATAAAAGATGCACTGTGTAAAGGTTAGCTGTGCACATAGTTGGACTATTGTGTAATTGCCTTTTAACTGTTCTTATTGTATTTTTTAAAAGAGAAAAGCACAGCAAATTATCTTTCCCAACTTGCAGAAATTGCTACACTTTTTTTTTTTTTACTGCTGTGGCGTATACATGCACCTTTACGTATACATACATATACTTATCAGGCTATATCAGAGAGCTTTAGCAATTTTTCACAGTCACAACATGGGAAAATTACAAAGGATTTTCTTGTGTTCTCCATCTTGAGGGCAATCACAACATAATCAAATGCAGTCGTTCCGTAAGTCAGAGCCCTTAAAAGCTTTCATCACTCAGCCTTCCCACCATGTTTTATTTTGATCTATTTTTGACATGACTCATGTAATGTCAAGTTGCTCTCCATCCATGGAAGCATTATTGTGTATAAAAATGTATCCACTTAGCTTTGGTTTTGATTCTCAGTAATGGATGAGCAGTTGCCAAATACTTCAACGTGTTTGTTGCTCTTGTCATGTGCTTTCAAATCATTTTCAACTTATGGTGACTCTAAAACAAACCTATGACAAACGTTTATGTGTCTGAGAGCGTGTGACTCTCAACCTCAGGCTGAACAAGGAATTTAATCCTGGTTTCCAGAGGCATAGTCCAGTTCTTAAACCTCTAAAGTGCTCAAACACTGTCACAGATATTTAGCATGAATCAAAGAAAATTGCTCTTCCCTTTTGTCTAATGACTCCCTTGTTACTCATGACTTTAAAAAAACCTAATTATTAATTTAACATGAATAATCCAATTCACAATCCCAGTAATAAATGTTCAGAAAAAGAAAAAGGAGAAAGAAGAAAAGAAAAAGGTGGTGGGAAGAAACAATACACACGCGCACAAACACACCACCCTTCACTTCCAAGATCAGATGGTATCTGAAGCCTCCGGGTATCTCAGATACTATGCATCTCAGAAAGGAAGTGCCACTTTCGGTTCTGTTTCAGGCAGCAAAAGATCTTAGACTGGCCCTCATTGTTCATACAGCTGAAGCTAAAGTGAAAGCAATTACCAGGAAACACTTTCTCTCCCATCTCCCCATTTCTCTTTTTTCCTTTCCCTTTCTCAATACGTTGCATTGACTGGAACAGTAAGGATTCATAGAAGATTATAAGGTTGCATAAGAAAGAGAGCTATTTTCAATAGCAGGAAAATGAAAGATTTTCTTTTGGTGGCAATGGTAAAGAATATGGGGTTTATTTTTTTTTTTTTGGTGGCAATGGTGAAGAATATGAGGAGGGGGCTAAGTCAACAGCTTTGCTCCTTTTTTCACTTTCATAGTGCAGCAATGGTAAGTGGGAAACTTTGGAGTGTAAAACATCACCATACCCCAAACCACCACCATCCCTGCGAGGAAAGCCCCTAAAGGCATTCTAGCATGTTTTGTGTCCACCTAAAAAGAGCAATCTTTTTGTAAACCAAATGGGGCTTCATTGCTGGATAGAAAGAAAGCCGCCTTAAAATATTTTGCATTAGAAGAGGGATGGCTCCCAACAACACATTGTTGCTGAGATATTCCAACTACTCCAATTCAGGATAAGGCTGGGTGGGGGAGAAGATGTCACCCTGTCTGTTGTTAACATTAATGCCTTTGTGTCTGAATCCCTCAAACCCTGGCTCCATGGTACCACTGTTACATAGGCCACAGCATTTCACCTGGCAATTTTATTAAACCATTCCATTTTCCCAACTCTTTCTTCTTACACAAAGTAGGACTCTTCAAGTCCTCTGTGCATTCCTGCCCTTGAGAAGCTATAGTTAATAAAGTTGTTGTCTTTCAAAGTCTCATTCTTTGTTTATTTTTTCCTCCTTTGCTCTTGCTCCAGTGTGCTTCTCACTGTGGACATAATTCTTGCCTATATTTCTGTGGTAATAATCAGACAAAAGATCTTTCTTTCTGCTTGTTGATTTCCCAACTGTCACAGTTTGTGAGAGAGGGGAAAATATCTTTGAAGAATTGGGAACATGGGTCTGGCTCTCTAAAAACAGTTGCTGCTGCTGTTTTCATTGGTTGTCAATGATCCTTAGCATTATGGATTTATTCTGTTTTTAACAAAATTTTATTGTGTTTCTTTACCATCACATTATGGTGCAGACATTTAACATTTCAATAAGTGATTGGTAGTTGTGCGTGCTGCATTCAATGCTGTTACAGTTAAGAATTATAACAATAAATTTGAACTGAATAACGATGACAACAATAATAAACCAGTGCTTGGGAAAGTTAATTTTTAGACTAAAGCCCTAAGAACCTCAGACAGCAAGAAGGAAGAGGAGGAAGAGAAGGAAGTTGGGAAAAGAAAATGTATGCTCCTGACTTCTAAATAAAGTATGGATGAAAACTTGAGACAATTAATTTATTCATCCATTTAACTCAGCAATTGTTCTCAAATTTATTTATTTATATACAGTAGAGTCTCACTTATCCAACACTTGCTTATCCAACGTTCTGGATTATCCAACACATTCTTGTAGTCAATGTTTTCAATATATCATGATATTTTGGTGCTAAATTCATAAATACAGTAATTACTACATAGCATTACTGCGTATTGAACTACTTTTTCTACCAAATTTGTTGTCTAACATGATGTTTTGATGCTTCATTTGTAAAATCATAACCTAATTTGATGTTTAATAGGCTTTTCCTTAATGCCTCCTTATTATCCAACATATTCGCTTATCCAACATTCTGCCGGCCCATTTATGTTGGATAAGTGAGACTCTACTGTATTTATTTATCATGTCAGAAGCAAATTGGGTAAAGTTATAATGTATTTAAAAACACAAACAAAAGTCTTCTTCAGAGTAGAGAAAGACGAGGTAGAAATGTCGTAAAATAACTAAATAAATACAAACTTGGGGTTATGCTAAATGTCCTTTGACTAGAAACTGACCACTTGGAGTGCCTCTGGTGTCGCTGTGAGAAGGTCCTCCATTATGCATGTGGCCAGGCTCAGATTACATTGTGGTAGGTGGTCTGTGGTTTGCTCTTCTCTGCACTCGCATGTCGTGGATTTCACTTTGTAGCCCCATTTCTTAAGGTAAGCTCTGCATCTTGTGGTGCCACAGCGCAGCCAGGAGGGAGTCTCTCATCTGGTATCAGCCATAGATTGAGGTTCTGAGTTTTAGCCTGCCACTTTTGGACTCTCACTTGCTGAGGTGTTCCTGCAAGTATCTCTGTAGATCTTAGAGAGTTGTTTCTTGATTTAAGGTATTGGATTGCTGGCTAATATCCAAACAGAGGATGGGCCAGAGATGTCGCTGCCCTGGTCCTTTTGTTATTGGCTGCTACTTCCCGGTGAATGTCAGGTGGTGCAATACTGGCTAAACAGTATAATTTCTCCTGTTGATAATGCAGCATTGTCTCATTAAGAGCCACATCCATTGTTTTAATGTGGTGAGATGTATTCCACACTGGGCATGCATGCTCAGCAGCAGAGTAACAAAGTGCAAGGGCAGATGTCTTCACTGTGTCTGGTTGTGATCCCCAGGTTGTGCCAGCCAGCTTTTGTACTATATTATTTCTACCACCTACATTTTGCTTGCAATATGTTCTCATAAAAAAACAGAGTGCCTTAACTTACAACAACAGAAAGTTAATTCAAAAATCACCTTAAATAATAATGGAAGCAATCTGAGATCAAAACAAGGTAACATGTGACTTCCACAATTAGTTCCAATACTAAATTGCCCTTTTTTGGGTGTTGGGAAGGGCCTCTAGAAATATACATTTGGAAACTTGGGCTGGTTCTTTTGTGAAAAAAAACATTCTTTACATACTAGATCCAAAGCACTATGTAGTTTTAATGGTTAAGTCATAGTTGTGGGGATCACCCAGTCCTTCAGAGGATCACAACTCCCAGCCTTCCTCATAATTGGCTACTCTGCCAAGGACTGGTGGTAGTTGAAATATAGCAATGTCTGGATTTCAAATATCTTGGTATGTTCTATCAGGCTGGTCCAGATTAACAGACTGTCATATATTCCAAGACAACAAAGCTTCCAAGTAGTCTTCAAGACCAGCTGCATGTAGAATACATTACATTTATCCAATCTGAGGTTACAAGCACAAAGATAACCAAGACAGTTGTATCTCTTCCAAGAGCTGTTGCAGCTCATGAACCTGGTAGATAGAAAGCACTTCATGCTACTGTCATCAATGTAAGTTGGGCATCCAATAACAGGAATTTATCTAATAGCACCTCCAAGTTACACACTGGTTTCTTTCAGGGAGTGAACTATCCCATTAAATCAGGTTTAACATCACATCCTGGATCAAGTGAACGACTTATGACTGGCTTTATCCCTCTTATTGTAAAATGATTATCTGTCCTGGAGAACCCCTTCAAGCCAGAGAAGCTGCTGGGGACTGGATTTCAGTTGTGAGTAGTAGAAGAAAGGAAGAATGACAGGGACAACCTTACTTGTGTATTTTAATGTAAACCTCTAAGTACCAGTAACTAAAGCCTTAGAAGAGTCGTGGAGGACAGGGTATGGCTATCTGAGGAATGTCCAAGCGTCAGTTTGGAAACAACATAAGAGCCAGATTTGTTCCCGTGGCTCAAAGTTTCACATGCCTGCATTGGATGTTACAAGTTGAGGATCCCTTATTCAAAATTCTGAAATCCAAAATGCTCCAGATCCCAGAAATGTCCATATGGTTGCTGAGATAGAGGCAGCTTTGTTTTCTAATGGTTCAATATACCCAAACTTTATTTTACGTACAAATCATTAAAAATGTTGCATAAAATTTCCTTCCAGTGATGTGTCTAAGTGATGTACATGAAGCATAAATGAATTGCATGTTTAGATTGGCATCCTATCCCCTAGATATTATCTCATTATGTTCGTATATGCAAATACAGGTATAATAAAGTCTGAAGAAAAAAACCCAAAATACTTCTGGTTCCAAAGAATAAACCTGTACCAACCATTCTCTTCAACACAAACTCTGCTTGTCTGGCTTTGTGGCATGAACACCTTGCATTTTTCAAAGGCTGGATCTACACTGCCAAATAATGCATTAACTGCATTCTATGGTTCTCCACTGACCATATAATGAGGTTCTAGCTGCATTATTTGGCAGTGTAGATCCAGCCAAAGACAATTTGCATTGTCCTAACTATGTCTTAGATGGAAAAATGACTATGTGACCCTACCTTGTTCATGTAAGTTTAAGGAGAAAAAATGTCCCGTTAGAAATTTTATTGTCTTATCAGGCTTTTCTTTATAAATTTGACATTTCTGTAAATCAATTATTAATACATCAATTGTCACTTTAAATCATTTCCTTATTTTGGAGATGTTCTAGGTTATGGGATACATTGTGGCATGCATAGCAATGATACATCATTACATAAGAAGATTAATCTCCATCATTAGACCTTAGTGATTTTGCTATGCTTCAACAAATACTGCTCAGTGCTATAAACTCTATTTTTATATGAAATTAATTTCCCACCCTCCCATGTAATTATCTCAATTTCCCAAACCACATGGAATTGGCACTCTGTGGTGTACTGGCATGAATCTTTAAAAGGACAAAGAAAATAATTATGATTTATGAATTTATTAAAGTGAGAAGCAGTTCCAGAATATTAGATAGAAAGAAATATACGCTCATAAGTACTTTGTTAATTTTACGTAAGACAATACAATTCTAAAGTTCTTTGATTGTCTAAAGGGCGGAATGGCTATATCGTAGCCTTCTTTCACCTGTTGGCATCCAGTTGTGTTGTTTTTCAACTTCCATTGTTATCGAAGACCCCTAACCCCACCCCTAATAAAAAGAAGACAAAGTTTGATCTCCATGGGAATTGTAGTTTCCTAAGGATGAAAGGCCAGATGAACTGGAAACAGTTTCCATCCCCATGACCTCCCTCGAGCCCTCCAAGAACCAACAGCAGCCCACACTCCATAGCCCCTGAGCCCCTGGACATGGGCACACACACCAGCTATGCTGTTCAGCTTGAGCCAGTCTGCTCTAGTGAATCTCCGCAGCCTCAATGGAGATTGCCCAGCCGATCCTCTTCCTCCTTCCCAGCCAAGGTACAAGCCAGACAGCTACAATGTATCTAAAACACCTCCATTGCCCAAGCCCCTACTACTATGTATCTATATCTTTTAAAATATTTTGCTTATGCAAATATGTGCATGAGCCTAAGATGGAAATGGCCTTGAGAGACCCTCACTCTTCACCCTCTTTTTCCTTCTCTATGAGCAACACACAGACTCTTTTATATTTTTATCTATTATTATTATTACTACTACTACTACTACTAAACTCTATAAAATGAAGGCA
Source organism: Anolis carolinensis (assembly GCF_035594765.1). NCBI lineage: Eukaryota > Metazoa > Chordata > Lepidosauria > Squamata > Anolidae > Anolis > Anolis carolinensis. The sequence continues at coordinate 299,407,234 of NC_085842.1, forward strand.
AATGTACTTGAACATATGATCTCCAGTTCAACTCAAGTTGAACTCTTGAGCAATTCCAGATGCTCCTTCCATGCCCTGGGTGAAAATCAGAGATGGGACATAATCTATGAGACAAAGGACAAAGGAGAAGTTCCCCTCCAGATGTCTCGACTATCTGTGAGACAAAGATCCAGGACAAAACTGTGATTACAATCCTATTAACAAATATATATCTCTTTGTGTTGTCGAAGGCTTTCATGGCTGGGATCACATACAGCCCGCTTCAACAGCTTTCATGGCTGGGATCACATACAGCCCGCATAACAACTCTGATACATCTCTTTCTTTGTCTCCTGGCATGGGAAGATGTCTGGGACAACTCCCATTGTGTTTTCTGGCAGGGTCCGGCATCTGCATAATCCTGTCAGATCAGCTTTTGGACTTTTTCTTTATTTCCCACATTCCAACACCACCCACCCAGGGGTGGGCACATCCTCTGGAGATCCCGTCCTCCCTCCCCTCCCTGAATTATCTCTGCCAGTCCATTGGAAGCCTTGAGGTCTCCCTGCCCAGCTGGGAGGAGATCACCAGCTAAGTCACCATTGCCTCGTCCAATCAGGGCATGGACCTGCCTCCCAACTAATCCGAAGCCTGGAGGATGCCAACTGGCTTCTCGGCACTGGCCAATCAGGGGAAAGGGAGGAAGTTTCAAAACAGAACAATGTTAGTGAATGGAAACTTATGTGTATAAAATGTCTGCTTATGATTATGCTTTTTACACTTGTACCCTTTGAGCATCAGTGTTGCACAAGAGTCCTTTTTGTGCAGATTAAATAAAGTCTCTGTCATCAACCTGGTGAGATTCCTGGTTCCTGATTCATCCCATCCACTGTTAGCGAAGCTTGCCAGGCCACCCTTGGTTATCCACAGGACTTAGAAATTTTTTTACATTTTCAGCATCACCATCATCTTGAAGGATGGTGATGACTGGGAATGATGGAGGATGCAATCCAACAAAAGAACGATAGGTGTGAAGGGCAACCTAAATATCTCCTGTCCAGGAAATCTCAGTGCTAGCTCAATGTAGTAAGTACATATGTCTCCAATGATGTTAATTCAGCTGGCCTGAGGTGATAAACAGAGACCAGTTCTTTTCCCAAAAAGCAACCTACTAAAATGGACAGAAGTGAAATCAGAATTCACACAATTCACACAAAATAAATTTCCTAATGCACAATACAAACATAGAGACAAAATACATGTACAATACTATGCATATTTACATAGTGACAAGGCCTCAGAAGCTCTGCAGTTATTGTGTGCCTTCAACTCAGCTAGCTTAATGGCAATTGTGTCATAAAATTATCTTTCAGGATTTATTCAGAAGTTTTTTCACTGCTTTCTTCTAAGGGTGAAAGAGTGTGACTTCTGCACAGTTACTCAGTGGATCCCCATGGCTGAGCTGGGATTTGAGTGTCAGTCTCCCAGCGAAACACTCAAACCACTGCATTATGCTGACTGTCCTGTTAGTTTTAATTCCAGATAAATATGTTAAGCCCTGACTTTGTGCTTTATTCACTGAGGCAACATGATATGCTGGGACATATTCTTTATATGTGTTTGAGTTTCAATTAAATTTATGCTCTTAACTGCTTTGACTTCTTCTTAATATAAATTTTTACAATAAAATGGATAATCACCATTAGAAAAATGAAATAGCAGAGCTTGGAGTATAAACAACAACAGACAGATTTCAAACCCCAGATATTTTGCTGCCTGAGGGAGAGGACAAGATGAAGTCTTCTTTCCTGATGAGCAGACTGCCATTTGAGGATAACAATGGACTGCAATCTTCTATTGCACCTGAAGGTGGCAGTTCTGCACACCCAACTCACATCCTCCAACTGAGGGAAATGGCCAGGGGGCGTTGGAGAGCTGGTTTTGAGGACATAATGGCAAGTGGCTTAATGAATGTTGTTTAAAAGCAACTTTCCGTGCTCTACACAGAGCCCAAAAAGGAGGAGCATATACATTAATATTAGGACCAGGGAATCAGCATAGTGTAGTAGTTTCAGCATTGAACTAAGACTCAGGATATCAGGGTTCAAATCCCCACCCAGGCATGGAAACCCAATGAGGGACCTTGGGCAGGTCATTCGCAAGACTTTATTACATCATCCCATTATTCTACTACTATCATGTTGCCATGGATCATGGATACATACCTTTTTGAGCACCTTCGGTATTGCACCATTCTTCATTAGCACAATTGCACTGATTCATCATTTTGTCATCCTGCCATCATACTTTTTCATATGATAGGGACCATTATCAAAAACAATAGTCCAACTGCAATGCTGGTTTGCCTGCCTCATGTGATAAAGGACCTCATCACATTGATGAGGGGTAGCAGGAAGACTCATCAGCCTCCGTGGTGAATCCATGGGGCAGTGAGGCAATCCTGGTGCCCCACAGCCTGCCTCTACCACAGCAATGCTTCCCCATCATAAGTAGGGAAACGTCATCATGCGGCTTTCCCCTGCACTGGCATCATTGCTCCCTATGGAAAACAGGAAGCCTCCCGTGTTCTGGCCAAAGCATTGTAGGACACTTGTGCCACAGCCCATCTATGGATGCCTGCCAGAAGTTAGCGGTCATCATGTGATGGTTGTTCTGAGGCTCTGTAGATGAAGTGTGCTGCAAGCATCCTACAATGCTCGCAAAAACCCATGTGATAAAGTGGAAAGTCCTCACTCTCAGAAGAAGGCAAAAACAAACGCATTCTGAACAAATCTTGCTAAGAAAACACTGTCATGGGGTCACTTTAGGTCGCCACAAACCAGAAAGAATTTGAAGGCACAAACAGCCACAATATCTTGGGATCCACATGACCTCACAGGTACAGCTTGTAAAGCACACTGAGCTATAACAAAAGATGTTCAGCCAGATGAAATACAATCTTTTAGCTGTTAATCGAAAAAGCAAACTCCCTTGCAAAGAAGTGTTGCTGCTTTTGCTGCTAACATTAAAGAATGGAACAAAATATTTCCCTTAATTCCTTTTTGAATTCTCTGACATCTTCCAGTGCTAATCTGCCACAAACAATAGTAAAACTTGAAGGCCTTGTTAACAGCTCATTCACTTGCTTGAGCAAGGAAGGTCCATCAATTACCCTGGCACTCTGGGAGATAATGTCATTGCTTCTGTGCTGAAGAAAAGTCCCAGAGCTGTGCTCCATCGTGTTCCCCCTCCACAACTATTGCCTGAACTCACTGCCAACCAATTTCACTGGGTGACCTTGAGTTCTAGTAAGAGAATGGGAAACGATGCTTCAATACAGACTCTTTCCAAACTCTTCATTACTTTATAAATCATTTTCACAATCCCCCAACTTGTCTTGTTTTCTAAAGTAAAAGAAAACACACCTTTAATGTTGTTCTCTTCCTCCAGAGGCTTATTTTTCAGCCCCTTTACCATTTTAGTTGCTCTTATATATGCTTAATGCCTTAAAGATGTTTCTGAGATATTTCTTAGCAATCAGGGTGCCTCGGTGAACTACATCAGGGCTGAGCAAATCAAATGTTGTGAGACAAACAGCTGCCAGTATTCCTTGCCATTGGCAATGCTGGTTAGAGCTGATGGGAATTGTATTCCAGGATCATCCTGGGTCAACTGGAACTTGTGTCAAATGGAATTTTTGAGTCAACATAAAAGGCCTTGTTCATTCACTGTGTCCACTCTAGTTGTAACTAATCATTCAAATCACTCCTATACATTTATGTTATTTATTTTTATTTACAGTATTTATATTCCGCCCTTCTCACCCCGAAGGGGACTCAGGGTGGATCACATTGCACACATATAAGGCAAACATTCAATGCCATAACACAGAACAGAGACAGACACAGGCACGGGCTGGCCTCGAACACATGACTTCTTAGTCAGAGTGATTTGTTGCAGCTGGCAGCTAACCAGCCTGCGCCACCGCCCGGCGCAAAGCAGTTCTGCATTAATTTTCATTCTTAGTTTTTTTTTATTCTTTCTAAAGCTATTTATAAAATTGCAATGTTGGTTTGCACTATGGCATGATAGTGCCAGTTTATTAATCATTCTCAAAAGTGCCATAACATGTGTGTGTGTGTGTGCGCGCATGTGCACCTTGAAGTTTTTTCTTACAATGACTCCATTACAGTGTTTTCTTGGCAAGATTTGTTCAGGAAGTTTGCCATCACCTTCTTCTGAAGCTGAAAGAGAATGACTAAGTGCAAATTTGAATCTTGGTCTCCAAGAATCCTGATCAAACACTGTAACCATAATGCCACGCTGGCTATAGCACACTGAATTGTTATTGACAATGAACCAGCGCCTCTTTTTGGTAGATCATTTGGTCCATCATTCAAACTCCAATGTGCAGAAAAGCATGACTGGGAACATCTACCATCACCGGATGTGCTTGATGCTTCTTGCAGGATTGTGATGCCACCTCACAAAGCCCAAGACAGCTGATAATGTAGTAGTTGATATACTCTGAGATTTAGTCCAAGTTTTAAATGAATTTCAGTTTATGGTTCAACACATTATTATTATTATTTTATTGTATGACACAGAAAACAAGATAGACATGCTGGATTTCATTTCGCAAAATCACAAGTCGAACACTTCTCAAGTGTCTAGGACTGTGTGATGTATTTTCAGATGATGCGTGCAGATCCCAGCAGGGTGGCCTTTTGCAGTTGGCAGATCATAATTTTTCAATGCCTATTGTTTCCAAATGCCGGCTGAGATCTTTTGGCACGGCACCCAGTGTGCTCATCACTACCGGGACCACCTGCACTGGTTTCTGCCAGAGTCTTTGAAGTTCAATCTTGAGGTCCTGATAGCAGCTGAGTTTTTCCTGTTGTTTTTCGTCAATGCGACTGTCACCTGGGATGGCAACATCAATGATCCAAACCTTTTTCTTTTCCACAACTGTGATGTCTGGTGTGTTGTGTTCCAGAACTTTGTCAGTCTGGATTCGGAAGTCCCACAGTATCTTTGTGTGCTCATTTTCCAATACTTTTGCAGGTTTATGATCCCACTAGTTCTTTGCTGCTGGGAGGTGGTACTTGAGGCATAAGTTCCAATGAATCATTTGGGCCACATAGTTGTGCCTCTGTTTGTAGTCTGTCTGTGCGATTTTCTTACAGCAGCTGAGGAGATGATCAATGATTTCGTCGGTTTCCTTGCACAGTCTGCATTTTGGGTCATCAGCTGATTTTTCGATCTTGGCCTTAATTGCATTTGTCCTGATGGCTTGCTCCTGGGTTGCAAGGATCAGGCCTTCGGTCTCCTTCTTCAGTGTCCCTATTGTGAGCCAGAGCCAGGTCTTCTCCTTATTAGCTTTTCCTTCAATTTTGTCAAGGAACTTTCCATGCAATGTTTAGTTGTACCAGCTGTCAGCTCTAGTTTGTAGTGTGATTTTCTTGTACTGGTTTTTTGTCTGCTGTGCTTTGAGGAGTTTCTGATTTTTGACTTCAATCAAAGCAGGTTCTTCACTTTGCTTTACATATTCTGCCAGGGCATGTTCTTCTTCTTTGACTGCTTGTTTTACTTGTAAGAGTCCTCTGCCCCCTGATCTTCTAGGCAGATATAGCCGGTCAACATCACTGCGAGGATGCAGTGAATGATGAATATCATGAGTTTTCTTGTTTTTCTGTCCAAATTGTCCAGTTCCATCTGTGTCCAGTTTATGATTCCAGCAGTATATCTTATGACAGGTATGGCCCAGGTGTTTATGGACTTGATGGTGTTGCCTCCATTGAGCTTGCTTTTGAGAATTTTTCTGACCCTTTGTGTGTATTCTTTACTGACCACAGTCTTTATGTCTTTATTATTATTATTATTATTATTATTATTATTATTATTGACACAAGGACGTTGTATGACACAGCAAACAAGATAGATATGCTGGATTTCGTTTCACAAAACCACAAGTCGAACACTTCCCAAGTGTCTAGGACTGTGTGATGTATTATTATTATTATTATTATTATTATTATTATTATTATTATTATTATTATTATTATTTAGACTAGTGATTCAAGGTTTTGCTGTAATATAAACAAGCCTTGAGTATTTTAATCCAGAAAACAATAAGTAGGCCCTGCATATTAGATAAAAAATTTAAATTGATAAGTTAAATCCAGACTGAATCATAGACTAACTTTTTCATTAATTTCAATGGGTTTAGTTTATGTGTAATACTGGATCCAGGCCAACGCTACTTTATAAGGAATTAAAGCCAGGGGAATAATTTGGATGTAGTTCTAACATTTCCAATCATCTGGTAGACCATGACAATTTCATAGTGAAGCAGCAGCATGGACTATCATACCACTGATGGGATTTTAGAACTCAATTTCACAGTCAATTTTCTCTCCTAACTTTTATCATGTATCAAATGATTTTATCAAGATTCCACCACACCTTTTCTTCAATAAAAAAAATTGAGGATATTCTCTGTGGGGAAAAAAAAGCTGGCCTACCACTTCATCACTCAGAGAAAGGGAAGCATCCCAGGATGCTTCCTCGATGGAGCCTGCCCAATGTCATCACATGACATAAGGATACTTCAGTCAAAGCTCCGTAGAGGAAGCATCCTGGCAGCATGCTAGGTCACTTCCCAGAGAAGGTGGGAAGTTTCTTGTGTTCTTATTCAGAAGAACGGGGTTATTGGCTATTGGTTGTTGTTGTTGTTGAGTTTGTGCTTTTTAAATATCTCTTAATATGTTTTTATTAATTCATTGTAATTGAATATATCTTATGTTGTTGTATTTTATTGTTGCATTACTGGGCTTGTTCTCCATGTAAACCATCCCGAGTCCCTTCGGGGAGATGGGGCAGGATATTTATTTATTTATTTATTACAACATTTATATCCCGCCCTTCTCACCCAACAGGGGACTCAGGGCGGCTTATAAGAATAAAGTTGTTGTTGTTGTTGTTGTTTGTTGTTGTTGTTGTTGTTAAGCTGGGTAGTGACACTTTCTCCCATGTAATGGGTAAAGGGGTGCTGCGGGTGATGCGGTGCATAGGGCAACGGTTTTCCTCACTGCCTGCCAGATTTGCCATGCTGTGTGGTGAATCCCCCCACTGCCACCTGGCTTATTGACCTCAGTGTGACAAGGTCCTTAGTTTTCCAAAATGCCTGGATAAGATGTCAATTGAAAACCATAGTTAAACCATGTTGAATTTCATAGAATAAGAGAAGAACAGAGGTGTATAGAGAAACAAATTTAAAAAGGGAGAAAAAAGCATTTAGCATTTGATCTTAAGTTCTAGAAGTCAATGCTTTATTAAGCAAGCAAGCAAGCAAGCAAACAAACAAACAATCTTTGCTTCTTGGGGGGAAAGAAGCAGAGAGTTTAGTCTTACTGTCAAAATCAACAAGGTCTTCTTAGAACTTTGTAACTTTTCTGGCATACAGCCTGGATCCCAGATCATGAAAGTAATGTTAAAGAAAAAGTAGGAGCAAGTTTAGTGGATGGTGTCAGGACCCAGGCTGCAGAGCACCAATAACCATGCGCAGAGACCACAATCTATCTAATATCTTTATTAAAGGAATATATAAAGTCAATAAAAACCAGTGAAGAATATAGTTCAGAAGTAGACCTTTCAGGAAAGGTCAAATTTAGTCCAGGAAAACAATGTCCAATATGTGATATTAGAGTCCAAAGTTATAATCCAATAACCGAAACACACACTTTGCCGAGCAAAGTGTGGGGAAATGACAAGGTCCTTTAGTCCAATGGAGCTTGACAACAAGGCTGGAAAACAAACTAGATTCTTGGCAAACAAGACTTGATACGAGGCAACAAGAAGCAAGAAGCAAGAACAAGGTCCGTGGCGAGGTCCGGGGAACAAGGCAGGCTTGGAACTAGAACAAGGTCCTGGAAACAAGGAACTGGAATAGCGTAGTCCACACACGATCTCACTCCTGAAGCTGACAAATTGACTCCGCAAGGATCTCCTTGCGGGTAAACACCTATATAGGATCTTGTTTTCCCGCCAAGGAACACTTTCCCTGGGGAACAAGAAGTGAAACCCAGACAGTGTCCAGATGCATGACTCCTTAAGATTTCCCAAGGGAAACAGGCTTAATCAGCTAATTGTCTGGCAGCGATTCTGGCGCTTCGGCAATTCGCCTCCCTAGCGCCTCTATCTCTATTATAATTATCCTTACGAGAGAACGGGGAGAATTCTGCCCAAGGCTTGTTTGGCTGACTTCTTGAGGGCAAACATCCTGCAGGTGCAGGGGCTCCGATTCTGGCTGAATCGGTGGGAAACCCAAGTTTTCCTCTTCGTCTGCCACAACAGTACTAGGAACGGGACTACATGGCCCATGAGACATCACAGATGGAGGCTGCTGGGACCTGAACAAAAGGCTTCAAATTTGTTTTGCTTACGATAAGGGAGACTAAGACCAGGGGCGGTTCAACAGTGAGGCCATTTAGGCACTTGCCTGTGGTGCCATAATACCGAGGGCTCAGTTGGGGCACCCCCGCATGCACATGCATGCATGCATTCATGCGCATGCACCCCCGCCTCCACCTCCTTTGGGCCTTCGGCCTGGCCTGGGCCCAACTTAGGCCTGGACCCAGCCACGTAGACCCGCCATTCCCGCACCACCCCGGTCGCCAGCGCCAGCAACGTTTTGTTCTGGCAGCTCCACTCTTCCTCCCGCTGCCGCCGCCATCGCGGACCATTGGAAACTAGGCAAGAGGTCTGTTGGAAACTAGGTAAGTGGGGTTTGTATATCTATGGAATGTAAAAGTTGGGAGAAAGAACTCAAAGCACTTTTGTCTGTCTGAGGCAAGTGTGGATGTTGCAGTTGGCCACCTTGATTAGCTTTGAATGGCCTTGCAGCTTCAAAGACTGGCTGCTTCCTGCCTGGGGTGATCCTTTGTTGGGAGGTGCTAGCTGGCCCTAATTGTTTCATGTCTGGAATTCCCCTGTTTTTGAGTGTTCTTTTTTTTTTACTGTCCTGATTTTATTTATTTATTTATTTATTTATTTCCCATACTTGTGTCCCGCCCTTCTCACCCCGAAAAGGACTCAGGATGGCCTCACAACAGGCAACAATTTGATGCCCGATTGGTTTTTTTTTGGGGGGGGGGCAAAATTCTTTTCAACTACACTTAAAAATTTCCTTGGGCCGGCCCTGACTAAGACCAAGACATTCCTGGTTTTAATGCTCTCCTTTAGTTTACTAAACTTTTTGTGAAAAGTAAGGTCAACCAGCTATACTTTGTGTGTTTGCCATCTATAACCTTGGAGAGCCTCGATGCCACTGTTTGCCTTTTCTTAAGGAGCTGTACAAGAATGCAGTGTAAAGTCCTCTGATTTCTAGAACAGCATGGAAAGATATCTATCTATCTATCTATGTACCCTGTTTCCCCTAAAATAAGACATCCCCAGAAAATAAGACCTAGTAGAAGTTTGGCTGAATTTCTAAATATAAGACCTCCCCCGAAAGTAAGACCTAGCAAAGTTTTTGTTTGGAAGCATGCCCATCGAACAGAACACCAGAGCATGCAGGATCAGTAAATGTACGTACCATAAAGTGCTGTACATGGAAATATTGGTAGTAACAAGATATTCTTGATAGGATTCACAGTTTGTCTGGTTATGCTGGTTTGTGATGACAACTACTGTACAGTATATAACAAATGTTCATTTTTTGTTCAACAATAAATGTGAATTCTTCTTCATGGAAAAATAAGACATCCCCTGAAAATAAGACCTAGCACATCTTTGGGAGCAAAAATTAATATAGGACACTGCCTTGTTTTCGGGGAAACACGGTATCTATCATCTCAGGTGCTGAAGAGCTGGGCTGGACTTTAGACCAGCTGGTAAATTACCAGCAGTAATAAGATCTACCAACCAAAATGTGGCCAGTTTGAAGCCTGGACAGGGTGAGCACCTGACTGTCAAGCCCAGCTCACTGTTTACTTAAGCAGTTCGAAAACAGCTTAGAGCTGTAAATTAGGTACTGCTAATAAGTGGAGGAGGTATTTTACGACACCATAAATATAAAAAGACCAGAAATGCCGGTGACCAAAAAGGAAAGATGAAGTCCTGATGGCTCTTGGTCATAGAGAATGGAGCAACAGCATCGCCCAGTGGTTGAATCTGAACACAACCTCCCAGACACTGAGGCTGGACTTCAACACAACATACCTTCTTTCTGTCTCTTCTGTCGTCTGTCCTAACGGCATTGAATGGTTGCCGGTATGTGATCCGCTCTGAGTCCCCTTGGGGAGATAGGGCGGAATATAAATAAAGTTTTGTTGTTGTTGTTGTTGTTGTTGTTGTTGTTGTTGTTGTTGTTATATAGTTTTTCCTTAAGGGTTAGGTAAGCAAATAAGTGCCTTATTCAGAACAATAATATTTAGCATTGGTATGGCATATCTATTTTATACGTGTATTAGAGTGAACCTGCAGTTTTGAAAGCTTTCTTAGAATATTTCAAAATACAGCTCTATTCTTTCTCCATGACCCCAATTCCCAGAATCTTAGTTTGAACTCCTATGCAAAGTGTTTCTGCTGTAACTCCCGACTTTACAACATCTCATAACTTGTTTCCTTCCTATCATTATGTAAGTAGTAGCAGGGCAATCCTGAGCATGGTTTTTTCCAGCTGAAATAACCTTCCTCTCTGCAATAATGCATTTTTGTAATGGTCCCCAGACACTTCGCACTTTATTGGTACAAGCCTATGCATGCTTATTCAAAAGTACATCCTACTTAATTCAGTAATCCTTACACCCAAAGATGTGTATGTAGAATTGCAGCCTTAGGCATCACCTTTAGTAATCATCCATGGCGGGAGTGGCAAAGTGCAACTACACTTCCATTAGCAGGTGGGTAGTAGAGGTAGAACTTCCCTGTTGACCATCACACCCTGCCCTTCTCATAATCCTTCTTGATAGCATGTTCTTTTTTCTTAAAATAAAATATAAACATTTCCTCTCTACTTAAAAACCACTTTGATTGTTCCAGCATACTCCTTACACTAACTCTCTCTCTTCCCCCCCCCCACTCTCTCTCTCTCTCTCTCACACACACACCTGCTTCTCTAATGTGCTCAGGGAAACATACATCTCTCTTTCTCTTCCATTATCTTTACAATGTTTCTGATGAGCTCAAGGAAACATACATAGCTCTCAATTTGTCTAGTTATCCTCACAAGAAAGAGAAAAGCCCAGGGTCACCCAGTGTGCTTCATGTCTAAGGGATTTAAATATTCTCTCTATGCTCTCTCAAATTCCAGTCCATTGCCCTAAAACAGCTACAATGCACTGACTCTTTGCAAATATGTGTCTACAGAACCTTCCATGACCTGCTAGACATCCATCTGGCAAGGTTAAAATTGTTTTTTCTACAGAAATGAATGCAGAGGAGACACTGAGCCTGGTGATAACATATAAAGGTGTATGTTAACCTTACATTTTCTTATGTTTATATCTATTTGCTGAAATGACTAGTATTCTCCTCCCTCCACAATGATCAAAGCCACCATTAACCTGGACCTACCATAGAGCCACTGAAGCCTCCTGTGACAGATCCCTTTACCAAGGATGGCCACAAAAGTCCAACCCCTAGGAATTCTGCCACTCATCCTGCCCTTGATCCCTTGCTGCTTATGTTGTTTACTGGGTCTCAGGGGGACCTGTTAAGTATGGACTGTGTTGTTATGTGGGTTATTTCACTTTGTAATGTCTGGAAATAGTGGATCCTTCAATCCCCTTTCTCCTCCAGACACAAATGACTATGAGAGGGAGCCTTTGGTTGGATCTACACTGTGCTATATCCCAAGATCTGATTCCAGATTATCTGCTTTGACCTGGATTATATGAGTCTCCACTACCAGATAATGTGGGATAATCAGATAATCTGGGATCAGATCCTGGGATATAGGGCAGCGTAGAAGGGGTCTCAGTGACACTGTGCTAGGGCTGGGGTGGTAAATGGTTCACCCACTTCCAGATTATGGTACTTTTTAGCCTGGTCTTCTGACCAACACTTATCCTTTGTCAAGAAACCACTGAAAGTTCTTTTAAAGGGATAAAGTATTGGGTTGTTGTGGGTTTTCCAGGCTGTATGGCAATGTTCCAGAAGTATTCTCTCCTGACGTTCCGCCCACATCTATGACAGGCATCCTCAGAGGTTGTGAGGTACATGGCCATACAGCCTGGAAAACACACAACAACCCTGTGATTATGGCTATGAAAACATTCAACAACACATTGGATAAAGTATTTCTAAACAAGAACAAGAACCTCTGCCTTTGGGTTTCTGATTATGTTTGGCTGGAACCCAATAAATCTGACAAAATAGGCTCAGGTCATGGTTAATAGTAAACAATAAAAGTTTTATTTTCAATATTTCTATTTAGACCTAAACAATTCTAGAGTGGTTCACTATAGATAGTTCACTTTATTACAATTATATCTTTCCTAACCTTTCCCTGAACTCTATCCTACTCTGCTAATGCTACAACTTGGCCGAAACTCACACTTTCTAGTTAACTACCAATCTTTTTTTTGGCTTTTCAAACCTCGTATCTCCCTTCAGAACATTTCAAGATCTGTGATAGGCTAAATCCAGGAGTTAGCAGACATTTGTTCTGTCCATCATATCTCTCAATAACAATAATGCATTTGTAGAATCATAAGGTTGGAAGGGACCCCATAGGCCATCAAGTTCAATCATGAAATAAAACAGGAATACAAAAATACAACATGCATTTGAACCTTTGTGTTCAACCTAGCTGACATTTTTATTGTTCTTAACAAATGTATATAGTTCAACTGTGGATATTGAATTTTCCCTCGCCTCTCTTCATTGTTTTTCAGAAGTATATTATTGCAGCAACTCTTAGAAAACACCTGGATGAAAATTATTATTCTGACATCACAGACTGGAGGAATGAAGGTGAGAGAAGAGTGATTTCTTGCTCAAGGCCACATGATGATTTCAAAGTTAAATTGATTTTTCTAGCTCTAACCTGCTTTCATGAGCTCTCCTTGGACCAATTTTCACCCAGCTTGCAGAAGATATCAGCTCAAATCCTGTTGGGAATTTACATCTTTTAGAACTAAAATCGGACTGTTCCATAATATCCATATCCAGTAAAGGACTGAAGTTTCATTGATATGTAGAGAAGCCTGCAAAATGACAGACGTACAATAGGACCAATGTGGATCAGGACCAAGGCAAATAATTCTTATGGTGTGTTGGCTGTGTTGTGTATGAGACACTAGCTAGAGAATGCTGATGTGCACTGGGACACTCTTGCCAGTCCTACTATACATATCCTCAATATACTAACAAGATCAGTGTTCTGCTACGCACATGCCATACCTAAAAAATTCCAGTTATCACTTCAACTAATAAGTAAATACACATTTAGTAAGACTTTCTCATGACTATACTAATGTGAACCAAAGAGCTGAATGTGACTCAAGGGCAAACAACAGAACATCAATATTCTTTCTGCTTTGATCCCTTTACTGGGGAATCTGCATCATTAGCCACACACATTTTCTCGGCTTTGCCTGATTGGCTTGTTCCACAATAGTCCCATGAAATAACTAGAGCTACAATGGATGACCAGGTGCCTTGTGGAGGTTAGCAGATGAGCTTGAGCATCAATGAAAGAAAGCAGGTCGATAAATTGCTCTGGCTTCAACGTTCTTCATTTTCAATCTTTCTGTTTTGAGAGAGTCCACTTGTCCATTTTCAGATGCAAAGAACCACCCTCCTCTCCTTGAAAAACCCGACAGTACTTCTGTGTTGAATGAGAAGCATAATGGATAACAAGGGCAGTTTAACTTTGCGACACTGAATGCAACATTCATTTTATAAACGCCGTCTGGGATGCCACCTGTCCTAGTTTATAATTGTTCCACTATCACTCCATATTCATTCTGCTAGTTGCCAGAGACTGTTAAAAAACAAGTGCATTTCAAATTATCATTGCTGCTGGAAAAGAATATTTTAAAACAATCATAGCCAAATCGGAAAGAGAAACAAACTGATGACAAATTGCGTACATAAAAATTTCAGGCAAACTGCTGACAATGAAACCACTTCAGCAATTTTTAGTGAAGCTTAAAAACAGTTAGTGAGCAGAATTTTAGATGCAGGTGTTATGTTGCTCTACGAACCACCACAACATCCCAGTTTTCCATGCTATTGTTTTACGTTTCCTGTCAGCACTGGTGGATGTTTGCAACTACTCTTGTCATTTGTGGAGCAGAACTAATGTGGGGGTAGAATTTAAAGACATAGCTGTGTCAGTCTGAAATATCAGTATGCAAAGGGGTCTTGTGGCACCCTTGAGACAAAGAGAAATAAGTTGTAGCATAAACTTTTATAGACTTAATAAACTACTCACACCTGAGTAGCTCCCCCTACGAACCACCTCGGGGTCTGGTATCATCTGGGGAGGCCCATCTCTCAGTCCCACCACCTTCGCAAGTGCGGTTGGTGGGGACAAAAGATAGGGCCTTCTTAGTGGTGGCCCCTCGGTTGTGGAACTCTCTCCCAAGTGATGTCAGGTCAGCCCCTTCTCTCCTGGCTTTCAGAAAGAGAGTTAAAACCTGGCTTTGAGAGCAAACCTTCGAGAAGTAGTTGTGCAATAAGTTTACTTGAAATTGTGCAATTGACTCTGGATCGGCTTTAGACCTTGGTTTTGGATGCTGTGTCTTAATTTTGGATTGTATTTAAATATGTTTTTATGCATGCTTATTTTAATCTTAATGTAACTTTTTATGTTTTATGTTGTAGGCACTATGTAGTGCCATTTGTAGGCCGCCTTGAGCCCCCCCAGGGGTTGAGAAAGGTGAGATATAAATATGGTAAATAAATAAATTGCTTAATCCAGGACCACTAAGGAGCATTATGCCATGATGGTGGGCACACGGACTGGACTGAATCCTGTGATACACTATATTGATGTCCACACAGGCCAGCTCAGCCTAGGAGGTCCAGGGAAAGCCTGTCCATCAAGCTATTGGTTCTGTTGTGGTCTGAAATGGACCTCTGGACATGTGATCAACAAGAAGGCGCACTCTCCCCCTCCATGCTGACCACATGGGGAAGGGAGACCCGAGGCAGCTGTCCACATCACAAAGGAATCTTAGGTAATGCCTGAATTTCCAGAAAATACTAGACTTTTTCCTAACTAGGCTTAGCTCTGAGCAAAGGCAAGGCAAGGACAAAAAAAGGTGAAGCCACACATCCTCTGGACTACCAGCACCAGTTCCAGGGTGAGTCCACTTTGGGTTTTTTTTGCTGGTGTAGATATGATCTAAGCTACAAACGTTTATGCTACAACTTCTCTCAGTCTCAAAAGTATTACAAGATCCCTCTGCAGAACGAACATGGTCAAAGAAGATTAAGAATTAGCCTGCCATTTGGTCTGATAATAATCTCTTTAAAGACAAGGTCATAACATGTGTTACTTTCTATAGATTTTAGCAATATTTTATGTAGTAAACTGATGGCTTTCATCAAAACAAGGAATGGTTTCAGCGATAACACCCAAATAGAGATACAAGAACTTCAGCCCTATGTGTCTGGACTAAGATGTTTTCTTGCTTGAAGGACAATAACTTCTCTGCCCACCCACCCATTCAACTTATGGTAGCCTTCTCATGTGGTGTTTGGACTTTCTTAAACCATAGGATATCCTTCACCACATCTGAAAGAAGAAGGCTGGGTTGGGAATGTAGAACAGACTGTGCAGCACTACAGAGTTTTTTCAGCCACCAGAAAAGAGAATGCATGAAAAATGGCAAGGAGCACTGGTATCACAGTCTCCCTTAACCCCCTCCCCTCCATTTGACCTGTTGGCTTACTATAGCTTTTTTGATCTGCCCTATGATAAGGTTAAAACTGCATGGAGCAGAACCAGTAGAATTCTGAAGTGTTCAGAATGGCTTCTGAGAGTCAACATAGTACAGTGGTTTGAGTGTTGGAGTAAGGTCCATTCTGCACTGTCATATAATATCCAGATTATCTGTTTTGAACTTGATTACACAGCAGTGTAGACTCATATCATCCAGTTCAAAGCAGAAAATGTGGATTATCTGTTTTGATAATCTGGATCATATTGAAAGGGCCTAAGACACCGGGAAATAAGGGTTAAGATCCCTCCTCTGTCATGGAAGGTATCTCTGTCAGCCTCAAAAGAAGGCAAAGACCATTGCACTCTGAAGAAATCTTCCAAAGAAAAGCCCTTGACAGAGTCACTATAAATCAGAAATGATTTAAAGACAAAGAACAACAACCACCACCACCAGAATAACTTGGTAATCTTCAGACTTTGGGGGGAGGATACCATATATGGATGCTATAAATCCCCATGTTTTATCAGCTTCTCTTTTTTGGATTGTAAGATCTAAGATGAAGGACAGAAAATGCCAGTGCTCCAGAATAGAATGTGGTACTTTCAGCCACGTTCTTATATGTTTATATAAAAGATTGCCAAACCAGCTTTACATTTCCAAAAAATGAGGCAGAATACAGTAAGCAATGTAAAGAGACACACAGACAGAACAAGTTGGGATTTGTTTAACAAGCAGAGCAAAGCCAGGAGAAAACAAAACGAACATTCGTTGAGATCCCAGTATATGGACCTAAATGAAAATACTTAGTTTAATGTATAAAGTTATTGATGGATTTGGGCCAGGTTATCAGAGAATGCTATCATCTGAAGTGAGATGGATAGCACCTTGGCTCAATGAGGTGGAGTGTGGCTAGACTTTTTTTCTAGAGGAGGCATGGAATATGTATGCATGTATTTAAGTACAGTGGGTTCTTGGCATCTGGAGTCAGAAAAAAACATTCCAGGGCTAAATGACAACATGCAAATCTTGTAGGATTAGGTCATAAACCAAGCTGAAGATTTATCCATTTTTTCACAGCAGTAATCTAGATCTTTTTTGGAAGCTCATGAGCGAGGCAGGGAGGCAAACAGCAGATGATATTCAAAACATGAGAAGTTGCATTTAATAATATTAGGAATCTGACAGTTGCATAATCTGACAGTAGTTGAACTTTATCTCCTATCAGCCCTAGTCAGCATAGCCAAATGTAAGGGATGCTAGGAGGTGCAGTCCAACAGCATCTAGAGGAGCCATATGCATCCCATCCATTTGTTTGTGCCCTCTTAAAACTGCAAAAGCAAAAAAGGAGATTTCAAGGATCCTGTGTAATGTAAAATAGATTACACTAGATAAGACTTTGGTAAACCAAGAGACTATCTAATTGTAGTAGCATTCTACCTAATGCACTAATATTTCACTTTTGCTGTACTATTAGTTATCTAATAGTAAATAGAAGCCATTTGTTTCAGCCATTTCTGTAACAACAAAAATCAAGACAAAAACTATGAACAGAATGCTAGAAAATGCATATTCTATAAAGAAGACTTGTACTATGAAGACATAACATAGGCTTAATGGTAGCAGATAGACACTACATGGGTATATCTACACTGTGGAATTAATGCAGTCTGAAACCACATTAACTGCTATGGAATCCTGGAATTTGTAGTTTGGTGAGGTAAAAGCACTCTTTGGCAAAAATAAATAAATAGCTAAAGCGCTTTTAAAACTACAACTCCCATGATCACACAGCATTGAGCTGGCAATTAAAGTAATATCAAACTTATTCATTATTTGGTGTAGATCAGTGGTTCCCAACCTTTGGGCCTCCAAGTGTTTTGCACTTCAATTCCTAGAAATCTCAGCCAGTTTACCATCTGTTAGGAACTGTGGGAACTGAAGCCCAAAACACCTGGAGGCCCAAAGGTTGGGAACCACTGGTGTAGATGCACCCCATGAATCTTATTATCTGCCTTCAAGTCACTTCCAACTTAAGATGATCCCAAGGCAACTCTATACAAAGGGGTTTCTTTGTTCAGAGTGCATTGGTCTTTGCCCTTCTTTGAATCTGAGAGTGTGTGACTTCGCCAAGATCGCCAAGATCCATGTCTGAATCAAATCATGGTCTCCATAATCATAGTTCAAAATTCAGACCATTATATCATCTTGTTCTCCCTTGGTAACTACTCTTAATTACAAGAAAGTTACATTAACAAAGGCTGGAGAACTCCTATCTGATGTTTTGGACTACAACTCCCATGATATGACTCATTCTCTAATGCACCTGGAAGTTGCCAGACTGGGGAAAGCTGAGAAAGACAAATCTTCAGTTATAGCAGTTTCATGTGATTCATATTTAGGCATTCTTCAGGCGCCACGGTTTAGGTGAATCAAAATATATTTGTCTTTTCTGATAGAACTGTGGTTCTCTTTAAAGAGCTTAACACTAAAAATAACTGGGAAAATGGAACTCTTGTTTTTCACTAACTGAAACTGAGTCAGAAAAGCTGTGCTGTTGGCAGAGAAGAGATTTTCTGAGCCACTTGCCTTCCAAAGTTAGACGCATGTTGCCAGTTTAAGAGCTTGACCTTTCGATGCCCCATCTTTGATTTTTATAGCCTCTATTGCACATGCAAAAAAAGGAGAAAATCAAGAGATGCTTCTGTTCAACCTCACTCCCACTTAAACATACTGAAAACTGTGCAGATCATTTCAGAATTATTGTTACATTTTTGTATAAACTCATTCGCAGACCTCCATATTCGCTGAGGTTAGAGCACAGGACATCTGCAAAAGTAAAAATCTGCAAATAATATAATTGCTATTTTTTTACTTGAGAAAACACCTCTCCAGGATTATCTAAATTACAGTGTTCCCTTGCCTACTTTGCGGCTCACTTTTTGCTCCCTCACTGTTTTGCGGGGTTTTTTTTGTGGTCCAAGGCACACTCAGAATGCTATTCAATCAAAAGTGCTATATATCTAACCAATTAAATAACACAAAGCAACTCATGGAGGACTAGGCCATGGTGGCACCTGTTTTTCGCACATGCGCTCTTGCCCTGCCCCCTCTTTCAGTTAGGCTTCACTGGCTCCCCCGGAATTCTGGGAGTTGCATGTTTACAGCCTTCTCTGTCAAATTGCTGCCCACCTTACCAAACTAAAACAACTACAATGCAAAACGGGCTTGCAAAGGAAAAAAAGGCCCCCTAACTACTAAAATAAGGTATAAATATTAAAATAAATATAGTGTCCCTACTTCATGGATTTTCACTTATTGCGGATGGTCCTGGAATGCAACCACTGTGATAAGTGAGGGAACATTGTATCTGGTTTGTCCAGCATGAATCTTTGGTCAACTTCAACCAGATTATATTAAAGGACTGCTAGGTTCTCCAGCATGGCTCTATGATTGATTTTCAGCAGAGAACCTAGAGATTCCTGGAGAGCACATTTTAATCAAATCTGTGAATAATCAAATCTGCAAAAGTAAAATCCACTAATTTGGAGGGAGAGCTATATATTATAATGCATACTGACATATTGCATACAGACATATTTCATAAATTACTTAGTGGTAGGTAACATATGGACTTCCAGATGTTGCTGGAGTGCAAGCCCTGTCATACTTCACCATTAGATATGCTGGATAGGAGTAATGGGAGACAATCTATCAACATCTGGGGACCTTTCACACTACACATTCTGACTGAAAGTCACCTTCCATGGTCCCACCTTATAGAATGCTAAAATTTGGAGCGTGTGGAAGAATATTTAGAATTCTCTGCCAGGAGATTCTAGTACCTCGCAAAATTCACAGGATATAGCCATAACAGTGTAATTGGAATCATAGTGGTATAATTGTGTAGCATGGAAGAGACAAGAGGAACATCACCCACTCTTGTTTTAAAGGATTCTAACAGTTGACCTATCAGTGCACATGATTATAAGACTGGTTGTTTCTATTTAACAGGAGTAGGAAGAAGAATCAGAATCAAGCAACAATATTAAGCAAAGTCTGGCTGATTTTTAAGGTAGAGATGGTAGATATGGGATATATTGTAATAATGTGAACTGAAATCTTGCAGAGATGTGAATTTACATTTAAATGTTAGAAATTTGATATTTTGGATATTTTTCCCTCATTACAAAAAGGCTGGGGTGGGGCAGGAAAAAGGTAAAGAAGGTTTAGAGGCATATTCCCATGAAAAGAAATCCCAGAAGTCACAAAAATACTCCCTCCACTCCCTCAATGAATTGAAGAGATATATTTCAAGAATAAGTAGTAACTCTTCCTTCTGCATGGAGATGATTTTAATCTGAATTGTTAAAGAATTATCCAAGGTTCTGAATCTATTTTGGTGATGAGGTCAGCACCTTGGATAGTTCCAGAAATGTCCAAATTAAATCTCCAATTTAAACAGAGAAAAAGAATGGATTTGTCATATATTCTACCTGCAAGTCTTTTGTGAGACTTACAATGGTTATTAAATTGGATCTGTTTTGTCTTCTCTAGCATGCAGTTATTAATATTCGCACTTGTGCATAGGTGACATGTAAAGGAACTAAAGGCATATTTTAATCATAAATCTTTGCATGTCAAAAATCAATTCCACTGTGCTTCCTGCTTACTAAGGGAAGGGGGCTCAGGTGTGCAGCCTTAACATTGTACTTGTGAAAACATCCTCATGTGTCTTACTTTATGGCAAATATTTAATGAAAAGGGAGATGCATTCGGGCAAAACAAAAATCTGATTTATATGCTCAGATCTTTTCTAAGTGGCTCTGCACTTCTTCATTTACTGTTACTGAGTTTCATAAAGTAAAACTGAGTAAGATGTGCTCAGTTGCTCTTAACTGTCCCTTTTACTCTTCATGAAGTTCGGGAATAAGAAGAAAAAAAAAGCAGAGAAAGAAAAAAATCTGACAATCATGCCTCTGGCTTTGTGTTCTGCAGTTTTGGTCCATTAATGAATACAAAAGTTTTTGTGTCAGCCATTTTTCTTATACAAGAAAGGAGGGAACATGACATGAGTGTTCATTGATTTTTATGGGACAAGACAAAAGGATTCTGCAATACAATACAAGAAGTTCTTTGCTGTTTGCAGAAAAGGAAGAGAGGGTGTTATGTGAGATTTGGTGTCTTTGGTTATACGCTTATTCATTAATTCTGGGGTACTCAGCATGAACACTTTTGGGGATTCAGTACCAAATAATTAATTCAGAAGTGAGAACTGTACTGCTGACCAAAAGCCAGACCTCATTTTGAATACTTGTGGTTCGTGGCAGTCCTCACTTTCAGCTCTAGCTCACTGTATGTCTGTTCAAGTCTTCACTGACAGAATTGGTCTATCACTTGACAATGCTACAGCATTCCTTCTGGATGATTGTCCAGCTTCTGCTTCAGAAGCTCTAATGAAAGCATGTCCACCATTTTCAAATGGAGAAAGTGTGGTTGAAATCACTGGCTCTAATCCTAAATCACATATATTCAGGGTTCATGTTTATGTAGACCTTGTACACATCGACCTGAATGTGCACTGGTTTCTGCACATAGGATCCCTTTTCTCTGAAACTGGATGATTATAAAACATGCATATAGGAATGTACAGCTATTTGGATGGTAGGATCCATGCAAACACAAGCCTCCTCAGAGCAATGCATCGTGGGACAAGTATTGTTGCCTGGATAGTCAGGACTCAATTGATATCCCATTTTAGATTGCTAAGTAGGCCACCCCTTAACTACAATGTTAGTGCAGTTAGAGAGAGCCCAATAGCACAATTCTCCAGATCAAAATCATATGATTTACTACTTCCTGTGTTCCTCCTCTTAAGACAGACCCCACACTCTGCCTAGTAAAAAAAAACCTTGAATGTCAAGACGAGCATAGCAGGTACAAGAGCAATTAATTAGCCATTTCCATGAAAATCTACTCCAATTCTGAGTGAAGTATGAAAATCGAGCTCTGAGGATTACTTGGGAAGGAATCCCACTGGAGCATTGCAGCACACCAAAATACTTGGGAGTTACCCTGGACTGTGCTCTGACTTACAAGAAGCACTGCTTGAATTTCAAGCAAAAAGTGGATGCTAGAAATAATATCATACAAAAACTCACTAGCACAACCTGGGGATCACAACCAGACACAGTGAAGACATCTGCCCTTGCACTTTGCTACTCCACTGCTGAGTACACATGTCCAGTGTAGAATGCATCTCACCACGTTAAAACAGTAGATGTGGCTCTTAATGAGACATGCCACATTATCACAGGATGTCCACACCCCACACCATTGGAGAAATTATACTGTTTAGCGGGCATTGCACCACTTGACATCTGCTAGGAAGTAGCAGCCAGCAATAAAAGGACCAAGGCAGTGACATCTTTGGCCCATCCCTTGTTCGGATATCAGCCAACACACCGACACCATAAAAAAAATAGTTGTTTAAGATCTACAGAGATACTCAGCAAGCGAGAGTCCCAAAGTGGCAGGCTAGAACCCAGAACCTCAAGCCATGGCTGATACTGAATGAGAGACTCCCTCCTGGGCACACAGAAGACTGGGCAACTTGGAAGGCACTGAACAGACTGCACCCTGGCACCACGAGTTACAGAGCCAACCTTAAGACATGGGGCTACAAAGTGGATTCCACGACATGCAAGTGTGGAGAAGAGCAAACTACAGACCACCTATTACAATGCAGTTTGAGCCCTGCCACATGCACAATGGAGGACCACCTTATAGCAACACCAGAGGCACTCCAAGTGGCTGGCTACTGGTCAAAAGACATTTAGCATAATGCCAAGTTATAAAACTTTGTTTGTGTTTTCAAATACATTACAACTGTACCCTCGGTTCACTTCTGAAACAATAAATAAATAAATAAATGAAAATCTATCTCAAATATCCTAAGCAAGCAATTCAAAGCAGCAACAACAGCAACAACAATGAATAGATAAGCATGTGTGAATTCACCCCTATTGCATTAGGTTATTTAATCAAATTCATTTATCACTGCAATGTTTAACTGTGTAAAATGACATTTCAAGATCTCTCTTAAGTATAAAATTCCACAAGTACTTACTAATGATATAATTAACTCTTGTGCCTCCCAAGGTATTATTATGTTGTTAATAGCTATACCAAATCATGCCCTAAGGTGCATTACCAAAAAGGGGAAATCTTCCACAAAGGCTATTAAATCTAAATTACTCTTAGTAAATGTATAAGAGACTCCCAAAGGATGTATGAGGAGAAGAAGAAAAAGAAGAGGAGGAGGAAGAAGAAAATTGAGAGAGAGAGGCCATTCTACGCACCCTGAAACAAGTATTCTAATTTGGAAACTGGTGCCAACATAATAATAACAGTAATAATTGCTGTTGTTTTATGTATATAGTCCTGTTACAAATCTGTGGAAATGAGCTTGTGAAGATTGAATCGCTGGTGAGTTTTTCGGGCTGTATGGATATAATCTTGTGAAGATTATTTGTACTACAATTCCAAGAATTCCCCAGCCAGGAATTTTAATTCCAATTTTTTTTATTCCAAACTCTAGGAATTCAGCAACTGTTTATGTTTACAATAGGATCAGTTCAACCATTACACAGATTGAGTAGCCATCTCAGTCAACAGATGTTGGAGAGGGGAAAAATAATAGCTTCCATCCAATTTCTTTTCCTGAACTCTGTCCTTGATCATTTCTGAAGGACTGAGATGTGTCTTCCTCCCAGTGTCTCCTAGGCCTCCTAAACTAGCTTGCAGCCTTAGATGCAGTAAAGACGATACTATTCCAATGTTAGTGAAGATTAATATGCCCATCCAGTCAGCTCCAGGTTGAGGAGTGTGTTGGGAAAATAATTTTTTTCCATCTCTTCAAGCAGCCGAGACTTCAATATTGAGACTTCCAGATTAGTCTAAAGAAGCATGAATCTTGCAACATAGCTTCTAAGGTTTTATTGGATTTTGCCACTCATGTTGCCTTCTGGTCCACTCATTCTTTTCTCTTTTTTTGTGGGCCTGTTTTTAGCAATTTCATGGATCTGCAGTAGACTTCAAGCTAACACTTGCTTCAAGCTGGTAAGCTGACTGCCAATATGTAGATGTATTTTGCCAAGAGCTCCCTCAACTATGAATCAACCATGAAATGAATCAAAGCAATAATTCTCTGTGGTCATGCTTTAAGGGAAACTATAGTTGTTATTGACATCAACAATTAACAGGTCACATAGAGACTGTAAAACAAACTGATCAATAGTAATTAGAGTAAAATTAGTTTGGCTTTCTTTCTTTATGGCTATTGTTTTTGGTGCATGACAAACATCTTTCCAAATTGCTTCTCTCACAAAAGGATTGTGCTTGGTCTTGAGCTCTCTTCTCCCTCTCAACAGAACACTTCACTTCCATGGATACTTTCACAAACACAGGAATGGGATTTTCAGGAATGGATTGAGACAATCCAAAAACTAGTTCCTATTGTGTGGTAAAATTTATTGGATGATCTGGGCCATGCATTCTCTCTCAGTTTGATCTATTTCACAGGGTTGTTGTGAAGATACAAGAAGAAAGGGGAAGAGAAACAAGGGAAGGATATGAATGATACAAAGTACCATGACATTCAGGCCAGAGGACGATAATAAAAACGATTAAAGGACTGGAAACTAAACCCTGTAAGGCAGTGGTTCTCAACCTGTGGGTCCCCGGGTATTTTGGCCTATGACTCCCAGAAATCCCAGCCTATTTACCAGCTGTTAGGATTTCTGGGAGTTGAAGGCCAAAACATATGGGTTGAGAACCACTGTTGTAAGGAATGTCTTAGGAAGTTGTGTTTGTTTAGCTTGGAGAAGGGAATATTCAGATGTGATACGATAACAATGTTTAAATACCTGGAGGGATGTTGTGTAAAAAAATGGAAAGAGGTTGTTTTCTGCTGTTACAGACATTCAAAAATTAACCAGTTGATTTAAATTACAAGAAAAAAGACTCCATAAACATCAGAAAGAACTTACTGACTGTAAAAGTTGTTCAACAGTAGATGGACCGCCTCAGAGGGTAGCAAACTCTTCTTTGGGTGTTTTTAAACAGAAATAAGATGGGCATATTTCAGGAGTGATGTAGTTATGATTTCATGCATGGTTAGATGACCCTATTGTCCTTTGCAGCTCTGTTTCTGTGATTTTACCATTGTGATTCTAAATTGAGCACAAATTGTTGTTCCAAACCTTTTACAAACTGTGCAATCTACCATGTAACAAGTGAGAGGATAGGTTGAAAACAAGTGGAAACGAAGTGAGCTAAAATATGACTTCTCTCACGTAGTTTTAACCATGTGGAGGACAATTCTTGGGGGCAATTGCTGTTTGGGACTACACTTCTTCAGCTCCATCAGATGGCATGACCAGTAGCCACACTTCCTAAGGGATTTCAGAAACTGTCCAAGCTCTTGAACCATTTCACAACAACATAGTTGAATCTATTGTACTAAGATCCAGACAGGTGTTGGCAATTTGATAGGTTGACAATATATGTCTGTGTGTTTTACTGTTCACTCTTATGGATTTCACTGTATTCAAAGGGGCTTAACACTAGTAAGAAGGATAGGTTTGTCCATATTTCCAAAGGTTGCACACAGTTCTCTGATGTGGATCCCGAGTCAGGAATGAAGCAGAAAGCCTCTTGAACTTGAGGCCCTTTTTCACTATCTGATTCTATTACTGTTGTTTCACTTTAATTGTTATGGAAACTCCCTGTGGAATCCTGGGATCTGCATGTTAGGGACAAATACTTACAATTCTCAGACAGGGAGCTCTAATACCTTACACAAAACTACAATCCAGAATTCCATAGGATATTGGCATAGCAGTTAATGTGGAATGATAGTGCTATAATTATATTGTGTGAAAGGATTCCCAGTCTATATGAGAACATTGAATCCTGAAAAGCAGAATTAGATTGTGCTTCATCATCACTGTTGCATTTTATTGGTTTTGTTGAAGCTCTTTTGGTCTTCTTGAACAAAAATGAAGCATACACGTACACATACAGGCAGTCCCCAAGTTAAAAACAAGATAGATTCTATTGGTTTATTCTTAAGTTGAGTTTCTTTGTATTCAACAACAATTTGATTCTGACTTAAAGGCACACAACAACAACAATCCTAATTAACCTGACTATCTCATTGGCCAGAAGTAGGCCCACACTTCCTACTGAAAGCCTGATAGGTTTATGTTGGTTAAAATTGTTTTCATTTTTAAATATTGTATTGTTCTTTCCCTGTTATTGTTGTTGTTTTGCACTACAAATAAGATATTTGCAGTGTGCATAGGAATGTGTTTGTTTGTTTTTTTCAAATGATAATTCGGCCACTCAACAGTCTGAAGGATTGTGGACCGGCCCTCTGCTTTAAAAGTTTGAGAACCCCTGGTCTAAACCATTACACCCTTCTGGCTTCTGTGTGGGTGTTGGGAGGGATGTTTAAAATAAGGCTTCATTGCATTCTAGTTCTGTGCCAGATTCCAGTCTACAAGAAAGTGAAGAAGCAAGAAGTCCACAAAGGTAAAATGTATATTTAATCAACTTTGTCTGAATACAACTGAAGGTGAAAAGGTACACTACATAATATGTGGAACATGCAGGTTCGAATAAACTTCTTTTTTGCTCACAAATAAGTGAATGATCTGAATCAGACCCATCTTTGCATAGGTAGGTGAGGCTTTAAATGCTCCCAACCCCATTCCCCCAATTCCCTTCCTACAGAATAGGGTCTGAACTTGTTATGAGGAAAGCAGCATATGGCTTTCAGTCAGACAGTTCTAAAGGAGACTTTCTTCATGCCTGCCCAGTTGGTGCCTGTACATTGCCACCGTGTGGTGATTTCACCGATGAGCAAGTCATTTTAGGTAAAGGAGGAAAGGCCTTTCCAGGACATGATTGCCCACGCATGCAATGCTTTTAGTGCACTGAGGCGCTCTGCTGGTTGCAGACTGTACAACAAGAAGATGTCCAAAGAAACATCAGCAAAACAGTGAAAAGGAGTAAACAGGTATGAGGTAGGAACTGTCACAGATTTCTGCCTATTGTGCACCTCTTATAGGCAGGCACCATTCATTTTTGTAAAAGTTTCAATCCCTTTTTCCACTCCTCCCACTATCCAAAGGATCAGGTTATATTACGTTTCCAAGTACTCATTTTCATAATGTAGAGTTCTGGAAAAATTATTTTGACTATAACTCCCAGTCTTCTCCAGCCAATGTGGATGCGAAAATAACCCAAAGTAAAATCAGCTGCCTAGAATAAACGGGCAGGGGAGGGAGTTCAGTGAGACTTAGGTCCAGAGTCTAAAATTATCTCAGTGCATTATGGATTATACAGCAGTGCAAAAGACTCATGTCTGTTTGCTGCTGGACCCAGTACAAAGACTGTTGCTGATACAGAGAAAGCCCTGTTAAGTGTATACACCAATGTGGCATTGTGGGATATTGGGATTTGTGACAGAGATCTATAGAATTAATACAGTTTGGCACCACATTAATTTCCATGACACAACGCTGTGGATCCTGGGAGCTGTAGTTTTACAAGGTCTTCAGACCTCTTTGCCAAAAAATGCCAGTGCCTCCCCAAACTACAAATTTCACTGTTACATAGGATTGAGTCATAGTGGTTAAAGTGACATCAAAAGACATTAATTCTACAATGAAGATGCACCCAGAGTCTTTACTAAGTATATCACATTTAAGGAAGGTTTCTGTGGAATGTAGTATTCTTTCAGTTATTATGGCCTCAGACCATTAAAGGCTTTGAAGGTCCAAACAAATGCCTTGATTTGAATTTAAAAGCAAATTTAAAGCTGGTGCAGTTTTTCTAATATTAGTGTTATATGATCTCTCATACACATCCCTAACAGTAGTCTGCGCACCATATTTTCCATTTTAAATTTGTCCTAAATAAAGACATAAATAAATAAAGTTAATGAAGAATGATAGTCAATAGAAATTCCTTAATATTAAGGGATATACATCATGATATGTTTCAGTGGCAATTCAATTGCCTCAATATACAGTTGCCCCTCCACATTTGCAGTTTTGACCTTTGAAGATCTGATTCATGAATGTTAGTAAAAATATTCTCACTAAGAATCTCTAGGCCCTCCAGTGTGATTCTTTGGTCAACTTCAAGCTTCCAGTAGAAGTTGACCAAAGAGTCATGTCGAAAGACATAGAAATTCCTACTGAGGTCTCCTCTCAGGTAAAAATATTAGTAGCTTTTTATTCATGGATTTTCATTTTCATTAGGGACCTGTTCCCCTAACCCCAGTGATTGTGGAGGTTTGACTGTACATACTATATATTGGGTGAAGGAGAGTGGAGCCAGCACATGCCGCTGCCAGGGCAACACAGGAGGGCTCCCATGTTGCCATTGCAGGGCGTGGGGCTCCGGGTTTCTCACTCCTGTCTACGAAGCGGGATGACCTCAGCAGCCATTTGATGAGGTCTCCCCATCTTTTCTGCCAGATAAAATCCATATCTGCTTTGAACTGGATTATATTAGTCTACACTGCTTTATAATCCAGTTCAAAGCAGATAATCTGGATAATCTCCAGGTTACTAACTGGAGCTCCATACAGGGAGAGAACCACTCTGATGTTGTGGCAGCTCCACTGGCTGCCAGTATGTTTCTGTGCTATATATAAAGTGCTGGTCATTACCTATAAAGCCCTAAACAGTTCAGGCCAGGCTATTTGTCAAATCGCATCTCCCTATATAGACCATCCCGTGCGCTTTGATCAGCGGAGAAGGCCCGGTTCTCAGTCTGACCCCTGTTATGGCTTGTTACATCCCTGCCATCTAGTCTTAGGAAACTGTTTGCTAAGTTCACATTGTGGGTTATGCTGTTTTTGCCACACTGGCTGGTTTACATGGGGGGGGGGATGTTCAAAACTAGGGCAGCCTGCCATTACTATGACTATTCCTCCTCCTTCCACTTTTTCATGGCTTGTTACATCCCTGCCACCTGGTCTTATTAAACTGACTGCAAAAAAAAGTTTCTGTTGTGGGTTCTTTCCTGCAGTGAACATGGCTATTTAAAATGGGTCCTGTCTTGCTATTAGTCCCCATAAAAACTCTTAAACTCCTCTTATTTCTCCCTGCAAGTGTCTCTGCTAACATCAGCATAGAGCACCTGCAAAGGCCAGGATCTCGCCTGGAGCTCTGCGGTCATCCAACAGTGTTGAGGGTGACAAGGATGATAAGGTGACAAAGCAGCTGGGTTGAACTGGTTTCATCCCAGCTGGACTGCATAGAGTCTGCCCTACTGGCACTGTGGGCTGGCACATAGCATGTAAACACCTCCATGTTGCTATTACCAGTCTGAAAACTTCCCTGCAAAATCCTCATAGAGTTAGCAGCAGGTTGAAACTGGGTCAACTGACTGCAGTGAACTGATAGCAGCTATGTGCTTGTGCCCTTGCCATATCTGGACTGATATTTCTCTCCAGTATCCATTAATTACATTGTGTGCTACAGATCCGGCACCTCCTGATTTCCATCTGACCTAAAACCAGACTTCCAGTCTTGCGTGCACAAAGGCTTAGGCTTTAAGCAGTGGTGCTCTGTGATTTACCCAAAGGATCCTGATTGCCAGAGAGATTACCAGAGCTGTTTTTGTAGAAGCTATTGTTGTGAAGAAGCTGAGATTACCTTAGCTCATGCACAGATCAAAAGTATGTTTGAGTTTTGAAACTCCAGAGAGTCTCCTAAACGGATTCTTTCAGCTAATTAAAGAATTGGAGAACTGTTCCACTGCTTCCTCAGGTTAATATATAAAGTTACTAGTCAGCAGAAAGCATTGTTCAGGGTTCTGCTTTGTTAATTGACTATTGTCTCCCTAACTAGGCAAGAAAGGACCTGCTAATAGATATTTGAATTAGGTTAAAGCAGTTTTTAAACACCACCTTGTTTGTCACTTAAGGACCCATTGCCTGTAAATACGGCTTGGCTATCTATAATTTTAATCATCTAAGAGGTAAGTGATTTGATTCTGGGGAGATCATTGGTCAATAGCTATACAGGAATGTCTAACATTTGATTCTTCCACTCTGAATTGAGTCTACTGGATAAACTGACCATTCATTAATGGCAGAAAGTTAGCAAGTTTGTGGTTCCTAAATCCTAAAATGTGTTTGGAGAAGGTCTGCATTAAGAGTCTGAGGTAGGGGCTAATTTTCAGAGTTGGCCCATAGAATCATGAGGACAGATAAAGTCCAGTTCTTGCATTTTGGTGTGTTTACTCCAGCTCCCTTTGTGTTCATCATGTTTTTTTTAAAATGGGGACTACGGACTTTTGAAATGTCCTGGGCTCATAAAAAGGTTACTAGAGCTGTATATGATCCCCAGCTTACACTCTCTCCACCTGTATCCTCAGCCAACGTGCTATTTCGCAACAAATCTAATCACCAGCATCTACAGCTTAAGACCTTTGAAATCTGAAGTACATTCCAGGCATTGCTTAGAGTGACGCTCTCCAGAACAGATACTTAAAAGTAGTTTCTATACATTTGATGAGCATTCAGTCAGTGCTATACAAAATACAAAATGTAGCCCATCAGATGTACTCAGTCTACAATTTACATCACTGCTCATCATCATAGCCAATGGTCAGGGGTGATGAGAATTGCAATTCAACAATATCTGGTAGGCTACACAATGCACACTTTTAGTGTTTAGTTCAGTTTAGATATTATGTGCCTTATAGGGTAAAGATGATATTGTGGGCAGGCACAGCTGATGCGTCACCTTGCAGTTATTGGGAATGTATTGAGAGCCAGTGTAGGGTAGTGGTTAGAGCAGTGGTGCTTAACCTTTAGATTTTTAATTATTTGGGACTTGAACTCCCAGAAGCTCCAGCCAGCAAAGCCAATAATTAGGAATTATGACAGTGAAAGATCAAAGTTTGACTTGCAATCCCCCAAATGCATTTCCCCCCATGATACGATTTTTGGAACACTAGTTCATTCTCTGTACAGTAGAGTCTCACTTACCCAACAAAAACGGGCCGGCAGAACGTTGGATAAGCAAATATGTTGAATAATAAGGAGGGATTAAGGAAAATCCTATTAAACATCAAATTAGGTTATGATTTTACAAATTAAGGATCAAAACATCATGTTATACAACAAATTTGACAGAAAAAGTAGTTCAATACGAAATAATGCTATGTAGTAATTACTGTGTTTACAAATTTAGCACCAAAATATCACAATTTATTGAAAACATCGACTACAAAAATGCGTTGGATAATCCAGAACGTTGGATAAGTGAGACTCTACTGTATTTTGAATCATGTTTAGCCTCATTTTTGATGTTGGCCACAAGGTGGCAGACATATGAAACAGTCAAAGCGTTACACATTTTGTTTCTGCCATGAATACAATTGGTATCCATCCAGTCTCTCTACCTTCCTTTTAAACATTTCATACACAGCCCTTGATCCTAAATATTTGGTGAAAGGCAAGATTCAGCATGCTCCTTTGAAACTTATATGAATGTTCTTGGGGACAGAGTAAATTTTATTCAAGGAGAGGGATTTATATCAACATCAAGATTCATGATTAAATTCTATTGATCCTCTCTGCCTTCCTAGGTTATTTAGCACATATTTGTGTATTAAGTTTACAAGACAACTTTCTTTAAAACTTCTATTGATGTTTTAAGCTCTTAGGACTGCACAGGAAGGCTTCCAGGACATTTTAATAAGCTTTCAAATTTGGACATGAGCCATTTTAAATCTCTGGTTTAGAGCTTTTTAATTGCTTCTCTTTTCTTTATAAGCCTTTGTTTATCAAGTTTGCTTTCTTCTGTAATCTCTGCTGTATCCCACATACATTTGATGTCATCAGAATCTAGATCCAACAAAAGTTGAAAATGAGTGGGTTAATACATCATGCTTATAAATTAATGTTCAAATGCTTTCATATTGCCTTGAAATGTATACAAACCAGCAAGCTACAAGATCTTCAACCAGTCTTCCTGTGTACATGTGTAAGTATCTGTGTATACATGCATGCATACTTCCAACTGTCTCATTTTGGCAAGGGCTATCCTGATGAATCCTCTATCTTCCCATTTTTTCAGCTGCCTTCAAATTTTCAGTAGCAGTTTCTCTCTTCTCTTTCCATTTGCCTTTTCTCCCTCAGCTTAAATCAATTGCTCCAGGGTGAGTTCAGAGGGCAAAAACTGTTCAGTTTTTTTTTTTTTTTGCTCAGTTAAATCATAAGAATGGGGAAAGGAAACTGCTGTGGTAGTTGTATATTCTCCCTTATTAATTTGCCATTGTAACCACACTGATGTTGCTGAGTCACATGTGTCCTGGTTTTCAAATGCATAATTGGAAGTGTGTACGTGTATGTGTATGTAAGAATATAAGGCAGGAATTGTAACTTTTGTCCAGAGGGCCAGATACAGCCTGCAGGAGATTCCCATCTGACCCACCACCTTTCCTGATTTGTGGAGCAAAGGGATTTCCCCTTAATATAATAATAATAATAATAATAATAATAATAATAATAATAATAATAACAACAACAACAACAAAAACAACAACAACAACAACAACAACAACATTTTATCTCTATTCCGCCCTATTTCCCCGAAGGGATTCAGGGTGGATTCCAACAAACAATGGCAAACATTCAATGCTTCCATAAATAGATAGATATTGGCCTAAAATTCCAACAAGACCCCACATATGAAAACAGCATTAAAAACCTAACATCAAATTAAACCTATGTTATGTGAATTGAACATAACATTGATAAATTAAACCAATATAGTCAGACAGAATCAAACAAGAATTATATAGTGACATAAAATCTAAATAAATGTTCACAGAAATTTAGAAAAGCCAACTGAAGTTCAACACAATTGTGTGGGTTGGATTATGTAGCCTATGGTGGTAAATTGGGCTGACATAGACTAACCAATACAGCCCAAATGCACAAGACTGGAAAACCTTAGCATCATTGGGGAACATTGTTTCAAAAGAGATTGCTGCAGGGAAGCAAGAATATCCAGTGCTCTAATGTTCTGACATTTCCCAAAAGACACCTCTCCGCCCCCACTTAAACAAGGTGTTAATATAGGACTGATGCCAGAGAGATGAGAGGCTCAGATCTTCTGGCAATGGGAGAACTGGGGAAAGGCAACAGTGCTCTGTGTCCAACTCTGGATGAGGCTTTATTTCATTATGTATTTACAATAAGGCTCCTTATCTACAGAACCCATATTTTCTTATTCACTTAGTTGTGTCTAGTGAAATTGCAAGGTCCCTTAAAATATAGCAATATAAGTTTTTTTCCGTGTCAGGAGCAGCTTGAGAAACTGCAAGTCGCTTCCGGTGTGAGAGAATTGGTCGTCTGCATGGATGTTACCCAGGGGATGCCCTGATGTTTTGATGTTTTACCATCCTTGTGGGAGGCTTCTCTCATGTTCCCACATGAAGCTGGATCTGATAGAGGTTGCTCATCTGCACGCTCCCTAGGTTGGATTCGAACCGACAACCTTCAGGTCAGCAACCCAACTTTCAAGTCATCAGTCCTGTCGGCACAGGGCTTTAACCCACTGTGCCACTGGGGACTCCTCGCAATATAGTTAAAGAGATAGCAGACACAGCCCTTAAAAAGGATTCTGTTCATATGTCTGAATAAAAAGGTCTTTGCCTGCTGGCAAAAGAATAACAGTGAGGGGAATGGTCAAGTTTCATATAAGAGAGAATTCCTCGACCTGGAAGCAACCACCAAGAAGTCTTTGCACATGTCCTTCTTAGATCAGCTCGTGACAGTGGTGGGACTTGAAAAAAGCCCTCTTTTCAAAGTGTTAAGGCTCTGTCAAGTTCATATAAGTAAATACAATATTATTTTCAGATTATCTGTATCTAAGTGTTTTGGTCTATCCAGAGGCTGCTCTACAAACAATTATAAGATTTCAGTTGATTTGATTATTTTCATTGTAAACCAGGACTGGATCACCTTGGAGGCTTGCCAAAACTGCGGTGATGGGGCAGGAAACAACAGGATGTGTTGGAAATATCACTTATAGTCTTGAACTCATTGACACTTGACTTCAAAGAGTACAAAAGGAAGCTGCCACAAATTTAAAAAGTGAATTGCTATTCCACTTGAACATCAGGAAGAACTTCCTCACTGTGAGAGCTGTTCGACAGTGGAACTCTCTCCCCGGGGCCGTGGTGGAGGCTCCTTCCTTGGAGGCTTTTAAGCAGAGGCTGGATGGCCATCTGTCGGGGGTGCTTTGAATGCGATTTCCTGCTTCTTAGCAGGGGGTTGGACTAGATGGCCCATGTGGTCTCTTCCAACTCTACTATTCTACGATTCTATGATTCCTAGATGTATCTAAAAGATGTAATCCATCCTTTAGTCTCCTTTTTTGCCAGAAAAAAAGAGACTAAAGGGTTCAAGATTCACAAAAAATATATTGGGGGACACATTTTAAACACCCTGATGAAGGATGTGTTGCGTAGATTTTTCCAAATAAACAAACAAGGCAGCCTTATCTGCTGATCAAGCCCTACTGCAGAGATATGGCTGGAATAAAGAAAAATTCTTAAGCTTTCTAAACTGCTGGGTGGAATACATTTGGCGCTCCAACCTGCTGAGAACGTTATGCTGTGACTTTGACAGTGTTTGTTTTCTCTGTTTATAGTTCAGGCCTTTGAAGGTTGGATAACAAAATAAAACACTGTTATACTACTTTTAGATTCAAATCATACCTTTGAATGGGCCCATGGAAATTTTGTTGTCATGATAAGAGTGTACAGACAGTCCTCTGTATCCATGTCTTCTCAATCCATGGAGTCAATCATTCGCAGCTTTAAAATATTATTTTTTAAAAAGTCCAAAAAACAAACCTTTATTTTGGTGTTTTATGTAAGGAACAACATAATGCTTACAATGGAACGTGAGTATCCACAGATTTTGGTTTCCACAGAGGTTCCCCAGTGGAAACCAAGGACCCACTGTATAAATTTTATCTACTTTGGATAGACGGGGGCTGAATTGGGCTGAATTTGGAGATCTGAAGGTGGAAAGCCTCTCTGCTTATTCCTTGCTAAAATGTCTGCCGAGAAGACTTCCCTATGAGTAGTTACCCTATGTTAATTGGATTGGAATTGTAACACTGGATTGGAAGTTTTTAGGGCAAAACAAGGAAATATTTTCTCACACAAGGCAAAAAGGAGGGAGTTAGTGGATAAACACTAAGGGAGTTAGTGGATAAAGTTAACATGGGAGGATTCATCATTCTGTGTGATTACATTAACGTCCTATGAACCTCTTTCCCAACATTCATACCACTCAGCAAGGGGACCTGATTCTCAAAAGAACATGGAAGACAAGGGTTGAACTCTAAGGACTGGCAAAGTGATGTGGAGGTGACAAATGTAGCTTCTGTCTATCCCCTTCTTGTTAGACAATTTTTGGATTCACTCACTGTGTTTAATTTTTGTCGCACCCGGTTGTTTACTGACTGATAAATAAAATTCAAAGAACACTCTTGACAGTAAGTAATAAAGCTTTACAACCCAATGTTCTTCAGAGAAATGTTTAAACATGGACATTGACTCATCATTAAAGTTCAGAGAACTCCTTGACCCTGGGGGTTTTGATGGATGCATTCCCATATTATGGCTTTCCCTAATAATATATGTTATTTTTATTATTTGGTTCTCTGTGCTCCCAATTATTACTTCTAATGTGTATTTAATTTCAGGACTCAGAAAAAGATACTTTTTGGCCTACAACAGTCAGTATCTCCTAGTCAACAAGGCCAGTGGCGTCATGGAGTAGTTTAATCTTGAAGGAGTAATTATGATGCACTGACTTTGCCATATGCTGGCTCTGAGTGGTGATTAAACTAGTAATAACTGTATGGTAGATATGAATCAACACAGTTGCTTCCAATTTATTTCACTTTCAACTTACAGAGACACTACGACAAAATTGATCATGGGAGGTGAATACACAATTTGTCCTAAGACACCCTATGGCAGTGGTTCTCAACCTGTGGATCCCCAGATGTTTTGGCCTTCAACTCCCAGAAATCCTAACATCTGGTAAACTGGCTGGGATTTCTGGGAGTTGTAGGCCAAAACACCTGGAGACCCACAGGTTGAGAACTACTGCCCTATGGGCTTTCATGGCCAATTAAGAATTCAAATCCTTGTCTTTAGAGTTGTAGTCCAACACGCAAGGCCCTGCACTCCTAAGACAGCTTCCCTCTTAGAAAGCTTGATTTACATTTTATGATAACTATGTAATTTGTGGTTGTTTTCACAGTATAATCAAGATTAAGTGACCCAGCATATTACAGTGGCTTAAGTGGTGGGCTAGAATTCAGAGGATTCGAATCCCTGCTCAGCTGTGGAAACCCACTGAGTGACTTTGGGCAAATCACACTTTCTTGGCCTTAGGAGAAAGCAGGACAACTCCCCTGAATAAATCATGCCAAGAAAATCCTAGGAGAGGGTAACTAAAAGTTTGAGCAAACATGAGGTCACATAACTGATGACAATAACAAATAAGTTGTTCTCTGTTTTCTTTTTTATTTCTCTGGGCTGAAAGGGATTCTAGAGATATTGCCTTCAGGTTTCATTTCCTTTGAAAGAGACAGGAATTGTGGAATGTGGAGCATCAGAACTACACAATTAAACTGTCCTAATATATGGCTTACTGCAAATATACAAACAGAGCAGAGACAAGAAGATCCTTGTGCAAAGCAAAAGATTCCTCAGAGTATCTTGGGCAGTTCCCCAAGGCTCTGTCCTAGTTTTAGCTAAATCTTAGCAAAGTGTTTTTGTTGGTTTTTGGTTTTTTGTCTCCAGCTCCCCAACTCCCTCAACAATGGGAACAGTAGTCTAAGATTGCATCTACACTGTAGAATTAATGCAGTTTGACACCACTTGAACTACAGTGGCTCAATGCTATGGAATCATGGATGTTGCCATTTCCTAAGGTCTTTACCTTCTTTGCCAAATAGTGCTGGTGCCTCACCAAACTACAACTCCTGTGAGTCCACAGCACTGAGCAATAGCTGTTGCAGTGATGTCAGATTGTGTTAATTCTATAGTGTATAAGCACCCTTCAATGTGGTTCCAAAATCTAGTTTCAGCTATCTTGAGATAGAGATCAGGATTTGCAGCTTGTTAGAACTTCCTTTACTCCATCCTTCCTCTTTCTCACACAGCTGCTGCTTCCTCTCACTAGGCAGGGTGTTACTTCCTCCAAGCTCTGCTGGGTGTCTTATTGGTAAGGTCTCATAGACATCCCATTGCTTAGCTTTTCAGGAGACCATCACCGCATCATTAGCTTCCATTGACGGAAAATCAACCACAATCACATCTGCAGCTGGGCTGTTAATTAGCAGTCTGCATCTCAAAGGAATCGGCATCAAGCAGTCTTAACCAATTCAGACAAGGCAGGCTTTTTAACTTTGCCTACTGTTAATGTGAGGAGGTGGGGAAAATAGACATCTTAGTTAGTGGAATGGGGGGCAGAGAGAACTTCATATATGCTTTCAGTCAAATTATGGTGACCCTAAAGCAAACCTATGACAAGATTTTCTTGGCAAAATTTGTTCAGAGGAGGGTTTCTATTGCTGTCCTCAGAGGCTGAAAGAGTGGGACTTAGCTAAAGGTACCCAGGCCCCTTCTACACTACCATAAAAAATCTGGATTATTTGCTTTGCTCTGGATTATATGGCAGTGTAGACTCATATAATCCAGTGCAAAGCAGATAGTGTGGATTATTTGATTTGATAATCTGGATTATACAGCAGTGTAGAAGGGGCCCCAGTTGGTTTCCATGGTCAATGCAGAGATTCAAATATTTGTCACCACAGTCTGAGTCCAACATACAAACCACTATGCCATACCTATGCATGAATTTTACAGGAATTCTTAGATAAGAATTTCTTATAGAAGAAATAGGAGCTCCGGTGGCGAAGTGTGTAAAAGCACTGAGCTGCTGAACTTGCAGACTGAAAGGTCCCAGGTTCAAATCCCAGGAGCGGAGTGAGAGCCCGCTGTTAGTTCCAGTTTCTGCCAACCTAGAAGTTCTAAAACATGCCAATGTGAGCAGATCAATAGATACCTCTCCGGCGGGAAGGTAACGGCGCTCCATGCAGTCATGCCGGCCACATGACCTTGGAGGTGTCTACGGACAACGCCAGCTCTTTGGCTTAGAAATGGAGATGAGCACCAACCCCCAGAGTCAGACATGACTGGACTTAACATCAGGGGAAACCTTTACCTTTACCTATACAAGAAATACTCAGAAATGGTTTCAGCACTCCCTTCCTTGGAAATGTAGTTTAAAACACATGGTGTTCATTGACAGTCTGTCTCTCATCCAAGTACCAATTTGAGTTTAGCTTCCAAGATCAAACAGATTCTGGTGCCTTTAGAGTACTCTGACTTCCACAGACCACTGCGACTCCCACAAATAATGGGCCTGGACACAGAATCCCCATGACCCGCTTTACATCCTTGTGAGGTTTGGTGGAGGATGGACCATGGATAATGGGATTTGCATTCCCTGCACCCACATCCAGAGACTACTGCTAAGCCAATCAGGCATGGATCTGCACCAAATCTGGGACATAGACCCCTCCCCCCATTAACCACTTTATGTCCTGGTGAGATTTGGAGAATAATGGACCATGGACGATGGGATTTGTAGTACCTTCACTCACTTCACCACTGCGATCCCCACCAATGAAGGAACTGGAACAAACTTTGAACATGGACCCCCATGACAAACTGAACATATTGGAGGGGTTTGGGGGGAATTTACCTGGATTTCTGGAAGTGATAGTTCACTCGCATCCAGAGAACATCCAGTGGGTGTTCACTCCGCTCCCGGGGTTTGAACCTGGGACCTTTCGGTCTGCAAGTTCAGCAGCTCAGTGCTTTAACACACTTCGCCACCAGAGAATTTGTAGAATTGTACAATTAATGTACAATTGATGAACAATTTAATGCAATTCGCCCCGGTGGCGAAGTGCGTTAAAGCACTGAGCTGGAGACTGAAAGGTCCCAGGTTCAAACCCCGGGAGCAGCGTGAGTGGCCGCTGTTAGCTCCAGCTCCTGCCAACCTAGCAGTTCGAAAACATGCCAATGTGAGTAGATCAATAGGTACCGCTCCGGCGGGAAGGTAATGGCGCTCCATGCAGTCATGCCGGCCACATGACCTTGGAGGTGTCTACGGACAGCGCCGGCTCTTCGGCTTAGAAATGGAGATGAGCACCAACCCCCAGAGTCAGACACGACTGGACTTAACGTTAGGGGAAAACTTTACTTTTACCTTTTAGAATTAATGCAGTTTGACACCACTTGAACTGCCGTGGTTCAATGCTATGGAATAACAAGAGTTGTAGTTTTACAAAGTCTGTAGACATCTCCCCCAAAGTGTGCTGGTGCCTCCACAAACGACAACTACGATTCCATAGCATAGTGGGCTCAAACTGTACTCATTCCGTAGTGTAGATGCATCCTAAGATGCGAAGCCGCAGGAGCAAAGGCAGGCGATTGGCTGGCCGCGGTCCTTGACGTCAGGATCCCAGGGATGAGCCTGGCGTCCCAGCAGCGCGGCCTTTCAGAGAGCAAGAGAGAGAGAGCCAGGCAGAGAAGCTCGGGTCTGATCCTCGAGTGGCCACTAGAGGCGCTGCTGAGCCAGGTGCCTCCCTTCCTCGTTCTTCGCAGTGCGCTCGCAGCCCCGTCCGTCCCTGCCGCGACCATGGGCGCCCTGCGGCTCATCCTCCTCCTCCTCCTGGCCGCCTTGGGCTGCTCCGATGCCGACACCACCGCAGGTAATAATGCCCTTTAAAACGCTCCCTCCCCTTCTTCTTCCGACCGGGGTTGTGCGGGACCCAGGCAGGCAGCCATCCGGATGGGCATCATGCCTGGTTCTCCTTCAAAGGCGATCAGTCACCTTGGGAAGGTTTTCTCCAAGGAGGAGGGGGAATCCAAGCTCATCTGATGAACATTTATCCCAAATTATTTAATAGGGGGTTGTGTCCTTTGGTGAATTGAGGTTCAGTGCTTGCATTAGTTGCAGTCGCCCATTTTGTCAGTCTCCAAATTCCCCTCAAAAACCCCAAATTAATTCCTACTTTGTGATGGAGAGTCTTTTCTTTCTTCGTTTAACTTTTTACAAGAAAAGATACAAATAAAAACAGTGCTTATACAAGCATAAACCAAACATACCTGAACAACGTTTGCAGAAATAACTGTACAGTTCTCTCTCTAACATATCTTTTTTACTTCTAAGTAAACATATATTTCACATGCAAACATCTACACATCCATTAGTTTTGAAAAAGAGTTTCTTGCTTCGCGGTGGGGACTATTTTTGAACCACAGGCCATTCTGTGCCACCTCCTCACAAAAAAGGAGGGATCCCCAAACTTCCCCCTCCTCCCTTACAATTTTTTACTCTTTGCAAAGGAAAAGAAATCTGAGTTGTTGTGAATTTTCCAGGCTGTATGGTCATGTTCCAGAAGCATTCTCTCCTGATGTTTCACCCACATCTATGGCAGGCATCCTCAGAGGTGGTGAGATCTGTTAGAAACTAGGCAAGTGGGGTTTATATATCTGTGGAAGGTCCAGGGTGGGGGAAAGAACTCTTCTCTGTTTGAGGCAAGTGTGAATGTTGTGATTGATCACCTTGATTAGCATTGGAAAGCCTTGCATCTTCAAAGTCTGGCTTTTTACTACCTGAGAGAATCCTTTGTTGGGAGGTGTTAGCTGACCCTGATTGTTTCATGTCTGAAATCCACCTGTTTTCAGAGTGTTGTTCTTTATTTACTGTCCTGATTTTAAGAGTTTTAAAAATTCTGGAACCCAGGTTGTGTTCATTTTCTGTTGAAATTGTCCACATGCTTGTGGATTTCAATGGTTTCTCTGTGTAGTCTGACGTGGTGGCTGTTAGAGTGGTCCAGCATTTTTGTGTTCTCAACCTCGCTTGCTTAGTTTCCAACTAACCTCACAATAAATAATAATAATAGTAATAATAATAATAATAAAACTCTATTTATACCCCGCCACCATCTCCCCGTGGGGACTCGGGGCGGCTTACATGGGGCAGAGGCCCAAACAACATAAGGACAAAATATAGGCAACATAATACAATCACAATATAAAACAGATAAAAC
Organism: Anolis carolinensis; assembly: GCF_035594765.1. Taxonomy (NCBI): domain Eukaryota; kingdom Metazoa; phylum Chordata; class Lepidosauria; order Squamata; family Anolidae; genus Anolis; species Anolis carolinensis. Next base: position 299,448,365 of record NC_085842.1, read on the forward strand.
AGTAATGCAATATATCAATTAAAACAACAATACAGGATAAAAAATTACATTAAAAACACATAAAAGGTAAAACCATAATAAATACAGGATAGATTATTAAAAACCCTCTGGGGCTGATTAATTAATGACTGTATCTCCGAAGGCCTGCTGAAACCCCTGAAGATGCCTGCCATAGATGTGGGTGAAACGTCAGGAGAGAATGCTTCTGAAACATGGCCATACAGCCCGGAAAACTCATAGCAACCCAGTGATTCTAGCTATGAAAGTCTTCAACAGCATGAAAAAAATCTCTGAAATGTAATATAAAATAACTGGGGATGCCAGCGAGCGATGCAGCAGAGGAAGCAAACAGGACTTTTAGTTTTGTGCTATGATGGGCTGGCTGGTTGTTTAGGTAACTTGAAGAGGAGACTTTGGAAGTGCCATTTCCTGTGGAATTAACTTAGCAGAGGATCTTCATTGAAAACAACTTTAGCTGCCTTGCTGTGACCTCATTGGCAACAAGAGTCTCGTGGCTACTCAGCAATAAGCACTGTCAGGTGCATTCGGTGCCAAAGATGAGTGTGCAGGACTGCAACCTCAAGCCTTCCTTTACTCTCTTTATCCTCATGACTCTGAAATCTATCTGAGCGAAGAGCGAGTATATGGGAGAGAGGCACAATGAAGGCCTTGTCCCCTTCAAATACAAGTTCTCCTCCACCCAATGTTTCCTTTAGTTCCCCCCAAATTTCTGACACTAAACATTGTCCACATCTAGAAATCTACTATCTCTTTTATTTGCCTTCTTCTGGGAACTTTGCTTACCTTTGGTTTTTAGAAGCCAGAATCATGATACTAAAAATCTATCTACAGTTTGAAGTTACCACAGTACTGGAAATTGGCAGACTGAAAGAAATATCTTCATTATCTATGTTGTTGTGTGCCTTCAAGTCATTTCCAACTATGGAGTCCCTAAGGCAGCCCTATCATGGAAGTTTGAGGGGAATATTTGTTCGGATGATATTTGTCTCTGCTTCCCTCTGAGGTTGAGAGAGTATAACTTGCCGAAGGTCAACTTGTAGGTTTCTATAGCCAATTGGGGATGTGAACCTTGTAGTCATCATCCAGCACTCAAACCACTATACCTTGCTACCTCTCAATGCTCTGGCTGGCGCACACATTTCTGATCCAAATAGCACCCGGTAACTCTTTTCCTGTCATTAGCATTAGTGTGGTGTAATAGTTACTCATAGGCTGTTGTTTTTTCCTTTAAATGCTTGGTCTGTATCTGTAGATTTTGGCACTCAGTACAACACACTCAGCTTTTCTGTCAATTTCTATAGAAATAGCAGTTGAATTATTTATAGGAATGTCTGAGTCCTCTCAGACTTTCCTGTTCAGGGTCAACAACATGGTGTAATGGACAGTGTTAGACAAGGGACGTGAAAAATGTAGATTTCACTAGGCTGTGAATCTTACAGGCTAGACATTCATTTTGTTAGGCCGATCTACCTTACAGGTTGTTGTGTGGATAAAGTTCCACAAACACACAGGGTGGGGGGACAGGGCATTAATAAATGCATAAGATTGAGCTCACAGTTCTAGCTCGGGGGAGGGGGGGAGGGGTGGAAAGTATGCATCAGCTTGAGTGGTTTCCAACCTCTTACAGCTTGTGCCCTATACATTTTGTTAGTCTTCATAATGTGAAAGATTCTCTACTATTTCCTTCAAAGTATATTCTTTTTCTTTGTCTTTGTCTTACACTCCTGTAGTCATAAAGACTCTGCTTTTTTTTCATTCCTGGTGGAGAAGCTGGGTTAGTGTCTTGCAGACAAAACAACCAAGAGACCTCATGGCACCTTTAAAACCTACAAGTCTCATTTGGCATAAGCTTTTGGGGCCCGTGGTAGCACAGTGTGTTAAAGCGCTGAGCTGCTGAACTTGCAAACCGAAAGGTCCCAGGTTCAAATCCCGGGAGCGGCTATTAGCTCCAGCTTCAGCCAACCTAGCAGTTTGAAAACATGCCAATGTGAGTAGATCAATAGGTACCTCTGGCGGGAAGATAACGGCGCTCCATGCAGTCATGCCGGCCACATGACCTTGGAGGTGTCTATGGACAACGCTGGCTCTTCAGCTTAGAAATGGAGATGAGCACCAACCCACAGAGTCAGACATGACTGGACTTAATGTCAGGGAAAACCTTTACCTTTTTTGTGCATGCATTAAGTTCCTGTAGGGCAGCCCCCGGTGGTGCAATGGGTTAAATCTTTGTGCCAACAGGATTGCTGACCGACAGATTGATGGTTCGAATCCGGGGAAAGTAGGTGAGCTCTGTCAGCTCCAGCTCCCCATGCAGGTACATGAGAGAAGCCTCCTATAGGATAGTAAAACATCAAACATCCCAGTGTCCCCTGGGCAACGTCCATGCAGATGGCCAATTCTCTCACATCAGAAATTACTTGTAGTTCCTCAAGTCACTTCTGACGTAGGAAAAAAAGCCACAGGAAGCAGATATTTATAGATAGATGAGGGTGAAAGATATTTAGGAAGCATTATCTGTCATTCCTGTCTGCTCGACTACTCGAACCTAAGGAAATATTAACCTTTTTACTGAAGCCTACCAGAAAAACAAATAGGAGAGATAACAATCCCGAGACAGCCACTCCATTGGACTACGGACCATGGACCATAATGGGTGAGAAGACATCGTCCAAACTCTCTACATTTCCCCATTTGAGGGAAAGAGGTCAGTGTTGGTCAGTTATCACTCCTGAAGATGTGAATGGAGGCAAAGATTGCTTCCTCATTGCAGTTGTTCACCTCCAGCCTAGGAGGAAAGCTTGAATTACTGACCATATTTAGCTTAGAGAAGAGACATTTAAGAGGCAGCATGATGGTCGTCTTCACATGTTTGAAAGGTGTTCCCATAAAGCTGTGCCAAACCAGCCTGCAGAAACCCCAGCCATCCTGACTTAATGGTCAGTGATTCTGAGAGCTGAAGCCCAAAACATGTGGAGCACCAAAGTTTTGGAATCACCGACAAAGATGACAGAGCAAACTTGTTTTCTTTTGCACTAGAAGGGAACCTTAATCAAAAGGTGTACATTTCATGAGAGCAGCATTTTAAGTGCATTTCAAGGAAACAATCTTTTCAGCAGAAGAACAGTGTCGTAAGATGGCACACTCTCCTTCATTTGATATTTTCAAGCAGAGATTGGATGATCACCTAGAAGCATGGGAAGAACTACATATGCTGGATCTGATAAAAGACTCACAGCATGTTGGACAGCTCACAGCATGTCCAACTCACAAGGAGAACATCAGTGTAATGGCACCCTGCCATGTACTTGTGTTTCCTACCATCTGTTATTCAGAAGCATAATTTCGCTGATAGATAATATACAGTCATCATAACTAGGAGCTGCTCCATGGATGTATCAGATTCCCTGTTGAAACCTTCCAGACTATTGACCCTCACTACTTCTTCCATAACTCTTTAACAGATTTCTGTCCTATTGAACTCACTCTTTCCATTTTCCTTTGCAATACTGGTTTATTATTGATCTATTGGGAGTCCCTGGTGATAACTTCAAATCCGGGAAGTGGGGTGAGCTCCTGCTATTAGCCCCAGCTTCTGCCAACCTAGCAGCTCGAAAGCATGCAGATGTGAGTATATCAATAGGTACCGCTCTGATGGGAAAGTAACAGTGCTCCATGCAGTCATGCTGGCTACATGACCTTGGAGATGTCTACGGACAGTGCCAGCTCTTTGGCTTAGAAATCATAGAATAATAGAGTTGGAAGAGACCTCATGGGCCATCCAGTCCAACCCCTTGCCAAATGGTGATGAGCACCAACCCCTAGAGTCAGACATGACTAGACTTAATGTCAGGGGAAACCCTTTACTTTTACCTATTGATCTATCTCCCAGAAAATTTGAAGTCATGGATTTCCTTCATCTTTAGATTAGATTAACTATGAGCCAAGCCTGTTATTCTTTGAGCATAAGCTTCTATTGTGCATGAAGGCATTACCAACAAGAGTTTTAATGGGTTTCAGTGTCAAGATAGTCTGGAACTTGTGCTTGGTTTCCCAAGACTAAATGTTGTTAGATGAACCTCCTTAGTAAGTAGGTAAAGCTGGGGTCCAATGCATCAATGTGCCTACTGCTAAAAAGAAACACTACAAGTTTAGTCTCACTTATCTGAAATGTTTAATACTAGAAGTCTTTTGGATTTTGGATTTTTTTTACAGATTTTGGCATACTTATACTTGCATATATATACATAATGAGAGCTGCTAGAGGTGGGACTCAAGTCCAAACACAGAATTGTATACAAAAGTTTAAATTATTATTATTATTATTATTATTATTATTATTATTATTATTATTATTATTTATTTCTTACCCACTCTCCTCATGGCTCGAGGCAGGTTGCAACATTGCTAAAACACATAATCATTTATAAACATTCTATAAAATACACACATTAAAACACATTTCTACAAAACACATTAAAATACAAAGAACAAAGATCAAACATAAGATGCAAGTTTAAAATTCATGATCGAAACTGGTTGAAATGTTGTGCATGAAATTAGGTTTGTGTACACAGAACCATCAGAGAACAAAGGTGTCACTAGTTCAGCCACCTATGTGGACAATTTCAGATTTTGGAATATTTTGGATTTTGGAATTCTGAATAAAGGATTTCCAACTTGTACTTTGTTACATTAAAGTGTGTTGATGCAGGCATTTTAAAGATTTACAATGCTGTTGTTACATATGTATCCACAAGAAGAGAAGCAAAATGAGGCAGATTTTCCATAGCTGGCAAGTATTTATACATCAGTGGACATGAGTCTGTCTCCTCACTTGACATTGCTCTTGTGTTTTGTGTCCATTTGACCACACTATACATACATACTAGACCCATTTGTGTATTTGAAAATGTTTAAAAATCTATGCCAAGAGAGAACAGTTGTTTTTTTCCAAAATGCATAGATTACTAGGAGTGTTTCGAGTGCCACAATATAGCCTTATGGATTTTTTTCCCTTTCAGTCTTAACACAGAGACTCCTTGGAAAGACATTTTGTTAAATGCTTACATTCAAACTCAATTTTACACAGTTCTCTTGTTACACAGTTATCTGGCAATCAGATTTGCGTCACCACAAACTGTGCAGAAAGTGTCCCCAGTGTTCCCTGGCTGAAAGTGAATTGATAAGCCATATCGTTAGATCAAATGGATTGGGAAAAATGACTTTTTTAATGAATGAACATTCATTAGGATTAACTAGGACCTAAATCCAAGAGTTCACTCTACATAAAGTAGGCTGACTATCGGAATGGGAACTTGATAAGTTTTATTAATTCTAATTCTAGTTGGGAGAAGTGATGGATAGTGACTTTCATATCAGTGATATTGTGAATCCATTCCTGTTTTTAGTTTGCATTTTAATCTAGCCAGGGTGCTAAACATATTTTGGTGATCATGTTCAGCATATTGGTTAGACCATTTAAATTTTATGTTAAAAGACAATGTTGATTCACTGACTTGAAAGCCACTGGCTACTGCTGGTTGGGATAGATGGTTGGATTTAGACCTCAGGTTGAAGGCTTTTAAAGTTTCATTCTACATATGATAATCCTCTTTCTGTAAATGCTTTATTGAACAGGTGGCAGATGACAAACAGAAACTAGATTTGAAATGGTGTCTTTAAAAACATATGGCTGAGTCTAGGCTAAGGTCTAAATCCAATTACACCCAACCAAACTGGAGCCATTCAATTCATACAGCTAACATGGTGACTTACCAAGTCCCCATTTGTTTGACTGGTCTACTCAACTTGGAGATAGCAACTGGATTTAGGTCTAAATCAATAATAGTTGGACATTATATATACTAACTCACCTACTTATCTTTTTGAAGCTCTTGTTTACTTAATGTAAAACTCCAGGGGAAGAAAGTGAGTCATAGTAAACAAAGGGTCTAAACTCCTTCTTCCCTGCCCAAGTAATTCAGTTACAGCCTTTGGCTTGATCCAATAGGATTCCCGCCATTACCACACCCATTTTCATTAAGAGAACAAGAAAAGCTTTGCTGGATCAAACCAGAGGCTTATGTTCACAGTTCTATTTTCACTTTGGCCTATGGGGATCCCACAAATAGGTCATAAGTGTTACAGCATCCTCCCACTCAGCAACTACTATTCAAAAGCTTAAGTATAACCATACTAAAATTACTAGTGATGGCTTTGTCTCTGTTACAGTGGTGCTTTTTTTCTAGTCATTTGTTTTGAAACAGTGCATTTTCTTCCTTTCCCCTCAAAGAATGTATTTTAAGATTCATGAAATAAAATCCCATGTGCATAGGCTGTGCTTTTGCCTCTAATGACACATTTATTTCATCAGCTTTACTGTGTCCAAAACAATCTTGAGAAATAGCAGCCACGATGGGGTCCAAAGGCCTTTGCCTTGAACTAAAATACAATCAATAAACCAGTGAACAGACTATTTGATTTTAAAGCAACACAATCCAATTATTTCAATGTGAACAATATCTTTCCATAAAATATTTTCCCCTAACTCCTGTTCTTGGTCTTATTGAAGATGTTATCCCACACGTGTGTGTGTATGTGGAGGGGAGGGTGGAGCATCATATATCTGTGGCATTAGGTCCAGTTGCATTAGAAAGCAAATCATATCATTTATCAGGTCTGACCACACGTTCTTTCTTTTTGTCCTGAAATCACCCATTTTCAGATTTATTACAGGAGCAAGTGCAGTTCCAACCAACTCAATGTGTGTGTGTGTGTGTGTGTGTATGTATGTATATGTGTTTGGGGAAAGAACTTGGGGGATACTAGTCTTTCCCTTCCAATCCAGCGACTACTGAGTAGACAGGAGACATTGATCTGCATCCCCGCTTCTCTGGGCTCCTCTCCTCCCTTCCAATCTCACAAGCTAGCCATAGGGCAATTTCAAAAACCAGAATTATTATGAAGGAGAAATGACAGGAAAACAAAGTTGTGATATTTTGAAAGTTCAGTATTTTTCATAATTAAATTAATTTAAAAAAATTCCCATGCCAGGCTCATGAAGCAGGATTATGGGAGAGAATTGTCCCATAATAGATTCAATTCGATTCAATGCGGGGAACCTGACAGATCCCATCCCACGTGTTTTTTGCCATTTTCTCCCACTGTATAGTGATTCCTGAGCTCGGAAGACAATCTCTGCCCTTTTTCTCTCTCTCCACCCCTCCTCCCATTTCCAGACATTTCAGAAACAATTTTTTAACGAGACATGATGGACTCAGGGAGGAAGTCCCCGTGTGTCATATTTGATGGGCTCCAGTATACATTGTTAAATTACTGTATTACAAGCGTTTAGAAATGAGGGGGGGGGGCAGGCATGCTGAATCAATGAAAGTTTTATAGATGTTGATTTAACAGATTTTTTTGATGAAATGGGTGTACTCTAGTCAGAGTTAACACTTTGATTCAAACCATTAAAAGAGAATAAATTAGTATTATTCTACTTTTTCCAAATGGTGACCCTAAACAGCTCACAGCATGATGAAAAACAGATTCAATCTGAAATATTAAAATATAGTTAAACAGGTTAGGATATTATCAAAGCAGACAAAGGGAAACAACTGGGAAATACATGGAACAAGGTCGGAAACAGAGCACACACACGCACACCACCCTTCTTTGGCAGCCAGACATTTACCAAAAGTTTTCCTGAATAAGATGTCATTGCCTGCCAAGGGAAGGACAACACTCTGATTTATTCTTTTGTGCAACACATTGAGCTGGAGTGTGGAGGGCAAGAGCCAATTCAAATACAAGCAAAACACTACACATTATGATATGTCTCTTTATGGAAAATTAAGACCTGCAGTCAATAAAATGTGAAGGTTGCTGTTGTGTCTTTATTTCCAAGTGACTGAAAATGATGGCAAAGAGGTAAGTTCCCCCTTTCTTTCCCCTTGCATACTGCCTCTGAATGGACATTCACAGTCACATATTCCATGCATCAGTGGTATTAGCACTTTCCATGTTAGTAGATTGGTGAATTAACTCCAGGGTTTAGTCTGAATTTTAAGGATGCTATCCAAGATACTGAATGGAATTAATAAATCAGGTCCAGCACCTCGAATAACGCCTTGAAATTTTGAACTACAACTCAGAATGGCTTTTTCCATTAATGTGGAAGCAAACAGCCACCACTGCCCCCTGTAGGTCTAATAAGACTGTCCAAGTTGAATTCAGTTCCTACATCACATAGAAACAAATTGAAAATCTTTGTCTAGATCAGTGGTCCCCAAACTAAGGCCCGGGAGCCGGATGCGGCCCTCCAAGGTCATTTACCTGGCCCCCACCCTCAGTTTTATAATATAATATTTTTATATTATTTTATATAGTATAATATATTGTATATAGAAATAATATTGATAATATTATAATGTTATACAATATCATATTAATAATACCATATAATGATATTAATTATATATTACATATAATATTACAGCATAGTGGTATAGTTCACTATAGCATTATATAATGCTAATATTGTGCTATGCTAATAATATAATATATTGTATGTACATACAGTGGCTCTGAGTCCCCTTCGGGGTGAGAAGGGCGGCATATAAATGTAATAAATGTAGTAAATGAATAAATAAATAATTTTAGACTTAGGCTCATCCAAAGTCTAAAATGACTTGAAGGCACACAACAACAACAACAACAACAACAACAACAACAACAACAACAACCCTAATTAACTTGACTATCTCATTGGCCAGAAGCAGGCCCACACTTCCCATTGAAATCCTGATAGATTTATGTTGGTTACAATTGTTTTCATTTTTAAATATTGTATTGTTCTTTCATTGTTGTTTTTTTGCACTACAAATAAGACATGTGCAGTGTGCATAGGAATTTGTTCTTTTTTTTTTTGCAAATGATAATTCAGCCCCTCCACAGTCTGAAGGATTGTGGACCGGCCCTCTGCTTTAAAAGTTTGAGGACCCCTGGTCTAGATGTTTCAGTTGTCTCAGTGCCATGTAGTCTAGTACTTCAAAACCATTTTGAATGAATTTTGATAGCATGTATATTCTTATATACTTATCAAGGCTGGAGGTAAGTAATGCCCTACCAGTAGGAATGAGTCATAGACTTTAAAGTATTGATACACTAATGATACTATGTAACAGGAAACTATAGAACCTCCTCACCTCCCCACTCCAGTTAATACATGAATTAAAAGGGAAAAAGCCACTAATCCTCAGACTTTATGAAAATAGTTAAGATCCAAATATCCTAGAGCATCATAATCATTATTTATGATTAGTATCATTATCAACATTTTATGAAGCATTGTTATTATTATTATTATTATTCAGTAAATACAATGGTATTAAAATAATTGCATACTGCACAATAACTGATTCCTTTAATGCCAACAGATTACATAAAGATTGTGGTAGGATTAGACAACATTGTAAGAAATAGATGTACTTCATCTCTACACATTGCAGCCAAAGAGCTATATGTTACCTATATGTCCCCATCCCAACAATGCTTTGCATTTAAAGATGTACATCTCCCTCCCCCATCCCTGGTTCCCATGTGCACACACATAAACACAGTGACTGTGCCCCAGTTTCTTCAGGACATGCTTAGGCTTAATTTGTGTTAGGTTTTAGTACTGGAGCAACGTGATTTCCACAAGCAAATAGAGTCACTAAAAATAAACTCCCTCTAGGCCTTCTAAGGCAGGGGTGAGAATCTGGGGAGGAAATGTGGCACCTGGACCCCTAGAGTTCCTAACCCCTGCTCTCAGTATATTTGGAATAGGACTGAAAACTGGAGAGGTCTTCACTACTTTCAATGATTGTGTAGAAGGGAGAGTTTCAGCAGGAATTGCTTGTCACACCATCAAATAACAAGCTGAAATCCCTTCTATTATAATTATTAAATATATAGGAGCACTCTTCATTTTTCTATCTGCTACCCTAATTTGGAGGACAGGCACTCCCTTAGTGGAGTAAAGAGCTGTACAATTGTACACAAGATCCAAATAAGTAGTGGGATTTCCAGGGTAAATGTCATGAAGTTTAGACAGCTTTACATTTCTGAGTTTTGGTATTTTCTTTAGGAATTAAGCTTTGACCTTTGAACATACACATTTCATTTCACATTACATGGAGAGAGTTAGCTAAGACGTTGCTGTTGGTTAAAGCTGGTGATTTAAAAACCCTAAGAATGAGAAGTATCTGTGTTCTACTGATGGTATTCAATTTTAGTGAAATGTCATACTTTTAGTCAGTTTTCCAACCCAAAATTTGTGTTTCTTGGTTCACTGATTAAATTGTATGTGTCCAATGAGGAGTATGTATCCTCATTTAAAAATGAGGAGTATGTTTAGTTCTCTGTTCCAGTATACACTAAGTATGTAATTTGTTAATATATCAATGATTTATTATAGACAGACAGACAAGAGAGAGAAAGGGAAGGAGAGACAGAAAATGAGAGAGAGGGTATTGCTGCATAGTCACATCAGTTCCCTTAAACCAGATCTCTACAATCCATGTAATCATCTTTTCACCATCCACTACTCCTCACTTATTATCATCATCACCATCATCTTATCTGTAGATCAGGAAGTATGTGGCTGTCCATCAGTCTTAGCATTCCCATTACTCCTAGTTACTCCGGCCAGTGTGGTGCAGTCATAAGAGTTACTGTATCTGGATGCTCACATTTTTCCATTCCTAATGCAAGAGTTTAAATGATCAATGAGAACAGACAAATGAACCCTCCAAAAACCAACATCTTCAACTGAATATTATATCTGAATTTATCTGTATGTTGAAAGCCTCTAGTTCTTCTGATAATCCACAGAACTCTTTTAAGAAAAGTGTATGAATTAGTCTCATACATCCTTTGACTTCGTTTTCTTTTAATTACTCATCCCCCACCCCCATAAGTGATTCATAGGTTACATCTGAAATGCAGTTGCTTCATAACATGTTAAATAAAAGTTTGTGTGCATATCTGATCTAGATCCATAACACTTGGAAGTCCTGACTAAACATTCTGCTATGAAGAAAACTAATGATTTCAGCGGTTATTTTGTAATGATGTTCATTCCCATGCTCATCCTTTAATACTTTATGAGGGCTACCTGCAGCTTTATTTTCTAGAATTATCTGTTTGGCCATGTCTTTGTTATTGTTGTTATTTGTCATCCACCTCAGTGTGTGATGACACAATGATTGAGAGAACTCCTAGTCATTAACTTATCTGCTCATATCTTGCATACTCAGGGCTATGTCTTCATGATCCATCTGTAATGCGGTCTTCCTCTTTTCATCTCTTCCTGTCTTCCTGTCTTCCATTTTACTGAGATTTCTTGTCTTTCTAATGAATGATGTCTTGTCATGATATGCCCAAAGTACAACAGCTTCAATTTAGTCACCTTGGTTTCTGTAGAGAGTTAAAATCAGATTTGCTCTAGCACTCCTTAATTGGTCTTTATGGCAGTCAAAGGTATCCATTGAATATCCCTTCTTTATCACATGCCAAACCAATTGTTTTTCTTCTTTATTTTCCGAAAAGGTTTGAAACCTTACAGACATTAATACATACATACAAAACCTAAAATTATGAAGTTGATGTAAAAATTGCAGGAGAAAGTTTATTGGAACCATGGTCAATCAATGCTGACACACCCAGCTTCTGCTAGAAATGTTGTATTTTTAAACAGAAAATTGGCCCTTGAAACAAAACACTTCATTTGGAGTGAATACTGCGAAGCACTTCTGAAGTATCCCCTGATCTTAAAATGTTTTATGTTCATTTTGTCTTTACCCAAAGTTAACAATAAAGCAGAGTCAACAATTTTAAGTGTGGATCTCCCCTACTGTTGTGTGAGTACACCTGTGGCTTTGGTGCTTAGGATAATGGGCTCTATAACTCTACACATCTGAAAAATATTAATTTGAGGAAGGCTGATATGTTACATGGCTCACTATTCTTTTGCAGACAGCACTGCCCAACTTTGGCAATTCTTCCTATGAATAAGAAAGCTGAAACATGCTGGAAACCACAAACAAACTTCCATCTTTTAGTCTAGTACTGAAAGTGAAATTAGCATTGAAGTATTGATTTAATTTAATTCTCCCACCTTCTCCAAGGGTGGCTTATGACAAGGTTAAAACAAAATACAATTGAAAACCTTATCATCAAATGTGGGGTGGGGAGGGAGGGATTAGCCGCCATGTGTATCCTGTATAGAAGCATTTAAAAGCATTATACCAATAAAATATCAGCAAACACCATTATTGGAAAAACCCTTCTGTTGTATAACCAGGTAACTCACCAAATGCTGTTTAATGTTTTTATGTTGAATGTTTTTTATATTGTGGAATGATATTTTAAATTGTAAGTCACTCGGAGCACTCTGGTGGAGAGCGACTAATTAAGAAATGAAGTGAAGTGAAGTGAAGAAGTGAAATGCCTACTGGTATTTAAATAAAAAAGCTAAACATGTCGGTGGAGGGAAAGCAATGAGGGTATGGGCGTAGCCTTCTTTGGGGATTTCAGAGTGTGGAAGCAGCAACTAAAAAGATCCTATCACATGTTCTCACCAGATGGGCTTGTATCAGTGGTGAGATCAAGAGAAATCTTGTATATTTGTCCAAGCTGAGCCCAAATCAAGAGCTACTGGGTGTTATTTCTTTCATATTGCCTTTATTGTGCTCTTGTTCCCTGGACTCTCTTATTGCCTCATCACACCAGAGTGCAGATCCACTTTAAATCTGGTATCTGCTCCTGCAGAATTATGGGGTTTGTAGTTTGGTGAGGCCCAGGATCTTTCTGACTGATTTGTTTTAAGGCACCTCCCTAACGTGGATTTAAAGTGAATCCAAACTCTAGTGTGATTAGGTCCTTAGTGGTGCCACAAAGGGTTGAATCCCTTTATGGTGTACTGAAACAATCAAACATAATTAAGTTGCTGATGACATCAAAGGCAGCATGAGGCAGGAATGCTCTAATCCTGGCTACATGATACTCTAGCAAAGAGCCTCCTTCCCTAGCTACAAGTTTCCATTATTGTGTCAACTAAAGGGAAAGAAAATGGCCCACAGCCAGTCTTGCCTAGCTGTGGGCAGTTCTCTGAGACTAAAGGGCTTCATTAGCCTCCTATGAGACCTTGAGTGGCAAATCACTTCCAGATTAAAAAAAGAGACTATTGTGGGCAGAGCCGGCCCTAGGTATTTTTCAAGTGTAGGCGAACAGAATTTTGGCGCCCCCCCAAACCAATCACTGAAAAATAAAAGCGTTGGATAAGCGAAAATGTTGGATAATAAGGAAGTATAAAGGAAAAGCCTATAAAACATCAAATTACATTATGATTTTAAAAATTAAGCACCAAAACATCATGTTTTACAACAAATCAATAGAAAAAGCAGTTCAATACATGGTAATGTTATGTAGGAATTACTATATTTGCAAATTTAGCACTAAACATTGAACAGGGATATAGGGCAGTGTGGACTTAGATAACCCAGATAGCCCTCAGTATTAAAAAAAAAAACCTCTAAAATCAGGACAATAAATAAAGAACAACACTCTGAAAACAGAAGAAATCCAGACAGTAAACAATCAGGGACAGCTAACTCCTCCCAAAAAAAGATTCTCCCAGGCAAGAAGAAGCCAGGCCTTGAAGCCACAGGGCCATTAAATGCTAATCAAGGTGATTAATTGCAACATTCACACCTGCTTCAAAGAAAAGTTCTTTCTCTCACCCTGGACTTTCTACAGATATATAAACCCCACATACCTAGCTTCCAAGTTCCTACAGACCTCACAATGTCTGAAGGCCCCAAAGGTGGGCTTGCGTGGTGCGAAGGTGGGTCTGCGCTGGCCGGAAGGCCCAGCGTGGCCGCTGGAAGGCCCGAAAGAGAAGGAGGTGGAGAGTGGTGCCCTCCTCCCAGGACGATGGTGCCCCCGGGAAGATGGCGCCACAGGCAAATGCCTATTTCGCCTTATGGTTGGACCGCCTCTGATTGTGGGCCTAAAACATTCTGGGGTGCCTGAAACATGTCAAAAATGCCCCATGGACCCTAGAAGGCATTTAGAATATATTATTTGGTTTCTGGGATCAATTAGGACATTGTTCGCAGCCTCTGGGCCACACTTTGCCCACTTAAATGGCTTGTTGAAAGTAAAACCAATAATTTAGTCCCAAAGTTTACTTATTCTTACTTATGCATTTGGATCCTAGATCACAATTTTATGATTTCTGAAGAGCCCTGCCTATCTCCCAAAGTTTTCAACACCCCTTTTTCTAAAAGAATAAATACATAAAAACTACTAAGAAAGCCTTGCAAATGCATGCAAGCACAAAAAATACTCCCACTCCCACATTCACCCCAGGACCTCTGGCACACTCTACCTAAAAAACTCCATTTTCCTCTGCAGTCTCAAAATAGCAGAAGCAAATATTGTTCCATCCATTGCTATTTTGAGAGATTGTAAAGTGAAATGAAGGCATTTTGGCTTTCTGTTGCAGTGCAATCTGCAATGGGAGAGTCTGGGGTGGAAACTGTCCCCTGTTCCTCACATAGTTGCCCAACCCAGATGCATACATGCATGAAACAGTTCAGGGAAGAGTATCAAATTAATTTAATTTCCTAGTGAGCAATTGAGAAAGGCATCATTAGCAATTATGATCTCAGATAAGACATTCTGTCTTCTTTCTACTTTGGGAAGCTCGCTGGGATGATTTCATTAGTTTGGTACTGGCACAAAATGTACTTTGCTGCCTGCCAGAAGAAAAAGAGGAGCAGAGATTCTGGACATCAGACGGAGGTGAATTGCAGCAGCTGTGTGACTCCAAAACCTAAGAATGGCATGCAAACCTTTTTAGCATCCACACACTGTCCCATGCAAACTCAGAACAACATTTTATTATTCTTTCAGTGGCTATGCTGGAAAAGGAAGCAAAGCGAAAAAGGAGGAGAGAGTATTTTCGTCCCTGTTAAATTATGGACACCTGCTTGACCCAGATCTTGTTGCATGTAAAACATCTTCCAGCAGCATTTCAGGAGACTGACACAAAGTGGAGCTAGAGAGAAAGAAGAACATGAATATTAAGCAGCCTGTGGCCTAAATCCAGTTGTTAATTCCAAGTAAAGTAGACCCACTGAATCAATGGAGGTTCGGTGGTTTTGTTTTTAGCCAGGACTAAGAATTGGATCAGGACTAAATTTCAACGTAGAATTAGAGCTCAACATAGATATTACTTCCTTGATTCATTTTTATCCAGACTTTCCTCCATGGAGCTCACAACAGAATAAATAGTTCCTCTATTCTTAGTTTTGTAGAAGCTACAAGAAGTGACGTGAACTGAAAGATCATCACTGACCTGACACAAAAAATGCCTATGTCCTATGACTGACATTTTCATGAACAGGGCAAAGCTCAGGGTCTTTTCTATGGTGGTAGCAATAATAACTTTAGAACTTTAACATGACTTAAAGAGCAGAACTTGAGAAAGCATTCACAGGAGCTGTTTTAAAGTTCAGACTAGAACACACACTCACACAATTAAGGAAGGGCCAGCAAATCCAAGTGAGTCTGAATATTTGAAAAGAACATACCTGACGAGGTGACCATTTTGAATCTGAATTACCAGAAATGATATTTCATTCTTCCTGACCATTTTTCTCCTACTGTTTTTTAAACTGGGGCCTCAAATAAGTGTTTTGTGTTTTTGTGTGGTTCCAGATGATTTTCAGTCTTGTTTTGTGGGAATGCCACTGGTTTGAAGATGGGAGCAAAAGACCACATATAGTCCATGGCCAACATGATTTCAAGCTCTGCTTTTCAAGTTAAAAATAACCCATTATGCTGGAGTGAAAAATGCATTTGCAATTAGTGTAACTGGTATTTCATGTCATATCTAACCACCAAGACATTTGATTCATTTGAGCATTTTAATTAGATCTATCTTCATTTTCTTTCAAAAGTATTAATCAATGCATGGCTTCATAGGTTTCTAGATTATAATATTATAAAGTTGCAGTAACAGGTCTAATGGAGTTTTTAGGGCCTTAGAACAACTCTTTTAATTGATAACTTTAATGGCCTGAGGGTCAGGGATTTTTTAATGGTATAATGTTTTAATTTATTAATTTGTTAAATTGGTGTATTTGTGTATTTCTGTTTACTTTGCTTATATGATGTTTCTGTTGTATTTTATGTTATGTAATTTTGTCATTTTTAACCATTGTACACCACTTTGAGTCCCACCCATGGGAGAAAAGTGGGGTAATAATAATTAATAATAAAATAATAATAATAATAATAGTGTGAAATCCATGGAATACAAGTGGCTTCCAATGGCTCAAGTTAAGTTAAAGATGTGCTTTATGATGGTAATAGGAAGCAAGATATGGTTATAAAGATGATAAAAAGATCTAGGAACCAAATCTTGTGAAGAATAGTTTGAGGAGCTGGGGATATGTAGCTTAGAGAAGAGAGAGGTGACATAAGAGTCATCTTTAAATATCTGTAGAGATTTCAAATAGAAAATGGAGTAACCTTGTTTAATGCTGCTGCAGAGACTAGGAACAAATGAAAACAAACTGTAAAAAAGATTATACCTAAGTATGTGGAAGAGCCCAGACCACTTGTTTTAGGGTTGTTTGTCAGAGTAATAGATTTCCTCAGAGTGAGACTATCTTTTTTTTTTTTTTGAGGTTTTGAAACAGAGACTGGATAGCTATGTCTCAGAAGTACTTTGGCTGTGTACTTTGCCAGGTGTAAGACTAGGGAACCCGGGAAACAGCAGGGGAAACCATGGGGCAGGCTACCAGTTCATCCTCTTACCATGGTTGGTCATGGGATCCCATCCCACAATGTTTCCCCACTGTCTGCTGCTTCCTCCTGCATCCTCCCCATTTCTTCTATGAGGAGTTGGGTGTATACCCGAATCCTCAGGGCCCTGTGCTGGTTGCATGCTGCCTGCACGAAGCCCACAGGACCCTGACAGAAGTAGCCCTGCATCATCTGATGGGCTTTGACAGACTCCATGTTGGCATAGTTCTAGCAGTGCTAAGAAGTGGGAGGAAGACGCTTCTCAGCCTCCGTGTGATGAGGTCATAAGTTATCCTTGTGGGTTTTTTTACCTCTAAAATTCAGGTTGTGTTTCACAACTGAATGGTAATTGAAATCTTATTACCTCTGCTCTCATATTCTAAACATTTCAATATAGGATAATTTTATGGCTGTTATCCATAATTGCTCATCAGAGATTTTGAGGTTTGCTTATTACGTTTAGTTGAAGAGGCCACTTTGTTATCAGGGTGTTGATATTTGCAATATTGGTTGTTGTTTTGTTAGAAAATATTGTCAAATGTTGTTATTTTTCTCCCCTTTAAAATAGCTACTACTTTGGAAGCACAAAGTGCCAGACAGCAAACTTCAGACAGCACTTCTGATAATGCAGCATCACTTTCAGGAAAATCCACCTCAGGTAATGATTTATTACTTTTTCTGCAGTGAGCTGCAACTACTTTTCACATCTTACAGCGATGACACATGGCCCTGCAGAAATTGCACTATATTTTCCTTTGTTGACAGGACTTGATAGAAGTAAGAGTAACGATCTGGTTGTGGGTTTCCTGTAAGCATGTAGTTGGACTCTGAGGGAACACAATGGCTTTTCCTCTGATCAGGCAGGGTTCTTCTCATGAGAACAATAATAACAACAATTACAGGACCATGGGATTCATGCCTTTGTCAAAATAATCTCACTCAACAGGAATTTACACTCTGTACTCCTGAGAAAAGAAAGATAAGCCTGAGGAATGCTATGTGTGTGACTTTGCATCTAACAATATTGTCATTCATACAAGGAAAAGTGTACACCTTGTTCTTCATTGATGGATATGATTTTTTTTCAGTACAGACCACTGGACCAGATGCTGGTAGTTTTGCTGTGAATGATATGTATGGAGGACAGTATATAAGGCAGTTGTTAGTGAAGCAGAAACTGCACGAAGCAAAATTCCTAAGACTGCAACTCATAGTCCATTTATATTAATGACAGACACACAGTTGACATAATCTCTCATAATCTGTTATGAACCAAGAACAAAACAAAACTTCATGAAATTTGAAAAAAAAACTTAGCAAAATCAAGACTGAAAGGCTTCTACATTTCTAGACTAATGGCCCTTCTAAACGCCAAGTCTTTTCAAATGGCTTTGTTCTCCTTTTGAATGTTCAGTGACTGTAGGAAATGCTTTTTGAGTTGTTCATGCTTTTTGTGTAACATGGCTTCAGCTAAGAAAAGTTTAGATGTTTACTTCTCAGTTTAGGAACTTCTGGCACAGATTTCCTGTAGTGGAACTGAGTTATTTGCTCATGGTGGAGCTGCCAGGAATCATCTGGCTTGTTACTTCAGGAAAACAGGACACAAAGTAAATGTGGCTTTGTTGTAACCCAGCAGGATGCTTCTGAAGTCCTGAGGTTTCATTCTCCAAGCTATTGGGCTTCATTTTCCTTTGGAAAACCGTCACCCACAGGAGGTCAGCAAAAGATTGCTTGGGACAAAGTGTCTTCCCAGTTCCCAAACACTTAATCTCACCTACAGGAAGGGAGGAGCTTTCTCAAAACAGGAATCGAAATACTATATAAACCCCAGCCTTAGAACAAAACAATTGTCCTACAAGACTGGAAGATTTCCTACAAGACTGGAAGTCTTTTTGGTTATATCCAAAAACTATTTTTCTAAATAAGGGTGTTTCCAACTTGGGGTTATTCTTTCAAAGTTCAGACTAGTGCTCAGAATGATTTTCCACCTCCATAACATAAGAGCTGCCATGTGCTACTGGGAAGACCCTTGATTTAAATGTGATCCCATCTGAATTCTTAAACATACAGCAGATAAGCTTACGGTAGTCCTTTCCTGATGAGGCTGAATCCTTTCCACATTTGTGACAGTGTGCATAACTGTGTTCTGAGCATGTGGAATTTACTTGTTTGATCTATAATTCCTGGAAGCTGGCTAGTGATTGTGCTGGTTGTGAGCTTTGAATTCAAAAAGTAACTTCTCTAAACTCTGGCAGCAGTAGTGGATGTGCCTCAACACATTAGGGCAAATTTGAAGGCATGCACCAGTTTGCCTATCATTTTATGACAGAGCCCTCTGACGCCCATCCCGTGATGCACTACAAGTTCCGGTGGGGTTGCATTGTAAAAGGGAAAGCAAAACGCTGCATGCTGCCACAGTGACAACACGGAGCACTTACCATGTTCTCTTGGATCAACGGGGAGAAGCCAGGCAGTGGACACTTCCCCCCGTAGTGGTGAATTGGGCAGTGTGGGGCATGGGGCGACAGGTTCCCCATGCGCCTGGACAGGCACCGCCAGAATCGCCATGCTCCGTGGCAATTCCGGTGGCCTTTGTGATACAGTCACATATCCCCAATATTTGTCCACAAAGAAGACAATCCTAACTGTCAGCCCCAACTGTCAGCCAATGCTTCCCCATCATACATGATGATGCATCACTGCCCAGCTTAATTCCGCGGTAGTCCCATTGTTCCTAATGGAAAACCGGGGGGGAGGGGGCTACGATGTTTGCAGTGCAGCACTCTTATCATGCTGCTGCCCCAGTTCACCCACTGAGCCCCATCGGAAATCCTTCTATGTCACCTGATGGGCGGTGTGGGGCTCCTTGAGTGAACTAGGGTAGAAGCGTCCTAGGATGTTTATTTTTTCACATACAATTAGGTCATAAGTGTGGGGTCATACATAAGTCGTATTTTAAGTGACAGAGCCATCTTTATAAAATGAATTTTGAGCCTTGTGGCCCTTATACTTTCACTTCAACTTACTGAGAAGGTTTCAAATTAATATTTCACAAAATCATAGCTAGAAAAAAATGAATCTAGTGACATTTTTTTTTCCTTTTGGCAGGATCATCCAGCAGTACACAACATTTTAGCCAAACTGAGAAGACTCCTGTCCTTATATTCAGACGAGATAATATTACCATAAGTGGTATGTTTTTAATCTTCATTACAAACTTTGGCTAGCAGTAGATAAATAAATGCCTTTCTTTTTAAAACAAATTACCAGTAAATTTCTAAGTACTGTACTATGAATGCTTTGAAACTTAAAGCATCTAACAAAAATGGAGGTTCCATATATACTTGTGTATAAGTCAACCTCGTGTGTAAATCAAGGGTAAGTTTGGGGCCCAAAACTATGGAATTTGATATGACTTGTGGATAGTTCGAGGGCCATTCAAGTGCCAATACTGCCTTTGATGGCCAACCAAGCAGAGAGAGGAAAGTTACACTGCAGTCAATTTCCCACCCAGGCATCCAAAAAGTCCAAAAGTAGTGTCAAAGTGGCAACAATAGTTGCCTTTTGCCACTCTACCCAGAGAAACGGATAGGTGATTTTGATAAGAGTTAAGTTACAGTACTGACATTGAACCACAGTTATGCATTTTGGCACAAGATAACTGTTTATATTGTGCAGAGAGGCAAATTATCTTTTGCTTTACTTGTCTAAGACTAGCTTTTGGCTGCAAAGAACTGCTTATAGGCAGCTATACAAGCCTTTCATTTGATACCTGTTGCAAGATTCATGGTCTTATTCTTCCTTATCTGGGTCACTTCATGAAATATCTTTCCTAAACCAGTTTATCAAGTTTCCTCTTTCAGCCACAACAGGTAGTTTTCTTGTCATTTTGAGGACTTGAAGAGGGTTTTTTAATTTCTCTTAGACAGAAAGAATGTGGAATATGTGTGTTAGCCAGTAGACTGATTATTTACTGAACTGATTTTGCTTCATTGAAAGATGTGTTTTCCATCCAGCAGCTAATTGCAATGGAATTGCAAAACAGATATAAACCAGGCATCAAGGAGGAAAAAAACAGATGAAAACTACAATACAGTCAAAATTATAACAGTGAGGAACTATTTCAGAGCTTGGAAATTTGTACCATAACCCCCAAAACCTTCCAGCCAACATGACCAGTAAATTTTGGGAATTTTAGTTTTAATAATAATAACAATAATAATAATAATAATAATAATAATAATAATAATAATAATAATTTTATTTTTGTACCCCACCGCCATCTCCCTGAGGGGACTTGGGGCAGCTAATATGGGCCAAGCTCAGGCAATTACGATAAAACAAAATAAAATATGTACAAGACACCCGACATCATCAAGTAAAAATGCTTACACAGAAACATAGTAAATCAATACAATAGTAACAATAACATAATAAAACATAGTATAAAAACAGTACAAGAATTAAACGAGGGCGATCTGGGCCAAAGGAGAATTGGCAGCATTCTTCATTTTGTTTTTAAAGTATTTCCCCTTTTTCATGTCAATTCAAAAACAGGCCACATCTAACCTGGCACTCCATATTTCCCAATGCCAGATAAGAGGATTCAGTAGAGCATAATATGGATATCTGCAGGGTTGGAAACTTGCATCTGTTCCCAGAGTGATAGTAACCCATTCCCAGTTGAAGGAAACAAAGTTTAAAATTACCAATCTAGTTTCCACTTTCTAAGGGCCTTAATAATAATAATAATAATAATAATAATAATAATAATAATAATAATAATAATAATAATATTCTTATATCCCGCCCCATCTCCCCGAAGGGACTCGGGGCGGCTTACATGGGGCCATGCCCAGACACGACAACACAAATCAAATAAAACATTAACAAACCGAGCAATAAAACTTCAACATGATTAAAAACAGTCATAAAAGTCAATATATAAAATAATATTAAAATAATATTAAAATCACGATTTTTTTATACTAAGCTAAAACAAATGGTTTCATTGACTAATTTTATACAATTTTGCTGTATTTTATTGTTTTTACCAAGGGGTACTGTAAATTTATGTTGTTGTCTTGACAGCTAAATTGCCTATGTTTTGTTTTGCACTTGTTGTATTTTGTATTTTGAGTGTTTTGTGAGCCACCCCAAGTCCCTCTGGGAGATGGTGGTGGGATATAAAGTTTTTAAATTATTATTTATTATTAAAACCTAGAAGGAAGTGAGTTAAAATAACCTACTTCCTCCTGGGTTTCAGTCCTCACCCCCTCCCACAACCACGGGCTTTCCCTCGGGGAGGGGCAGCTAGATACATCCAGCCATCCCCCATCCACCTCCCCCCCCCCCCAAAAAAAAAGATTTCCCGAAGGGCCTGCCAGCAGTGTAAGCTCATCTGCAAAGTCCTCCTTTGCAGTGTTTCAGGAACTGTTCTGTCATCTTAATAGCAAAATTAATGTAAATGTAAGTCAGTCTATAATTTAGTGAAGGGGGGGACCAAGGGATAGATTTTATATTTTAAGTTACTTCCTTTTAATTCTAAACTGTTTTCTTCTAATTATCTCCAATAGGATTTCCTGATACTACATTAACAACAAATATCACATTAGAGAAGCCAACTGAACTTGAACTGTTGTGTAGCTTGGTTATCAAACCTTCTACAGAAAGGGAAATCATGGAAGTTTCCTGGAAGATAGGCGATGTAACAATAAAAGAGGAAAGCCTCAACAGGACAGAAACCCATACTAAGTGGTGCACTCGACATACGTGAGTGGCTTCTGTGAAATTTGTTTACCATGGTTTTAAACATATGAATAGGAACAAGGTAAAGAAGGAAATGGCATGCAGAAAACATCCATCTGTATTGCTTGTTATATTGCATCAGTTGATTGTCTGGTTGTATGATAAACAGTTACACCATGCTATAAAGATGTATATTTTACACGTGTGGCAGTTAGTGATATAGCAGCCTTCGTGATATACCACAGCATACGTATTACTATATTTTACCCCTATGCAAGCAGAGAATTCAAGCTAGGGATGCCATGTTCTCTATTAATAAGTAATTCCTTTATTAAAAATTGATCTGTAAGATTTCATTCTGATGACCCATCATGCAAAACCTTTTTGCCATCAGCTGATGAACTTGTATTTGTCTAAAAAACCTATGCACTGCAACAGGGATGATTCCTCCATAAAACCAGGATACGTTATCATTCTTTTAACAATTGTTCTGCCATGTTAATTGCAATTTTTAACTGTTATAATTAAATCAGTGTCATTATTATCCTAGTTGAACAAATCCGTTCTTTTTGCAAACTATTATTTAACCATTCTTTTCAGGGTAAATGTTGAAAAGGAGGACCAAATGGAAAGTTACACTTGCATTTTCAAAACCAAACCAGAAATAAATGCAACATTTCATTTACAAGGTATGATTCCAGAATTTTGCTTATTTGATGATCAAATTAATATATAGTAAAATAGTATGACTAGATTTTGTTTATAGTTAGCTGACAGTGTTGGTGTGTGTGTGAGAGTATTGAACATTATCTTATAAATAAATGCAGTCTTATAGAACAGTTATTTTATAGCCATAGCTAGAACATATATGTAAGTGATAAATGCATGAGAAAATCTGCTGTGCAAAGGATGTATTATTTTAGCCTTTTTTAGGGGTGGGGTGGAGGCAACAAATAGCTTTTTATTTTTAAAAAAATATTTAATCTTCTAGTTTTGACCCATTTCCTGACTTTTTGTACACTTGTTTATTTTGCTTTGTTTTTTGCTGTACAAGATTTGCAACAGTTTTCACTGATGCTGTTTATTTCACTGAAATAGGACAGTAATAAAAGGTATCCAGATGTAAGATGATGTTTTACTGAAGATATCACGTGTTGAATTATTAAAACGTGGCTAAATATAGAATAGTGATACACCTTGGTAAATGTTACTTAAACATTAATTATTTGTTGCCTTAGACATAGTTACAGTTTTAGATCAGAGCAATAATGTTTAGAAGAACCACCCCCGGCTAGACATAGAGCCATTGTTCTTCAAATTGTATATTTATTTATAAAAGAATATAACAACACCCTGTTTTCTCCATGAAATGCCATACCTTTCCTGTACTAGAATAGCATTGATACACTATCAAATTCTCCATTTTAGCTGTAACAAATAGACTTGTGCATTTGTATAAAATTACTTACCATTTCTATTTGTTCCATTCGTATTGGCCCGTTCTGTTTTCGTCCACTGCTTATGGAAAAAGTGCCTATACGAATGATTTTTTGGGACTTGGGTGTGAGCCGGGCCTATGGTCAAGCACTCGATTGTAAGCCCAGCAGGCAAGGCCTACGAGCATTGAGTGCTTGATGCTCATAGAAAATGCACCCAAATATTACTTTTTCTTTTACTTGTATCTGTTTTTCTTATGATTTCCATTTTGGGCCAAATTTATTGGTTTATGCTTTTTAAAAAACAATGGGGGTAGCTGATAAGTTGGACCTATCTGCTGTCCCCTTTTCTCTGTTTTGCTTTTGACACTTACTCAGGATTCTGGAGGTTTCTTCTGTTTACCTTGCTTGTTGAATGCAGGCAGGCATACTCAGCTAAAATTTTATTGACTAAAGTATAATCCCGTTCTTTCCCAGCTTAGATATCATTGCACTGTTTACTGAGGGCACATTGCTTTAACTCAACACCAAAAGCCTGTGTTTCTACATCCCTCTTTTACCATCCGTCCAATGCTGATGTTGCAAGAATCTTGCAACTAGACAGAGTACACACTATTTTCACCTGGAATACTGTGTCCTGTTCTGGGTATCAAAGTTCATAAAAGATATTGACCAGTTGCAACAGGTCAGAAAAGGATCACCAAGATGATCAAAGGTCTGGAAGCCAAACTTTATATGGAAAGACTTCAGGGGTTGGATATGTTTAGCTTGGAGAAAACTGAGATGCATCATTATACTCATGGCTAAAGAAATGTCATGTAGAAAATGGAGTAAGTTTGTTTCCTGCTACTCCCGAGACTAGAATACAAGTAATTGGATTCAAATTACAAGAAAAGATATTCTACCTTAAAAATCAAGAAAAGTGGGGCTTTTTATTATAAGAGTGGTTCAATAGTTAAAAAGATTGCTTTGGAGGGTGGTGGACACTCCATCTTTAACATCTTTAGCAAGATGTTTTTTGTTTTCTTTTTTTCATGTCAGGAGTGACTTGAGAAACTTCAAGTTGTTTCTGGTGTGAGAAATTGGCCGTCTGCAAGGATGTTGCCCAGGGGTTGCCCAGATGTCTGATGTTTAACCATCCTTGTAGGAGGCTTCTGTCATTTCCCTGCATGGAGAGCTGGAGCTGACAAAGGGAGCTCACCTGCTCTCCCCGGATTTGAACCACCAACCTGGTGGTCAGCAGTCCTGCCAGCACAAGGATTTAACCCACTGCACCACGGGGGGCTCCAACAAGATGTTAAATGGACAATTTTCAAGAGCAATTCAGTTTTGTGTGCCTGCATGCCATGGGGTTAAACTAATGGCTCTTTTGGTCTTTTCTATCTCTAAAATCCTAGTGTGTGCTATCTGTAGCAAATGTCATTAAAATAAAATACCATGACAAAAGAGACCACGCTTGGCTGAAAAATATTAATCAAAAAGAGATGTGGTGATAACAATCAGATACATTTTATTTCATGGTTTATTTGCTCAGCCATAATTGATTGGTGCGATGCAAGCAGTATGTTTAACATTGTTCTACTTTTCAGTTGGCTGAGTTTTCAGTTATGTGACCAAAGGATGTGCTATATAAGAACATTCTGAATATGTTGCTCTTTCCTTGGCTTCGTACAGCCTGCTTTGCTTTTTGTTTTTGCCCTCCTTTTCTATACATTTAAACAGGGAACAGAGCTGATATGGCAGAGGGGAAAGATGACACAACATCTCCAGAAGGTTATACATAATGCACAGTGTTGGCTGAATAAAACTTAAAGGAGTTCCTTCTTTGGCTGCAATTCCCAAAATTCCTCAGCCAGCCCAGCCACTCTCAGAATTATAGAATCTCACTGGATTCTCTGCAAGTGGGTGGGATTTTTGTGTGATGTGGATTCAATAAAGATTGTAGAAATGGAGTTATGCATGTGATGCACATTGCACAATGTACATATGAGATTTCAGGGGAGTATGATTTAAACACAGATATGCTTCAAAGCTAAATCTGATTCACAGAAGTTGATCATACTGATTTTAGTTTCATTTAACTTCCATAAAAGTAGGCTTAGTACGAGTAGTACATTGACCTCAAGTGAAATTGATTCAGATGTTTTTCCTATGCATATGTGACAAACCTGCCACTGAAAAGAAGGGGTGCAATGCAGGTGCAATCCAGAAAAGACTACTTACCTGTGAGGATGCTATGAAATAAATCTTAATTGGTTTTTTTTAAAAAAAAAAAATAGCACCACCCTTTCCCAAAAATGACTTCATGTTAAGAGGCTTTTAGAAGATCCACCAAAGGTTGAAAAGGTTTACTTCAAAAGAAAATAGGTCTATCAAACCTGGAAAATGTTTACTTTTAAAGAACCCCAGAGACCATGCTGGTTGGGAAATTCTGTGAGCTGTAATCCAAAAATGGTGTTATTTTAAGAACTTCTCAAACATAGTCATTCCAGTCTGTTGGACCACTGTTGATATTATACATTTCATGTGCATTAATTATTCACATATTCAGTTCTTTTTCCCATTCAGACTTGGAAAGGTTACTTCCATTGTCATTTAGGAGGATTGTGTGAACACGGGATGATGCTTTTAAAGTGTTGCTAATTTTATACTTGATAGTCCAGTCATATTTTTTGTTCTCTCCGGTTATATGCAAACATTAGAAATCATGTTCTTAATTACAAGTTCTCTAAAGATGTGACAGAGAGAATTTACCAGTTAACTCTGTAAGTACAACAAAATAGTGGTACAGTATATGATATAAGCAATGTGTACAAACTGCTGGCAGTTGGATAGTCACTACAGAAGTGTACTGTGTTTTTTCTTAGTGCCTGAGATACACATAAAATCCAAGAAAATCACCAGTTACGTAGGTGATTATGTGGTCCTAACATGTACAGTTGGCAAGGATACTCAGCATTATAGCCCGTCTTCTTGGGCCTGGTATGCAACCAATGGAAGTAATGAGGTAAATTTCTGCTTCATTCATTATTGAAAAAATATTCTTCCATATTATTTTAGAAGTTGTATATTTCTGAATTAAAGCTAAGATGAACAACTTCTGAGACTGCTTTTTCATACCTCTTCTTACAGTTCTGGCAGCATCACACACCACCACATCAAAGTGTATTCTGGTTTTATTTTCTATAAATTGCTTTGCTTTGGAGAATGTTTTGGAGACTTTGGGAAGGGAGAGATGGAAGGCTAGTGTGTTTTTCAGTGGGCTTTTAAAAACTATTGTACGGTGAATTTTCAGTTGGAATTTTTAAAGAAATGGTTGGAGGTGTTTTAGAGTTTGTGGGATGTCTTGAGAGGCTACAGGGGCTATATCAAATGAGAGGACCACATTCCACACATGGGCCTCATGTTACACTTTAACATTTCTACCTAATTGCACTTCCAGGAGGAGGAGGATCCCTTAATTCCAAGACTCACCCATGTGAATCTGGTGCAAATGACACTCACATAGTGGGTGCCTCTAACCACATTTTGGGACCAATAGAGTCAGATCTAAGCTGGGACCTCAAGTCTTTGGGGGCATGAGCTGCTCCAAGTCCCTGCTTAACCATGGCTCCACCCATGCTTTTCCAATTTCCTGTCATTGGAAGGTCCACTGCCAGTGCCAATGTGTCCCTTTCCACATGGAATGTGGGGATATGGATCCCAGATTCCAGCAGTAGCAGGTCAATCCCTCCCATACTTTAAGAGACACTACTAAATGGCTCAGAGAAGGAAAAACACCAACTGAGGGCCCGTGGAACAAAGAAGTTCCATCATTTCCCCTTTCTTTGGCCACTAAGTTCAAACAATGGAGCTGAAGAATTTGTTTTCTGTCCTAGGACTGGATTGAGTTTACAGTCCTTTCACTTCAAGCCCACTTAACTCATTTCACAATCTTAATTTAAATGGGGAGAAGGGAATGTGTTGTTGTTTGCTAAAAGAGCGGGAAACATTAGGATGGTCATGTGGAGACTTTAGAGTGAAGAGTCCTCTATTTGAAGGGCTCTCAAAGTTCTCTGTCCATCTTAAAGACACACACTCATTAGAAGGAGAATGAAAAATTCTCTCAACAACATCCCATTGTCTTCAACATATTTGATTGAACATTTACATGAAACAGTATCCCTATGGGTCAAGTATTCATTCTTCTTTCCAGTAATTTCCCTATACTATTTTCTTCGTTGTATTTTTCACTCCCATGTCTAAATGTTTGTTTCTAGGTTTTATAATGATGGAATACTTCAGTTTCTATCATCCTACTAAAGTTTTCAAACTTGTCTTTCCAGGCATTTATTAATATTAATACTACTGCCATGCCAGAGAAATACGCCATCACCAAGAATCATGCTAATGTAACCAAACTGAAGATCATGACTCTTACTGAGAAAGACAGTGGTTCTTACCGGTGTGAAGCCACTTTTCCATTGGGCAAAAGCAAAGGGAAGGTGTCTTTGACAGTCCTCACCTATCTGGCACCACTTAAACCCTTTCTTGCCATCACCGCTGAAGTTATTGTTTTAGTTGCTGCCATCTTTATGTATGAAGTATGCAGCAAAAGGAAGGAAGTTCAAGTTGGTAAGATACAGAAGTGTATTTTGTAATACATACTTATTAAAAAGGAAGCATGCATTTAATATTTGTAAATTACAGGATCTGGGATAATTTCTCTTTTTTTGGACAACAGTTCCCACACTCCTCAGCTACCATTCTTTTTTATTGTGGGGGGGGGGGGGTACTACAGTTCCAACAGCCATCAGTTACTAATGGAATTCTTTGAGAAGTATCCACCCAAATGTAGGCTTTCTAAGATCTTGTAGATCTTGCATTTCTGCCCACACCTGCTTTATAGAAAATTAGATGGATAGACCTTTCAGCATAGGTTCATCTACTCTAACCTGACCCAACCTGGCATTTTGGACTGTCAGTCCCATCATTCCTAGTCTACATGGTCACTGTGTGTGTTGGCCAGGGAGGCTGGGAGTTGTAGCTGTCAGATAACTGTGTTCACATTGGAACACAATTCTTCAATCTACATGTCAAGCAATGCAGCAATTTTGTTAGGGATGGGGGTGGTTTGGTGAACCCCTAAAGAGATTCATGTTGTCCAACAGTGTGATGCACTCTTGTCTTAGATCTTGTCTTATCAAAGTTAGTAGAACTTTCTTCACAATGAATGTTATTGAGACTGGATTATATAAATAATAATAATTGCAATGCACGCACCACTTTCATGAATCCCCACAAAAGTGGGAAAACCACAAATCAAAACCCCTTCTATCTTCTAGGAATCTCTAAGTTCTCCAGCATAACTCTATGCTCAACGTTCTTCAAATGTTGGAGGGCCTACAAATGCACAAGGAAGTGCTTCTCTAAGAATCTGTAGGTCCTCCAGTGGAATGTGATCATATGGTCATGCTGGAGGACCTAGAGATTCTTAGAGATAAAATATTACTCAAATCCATGAACAATCAAAGTTAACTTAACAAATGTGGAGAGCCAAATGTAACAAATCCCTTCAGATGGATTGAACTACCACATGCTCATGGCAAAATATCAAATGGTAATATCAAGGGCTTGAATCCTATCAGCAATCTCATATAGAGTGGATCCACTAAATCAGACATCTAATGCTGGTTTCAAAAATATTTTGGAGGTAGATTTTAAACAGAAAACCTACTAACCTGTTTAAAAGTGGGCTATTTCTAGGAGAACCAAATCAGTCTCTTTCTTTGATTGGTGAGGGTGGGTGGAGTCTGGAAGATTCAGGGATTACAAAAATCTTTGATTGTTCCTTGTGGCTCCAGTACCAGAATTTCCCTTTCTATGCAGTATTCTTTACACTTATTGATCTGTGGCATAATTCTAGATGACACTCTAGGTGAATAACGACAAGAAGCCAAATTGGACAGTATTATTTAATGCCTGGAGGGCTTGTGTTCCTTCTTAGACATTTCAAGACAACATCCTGCAATCCTGCTCTGAGCTATGTCATGGATTGTCAGACTTTTGCTTTCTGCATGTGGCAGTCACTAAGAAATGAATTGATGTCCTATTATTTTAATATAATGTAGATGTTCTTGTTTACTTGTCAATGATCTCTGATTTATTGATAGATTATATAATAAAAACATAATATAGAGTTTCTCTTTGTCTCACAGAAGCTGAAAAGGAATTTGAACAAGCAGAAACACTGTAAGTAATCTTTTATTCTATATTTTGTGTTTTTGTAATCTGTACTTTTATAGGAAATGGTTTAAAGTTCATGCTAGCAGTGGGGATATTTTGCTTCATCTGTAGTGTTTTCAACTACTACCAAATTCCTTTCCATTGTGCATAATGGGTATTGTGATCTAAAATATTGGAATGAACAAATATTTCTCAGTTCTGTTTTGAACAGTGGGAGATGGATATTGATTTCTTTAAAGTTCAAGTGTGGCCATTACTTCTCCAATTGTTCTGAATCAGTAAGTCCCCAGCTCATCTAGGAGAGCAGCTAGGAGAAGACCCTCAATGTGTTGACCTAGTTAAATTCCTGCTTTCCTCCCAATCCCTGTGGCATCAGGGTTCACCCTCTATACTGCTCCTTATCTACCTTCTGGCTGGAAGGATGTGGGCTAAATTAAATGTTGCTTATCCCGTCTCTCTAAATAAATGAGAAAGAGTAATCTCCTTATTTCACATTGATCTTAGACTAGCCACTTTAGCTATGATTTCTATTTGAAATGCCAAGCAGGAAAATATGTTCTGTGTGTGCATGTTTGTGATTGAATGACAAGCTGTGAGCAACTCTGGTTTGGGACTTAATGCCTAATGCTCAATGACATCATTGTCGCTGTCCTTAGGACTCAGGTCCTGCCTGGAAATCTTGAAGCCTGGCATGATCCTGAATTGGTAACCCTGATTGCCATGACAAATTAGCAATATGAGACTTAATAGTGAGTAGGAAAGAGAGAAGGCATGACTAAATGAAAGTAAAATCAGGATTCATGATGTAAATCTTTCAATGCATGCCTCGTTTTCTGCGCAGAAAATCAGAAGACAGCAACGGTTTGGAAAACAATACTACAAGGCAAAGAAAAACCTAAGTGCTTTGGAGATGGAAGGTGAGTGCAAAGTACATTTCAGAGATTCTGAGGTTATGAATGGATGAGTACTGTCTCCTTAGGATGGTTCTCATAATAGTTTAATAACCAACAACTAAGCCTTGACAAGCAGCTCACAAAAATGACAAACATCTGCTTTTTAAGGACATGTGTTGATACCATATTCCTCCAATGTCCTGATTTGGCAGAAACACTTCTCATTTCTCCTCAGTCAAACCACTGTTCCATCTTTGAAAAACTGATACCCTACAACTGCAAGATAGTTTTAAAGCCAGTGTAGTGAGATTCTAGGGACCAGTTTTCTGCTCCTATGATCTACTATATGCTACATCTGCCCAAAATGTTAAAGTACAGGACAAATTAAAACAGCAAGTTGTAAGACATCTACATCCCAGTATATCTGGAGGTAGAATCATAGAATCATAGAATAGTAGAGTTGGAAGAGACCTCAAGGGCCATCTAGTCCAACCCCCCGCTAAGAAGCAGGAAATCGCATTCAAAGCACCCCCGACAGATGGCCATCCAGCCTCTGCTTAAAAGCCTCCAAAGAAGGAGCCTCCACCACGGCCCGGGGGAGAGAGTTCCACTGCCGAACAGCCCTCACAGTGAGGAAGTTCTTCCTGATGTTCAGGTGGAATCTCCTTTCCTGTAGTTTGAAGCCATTGTTCCGTGTCCTAGTCTGCAGGGCAGCAGAAAACAAGCTTGCTCCCTCCTCCCTATGACTTCCCCTCACATATTTGTACATGGCTATCATGTCTCCTCTCAGCCTTCTCTTCTGCAGGCTAAACATGCCCAGCTCTTTAAGCCTCTCCTCATAGGGCTTGTTCTCCAGACCCTTAATCATTTTAGTTGCCCTCCTCTGGACGCTTTCCAGCTTGTCAGCATCTCCCTTCATCTGCGGTGCCCAAAACTGGACACAGTATTCCAGGTGTGGTCTGACCAAGGCAGAATAGAGGGGGAGCATGACTTCCCTGGATCTAGACGTTATTCCCCTATTGATGCAGGCCAAAATCCCATTGGCTTTTTTAGCTGCCGCATCACATTGTAGGCTCATGTTTAACTTGTTGTCCACGAGGACTCCAAGATCTTTTTCGCACACACTGCTTTCAAGCCAGGCGTCCCCCATTCTGTATCTTTGATTTCCATTTTTTCTGCCGAAGTGAAGTATCTTGCATTTGTCCCTGTTGAACTTCATTTTGTTAGTTTCGGCCCATCTCTCTAGTCTGTCAAGATCGTTTTGAATTCTGCTCCTGTCTTCTGGAGTGTTAGCTATCCCTCCGAGTTTGGTGTCATCTGCAAACTTGATGATCGTGCCTTCTAACCCTTCGTCTAAGTCATTAATAAAGATGTTGAACAGAACCGGGCCCAGGACGGAGCCCTGCGGCACTCCACTTGTCACTTCTTTCCATGATGAAGACGACGCATTGGTGAGCACCCTTTGGGTTCGTTCGCTTAGCCAATTACAGATCCACCTAACCGTAGTTTTGTCTAGCCCACATTTTACTAGTTTGTTTGCCAGAAGGTCGTGGGGGACTTTGTCGAAGGCCTTACTGAAATCTAGATATGCTACATCCACGGCATTCCCTGTATCGACCCAACTCGTAACTCTATCGAAAAAAGAGATCAGATTAGTCTGGCATGACTTGTTTTTGGTAAATCCGTGTTGACTATTAGCAATGACCGCATTTGTTTCTAAGTGTTTGCAGACCACTTCCTTAATGATCTTTTCCAGAATCTTGCCTGGTATTGATGTGAGGCTGACCGGACGGTAATTGTTTGGGTCGTTCTTTTTTCCCTTCTTGAAGATAGGGACCACATTCGCCCTCCTCCAATCTGCTGGGACTTCTCCTGTTCTCCAAGAACTCTCGAAGATGATTGCCAGTGGTTCTGAAATAACTTCCGCTAGTTCCTTCAATACTCTTGGATGTAGCTGATCTGGCCCTGGGGACTTGAATTCGTTTAGAGTGGCCAGGTGTTCCTGGACAACTTGTTTCCCTATTTGGGGTTGGATTTCCCCCAATCCTTCGTCCATTCCATGTTGCTGAGGTTGAAGATGGCTTTCTTTTTGTGAGAAGACCGAGGCAAAGAAGGCATTAAGCAGTTCTGCCTTTTCCCTATCCCCTGTCACCATCACCCCATCTACTCCTTGCAGTGGCCCTATCGCCTCCTTTTTCTTCCTTTTTCTACCAACATAAGCAAAAAAGCCTTTTTTGTTGTTTTTTATGTCCCTGGCAAGCCTGAGCTCATTTTGCGCTTTAGCCTTGCGAACCTTTTCCCTACAGGAGTTGGCTATACGTTTGAATTCTTCTTTGGTGATTTCTCCCCTTTTCCACTTCTTGTGCATGTCACTTTTGAGCTTTAGCTCAGTTAGAAGTTCTTTGGACATCCATTCTGGCTTCTTTGCACTTGTCTTATTTTTCTTCTTTGTTGGCACTGTTTGCATTTGCGCCGTGAGTATTTCACTTTTGAAAAACTCCCATCCATCCTTAACTCCCTTGTTTTTTAATATCGGCGTCCATGGAATGGATGAATTGTTGCAAAAGGGCTGCTCTTGAAGGCTCCGGAGAGTTTGGGTGAGGGAAAACCATGAGGTCCTTTTAGTTGCCCTGCAGTGCTGCAAAAATGTCCCTAGATAATATGTACTGTTTTGACCCATCCCTACATCACTAAGCATAAATCATAGTCTATAAAAGCTACAAATTATATAGGTTTATTTTGTTGTGCTGTGGGTAAGGTTGATATGGGTAATTGTCCCAGGTCCTGACATTTCATAATCAATCTGTGCCTTGCGATGTTATCAAGTGAGTCCTTCTGACATAAAAATGGTGATGCTCCAAGACCAGCACCAATAACAACAACAACCAAGCCTAACAGTTGAAGAATGAATGCATATGCACACTTTTCAAGGCAACATATTCACCTCCTGGGAATTTTAGGCATGAGGAGCTAGTTTTATTGGACAGGCACCCACCACACACACCAGCCATTCTTTGCAGAGCATATCTGTGGATATGACAGCATCAAGACCCAAATAAAAGTGATGGGTGAAGCTTATTCTCCTCAGTCAGGCAGTGCCATCATTTCTGTGTTCCCATCTCCATATGAGAGCATTAATCAATAAATAGGAATAATGCTATTATGGATCAATTGGTACTGCTGAATAGATATTGATAATATTTTTTTTAATCCAGGCAACCGATGAATATCCATTGCAGCAGACAAGTTTGGGCCGAAGTTCCTTGAGGAAAGAATTCATCTTATATGTCTTAAGAAAAAATATGCTTAAAATGCCTTTTTAGAAATGAATGTATGCAATGATGCTACTGTTATGCACATCAGTGTACAAGTACTGTATGAACCCATGGTGTTGTCAGTGTTCCCATGGTTATATATATTGGAGCCTTTTGACTTCAGTTAGAAATAACCCAGCCTTAATTGTTTAGCTATTAGTCTGGATTTATATATATGGAGACATTTATTTTACTTTACTATGTTTTATTGTATATGATGCCCAGCAGTAGTCAAAGACCCCAGGCTACATTTTTTATTCAAAGAAAGTAGGGCAGGAACAGATTAGTCTGTACAAGTCTTGAATCTGAAGCAAAATAATTATGTGTATTTTTTGATATTTAACCTAGCAGCAATTTATTCAAAATGCTCCAGCTGTTGAAAAGATTTTGTCAGCCAGTGGGACTTTTATTAGAACCTCCAATATTTTCTCTTTCCTTTTTTTTTTAATTTGCTTTTTATACAGAAACAAATTGCTAACTCTTATTTTTGAAAAGCTCACTGGAATATTAGCATAGCAACTGAGAGTCTTGAAAATTAGAAAACATCAGTTTCTGTCTTTGGACTGTTAAGCTGTAATGTTAAACCCAGCTGAATTTCTTTATTGGTATGTAGTAAGACCAGATTCATTCTTGCTCATGTAGCTAGGAATGTTTTCTTTTGAGACTAAAAGGGTATATCCAAACTATACATACAGAGCTATACACAGCTGTAATATTCATGACTGAACCAAAGGGATGAAACTGTATCACATATTCTCTGCAAAATATTAGCAGATCCACATTTCAATTTTCTAACTTATGTTGAAATGCAGTTTTAAAGTTCTGCCCTATTTTTGATCATAGATCAAAATCTCTGTACCCTGAAATTACCATCTGAAATATTCACATTGAAGACAGAATATAACATTTATTACAACTTGTACAATTTGTCATTAGATGTTCAAAATGTTTTAGTTAATTTTGTATTTCAGTAAAAAATATGCACAAAGAAGTTTAGCACTTTGGGAAAACCCGGCCATAGTTAAGCTTTATAAGGGACATTTACGGCCCTTCCAGATAGGCCCTATTTCCCAGGATCTGATCCCAAGTTTTCTGCTTTAAACTGAATTATGTGAGTCCACACTGCAAGATAATCTGAGCTAAACCTGGGATCAGTTCCTGGGATTTAGGGCCTGTCTGGAAGGGCCCTTGCTCTTCATAGGCATGAATTACATCTCACGACTTCCTCCACGTTACCATTGACTACTTGCATGGAGGAAACTTGGCCATGAACAGCTTCTTATACATAGATCTCCTCCATGCACACTGTTCTCACACTGTAATGCACAGATATTAGGAGCATGGGCAGGGTGATCCCCTAGAAATCACCTGACACCCCTTTTAAACTGCATTCAGGTAAGAAGAGACTAACTGTATGCTTCATTCACCTCAATGGAAATTCGCCAGTTATGATTATGGTCCAGACATCTCATTTTAAAGCATGTGTCATTTCCAAACTTGTAAATAATCAAAGGCTTTTTGTACACTTAGAGTTCATAATTCATGTCCCTTTGGCTATTTCTTCTGTGCAACCCCACTAATTAGGTGGAAGTGGAAGCATGGTTCTTTGGCTCCTGACACTGGAAATCTATTCACAGGCCAGTACAGATGACGGGGCAATGGGAATACCTTAAGAGGTGGGAATATGTCTCTATGTTTACACATGTATGTTGTGTGGTCCTTCAGGCAACATCAGAAATAGCTTTGAGGGTGGAAAAAGTTGTTCACTCCAGGTCATTGAGTATACCTAGAGAACACCAATCTATACTTTCTTGTTGTTTAAGTAATATGGTATCATCTGGAGAAGGAAGCCAACAGGGTTAAGGGACTCATTTTATGAAATTTATATGACTAGCTTCACTGCTTTCAGATTTCATAGCAGAGGAAAATATTTTTTTTCCAGTCTTGCTTAACAGAAGTACCAAACTGGAAATATACATCAGAATATTATTGAACATGCACAGTTTTCTTTAAAACTACCCATGGTCAGGAATCTTGTTGACTAGTCCCAATTAGAATAAGTCTACTTGAGTGGAGAATTGGCTCTATGCCAATTGGTATTAACAATAGGATTTAGGCTACAGTTTCGTGAGAATTCAGAAACAAATGTGTCCAGTACTCTAACCTTAACACCACAGTGATTCAGACTCATAGTCCTCAAACAAATAGCCTGTTCTGGGCTGTTCAGAAAGTTAAAAAGGCCCTGCCTAAACTGCATCCATCCCTGGACATCTCGTGCAACAATGGAATCCAGTGGAGATGAATGATGGTAATCTCTACATTACCACTTCCTTTAATGCCTCATATCATCTGGTTGGAAGACTCTCTGGTGATGGCTTTTAAGCAGCTTCATAACCAACAGCAGGAGGGAAGAGGAAGGAAGTCTCACAGTGTCACATTACATTTATACCCTTTTCTCCACCAAATTAGTGTTGGTGACATGTATCAAAAAGTAATATAAAGATAATCAGTGGTGGTATCCTTTTCATTTAGTCACATCACATGTATAGAACAACAAAACTCCATTCAGAACAAAAAAGTTTCATTTAGAACTCAGCTGTAAAGAGAGAATAATCAAACGGGCAGACCTTGGTGAAACAGAAATGGCTATTCTGGCCTTCTGTTTCAGTAAGAAAGTGAATAACCAAAAGGAACTTCATTTATAACTCATGTCTTGCTGAACAAGGTTAGAACAGTGTTGATTGTGTTATAGACAGGGGAAAAAAATCAATATCCCTGTCTGACCAAGTTTTAATAAAGAACATGGAAATGGCTTTAATGATTGCTAATTAACTGGCATTAGATTTTGAGAAAAGTGAAACAGCAATAAAGATAAGAGATGTGTCAAATATTTGGATAACATCCCAGGCATTAATTTTATTTATGTTCATGTTCTTCATCAGATATTTCTTACAGCATCCGTTGTCTCTGACTATCACTCAAAGCTTTGAAGTAATTAAACTTCACTCCTATGTTTTAGTTTCTTGTACTTGCATGGGTCTGGCACAAGATTCAAATGCGAGCTCATGTTGTGATCAGTGCTGCTGCTTCTTCAATGCTCTGCTATAAATACTGAAGCATCATTAAGCTGATTGTACAAAGGCCGCATTTTCTATCAACTGATATTTTTAAAAATATATAAATTTTTTTTTCAGTTACTGTTGAGAAAACAGCAAAACAAAACATTACTTTTAAAAACAATCCCCCTCGGAGTTGAGAAGGGCAATATACAAATACCACAAATAAAAAAAAGTAGGACTATAATTTTAATTCATCACTTTTTTGGCTTTGAAAATTGGAGCGTAACTAATTATTATTTTTTAAATGCAAGCTACAAACTGAGGCACCACTACTAAAGGAAAGAGAGATGTTTCACCCAGTTAGCAAGTTAGAGCTCTTTGAGTGGGTAGCAGTAAATTTACCAGATGAAGTTATATTATCTTGCCAACTAGTTGTGTCAATGCTGAGAATTCTGGGTTTTTCCCCCCAATGTACACTAAACTGTTAGTAAACTTCCAAGTTTTGTGCAATCCTACAAACAATTGTACACTATATGCAGGTTTGTAGTTGTTCTAGCTAATTGCCACCAAAGCTACTTCAATGTGTGCTGACCCTATGAATGAGAGACCTCTAAGATCTATGACCATCAAATGTCCTGCCCAATTCCTGCAGAATTAAGTTTATGGCCCCTTCTATACTGTCATATAAAATCCATATTATCTGCTTTGAACTGGATTATATGGTAGTGTAGAGTAGACTCATATAATCCAGTTCAAAGCAAATATTATTTTTCTTTAGTTTTCTTTAATAATCTGAATTATATGTCAGTGTAGAAGGTGCCTATGGCTTCCTTCCTTCAATCAATCAATCAACCTGTAGTGTGGTCTCCCTCTTTTTCTACTGCTTTTCACTTTAGCCAGTGTTATTGTTTCACATCCTCTAAGGGCCCTTCCACATGGCCATATAATTCAGAATATCAAGGCAGATACTCCACAATATCTGCTTTGAAATGGGTTGTCTGAGTCCACACTGCCATATAAACCAGTTCAAAGCAGATAATGTGGTATTTTATACAGCTGTGTGGAAGGGGCCTGGGATCAGATCCTGGGATGTGGGTCCAGAAAAACACCTTTAAGAATGCATAGGCCAATAATGTGTCCTTTTGCTATAGTCTTAAATAGTGTGGTGTAGTTTCCTCCACAAACAGAAGATGTCGCCTTCTTATCATTTAGAAGTAACTCTGAATCTCATTCTCTCTCTTTCTCTCTCACTCACACACAGCATGCACACACATACACCCTTCTAAAAAGGTGAGATAGTAATGACAAAAGAGAGACATCACACAATTAAATATCTAGTGTTAACCTGTTACATCATGACAAGAACATGAACTGTGTGGATAGGTCTTATGGTACATAGCCTTAACATGAACTGCAACATGATTCTATGCATGTCTACACATAGGGACATAATGATCCTTTGCTCATTTGTGCTGGGTTGCAGGTACACCACCAGACACTTAGGCACCACTCTATCCTAGCTCAGCCTAGCATATTAAGGTAGCAATGCTGTTTTAATAAATATCTTAATTATAAAGAAATTACGCTGTCTGACAAACAGTACAGCTATCAGTTTGTGAAGGAACCAACCACACACAATGTGGAGAACAAGGCAGCCAACAAGGTGGAAATACTTTCCCAGCTATGTAGATGGAAGCAGCCAATGAACAGGGCTGACCCAGTCACTTCCCAAAGACCACCGTCTGCAAAGAGCACATCACCAACTTGCTTCTGTCTCCTCTGTTGTCCACCCAGCTGCTTTGTAGATACTTGGTGTGGCCAGAATGTTGCGAGAGTGTGACTAGAATGTCAAGCCACTGTGAGAGTGGAGTATTTAAACATGACATTGAGGGCACAACCATCTGGATGATATCTTCTTTTTGAGAGCCCCAAACTGGCATATAATAATAAACTTTATTTATACCCCGCCACCATCTCCCCAACGGGGACTCGGGGCAGCATCAAGATATCAGGTAGGTTGGCCACGAGAAGTCAATGGTATTCTACCATCTGAGTGGTGATGGAACTGACCTCTGCTGAGAAGGAAAGAAAGTCCTTAAACAACTGTGCCATCTTTGCCTTCCAACCCTTTGTGAAGACAGAAGGTATATGGGTATATTGACGATGATCATTTATTGAAATACATCCTCCTCATTTTTTCTTCTTTTTGTGGTTGTGTTTTGGCAGTGTTTGACTGCAGGTAAGAACAGTCTTTTAAGCCTCTCTGGGAATCAGTTTGGTTCAGCAGCAGGATGGAAATTTTAATAAGTACTATAACTACACTTCACAGGAGCTCAGGAAAAATAAAAAGCAGCGGGAAATATCTTGTGGAAGCATTCACAAATCCTGGCTATTTCTTCCTGCCATTCCCTGCACTCAGCCAAGTATTTAATGTACTACAGCATTAATTAACTAAAACATAGGTAATTGCCATAATATTATTTTACAGGCAGCCATAGACATTATTGCTCATTTCAAAAAACTGGTGAGTGAGCATTGTTTTCATTTGTAACTTTTCTCTTTTTTTAATGGGGAATTTTCTATATGAAATCTAACTTAGATTCCTGTCCCAAAGACATCACATTGCACGTTGCTAATAAGAGTATAGGGCTGATGCTTTTCTCCAGTATGTATGTTGGTGTAGAGGGTGGTGTCCTAATTTCTTTGACTACACATTTTTGGAGGGCAAATATCTGATTACATAACAGAAAACTTTATTTATGGTTGTTATTATAATTTCAAGAAATCAGCCCTAAGCCTGCTCTGCTCTGTAAAAAATAATTTAATACTGCGGAAGCTCTGCCAAATGTCTGTCACTGACATTTACTCAGTCCCTGCGATTAGTCCAAGCCAGAGGTTAATCAAGTATATGTCGTACAGACTCTTGGTGACCTTGGAGGACTTTTTTTTTGTCCAACAGCAACCCACAACAGTCCTTTGTCATTTTCAGAGTGAGTCATTAATTTTATGTGACAGACCTGAAGGCAGCATAAGACTGTGCATATTCTACAAGCCACCTCACAAAGCTGCCTTAACCAATGAAATCACTTCAGTTTCTGCTGTCTTATCCCATTTGCCCAGAAACCCTACAGAATGCAAGTGGAGTCCCCAAAGACTGCTTTGCAAAATGAACTGGGATCTTGCCAACACATGTTTGGATGGGCCTTCTTCCCTTTGTGACTATCCCAGTAAGACCCATGAATATTTGATTTCCCTCATTAGCAATTACAGGTGGTAAGAGGGAGATATCTAACTGACCATCATTTATTGAAAAGAAGCTGGAGTTACCTGAGAGCTTGGATCATCTGTATTAACTCTATATCATTGTTTGAGTTTCCGAAGAACAAGAAACTAGACAATGATTAATAGCCTATTTGCAGGCCTATCATGGAAGAGAACACTCTTGTTGATTATAATGCCTCATATCTCATTTCAAAAGCTAGGTATCATATTATGTATTGAAAGGCTGACATGATGCATTTTTGTTAGCATCGCCCTATACTAATAGAAATGTATTCAGCAATTGCACTGCAGGAATAACAGTCTCCCCCCACAACAGAAATGACCCCCAAGAAGGTTCCATCTTGCAGATAATTCCACTCAAACAATGATATGTGTCAGCCTGTCAACTTACGAAGACCCCATGAATGTTATACATTTTTCTTAAATAGGTAATATTCAGGTAATATTCAGAGGTAGTTTCTTTGTTCCTTCCTCTGAAACAGAGGGCCCTTCCATACAGCCCTATATCCCAGAATATCAAGGCAGAAAAGCCCACATTATCTTAGTGTGGACTCAGATAACCCAGTTCAAAGCAGATGTTGTGGGATTTTCTGCCTTGATATTCTGGGATTTAGGTCTGTGTGGAAGGGCCCATAGTCTATAGTACCTGGTAATCATTAATAGTCTTCCATTCAATTACTAACCAGAGTTGACCCTGCTTGGCTTCCGAGATCAGGCAGGATCAGGTGCCTTCCTGACAGTGAGAGCTGTTCGGCAGTGGAACTCTCTCCCCCAGAGTGTGATGGAGGCTCCTTCTTTGGAGGCTTTTAAGCAGAGGCTGGATGGCCATCTGTCGGGGGTGCTTTGAATGTGATTTCCTGCTTCTTGGCAGGGGGTTGGACTGGATGGCCAATGAGGTCTCTTCCAACTCTACTATTCTATGATTTTATGATTCTAATTTCCTAGGAACTAGCATTATTATTTGTGCCCATTACCCACAATTGTTTATTTCTCTTCTGGCACTTCTCATGAGGGCAGAGAGGAGAGGTATAACTTAGTATTGTATTGGGTGCACATTATATGTTATGTTATTATGTTTTAATGTTATGCATATAATGAAACTATGTATATAATGAGAATTCAAAGTGCCACCTTCCAACCCGTAGATGGTAACAGAGACACCAGTGGTTTACAGATTACTGAAGTGTTGCATAGCTGAGCCCTTCATACATATCCTTTTAGACCATGGAAATCATAATCTCATTTGGACTATTGCAACACACTCTACGTGGGTTTGCTTACAAAGACTGTTCGGAAGTTGGAACTAGTCCAACATTCTGCAACCAGGTTACTAACCGGAGCACCATTCAGGGAGCATACAACTACTCTGTTGAAGCAGCTCCACTGGCTGCCTGTTAGCTTCCAGGCCCAATTCAAAATGCTGGCTTTGGCCTACAAAACTTTAAACGGCTCTGGTCCAACTTACTTCTCCAAACATATCTCCCACTATGGGCCATCCCACTGATTAAGATCTTCAAGTGAGGCCCTGCTCTCGGTCCCGCCACACTCACAAGTGTGGTGGGCAAGGACGAGAGACAGGGTTTTTTTGGTGGTGGCTCCGCGGTTGTGGAACTCCTTGCCAAGGGAGATTAGGGAAGCCCCCTCACTCATGTCTTTTTTTAGGAAGCAGCTGAAGACCTGGATGTGGGACCAAGCCTTTGGCCCATCCTAGGATATGGGTTGATATGACCTGATGGATTTTTTGGATTAATATGAAGTTGAACACAGACTGGCTCTGACTTTTGGCTCAATTCTACTGCCCCTGTTGTAACAGTCACACAGTTTTATTGTTTTAATTGTATTGGGATATTGACTTTTAATTGTGTTTTACGACTGTTTGGTTTTACTACATTTTGTATTATATGTGGCATCTAATTCTACCATTGTGTAAGATCACTCTGGGTCCCCCTGGGGGAGAAGAGCGGTATATAAATCAAATAAATAAATAAATATATTTCAGTTAATGTTTAAGCTTACTTTTTAAAGAAGTGGCAGCTGATGCTTACTGGGACTAGTAGAGCAGAGAGTATGGTCCCCAGAGCAAAAGCAATAGGTCATCAGATATTTAGTTTTTCACATCACCTTGCAAAATTAATGCATATGTGGCAGGTTAGATCAGTAGTACAAATGATCCCTGAAATGTTGTACTGGTATTAATATTCCAATTAACATGACTTAATTAGAAATATAGCTTGCAGAGAGTTTCAAAAGTGGCATTAAAGAACACATAAGAAGCCTGCCACCTTACAATTGAATGACAGATCCCACAATTCTTGATCATTGGCCACTTTAATTGGCATTCTTTTAAGTATGCTTAAGTTTCTTTTATTTTGGGGGTGCTGAAGCTGTATTTCCTTCCTCTCTCTGCAGTGCTCAAACCCACACCTAGTCTTACCATATCGCCTCTGAATCTTCCCTGCACAACAATTTTGCACTTCATATGAGTCTGGCATGATTTGAGAATGTCTGGCTGTCTCCAATTTCTATGTATGG
This sequence comes from Anolis carolinensis, assembly GCF_035594765.1. Classification (NCBI taxonomy): domain Eukaryota; kingdom Metazoa; phylum Chordata; class Lepidosauria; order Squamata; family Anolidae; genus Anolis; species Anolis carolinensis. Next base: position 299,491,738 of record NC_085842.1, read on the forward strand.
TTGTAAAAGCTGGACAGTGAAGAAAATCAACTTAATTGAAACATGGCCCTGGAAAAGAGTAATAGATACCATGAACTGCTGCTGAAAGGACAAATAAATGTATCCTAGAGCAAATGAAGCCTGAACTCTCCCTGGAAGTCAAGATGACTAACTGAAACAATCCTACTTCAGAGATGAGAAGATATGACTCACTGGAAAAGGAAATACTACTCAGTAAGGTAGATGTCATTAGGACAAGAGGAAGTCCGCAGTACCAGTGAATAGACTCCAGCAAGGAAGCTTGTAGATGATAAAATGATCTGGAAGTCTCATATTCTTAGGTTCACTATAAGTCTAAGTCATCTTGAGAATATAACAGAATAAATTGCAAATTGTCATTGTACATTGTACAACAAAATTAAATGCCATCCCCAGTCACATTATATACGTTGAATTACAAAATAAAACACCCATGACCTCCCTCATTAGCAATTACAGAAGGTATCAAACTGATCATATTTTATTGAAAAGAAGCTGGAGTTACCTGCAGGTAGTTAAAAAGAAATCTACTGCAGTGGGGGAAAAGATGGAAAATCCACTTCTTTGGATACAGAACCCTCAGGCAAATGGACTATGTATGGCATCTCATTCCAAACAGTTAACACTAGGCCTGTGTAATCAATGAAAAAAATGTTTCAATGCACATTACAAAATTAAGGATTGGGGGGGAAATCATTTCTAAAGTGTTTCCGAAATTGGTCGAGGTCCATATCACAACTATAATGAGTTAACTACTTTTTCGTTACTTTTCCTTAAGTAATTATGCCAATGTGGAAACTTCAGGGGCTCCTTTCTCCTTCATTGTTAGAGCTATTGGCATGAAACTTGGTACGATTATAGAATATATTTACGATTGTTAGCCCATCAAGTTTCAGAATGTTTCATTCATCCACTAAGTTTTGGAGAATTTTCAAAGTGTTTACAAACAACATATTTTTTTTAAAAAAAACTACAAGAGCTATCTTCTTGAATTTTCTACACAATGACACAAGATAACAGGATCATTCACCCCAAGTTTCAGAAATATTCATACATCTACTGATTTTTGGAATTTTTTTAAAAAAAAGTTTTGACAAAAGCATTAAAAAAAAAAAGCCACAACATCTATCTCATTCAATGTCTTTAACCAATAGAACTTCCATTTAGGGATTTCTTACCAGCCCAGCACAATTTACCGATGAGTATTGAAGTATCAGTCAGTTCTCAGCAATTTATTGGAACTCTAGCTGCTGCTGGGAAGCACAAATATCTCCCCTATCCTAATTGGGGCTTTCTGATGCTGAGCAGAATTTTGGGAAATGTAGTTTAGAATCATAGAATAATAGAGTTGGAAGAGACCTCATGAGCCATCCAGTCCAACACCCTGCCAAGAAGCAGGAAATCACATTCAAAGCACCCCTGGCAGATGGCCATCCAACCTCTGCTTAAAAGCCTCCAAAGAAGGAGCCACCGCCACACTCTGGGGCAGAGAGTTCCACTGCTGAACAGCTCTCACAGCTAGGAAGTTCTTCCTAATGTTCAGGTGGAATCTCCTTTCCTGTAGTTTAAAACCGTTGTTCCACGTCCTAGTCTCCAGGGCAGCAGAAAACAAGCTTGCTCCCTCCTCCCTATGACTTCCCCTCACATATTTATACATGGCTATCATGGTTCCTCTCAGCCTTCTCTTCTGCAGGCTAAACATGCACAGCTCTTTAAGCTGCTTCTCATAGGGCTTGTACTCCAGACCCTTCAATTGCAGTGCCCAGAATTGGACACAGTATTCTAGGTTTGGTCTGACAATTCCCTGCTCCACCTCTCAGGGCCGGGTGAAGGTGTGTTCCATCTAGAGCTCTTTTTATAGCACTTGGAAATATGTTCTTGTGTGTTGGTGCAGTGACCATTGTCATGTGATGCTTATGAGCTGTCATCTTGGCTGGTGTCACACTCTCCTTCAAACATTCCTCGAGTTGTAGGTGGTGGAAGAAAGCCTACAGGTCATCACAGAACTGAATCATGTGTGTAGGTTTCAAGAGGCCGAAGGATAGGTCTCATGAAAGGACAATCTCCTCTGCATGGCTTTGTGTGTGGGCGGAAAGGCTTACAATATTATTGTCTACGTTGATGGTATTTCTTTCGTAGGCCGTTGGTGCCTGAAGTAAAAGAGTTTTGTTTTCTTTCTTTTTCTTGAGAGTTCAAGAAACCCTTTTTTATGCTGCAAGAGACTCACATGAAGAGCTATAAAATAAAGGATGCCATCTACTCAAGTCCCTCTAAAACTGGGTAAATGAGGCAGGTGAGGAAAGCCTCATTTGAACTCACTTTCTGCTTGGCTCAATATTTCGAAATTCTGTTTATCCCAACTGTGGAAAACGGATGAACTGAACCAGCAGGTCTCCTTTCCCCCTCCCTCTCCATTTTCTCTTCTGCAAAGCCCCTCTGGAGACTCTTAATCCCCTCATCCTCATTTTTAATTTTGATCCAAGCTTCAAGCCAATTTCATTTCTTTAGTCAGACCTGTTTCAGAGAACAGAGTGCCAGTGTTTTGTGCCCATATTCCTTAATTATGTCCTTTTGTGCCACCAGTTTTAAAACAAAGTTGAAAAGCTTTGCAATGCTTTGAACAGAAGCGAGTGATAGCTTGTATGACATGGGACATTTTTAAAAGGAAGATTTTTTTTTTTTGAGCCTCAGGACAACAAAGAGGAAATTATCTCTTCTAATCTAATAAATTTATATGTGAACACCTGGGGGCAGTAAATCTCCAATCTCTGCAAGTCAAATTCTCGCTACAGCATCTTTTTTTCTCAAGGCAGAAATGGTCTTCAGAGGAGCACTAGGAACATTATTTCTTTTTTAAAAAATCACAATATAAAGCCCTGGAGGATATCAAAACATTGCTAAATTAGACAAAATAGCCCTAATGTTTGTCATTTGTTTCGGGGATTTACATAAATAGTTCATATTTTGTAGGGGCTGAGAATCCCTTGTCCAGAAACAATTGGGAAGAGTCTGAGCAATATTTACAAGGTTAAAATAACAACTGTTTCAACATAACTGAAACTATTTTGCACAATAGAGGGCAGAGGGGGAAAGTGCAGCCCATGAGCAGGACTCTATTTTTGGTACCCTTAAAGCTCTTCACTATCCATAGCCTAAATACCCTAAAGGTACCAAATTCTGTCTGATTTTGGAAAGGAAAAAAGTAGAGTTAGCCCTTGTAAGTATTTGGATGGGGGACTAACAATGAATAAAAAGTGTTGTAGGTTACATTTCAAAGGAAGACCACCTTTCAGTATTCCTTGCATAAGAAAATCTTAGAAATTTATGTGGTCACCACAAGGAACTTGAAGACACACACACACACACACACACACACACACACACACAAACTCTTCCCCAAAGCATCCCAACCCCTTGTATTTTTAAAAGCACAGGGCCGGCTCCTCCTTTCCCTGAGACCATGTCAGGTAGCCTCCTGTACTCAAGTGCTCCCATTCTCCAACCTCAACAGAATATTCAAGTTTTTTTCACTTCAGTGTGGGTGTTATACTCCTAAGCACAGTGAAGAAACCACTGTACATCCCAATGCTGTAGTCCAGTGGAGTACAACCTGTGGCCCTCCAGGTGATTGGGACTCTTTAACTCCCAGAAACCCTATCAAGATTGTACAATGGTCAGGAATTCTGGGTCCTCTCTCTGTTTAAACATGTCACCATCTTGATGCTTGGGGAAAATATTTGTTCATTTCAAAAGTATTATTTCTAGACGGCATGGAAAGTCATTTTTGCTGCTGGTATTCTTAAAAGTCAGTAATCCGGAGTCCTTGCTAGGCTACTGTGAATCTCCCATAAAGGGAGTGTGTCCTATCAGGTGCTGTGGATCATTCCAGGGCAAATGAGAGATGAGGTGGAGAGTTTCCTGTCTCTGGACATAAATAATTCCCACCTAATAAAATTTCTGTTTTCTTGCATCATATATTTGGCATCATCTCCCCTGTATCTCCTGTATTAAAGAGAAAGTATTCAGTATGGTAAGAAAGCAAAATCCCAATCACATTTGATTGCTTCTATAGGAAAACTCCCAAGAACTGACAGTTTATCTCTGATAATAAATCATTCTGCAGACACCCTAGGCTCACAAACTTGTATTAACAGTAACAGCACCCGATGTCTTTTAACTCCTTTGAAAGAAATATCGTACTCCTGTAAAAGCGAGATGGCATTTTATTATCATCAGCTTTTCTTCACGGAGAGCCAAAATCAGCATTTCTGTTTTACAAGATGCACAGGGGCCATTTAAAAAAATAAAAGGGAAAATCAGGACAGAGATTTTTAGATTGTGTCAACTTTCTACAACCAAGGACCCTCGTGATGTATTGGACTTCAATCACACTTTTCCCCATTGGAAATGGATGAGAAAAATTATTAAATTATAAAGTATATTTACATTCTAAAATTGTGTTGAATTTTTTAAAAAATTGAGGGAAAGGACTTACAGCTTCAGGAGTAAAAAAGTGAGATTTGGGGGCTAGATGCTGCCTTTTGGCCACATTTTGCCCACATCTGCACTAAGGACTTTATTTAGTTACTACACTTTGATTCCATTTTAACTCTCATCCGCAAGTGTATGCTACAGAATTTTGTAATTTGTAGCTTAGTGAGGCACTGAAGTTCTCTAGAAGAGCATTCTAAATGCCTCACAAAATTTCCATGTACCATGGGAATTAAAGTGGTATCAAAGCAGCATAGTTATGCAGTATGAAAGAGAATGAACACTGAGCCCTGTGGGCAATTCTACAAGGACATCTTATCCTGGGGCTAATGCGGATTGTGAAATTCAAATCAGTTCTGGGATGGTTTTTACTGCCAGCCCCCAAGCTGCTATGGAGGCATTAGGGAGTCCTGATCATCCAGTACTTCAGTTTGGTGCTGCTGGATGGCCACCTTTACAACCATCCTCCCTTTTTTTAGCAATATTGGTGCCCACTGGGAGCCAAATGGTTGGTATCTATCACTGGACTGATATAAATCTGAGTGCTAGAGCTATGTGAGAGGAAGAAAGGGGGAAAGGGGGAGCTGACCCTTCCTTTTCCTCCTCCCTTCTTCAATCACCTTTGCTCCCCTTCCACTCCAGGTGACAAGCAATGGACACTTGTCATTTCATGCCCAGTGACCATCACTACAATGAGAAAAGAAGGGGGCACTAAGTGCCATTCTCTGTCACTAGACTGCACGAGGTCAGAGTATATAGGATGGCTGTGTAAACATTTGCAGCCAGTCCTGTCTCAGAACCAGCCCAATTGTTTACATGGGCCTGAAATCATAATTTTCTCTGGATTCAGTGGGAATTTTTGAAACAATATATGACTTTTTAAAATGCAGTTGAAGACTGCATTAAGTGGCCTTGGCTCACATTAACCCACATCAGCACTGTGCTCCATTCAGCCATTATGGAGCTGATTTGTGCCCCCCCCCCCCCCCCGGCCTCTTTCAGGATAACAGACCTGTGCAAACATGCACTGTGTTTAAGTACTCCACCTGTCATGAAGGGCACAAATGTTTTGTGGGAAGGGGAATTGTATGTAATTGTCATACATCACAGAGGGAACAGACAAAATATCAGATGGATAGATAAAGGATGAAAAATGAAACAAGCTTTTGTTTTGTTTTGTTGTGGCAACATGGGTGAGACAGCTGTCTATACAAGAACAGGTTTTAAATTCTCTCCTTTTGATATAAGGGACATTTCTCATGCCAAGTTTGAGGTCTGGGTAAAGCTTTAAGGAAACACTCAGAGCTTAAAGAATCCTCTTCCCAGCCTGCCCCCCCCTTCCCAGGCTGGCTCCATGAATACCTATAAGTGTAATCCAAAAAGTAATTTTCTCAAGCTTTATTGATAAACCAGAGCATGGATATGGGTGAAAGGGTATAAGATGTAGTGTTAAGTGCAACCCTCTGCCTTGTTTTTATCAATCTGTTAGTACATGAATGTCTGTCCATGGGAACTTTATTTATTTACTTTATTTATACCCCATTCTTCTCATCCCGAAGGGGACTCATCCTGTCCATGAGTTCTTCATCCATGCATTGATGAAGAAGACCCAGTCTATGAAAGCTTATCCTACAAACTTATTTCAGTTAGAATATGATCCCCATATCCAAACTGAATGATTCATGAACTTATCCTAGAAACAAGAAACCATGAATAATAATGAACACAATTGTAATGCATGGTTTCCAATGGAAGTTACTACAGATGCATGCTGGAGGACCTAGGAAATTCCTACAGAGTTATCATCTCTAGGAATTTGCATGAACCTCCAGGATGATTTCATGGAAACTTCCAATGGAAGCATACAATAGACTCTCCTGGAAAAATTGATTTATCTAGAAAAATATTAGAGAAGACATATTTTGTCAGATGCAATGGATGGAACTGCAGGTACTAGACCCGTGAGTAAAGGAGTCATACTACAGTCTCAAAGATGTGGCAATATTCCATTTGATTTGCAGAATGTAGACATTACATAAACAATCCACATTGTATTTCCATCAATGTGACCATGCAGTCAATTCACAATGTGCAACATTGTGTAATGTGCAATGCAACCGCATGTGTAGCTGCGCTTTTGCAACTCTCACATGAATATGGTTTATGATATACTATCTATTCACATGTTAAGAGGACTTATATATGCATGAACACCGGCAGGAAGCCAAGCCATTCATTATATTTCCAACCTTTTTTCTGATTTTTCAATGCCACACTAAATTAATTTAAAGAAAATTAAAGAAAAGCTGCTTGTTTTTTTTATTTTCTTTACAACTGAATTTATGCCTTAAATATTGCTGCTTTTTTCTTTTATAGTTTTTCTATAAATATTAGCCTCAAAAATCAATAACAATACATGTCACATCAATTAGACATTAAAGCCTGGATTCATTGCGATGCTGGCTGAACAAATAATCTCTGGGATGATGGAACAATTGTGCAAACAACAAAATAACAAACAGCATGTGCAATAGAAAACAACTGGATCGATCTTACTTCTCTACAAAGTCATTTCTGCAAAACTATCATGGCTTGTAATTGCATCATTGGCTTCAACCTTTCCAAAAAAGAAGAATTTCTCTTCCATTCTGATTGTTATTCTGGGGCTTTTTGTTAGTTTTTTGTTTTTTGCTGTTGCTGCTTGAATTTCTAGTGTTTTCTATTTCTATCTAGGAAAGTACAACAGTGTACTTACCTGAAGAAAGAAATTTCATAAATATGCCTCCAGATTCATTTGAAGGAGTTTAGTTTATCATTTCACATGGAAAATTTATTTGTATGGCAATCAGCAGTAACACCCCCCCCCCGGGGGGGGGGGTCCCTCCACACCTGCAAGCACTATCTTAACCAAATTCTGACAATTTATTCACACTGTCATTACCTACCTTTCCAACAATTTGCAATAGCAGCAATAGTTGATATGGTGGAAGCATCCAAGTTGGCAGGCATAGCCTAAGGCGCAGGGGGGAATTTGAAGGCCCTCATGAAGGAGACCAGACTTGGCGAGGCTGGTTGACAGGGGTGGAGCTGTAGGCTATTTAAGCCCCTCACCCATTCTTTTACTGGCTACAAGCCTGGGTAGAGGTTCTATAAACAATGACAAAACCATATGAGGATGCTGATCCAGGAGCAAACAGAATTATATGACTCCAATAGCTCAGGACTGTAGGATAATTTAGATCTCTTCTTCTAAGAGCAGAAAGTGAGGTCCACTCTCTCATAGGAGAGAAATAAACAAACAAACAAACAAACAAATAATAATAATTTATTTATATACCATCTTATCTCCCCAAGGGGACTCAAGATTCAAGTAAACTAGAATGCCCCAATTAAAATCTCTGCAGCTTTTACCTTTCTGGGTTCAGAACTCTAATATCAATAGAGGCTAAAAAGTGGGTGGATCAAGGAACATATAAAACATGAATCAGGATTGGCTGGTATTTTTGATCCATAAGATCCCAGGTCCACATGGTTATACCAGACACTCAACACAGAAATAAATCAATACTGATCTTGAAGATGAAATACATAATTTTCTCCCCTTGATTTCAATGAGATAGGGACGTTTCTTTGTTTTTGCTTTAAATTGAACCAACATTTGGGCATGAAATTTATCTTCAAGTCAGAACCAGTGTGGTGTGGTGATTTGAGCATTGGATTATGGTTCTGGAAATCTGCTCAGAATTGGAAACCCACTGGATGACCTTAGGCAAGTCACATTTTCTCAGCCTCAGGGAGAGGTAAAGGTTCCTCTGAATAAATCTTGCCAAGAATACCCCATGATAGGTTCCCCTTATGGACGCCATAATTGAGAAATGATGTAAAGGCACACAACAGCAACAACAAACACAACAACAGACCTTGGCAGTAACTTGTTAGAAGGAATGAATTTCTCATAATTAATTATCTGTTTGAATACAGAACAAATATTGTTGCATGCCTTTAGATAATTTTTCACTGATGGCAACCCTAAGGAGGACTTATTACTAGGGCTTTCTTGGCAAGATTTATCTGGAGGGGATTTGCTTAAGTCTTTGGTGAAGAGTGCTATCAGTCTGAAGCAGTGAACTGAGGCAGTCTCCTAGGCGCACCTACACTGAAGAGTGAATGTGGTTTGATGCCACTTTATTTGCCATGGCTTAATGTAATGGAATTATGGGAGTTGTATTGTTGTAAGACCTTTAGGCAAAGAGTGTTGGATTCCAAAGCATTGAGCAACAGTCGTTAAAAGTACTGTAGTGTCAAACTGCATTAATTCTACAGTACTGCTGCATCTTTCATCCTAAGACAAGCCAGAAGAGGAAAGGAAAAGACATTTCTCTTGATAGAGTCATTTACCAGAGTCTATCTTTGATACTATTATCCCTTCATTGTCCCTTCTCGGAAATCATTTGTTCAGCATTGTAGGCAGTGCGATCTTCCTGAATCTTCCCTGAGGGTATGTGACAGTTATGAGTTGCGAAAGCTTTGAGCCTGCGCATTCTCTAATCTGGGTGCCTTACTTAATTCCATGCTGAAGTATTACATAAAAGTGACCAGGCGGGCTCTCACAAATCCCACCAAAGCAGGCTGGATCTGCTGTTGCCAAAAAGCAGGGAGGCCTTCCTTTTAATTTGCCTGCCTTTTGGACTGGACAAAAAAGCTTAATTACAGGCACACAACAGCAAACCTTTTGGCATGGATTTCAAAAAGGAAATACGTCTTCCTTGCTTTTTAAAAGTTTATGGTAGAAGCTATGATTTGCTGCAAAGTATCATTTAAACAAAGAAGCAAAAGATGATTTAACCCTAAAGGATGTGTTCTGGATTTTGCTATACCCTACAGCCAATAACAAGACAATAACATTTCTTTACTTCTCTAATAGGCAAGCCTGTCCTTTCTTGCTTTCCATATTTATGGAACCTTGATCCTTGAAGCTACAATATTCCGTTATGGCAATTCAATCCCACTTTAGTCCTCCTCGTGGTTCTTCCACAATTATACTGTAAACTGTAATTGTATGCCTGGTTTTGAACAGATGCTCAGACCAACATGAAGCTCAGCATTCTTTTCAATTCCAAAAGCCACCTAGGAGACTTTTTTTAAAAAGTGAAACAAATTAAATCATCCAACCATCTGCTGCAGGGAATGGATGGGTCAACAGGTAAAATAAGAGCTGATCAAAAGGCAGTTTTAAAAATCAACCATCTGTTCTAAAATGTTAACTTGCAAGAATCTAGATCTTATAAAAGAGTAAATGGTTTAAAAATTCTATCAAAATGCTTCTAATAAGCCTTTCCTCCCATCCATCCCACCATTTCAAAGAACTAACCTAAGTAAGTTAGTTAACCATGTTCTGTTTGTGTGAGCTGTTTGAATAACAACAGAATAGGACACACATCGGCAAAGATATTCTTTCAACATGGTTAATATTATTCAGTAAAAAGAAACACCAATGCTAAATCAAAGACAAATTTAATATTCACCCAAATGGTAGCTTGTAGATGTCAAAGTCTGTCACATGAACTTGGTAGCAATGTATGTCTATTAACCTGAATGTGTGCTCCTACATGCTGTTTTTGTGGCTCCTGGAGATCTTTGGTTGATGAATGGGATTACTATGAGTAGCATTTATTTATGTCTAAAATCTTTCATCTAACCAAGATGATATTTTGATAAGTCAGCTTCTGAGAACAAAAGAAAAGCCCAAACGTATATTTTGTTCAGTGCCTTGCTTTCAGAGTGGATAATTATAAGCATGTAGAAAGTCCAGCCATGAAGACAATAGCAGTTCCTTTTTGCTGCTTCCCAGCACCTTTTTAATCCATTTAAATGCAGACATTCCATTTGTAACTAACAGCTGTTGACAAATTCCTCCTGCATGAACTTGATTCATCCCCTTAAAGACCACCACATAAGTGGCCACTGCTACATCTTGCATTTACAAAATCTACCAATGAATTATGCATTGGGTAAAGGAATACTTTTCTTTGACCTACATCTTCAGCTTATCTAGTGCTATGGAAGAGGGACAGGCATCTCTCTCTGCACTTTCCCCACATCATGCCATTTTAAAAACCTGTTTGAGGTATCTGCGGAGATGGCATCCCACAACAGCCTTACTGTAGCTAAGCAAATCTGGATTCTAGTCATTCTGGTTATGACCTTTAAAGCCTTAGACGGTTTAGGTCCAGGCTATTTAGATAACCGCTTGTAAGAATGTGCCCAGGTCCTGAGATCTTCAGGAAAGATCCTTCTCTCAGTCCCACCTTCATCTCAGGCTTGGTTGATGGGAATGAGATAGCGGGCCTTCCTTCTCATTAGCTGCCTCTCAACTCTGAAACTCCCTGCGCAGGGAAGGCAGAATGGTCCCCTCCCTGCTGTCCTAAAGCCTTTTTATTTGGACAGGCTTTTAAATAAGAAAGCTTTTAAGACCATGTCAGAGACTACTTTGCTTTTATATGTTTTTATGGATTTAAACTGAATTGTTTTTAATACTAATGATTTTTTATTCTGTTATAAGTACCAACTGGAAATAAGACATTATTTTTGAATGTTTAACAGGATGTATTTTAGAAACTTCCTGTAAAAATTTGATAGTTTTGGGGCATTGGAATAGAGCAATTTCACCAACAATTGATAGAAAATTGGATAAAATAATAAAAGAAAAATAAGGAAAACTTCCCAAAAGTTTTTTTTTATATGATGGACAATCTAGGAATAGAAGATGCCTGGAGAGCCAAACATGGAAATGTCCTAAAGTACACATTTTTCCTGGAAAACTGCAAAGCCTTGTCAAGAATTGATATGTGTTTAATTTCAGAAACACTAACAAGAATTAAGTATATAATCACCCAATAATTTATTCTGATCATAACCCAATAACATTACAACTGAAAGGAAAAAGAACTCAGATGAATTGGAGGTTAGACAAAACACTATTCTGGAGTGAAAACACAGTGGAAAAAACCAGCAAAAGACTAAAACTTAACATAGGTTCACCCTAAGTCATAGTCAACTTATACCTGCCATAAGAACAACAAGAATCTAAGAACAACTTACATCTAATCCACAAGAATTCATTCTTCATTTTTCACCTTACTTCACATTCTGTGTTCATTAAAAACATGAAACAACAAATAAATAATTCAGGAAATGAGGTTTCATAACAACAGTGTTTGGAATTCAAGTATTTCAAACTCACAAAGACAAGAATAAGACAGGGCAACCTAAATTTATCTAGAAAGCAGGAGGTTTATACCATAAGAATCCACTATTTCTTTTGGCCTAACAACATAAATATGCTTCTCCTTTTAGATGAGGTGGAAATGGTTTAAGAAACAATGTCTGTGCTGACCCTATTCATACAGCTGCATTTGGTAGTTTGCTGATACGAGCAAATCTTCTGTCTGCGCAAACCGGGAAAAGTGGCTGCCGAACTTAATCAGCAGTTGTCACAGCAGGCGAAGGAGCAAAGCATATTCCCACATCATTAGGTGGGAAGGAGTGATTTTAACATGCCTAAAGTGAACTGAAGAGATCTGAAGAGAACTGAGTTACCCAGACTGCAGAGATGGGGAAGTTGACTTCCCAATTGTATTGAAATAGAGGAAGTCTTTAAAGACACATGGAAGAATGAACAAAAAAAGGAATAATTGGAAGGACTGTAGGCAACTCCACAAATCAGCTATGAAAACCCATGTGTCCCACTTTATCATGAACTGCTCTCTAACTGAGGGGGGTGGGTTGAAGAAAACAAATGCTTTAGTTAAAAACTTCATTGTGAAACACTTACATGTGTAATACAACAAAAACAAAGAACCCACATAATTAATAAAATTTTGCAATTACAGGGCATGAATGCAATTCTATAAACAATTACTAAAAAGTATGCCAATTGAAACAGTGATGGTTGCCTTCATAGATTCAGCTGCAAAAACCCATTAAGCCATAACAAAAGAACCTGAATCTGCTAAAATGCAACCTTAAGCTTTTAATTAGAAATCAAAAGAAATTTGTAGAGAAAGCTTGTCACTTAAAATCTTCTACTGCTAAATAAATGAAAGAAATATCTGCCATCTACTTGGATTTTCCCTTGAGTATCAGAATACCTTGACACTAATTACTCTTAAACAATACTAAAACCTGGAAGCTTGCTATCAGCTTGTTTTTAGAACAGCAAAGGAAATTTATCTATAACCCTGGCATGGTTGATGCTACTGCTCCGGATCTGAAAAAAGTTATCCCAGTGTGCTCCCCCATCTTGCCTCATTCTCTACTGCACCACTGAATAAAATACATTTCGATAGAGGTATAAAATCTGTCCACACATTCAGTTTCTGAAAGGAAGAAGAAACTATCTGAGAAATTACACTGCTCAGGCTCACTAAGGAATTACACTGCTCTTCCACTGTCAGGGTTAGTCTTGATTAATCCACTGTCACCCCCCCCCCTTTTTTTTTTTAGCTGCTTTTAAAATTTCTTGACTTCTTCCTCCTCCTTGCACCTTCCCCTTTGTCTACAGTTCACTTCTACTGCTGTAAACCAAAAGTAGTTTTCACTCAATTAATACCCTCCCTGCAGGCTCAGGCCAAAGGAAAGTACTCTAGCCTCTCCTAGCTTGTGTGTTCTTCCTTACTGATAACTTTTGGTATTATAACCATACTCTGTGGTGTAATAATAACAATAATTTATTATTATTATTATTATTATTATTATTATTATTATTATTATTATTATTATTATTGTGCCGTCCGCCAGACAATAAAAAAAACTATAAAGCTGAAACGTGCCGTCCTTTATCCGGGCGAACTGCAAATCCCTATAAGCTGTCCTAAAATATTGAACGACTGAGTCTGGAGAACTTCAAAAAAGGATGTTTATTCATACAAGGTTGTAAACCTGGCACAGATCTTAAAGTTGCAGAAAATGAAACAAATTTCCATAGGTTTTAGTTGCAGAATTATCCCTGGTTCCAGAAGGCAAAGGTGATTATAAAACCACTATACCCTAATCACGCTGTCTATATTAGAAGGAGAAACTCTTTCCTTCCCTATCTTTACAGCAAAGATTAGTTCTAGAAGCGATGGAATAACCCTGCTCCTCTAACTAGATTTCCTATTCCAGATCAGTATAATTCAATACTTATCTAATTTGGATAGGCTTAGATTGGCCTGGTTTTGAGGATGATTTGTCCCAGTTAGCCTTGCACAGCTCCAGCACGTTGGAAGACTATAGCCAGAATGAAACTCTAAAATGGAGACTAGACCCTGGTAAAAAGGGCGGTCCTAAGATGTTGTACTCTTTGACCAATCATTGCAAAGAAAACTGCAGCCAGCTCTTGCAGACTTCAAGCCACCTTTCCTGGGCTTTTGCAGCCAGAGGCTGAAACAAAATGCAAAGGAGGGAAAACAAACAAACGACCAATAAGTAAGGCAAACCATCGTCCTGGGGGACGGAACACTCCCCGCTTAAATTCCCAGGATGTGGGAATTTACCACTCAAAAACATACAAACACCTTTGCACATATGACAATACAAACACTAGAACTTTAAACATCTCCAATAAGCAACACGAGGTCACTAATTGGTCTGTCCAAAATGGACACTTTGTCTCTGTTGCAAGTCTTTAATTGAACTTTCCTGACCTTACCATCCGGGCAAGGAAAGGTCTTTAATACAATGCCCATGGGCCATGCATGGCGGGGCAAGTCTTTGTCCTTTAACAACACAACGTTGTTAACCTCAATGTTGTCCTGTGGGCTTTGCCAGATTCTTCTAGCTTGAAGCTGGCTTAAGTACTCAGCTTTCCACCTTTTCCAAAAGTGGTTGGCCAAGGACTGCACCTGTTTCCACAGGGCACGGTGAGTTCCGTCCGGAACTGGCAACATGATGTCCTTCCATCCTGGCACCTTTTGTGTCAAAATAAGTGCAGGAGTCAGTGGTTGTAAGTTCTCAGGGTCACTGGTAAGGGGAACCAGCGGCCGGTTGTTGATAATTGCGGTAACTTCCGCCATAAGTGTCACCAAAACATCATGCGTCAATGACCTATGACTCAAAAGCATGGCATTAAGGATTTTGCGACTAATACCAATCATCCTCTCCCAAACACCACCCATGTGGGAGGCGTGAGGAACATTGAAAGTCCACATAATTTGTTCAGTATTCGTAAAGTTCTGAACCTTTGGGTCTCTCCCAAACCTAGACACACAATTGAGTTCTTTGGTCGCACCTACAAAATTGGTGCCACAGTCCGACCGAATTGACTTAATTGGCCCTCTGAGGGCTATGAACCTTTTTAATGCGTTTAAAAATGATGAAGTGTCCATCCCTTCTATGACTTCTATATGGACAGCTCGTATTACTAAACAAGTAAACAAAACTGCCCACCTCTTGTTATTTACAACACCACCCCTGGTTTTCCTAGTGACAACCTCCCAAGGACCAAACACATCGATTCCCACATGGGAAAAGGGTGGGTCTGTCAAAGTCCTATCCTGAGGTAGTTCTGCCATCAACTGACTTTGACAGTTTCGCCTAAGGCGCCTGCATTTAACACATTTGAAAATACAACTGTTGACCAACCTTTTGGCATTAACTACCCACAGACCTTCATTTCTAAGGGCTGCCTCAGTTAGAGTTCTACCCTGATGATGGATCCTTTCATGGTGATGCCGAACGAGCAGCAATGCAGTGTGACTATTAGGGGGTATGATGATGGGGTTTTTTATGCACGCCTTGAGTTTAGCTTTGGCTAACCTTCCTCCAACTCTCAAAATACCCTCCTTGTCTAGAAATGGGTTTAACTCATTTAGAAGACTTTGATTAGGGATGTTGAGCCCTTGCTCTAGCCTAGCTATTTCCTGCTTGAAAGCAGATCTCTGTACTGACTTGAATATGACGCTCTTAGCCTTTATCATATCCTGGACCTGTAAAGGCTCACTATCTTTGCAAGCTAAACGATGTATAAGCCTAGCAACTGCTCTAAGAAGACTGTGCCACTCCGAAAAACATTCAAAACGGTGTGGTTCCAGGCAAGATCTTTGGCCCATCTTGATTTCTGTGGTCATCTTGCAAACTTTCACCTCTGGAACGGACTCGGGCAATTCTGTATTATCAGTGGGAGAAAAGGCTGATGGAAAATTGACTTCGGTCAAGCATCTGGGGCCTGTCAGCCAACTTGAACTTAACACTCGTTGAGTTGAAGCTCCTCTGGAAGCGATGTCAGCTGGGTTGTTGCTGGTGGCGACGTAGTGCCACTGGCTAGGCGTAGAACTGGATAGAATGTTGTTGATTCTATTAGCCACATACACCTTGGGGTCTTTCTGCATCTTCTTCTTCAGTGACCAGAGTCTATTTTCTGCCACATGCCTGTTGTTTGGCAAAGTGGGTTTTTCTGCTTTAAAAGGCAGAGGGGCTATCCAATTTCCCTCGGGACTCCGGGAAACTTGAGAGTTCATGATCTCTAAAAACCTCTGTTCATCTTTGGAAAGCGCTGTAGTTTCATCCCTTTCGGAGACTTCAAAGATGGAAGAATACTCTGGTGTTATCCCCTGACAATAGACCGAGATATGACTCAAACAGCTATGCATTAGTGTGGGGCGACTGCCTTGAAGCACGTGCGCTTGACGAGTGCCCACCGACGATGGAGGGTGCATCCTATTTATGCACACTGGGCCTGTAACTGTCCAGCCTAGTGGTAGCAGCTGAGCAATGGGCGCCCCTGGAGGTCCCTTAACTTGGTCGTTCACATAGAACAAGTTCGGACAGTCCGCACCAAGCAGAAGGGCAATGTCCACATCTGGACGGAAAGCAGGTAAGGCGTTCTTCAGCTTTCGCAAGTGAGGATGGGCTTCCACGACTTCTCTGGTGACAATCTGCCCTTTGTTCCGGGGAATAGAGGAACACTCAATGAGGTCTGGTAACTCGAACAGTCTCTTCTGGTCACAAGAGGAGACAACAAAGCCGGATGCTATGCGACCCTGCAACTTCTTCTTCCCTACACAGGTGGACATGGTGTAGTCGACCGTCTGGGTTTTTATGTCAAACAGTTGGAAAAACTCTGGAGTCGCCAGGGAGGCGTCGCTTTGTGAATCCAAAGCCACGTAAAGTCTCTTTTTAAGCCAAGGTCTTCTGGCTGGATATACATCTGCTAGGCAGATGGGATG
This sequence comes from Anolis carolinensis, assembly GCF_035594765.1. NCBI lineage: Eukaryota > Metazoa > Chordata > Lepidosauria > Squamata > Anolidae > Anolis > Anolis carolinensis. The sequence goes on from NC_085842.1 coordinate 299,508,453, forward strand.
GCAGACTCTGAACTGGTGCACGTCAGAGCATAGTTCAGTACAGGCGACCGATGGAGCATCCTCCTGCATCCGTGACGCGGTCTGCATGTTGGTGGCTTCAGTAGATGACCCTTCTTTAGAAGACGTGTCCCCTTTGACGCGGGAGACAGCGTCAGAGTTGTGCATCGCGGTGCAATGCTTAAGGCTGTTACACCTTGCGCATTTGACGTCCTCTTTGCAGTTGGATGCAAAGTGAGGAGTTGCTCCACAGCACCTAAAACATATGCCCAGCTTCTGTACAATCTGTTGTCTTTCTTTATAAGGCTTCTTGCCAAATTCCCGGCAGTTGGCCAAACTGTGAGGCTTTTGGTGAATGGGGCAGAGCACCTCCTTCACCTCTGACTTGGATTCGTTGGCCCTGTGCTGAGTTTCAACAGCCTTAACACTAACCGGTCTTTTGGCCTCTCTGGATGGTTTTTTCTCCACTTTAGGTGCCTTCTCTGGCTGGGTCCCTTGGTATAAGGTGGGGAGGCCCGTCTGCGGATCATTCCTTTCTCTGGCCGCCCTGGTGATGAACTGGACCAAATGAGAAAATGGAGGGTATGCCTGGGAGTGGGCCTCCTTGTAGTTGAAGACCTCCTGTCCCCAGCGTTCTTGCAAAGTGAAGGGCAGCTTGGTCAAGATCTGCCTCTGGGACAGGTGCTGATCGAGGCACTTCAAACTGGGCAGTTCTGGATTCTCCTTGGCCGACTCTAATTCCGTAAGGAGATCGCTGAGGTCCCACAAGAGTTTGAAGTCTTTGAGTTTCAAAGCTGGGAACCTTTGGAGCTTGTCCATAAGAGATGCTTCAATCTCTGTGCTGGCCCCATACCTCTGCTGCAACCTGGCCCAGGCCTTTTCCAGGGCTTTGTCGGGATCGGCTACGTGGGCTGCGTAGATCTTCTTAACTTGTGAGGATGAGGCTGGGCCCAACCATGCAGCCAGAAGAGTCAGTTCTTCCTCAGGCAATAACTTTAAGTCTCTGATTGCTCTCTGGAAGGTGGCCTTCCAGAGAAGAAATTCCTCAGGCTTGTCCGAAAACTTTTCGACACCCTTGTCCTTAAGATCTCTTCTGGGGCTTCTGATGATGGAGACAAGCTGGGACTCTGGCGTCGAAGGGAACAATTGAGGAGTTTGCTGTTGTGGAGTGGACTCCCACCGTGCACCTTGCGTCAACCTTTGGCCTCTTGGAGGGATGACATCGACCACTGACGAATCGGTGGCTCCCTGTGCAGCTGTCTGTAAGGGCCAACTAGCACTTGGCCTTGAGGCCCTGATTGACTGACCTAGGGATTTAGCAGGAGGCACAGGTAGCTCGGGCAAGGGTGAGCTCCCCGCTATGACGCTCTGCTCTGCAGGAAACTCAAAAGTGACTTTGGGGCCCTGCTCTGGGTAAGGAGAGAAGTCTTCCTGTTCCTCATCCGAAAACTGGCTGTTTAAGCTATTAAGATGCACAAGCACCTTGGAAGAAGGGTCCTGCTTCGGCAACTGACTTACATTTTCTTCTGTGAGTGGCTCAATTAGGGCCTTGGCCAAAGTCTCAGCCCTTACCTTTTTGGCAGTAGCATCCATCCTTATTCTAAGCATTTCTATTTCACCTTGCCTTTGGGCCTGTTCCATTTGCATTTCGCTTTGTCTACGGGCCTGTTCTATTTGCATTTCGCTTTGTCTACGGGCCTGTTCTATTTGCAGTCGTTGCTCTTCTTCTTTAAAGGGAAGGGTGAGATCAGCTGCCTTAGCATCAGCCTCCGCCCCCGCTACCTTGCTCTTTAGCTCTAGACGTGCAGCCTCCTTAATGTGCAAGGCAGCTAGGGAAGAGATGGCACTCCCAGCAGCAGAAGACTTGCTAGAGTGGCTATGTTTAGATGATGCACACTCCCTTAGCTTAGATACCTGGCTAGAGCGGTTGGACTTAAGACTAAGTGCCACAGCAGGTGATTTTAAAAGATTGGTCTCATGGCTGCATAAGGAAGACTGATTTCCTTTTGGCTCAGACCTTAGATTAACAGATGGAGAACTAAATTCCAAGGCATCTAGAATTGCCCTCACCTTATTTTCTTTCTCATTAGTGTCAGCTAAGACACTCACTATTTCTAACTCTGAATCCTTGGCGTTAATGCGCTCGAGGACCTGGACTATCTTAGACACCAAACCCCTCCAAATACCGAAGGTCTCTTCAAGGTCTGTCTGTAATATGGATGGCACCCTTGTAATACCCAAGCTCTCAATTCTGTCCATTAATGTTACAATTCGCTCCCATGCCGAACCTAACCTCACATGGAGGAGCTCCTTTTCATCTATTAGATGGGCTAGCATCTTGGCTGAAGGGTGCTTTATCCTTTGGGGCCTTTCATTCCTACTTTCAGCCTCAGAAGGAGGTATACCATCTGCATCATCTTGAAATTGCATAGACATTATGTATTCTTAATAGCAAGTACATTTACAACAAAGGCAAATGCAATATACCTGCAAGTAAATTTACAATAAAAGCAAATTCAATATATAATACAATTCACAGCACTTAACCATAGCAATATATATCACTAAGTAACTATACTTTACAAAGATTGTGACCTTTGGCGCCAAACTTTGGTAGGCAAGCTGCAAAATGCCAACTGACAGCAACTTGCCACTTGATACCTCCCTTGCCCGAGTGACGTAAACTGCCAAAATGGCGACTTCGCCAAATTTTCAAGCACCTTGTGCTCCGCGGCTCGAGGCCTGCCGCCGAAGGAGCACCGAGGCTGGCTTTGGAAAGGAGGAGAGAAGAGACGCCTCCTCCCCACTGTGAAGGGAGGTCACCACCGCAGGACGATGAGACAGGTCACCACCGCAGGTCAATGAGGCAGGTCACCACCGCAGGATGATGAGACAGGTCACCGCCGCAGGTCAATGAGGCAGGTCACCACCGCAGGATGATGAGACAGGTCACCGCCGCAGGTCAATGAGGCAGGTCACCACCGCAGGATGATGAGGCAGGTCACCACCGCCGGACCATGAGGCAGGTCACCACCGCCGGGCGACTGTCCCGGCCGAGATCCTAGCCACTGTGAAGACTCAGCCAGAACTTTCTTTTGGAGTTGCCAGGCTTATCTGGGTCCCGGCCTGGTGCTTCTGGACTCACCACCTCTGTGTGAGCCCAAAGACTGCTGCTGGAGCTCCGCGGCTCGATACCTGCCACCGAAGGAGCTCGGGGTAGATTGCTGGGTTTTGCACAGCCGTGCAATTGCAGAAACAGCCGCAGCTGAAGAGCAGGATACTGCAGAGGCTGAAGGAATGGCAGCAAGCTTCACTGCAACAGACCAACAAAATCAAAGTCTCTATGGCCATGCAGGCTAGCTCAAGCGGAAAACCGCTGATCGTCCTCAAAACTGTGCCGTCCGCCAGACAATAAAAAAAACTATAAAGCTGAAACGTGCCGTCCTTTATCCGGGCGAACTGCAAATCCCTATAAGCTGTCCTAAAATATTGAACGACTGAGTCTGGAGAACTTCAAAAAAGGATGTTTATTCATACAAGGTTGTAAACCTGGCACAGATCTTAAAGTTGCAGAAAATGAAACAAATTTCCATAGGTTTTAGTTGCAGAATTATCCCTGGTTCCAGAAGGCAAAGGTGATTATAAAACCACTATACCCTAATCACGCTGTCTATATTAGAAGGAGAAACTCTTTCCTTCCCTATCTTTACAGCAAAGATTAGTTCTAGAAGCGATGGAATAACCCTGCTCCTCTAACTAGATTTCCTATTCCAGATCAGTATAATTCAATACTTATCTAATTTGGATAGGCTTAGATTGGCCTGGTTTTGAGGATGATTTGTCCCAGTTAGCCTTGCACAGCTCCAGCACGTTGGAAGACTATAGCCAGAATGAAACTCTAAAATGGAGACTAGACCCTGGTAAAAAGGGCGGTCCTAAGATGTTGTACTCTTTGACCAATCATTGCAAAGAAAACTGCAGCCAGCTCTTGCAGACTTCAAGCCACCTTTCCTGGGCTTTTGCAGCCAGAGGCTGAAACAAAATGCAAAGGAGGGAAAACAAACAAACGACCAATAAGTAAGGCAAACCATCGTCCTGGGGGACGGAACAATTATCCTGCCTTTTCCTTGTCTGAGACTGAAAGTGGCTTTCAACTAATTAAAATATTGTTACAAATTCACCAACTATAAAATTATAATCAGATTAAACAATTTAAACTAGTTTAAAACATATAACTAAACACACACACCACCACGACAACAATTAGCATGATCTCATACATTATTTTAATTGCATAGGCCTTATGTACTCAATCAGCAAGTGCATGTCTAAACAGAAAAGCCTTTACTTCTCTGAAAAAAAGAAAGTAGGGAGGGTGGCAACTACTGAGAAGGCTCACTTCTTTGTTGCCAAGATGTTGGGGCAGAGAAAAGGGTCACTCTATCAGATCTGAATGCACAGGCTAATTTGTAACAGAGAATTATTGTTACTGTGTGCCTTTAAGTTTTTTCCAACTTATGGCAACCCTAAGACAAACCTATCACAGAGTTTTCTGGGAGTAAGAAAACTCTGTTGTCCAGCGGGTTTCTATTGCTGAGCAGGGAACTGAAGCCTTGTCTCCTGAGTTGTAGTCGAATGCACAAATGACTAAACCCTGGCTAGGCTCAAATCATGCAGCTCACTTGTTGACCCAAAATCCAATCTGCAGCTCATGGTCTAACCACAGTTTACAATCTGGCTGCTGCTCTTTGGACCAGTTGACATTTCCAAACACGTTTCAAAGGCAACTTTGAACCTGAAATTTAATTAACCATGAAAGAATGGTGTGGATCCATCACCCAGTGCACCTTGCTACTTTGGCAGCCAGATCAAATTGAACATACCGGGTTCGAAGGTAACAAACAGGTTTATTAACTTTCAGGCCTAAAAGAATGTCTGATACAGAGTCTCATCTGTAAAAGAATCAGACATACCCTTGCAATTCAGTGCAAGACATTTTTATTCCCTTTGACGGCCATTCAAAATTCCCTCTCCCTCCCCTGATTGACTGAAAAGCGTTCTCGTTGGCAGGGGAATCTCACTGACATCAGAGATAGATGAAGTCAGGGAAAAATGGAGAGCAGTCATGCCCATTTGAAACTGGAACCATTCAGAGTGTCTGCCCAGTCTGAACTAATTAAATGGTTTGAAGCAATATATAAATACAGTAGGTCAGGATGGGATTATAGGTCAAGTCCAGTTTACACAAAAAAGCAAGCCTCCAAGACAATGAGAAGGCTATGCAAACAAACAATTCAATGGAAATCATATAGATTGATATAGATTTCATCAAGTTACTATTTGTGTCTGGCATTTCACACCACCTGGATTCCTTCAGGAAACTGATTTTAAATGAAGCCTTTCTTGTTCACTCTGTTTACCTCAGTGAACTCACCCTACAGCAGGACATTGGAACAGTTCCATAGGCACAAACATGATATTATATTTTAAGACTTTCCTAGGTGTGCTGGACTGTATCTGCACAACTACGTCTGGTGGGGACGAGAGAGAGGGCCTTCTCGGCCGTGGACCCCTGACTCTGGAACTCCCTCCCCAGAGAGATTAGGTTAGTTCCCTCTCTATCCTCTTTCAGGAAACAACTAAAGACTTGGGTGTTTCAACTGGCCTTTGGTGAGACAGTCATTAGCTAATTAACCCCAGATGGTTTTAATAATCTATCATGTATTTATTATGTCCTTACAATCTATGCACTTTAATTCTAGTTTCATATTGTATTCTGTTTTTATCTTTTTGTACTGTGAATTGTGTTTATGTTGTTTATTTTGTTCCATTATGTTGTTCGGGCTTCTGCCCCATGTAAGCCGGGCTGTGGCGCAGGCTGTTGAGCAGCTGCAATAAATCACTCTGACCATGAGGTCATGAGTTCGAGGCCAGCCCGTGGCAGGGTGAGCCCCTGTCAATTGAAAATAAAAAAATAGCCCCTGCTCGTTGCTGACCTAGCAACCCGAAAGATAGTTGCATCTATCAAGTAGGAAATAAAGTACCACTTATTAAAAAAAAAAAGTGGGGAGGCAAGTTTAACCTGGAATGAGAAAGTGCCGTCAGAGTGGATGATGAAGCAGCTGCTCTCCCCTTTGGCCAGAATCGAACATCCCCTCAGGAGAAGGTTAAATTGCCTCTGCGTCTGTATGTCTCGGTCTCTGTTTGATGTGTTTATGGGCATTGAATGTTTGCCCTATGTGTGTATAATGTGATCCGCCCTGAGTCCCCTTTGGGGTGAGAAGGGCGGAATATAAATACTGTAAATAAATAAATAATAAATAGCCGTCCCGAGTCCCCATGGGGAGGTGGTGCCGGGGTATAAATAAAGTTGTTGTTGTTGTTGTTGTTGTTGTTATTATTATTATTATTATTATTATTATTATTATTATTATCCATCCCTTTAATATGAAGCATATATGTAAGAATCCCCCCTTGTTCATAACCATTTGTACACCATAAATCATGAATCAAACCAAAGTGAAAACTGATGGTGCATAGTTCTGAGGTTTAAGATGAAACTCCTTTGAGATTGATCTATGGTTTAGGCACATTTCCCCTCCACATCCTTCAGGGCTTTGGATTAGGCCAATGATTGATTATTTCTTCTTGGAATGTCCAGGTTCTGGGCAGCTGTAGGAGAATGAACACTTTCGAAGGACTGGGACTGATAAGTTTTGCAACTGCGGAACTTGTATGAATTAATTAAAAAAATATTCCAGGTAATTAATTAATCTTTTAGGAGGGAGTCATTTTTTTCAACAACATCTTCACATAGAGCACATTACAATAATCCAAGCACAGAATATCAAGACAGAGTGTGTAACTATGGCCAGATCTGACATCTCAAGGAATGGGTGCAGCTGGCATACAAGCAAATAGACTTCTTCCCCCTGCCTGAGGACCAATCAGAATAATAAAGTACTAGATGCCTCTTGATAAGGCTATCTTTTGCTCAGAGGCAATGTGGGGGTATCTGAGGTCTATCTCTGTGCATTGTCACTACTGCCGTCAACTCTAACACTCTTGCATAGAGGACTTCATAATCTTCTTGCCCATATAGCTAGAATGTAAACTATTTAGGGAACAGTCCTAGTTGATCTTGTAGAATCCTGTCTTTTGTCTTTGTGCTGCTGACCTAATTTCTTTCCTTCCACAATATAAAATTCTACCATTTCAATGTACCAACTCATTCTGTGGATAAGAGCTAATTGTCCATGAAAGGAAGTTGTCTGCTTTTTTTGCATAGTATCACTGTCAAGTCTCCACCAGGGCCCTGACTGTACCACTAAAAACTGCAGACTGACGTCATTTCAAATAGAAAGCAGATGTGGCTGTGAGCCAATTCTAGATGAATTCCACATTTGCTACAAACGTCATGTCAGTGCTGCTTACAAAATACATAATGCACACCAAACCCTACCAAGACAGGCTGCGTGAGGCAGATACAATAGGAAAAAAATCCTCACAGCTTCTTCAATGTTTATTTTTAGCTGTCCTTCCATTGGAAGCTGGAATTTGGGGATAGAAAGCTTTTTGTTTTCTAAAAAAATCCTTTCTTCCTCTATGAACTGAATAAGAGTCACTGATGAATCACTCAGAAGCCAACTGAAATTATTCATGAGCCCCACTTACATGGAAATGCACTCATTATATGGTCTTGCCAAGTACTTTTAGTTTTCAGCATAGATGTTTTTCCATAGATGTCCCACTCTAATACTGACTATAAAAGGGAGGTTTATGGATAGGTGTTGAAATTCTGAAAATGTTTTTAATTTGCTTTTTAATATTTCAGCACTGGTATTTGTTTAATTGCATTTAGCATTATAAATTGTTATTGGTTTTTATCTTTGTCCATTCTTAAACTCTGCATTATATACCAATGTAGATGGATTTCTTAAAGGAATCCTACCTTTATTTATAGGAAGCTATTGCTTTATTAGTGCTGCCAAGTGCAATAAGGGACAGGGCACCTGTGGTTTTAATAGGTATCTTGAAGGGGAAATTTCAGGAGGTGCTGCTTACATAACAAGAAGCATTGGCTGAAATTCCTCCTACTACACAAGTATTAAAGGAAAAGACGCCTTTCCTTTATTTCACCTGGTGACTTTATGGTATATATGGCTGCATGGTGTGATATCTGTTTCTTGAGAGGTTTGTTCACAAACGTGTGAATCCAAGGAAAATGAAGTAGAAAAGCATTTTATATAAATCTGTGCATATACATTAAATGTTTTCATAGACAGCAGGTTCTGGAGTTGCCATATATATTTTATTTGTATGCAATGAAAGGATGACAGACTCTTTGTTCCCTGTTTTGACATCAGAAGCAAAAAGTAAAGTGGGAAAAGAGATACTATCACTATCTAGCATATTTTGATGACTTTGTAAACCCAAAGTAATGATTTCTAAGTAATGCAGTCTCTCTTATAAACCCTGCACACTGAAACCCTTAGTTATTTTAATAAAATTACTTTTGACAATAAAAGACATTTATTCTAATGTTAACCATTACAGCAGTCACACTGTTTAAAAAGAATGTACTCAAATGTAAACTCAGATGGGATTTAATGCTATTTTGCTTTATTTTTAGAGTCTTGGCAGAACTCCTTTTCTTACGATCTATTTAAACACAGTGTTTAACATTCAAAAACAACAAAACATCAAACCTTATTTGGAATTACAGGGTTGTTGTATGTCTTTCAGGCAATTATTTGGAATTGTTTTCCCTTACCTGACAATAAGTCCCACTGGTCTTCAATGATTTTCTTCTGAGTAAACATTCATAGGATTGGACCAAACCAGTGAACTCTTTTACGTAAAACTCTGTAAACAAGTGAAAGGGAACCTTTAGACTTAGATGCTTGGAACTACAACTCCCAACCCACCTGTTGGTCCTGTTCCTAAATTTCATGCAGCCACAGTCAATATGAACATGGGACAATATGAACATGAGAATCAGGCCTCTGAATACTGGGACTCCTGCAGATGTGACCTTGCCCTCCCAAATTTCAGTTTAAATAATGTTTTTTAAATGTGTCTCTCTCTGTGTGTGCATACACAGACACATATGTGTGTGTATCTCATACTGTTGAAAAGAAATCCTATTTTTCCATATTTCCTTTGCTGATAGACTAAATTAATTTCCTCTGTTGTCACAGGTTCTGAAAAATAGCCTATAACATCTGGTATTCATTGGCTGTCTTCCATGGAAGTATTAACCAAGGGTGACTCTCTTAGCTTTCAAGATCAAATGGGACCTGGTGCCTATAGAATAAACAAGACATTCATTTAAGTTAAGTATTTCTTTTAAAAAAGCACACTCAATCCATGTAGTGTCCTAATTATTTTTTCTATTGAAAGAAGAAATCAGATAACCCTTTTGTATATAACATTGTGTGGACCGAGGAAAAGCCACTGTCACAAAAGGTCAAAGTGAATGCTAAGGAGCTAAACCTTATTTTGAACATTATGCAAGTTTTACAGTGGGTAGATAAGGTAACTAGATAAACTATTTTCATGCCATTCAATTAAGCAAAGATTAGTGGGCTTTTGTAATGACTCATGGGCCATGTAGTCCCGTTCCTAGTACTGTTGTGACAGATGAAGAGGAAAACTTGGGTTTCCCACCGTTTCTGCCAGTTTTGGAGCCCTTGCAGCTGCAGGATGTTTGTCCACAAGAAGTCAGCCAAACAAGCCTTGAGGAGAAATCTCCCCTATTTTCTCGCCGCCTTTATTATAATCAAGATAGACACGCTCGGGAGGCGACTCGCCGAAGCGCCCGGATAGCTGCCAGACAATTAGATGATTAAGTCTATTTCCCTTGGGAAAGTTTAAGGAGTCTTGCATCTGGACAGTATAGGTTTCGGTTCTTGTTCCCCAGAGAAAGTGTGCTTTGGCGGGAAAACAAGATCCTATATAGATGTTTGGCCACAAAGGATTCCTTGCGGAGTCAATTCGTCAGCTCGTGGAGTGAGATCGTGTGTAGACTTCGTACCCCAGTTCCCAGCTCCTGAACCAAGTTTCCAGCCCTGCCTTGTTCCACGGATTTCTATGGACTCAGTTCTTGTTCCACGATTGTCTTGTTTCAAGTTGGACCCTGCCAAGTCTCAAGTCTTGCCTTGCCTTGCGTTTTAAACCACGGACCCTGCCTCTCGGATCCCAGCCTTGTTTTTCCCTCCTTCGGATTTTACCTTGAGCCTCAAAGACTCAAAGACAGTTCCCCACACTATTGCTTGCTAAATAGTGTGTGTTTCGGTGAAGTGGATTATAACTTTGGACTTTAATATCATATATTGGACATTGCTTCCCTGGACTATATTTGACCTTTCCTGAAGGGTCTATTTCTGGACTATATTCTACACTTGTTTTTATTGACTTTATATAATTCTTTAATAAAGATATTAGATAGATTCTGGCCTCTGTGAATGGTTATTGGTGCTCTGCAGCCTGGGTCCTGACAGTTTGACTCCGCCACCTTAAGCACCAATTAACCTAGGCCAGAATGTCTACTGGAACCGGGGCGGGAGACCAACCACTCAGCTACACCATCGCCAAGGATGAAGTGGACAGAATCCGAGATATGCTCCATACGCAGGAGGGAGAAATACGGGGTTTGAAGGAACGCGGAACCTGTCTCCCTGCCCTGGCGTTGCCAACCAAGTTTTCTGGAGAAGCTTCCAAGGTTCATGTTTTCCGTCGTCAATGCCAGGCATACCTAGAAGCCCGTCAGGCCGAGTTTCCCCAAGAAGACATCAAGGTGGCGTGGATTTACAGTCTCCTAGATGGGCCAGCGGCCAATTGGGCCACGGCGCTGTTCGATGAAGCCTCCCCACACCTAAGTTCCGCGCAAAACTTCCTGAATCACCTTAAGGCGACTTGGGGGATCGAGGACAATTTAGAGGCGGCCGGCCACAAACTCCGGCGCCTTTCCCAAGGGGACAGGCCCTTGTCCCAGTACATAGCCGAGTTCCGAGTGCTGGCCCAAAACACTGGTTGGAATGACATAGCCCTCAGAGGACAGTTTCGGGAGGGTCTCAACATCGAGATGTTGGAAGAAATCTCCAAGGTGGATCCTCCAAACTCTCTTGAAAGACTTATTGACCAATGTTTACGAGCCGAAGTCATGCTTGCCAACAGAAAACAATGGCTCCGAGGCCAGAGTGGGAGAGCTGGAGCAAAACCTCCCCCTCCCGCCGGCATCCAGCCACGTCCAGTGTGGAGACCCCCGCCACCAGCCCCATACCCCAGAGAAAGCGGGGAGGTGCCGATGCAGTTGGGCAATGTGCGTCCCAGATTAGACGTTGCCGAGAAGGCCCGCTGCCAACGTTTAAACCTCTGTTGGTACTGCGGAGACGGGGGCCACTTTGCCCGAGAGTGTCCAGCCAAAAGAAAGCCCGCCGCTCGTTTGGCGGCGGCGTCCTCCGTGGAGACGGAGACGGCCGAGGCGGCTGGCACAAAGCCGGCGGGGGAAGCCAGCGACCGGGCGTAGAGAGGCTCGCCAACCCGGTCAGAAACCCCACTCAAGAGCCGCCAACCGGGGTCCTATTTCTCCTAGTGGTCACCTTGTGGTCAGCGAAAAAAGGACCCGTCATGATCCATGCCATGATAGACTCAGGAGCAACAAACAATTTCATCGATAGAGAGTATGCCGACTCTCTGGGATTACAATACCATGAGTTCAAGAACGCCCGGGTGGTGCAAGCCATAGATGGCCGCCCCCTAAAGACAGGTCCAGTAAGCCAATGGTCTGAACCCACCAGAATGTGGATAAGGGAACACATAGAAGAGATTTCCTTTTTTGTTACCAAGGTTCCTCACTTCCCTGTGATTTTGGGAATCCCATGGCTAACACTCCACGACCCTAGCATCTCATGGACCAACAGAGAACTGCAGTTTGCTTCTAAATATTGTCAAAATCATTGTCTTGTAGCCAAGACAATGGTTTTGTCACGCCACAGACGCTGAATCCATCATCACCTTGCCCAAGAAATACTCAGACTTTTGGGATGTTTTCAATGAAAAAGAAGCCGAGAGACTACCCCCGCATAGGCCTTATGATTGTGCCATTGACTTGGTGGAGGGGGCCCCGATCCCGTGAGGACATCTCTACTCCTTGACTGAACCAGAGCAAGAAGCTCTCAGGGAGTTCATAGAGTCAAACCTTCGCAAGGGGTTCATCAGACCCTCTCAATCTCCAGCCGCTTCCCCAGTGATGTTTGTGAAAAAGAAGTCGGGGGATTTACGTTTGGTTGTGGACTATAGAGCACTGAACAATATCACCAAACGGAACCGCTACCCCCTGCCTTTGATCTCGGACCTATTAGACCGGCTTCGAGGGGCCAAGGTTTACACCAAGCTGGATCTTCGGGGGGCTTACAATCTAGTTCGCATCAGAGAGGGGGACGAGTGGAAAACCGCCTTCCAGACTAAATTCGGATTATTCGAGTCCCTAGTCATGAATTTCGGTTTATCCGTAGCTCTCGCAACGTTCCAGCACTTTGTCAATGATATATTTCAGGATTATCTAGATCGGTTCTTGATCATATACCTGGACGATTTTTTGGTGTTCTCTAGATCACAATCGGAACATGAGAAACACGTCAGAATGGTGTTACAACGATTACGGGATCATGGACTATATGCCAAGTTGGAAAAATGCGCTTTTGATCTACAAGAGGTAGATTTCCTGGGTTACCGTGTCTCGCCACTAGGGCTCTCCATGGACCCGGCAAAGGTTTCAGCAGTATTGGAATGGCGAGCGCCAACCAACAAGAAAGAGGTGCAACGCTTCTTGGGGTTCGCGAACTACTACCGCAAGTTCATTCCAGACTTTGCCCGCTGGTCTGACCCAATCACCAGCTGCATCCGTGGAAAACAGCCTTTCCGCTGGACGGAGCAAGCAGAGAAAGGGTTCCAGCAGCTAAAGAAGTTGTTCACATCCCAGCCAATTCTACAACACCCTGATCCCAAAACCCCTTTTGTTGTGCAGGTTGACGCCTCCGATGTGGCAATTGGGGCTGTACTCATGCAACCAGTGGGAGAACATCTGCACCCTTGTGCCTTTTACTCCCGTCAACTAACAGCCCCAGAGAGAAACTACACTATTTGGGAGAAGGAACTTTTGGCCATAAAGGCAGCCTTTGAAAATTGGAGGCATTGGTTAGAAGGGGCCAAATTTCCCATTGAGGTCCATACTGACCATCGTAATTTGGAACACCTAAGAACCGCCCGCAAGTTAAATCAGAGGCAGCAGCGCTGGGCTTTGTTTTTTGAACGCTTTGACTTCCAGATCCATTATGTAACCCCAGCTCAGACCAAGCAAGCAGACGCTCTGTCACGAAAACCAGAGTATGCTGCAGGGCGCAAAGAGACCTTCGAATCCCAATTGCTGCAGCCCGAGAACTTTGCCACGCTCACAGTGGGAAACACCAAATCCACTGCAGTTGAACCAACTCCCTCTACTCCAGGACCCCTTTGTGCGCAAGAAATCAGAACCAGTCAACAGGCGGATGCCTGGGCTCAGGACCAAATTCGCCAAGGACTACGTTTCCCTTTTTCACTTAAGGATGGGCTACTTTGTTACAGAAAACACGTCTACATCCCTCCAGGACCAGGCAGAGAAAAGGCACTTCGTCTGTGTCATGACTGCAAGCCAGCAGGGCACTTTGGACTATTTAGAACCATGCATTTGATCCTACGAGATTTTTGGTGGCCCAAGATCCGCAAGGATGTAGAAAAATATGTCAATACCTGCCCGGTATGCCAGCGTTCCAAGATAAGAAGGGAGAAGCCCTCAGGACTACTGCATCCCCTTCCTACTCCATCTCGTCCATGGGAGATAGTTTCTGCGGATTTTATCACTGACCTACCACCTTCTGTTGGTTTCACCACGATCCTAGTGGTGGTGGACCTTTTTACCAAATTGGCCCATTTCATTCCCTGCGAAGGCCTCCCCACGGCCAAAGAGACTGCAGAATTATTCCTTCAGCATGTTTTCAAACTACATGGATTGCCCAAGAGTTTAGTCACAGACCGTGGATCTCAATTCACCTCTCGTTTCTGGAAGGCACTGCAAAAACTATTGGGCATAGACTCTCGTTTATCTTCAGCTCACCATCCCCAAACGGATGGGCAAACTGAGCGCACCAATGCCACTCTGGAACAATACCTACGCTGTTATGTAAACTATCAGCAGGACAATTGGGCTTCCCTGTTACCTCTGTCAGAGTTTGCCTACAACAATGGTGTCCAGGCTTCAACTAAAGAAACCCCGTTCTTTGCAAACTATGGCTTCCATCCACGTTTCTTTCCTCCTGTCATTGAAACCTCAGAAGTCCCCGCAGCGGAGGACTGGTTGCAAGAACTCACAGCGGTGCAACAACTCTTGCACCAACAACTGGATCAAGCCAAGGAGGACTATAAACGCCACGCTGACAGTCATCGCCAGCCGGGCCCCGAGATCAAGGTAGGAGATCGGGTTCTTTTGTCCACTCGCTTTTTGCCCTCCCACCGTCCCTGCCGGAAGCTAGATGCCCGTTTCATTGGTCCTTATCCAGTGGTGGCGCAACTTAACCCCGTGACTTTCAAACTCCAACTTCCGCGCTCTATGCGCATTCATCCAGTGTTTCATCGCTCCCTGCTCCTTCCGGCGGATGGTGTGCGCCCTGATGCAGACCGGCCGGCCCCCACTCCTGTTTTGGTGGATGGGGAGGAGGAATTCGAGGTTCAGGACATTTTGGATTCTTGCTTCCACCGCCGCCGCCTTCAGTATCTCATTGACTGGGTGGGTTTTGGACCCGAAGAACGCTCTTGGGAAGATGCTTCCACAGTCCATGCCCCTGATTTAGTCCGCCGCTTCCATCAGGCCTACCCTGCCAAGCCGCGGCCCCGCGAATCGAGGAGGGAGGCCAAGTTTGAGGGGGGCCTTGAGGAGGGGGATAGTGTGATGACTCATGGGCCATGTAGTCCCGTTCCTAGTACTGTTGTGACAGATGAAGAGGAAAACTTGGGTTTCCCACCGTTTCTGCCAGTTTTGGAGCCCTTGCAGCTGCAGGATGTTTGTCCACAAGAAGTCAGCCAAACAAGCCTTGAGGAGAAATCTCCCCCATTTTCTCGCCGCCTTTATTATAATCAAGATAGACACGCTCAGAAGGCAACTCGCCGAAGCGCCCGGATAGCTGCCATACAATTAGATGATTAAGTCTATTTCCCTTGGGAAAGTTTAAGGAGTCTTGCATCTGGACAGTATAGGTTTCGGTTCTTGTTCCCCAGAGAAAGTGTGCTTTGGCGGGAAAACAAGATCCTATATAGATGTTTGGCCACAAAGGATTCCTTGCGGAGTCAATTCGTCAGCTCGTGGAGTGAGATCGTGTGTAGACTTCGTACCCCAGTTCCCAGCTCCTGAACCAAGTTTCCAGCCCTGCCTTGTTCCACGGATTTCTATGGACTCAGTTCTTGTTCCACGATTGTCTTGTTTCAAATTGGACCCTGCCAAGTCTCAAGTCTTGCCTTGCCTTGCGTTTTAAACTACGGACCCTGCCTCTCGGATCCCAGCCTTGTTTTTCCCTCCTTCGGATTTTACCTTGAGCCTCAAAGACTAAGGACAGTTCCCCACACTATTGCTTGCTAAATAGTGTGTGTTTCGGTGAAGTGGATTATAACTTTGGACTTTAATATCATATATTGGACATTGCTTCCCTGGACTATATTTGACCTTTCCTGAAGGGTCTATTTCTGGACTATATTCTACACTTGTTTTTATTGACTTTATATAATTCTTTAATAAAGATATTAGATAGATTCTGGCCTCTGTGAATGGTTATTGGTGCTCTGCAGCCTGGGTCCTGACAGCTTTCACCTTTCATTCCACACTCAAAATATACTTTGATTCGGCAGTCTGACAGACAACCACATGTTCAATGACTGTAATTTGAGAATTTCTAGCTATGGCTGAATAATAAGGTTGGGACATATTTATAGTTCTCACAATCAGCCTAAGCATCTTTACTAACACAAATGGGCTCCTTTTTGTTATGAATTTGTAATCAGTAGTCTGATTGAAAGAACATACATGGTTAGACATCAACATGTTCTCCAAATAATTTGTGTATGGATCTGAAGTGGGAGTAGATGGGAAGAGAATGAATCCAAGACAAGCTGAAATGCATAAATCAAACCAAATTTCAGCTCTTGTAAAGTAGATGAGGAGGAGGAGGAAGAAGCTAAAGGTGCAACTATGTTGTAGAATTAATACAGTTTTACAGCACCCACCTTTACTGCTATGGCTCAATGATATGGAATCATGGGAATTGTAGTTTTACAGGTCTTTAGATTTCTCTGCCAAAGAGCATGGGTGCCTCAACACCTTACAAATCCCAGGATCCCTGTGTCCCAGTGTAAATCTTTCAAAGGAAATAGCCT
Source organism: Anolis carolinensis (assembly GCF_035594765.1). Lineage (NCBI taxonomy): Eukaryota > Metazoa > Chordata > Lepidosauria > Squamata > Anolidae > Anolis > Anolis carolinensis. Next base: position 299,524,911 of record NC_085842.1, read on the forward strand.
CAGAAATCATGACAGAGAATTAACAAAATGAATTTCAAAAGGGAGAAATGTATGGTACTACACGTTGGCTACAAAGATGAAATGCAGATATAGGATGGGTGGCACCAGGCTTGAAAACAGTACATGTGAAAGGGATCTAAGAGCCTTAGTAGACCACAAGCTGAACATGAGTCATCAGTATGATGCAGCAGCTTTAAAAAGTCAATGAGACTCTAGGTTGCATTAATAGGAAAAGAGTGTCGAGATCGAGGCAAGTCAATGTCCCTCTCTATTCTGCTTTGGTCAGACCTCATCTAGAATACTGTGTCCAGCTCTGGGCACCACAATTCAAGAAGGATATTGACAAGCTAGAAGATGTCCAGAGAAGGGTGACCAAAATGATCAAAGGTTTGGAAACCAAGCCCTACAAGGAATGGCTGAGGGAGCTGGGTATGTTTAGCCTGGAGAAAAAGACTGGGACCCTGATAGCCATGTCTAAATATTTGAAAGGATGTCACATTGAGGAGGCAAGCATGTTTTCTGATACTCTGGAGACTAGAACACAGGGCAATGGATTGAAATTGCAGGAAAGAGGATTCCACTTGAACATTAGGAAGAACTTCCTGATGGTAAGAGCTATTCAGCAATGGAATATGCTGCCCCACAGTTGGTGGAGTCTTCTTCTCTGGAGGTTTTTAAACAGAGGCTGAATGGCCATTTATCAAGGTGCATTGATTGTGCTTTTTCTGCATGGTAAAGGATTGGACTGGATGGCCCATTTGGTCTTTTACAACTCTATTATTCTATGATTCTATATATTTCATAGAATCATAGAATAATAGAGTTGGAAGAGACCTCATGGGCCATCCAGTCCAACCCCCTGCCAAGAAGCAGGAAATCGCATTCAAAGCACCCCCGACAGATGGCCATCAAGCCTCTGCTTAAAAGCCTCCAAAGAAGGAGCCTCCACCACAGTCCGGGGCAGAGAGTTCCACTGCTGAAAAGCTCTCACAGTGAGTTCTTCCTGATGTTCAAGTGGAATCTCCTTTCCTGGTTCCTAGTCTCCAAGGCAGCTCCCTCCTCCCTATGACTTGCCCTCACATATTTATACATGGCTATCATGTCTCCTCTCAGCCTTCTCTTCTGCAGGCTAAACATGCCCAGCTCTTTAAGCCTCTCCTCATAGGGCTTGTTCTCCAGACCCTTGATCATTCTAGTTGCCCTCCTCTGGACACATTCCAGAACCATCAGAATTTACAAGATGTCCTGGATAAAACCCTTCTGAAATTAAATAAAAATTAATGCTTGTGTATGAAATAAATATAAAATGAGTATTTTCCCACTCCTCTCAAAATCCATAATTAACAGAAACTTTAAATGGTTTCAAAAATCATCTCCTCGCATTTTACTAAGCTGCAGGATTTATTTTGAAAAATATTCCCAAAGGAAATGTTTTACTCAAAACTATTTTCAGTGTAATAGTCTAACTAATAAATAAACAAATAAACTGGTGCTGTGAATTCTGAATTTTCATTGACGTCCATCTGTTGTTGGCAAGAGCCTTTATATTTGTTCTTTGCTTGGAAGTTTAAACAAACTGATTACCCATAATGCAATAAAAAGAACAACAGAGCATTCTACTAGAACTGGTGTCTAAGTAGTTCCAAAATTTACTTTATTTGTAGTTTAGCTAGGAGTTGTGCCAGGAAAGGGTTGTTTTTTTTTTTTTTAGCTCTGCAGATGCCATAATGTGTATGCAAGCACAAACACACACACTGTTTAGGCCACTTACCCAACTCAGATAGACTAGGAGCTCATCTACACAAGGGTAGTTTAGCCTGGAATATCTACTGGAGAATTAGCCAGATCTGTCACATTTGTGGGGAATCCAGGGCCATCTGCCCCTCTGGCACAGCCCACATCTCGCTTCCTGTGTTGTCCCTGCCCTAGCTAAACATAAAATTGCCAACCGAATTTCTGGCCATTGTAGATGCCCCTGCTGATGTCAGAAAGAGATGCATATGTAACCAGCAGCAAGGAGAGGGGCAGTACCCCCTTCTTCTAGCTGGTTGCATGGACACCCTATTATGAGATGGCCAAAACAGACAGAAATCTGTGGTTGGATAGGACTGGAAGCAGTGGCATGGGCACAATCTATCCTCTTTCCTTGTGTTGATGAGTGAATATAAATGGTGTCCATTGTCCATTCTACATAAAGATCAGGCCAAACTGGATGTAATTCTACTGTCCAGATTGCCCTGAAACCACAGAATTCTCCAGGGTTTCCAGTAAACTCTGGCATATCCTATGACTTTGCCCAATACAGGGAAAGTGTAAAGGATTCTCACCCATCCACAATACCCACCAGACACATCATGGATACAGCCAGTGGTCCATTTGCAAAGATTATGGATGGTGGTGAAGGTTATAAGCATAGATAAGCTCATATTGTTTCCTAAACCAGAATGTGTAGTGCACTAGAAGACTTTGATGGCACTTCAGATGGCTTTGTATACTGGTTGCAAAAGTACAGCAGAATTGATTTATGCCTTTTTCTAAAGAATACAGTATTAGAAACCAATGTAAAAAAAATGGGGATAAGATTATGATAGCCATGTATACATTTGAAAAAATTCATCATTCATTTTGAAAGTAAAAGCCTAAAAGCACCACATTCCATCTGGAGCCCCATCCAGATGCCCCCTCCTCACTCATTCCATCTCAGAAGGATATCACATGAAACCATCTCCCTCCATTGTCTTCATCACCAACTCCAATCTCTCTTCCTTTTGTAACATCTTGTCTGACTTGGGACTTCATCACAAAGAGCTGGAGAAACCGAAGTATAGCAGGGGAAAGGTTGGAGTTTCATGGGCTTTTATTCATGCCCATCAAACAAGATTGCCTCCTTCAGCTTCTAACTTAATCAGAGCTGTCCCTAGGCAATTTTTAGGGGTAGGCAGAGAATTTTTGCACCCCCCACCGAATTTTTGCGCCCCCCTCCCCAAACCATGTTGTGCGGCTCCACCCACCATGTAGCGTGGCTCCACCCACCATGTTGCGCGATGTGGTGGGCAGAGCTGCACAGAGTGGTGGGCGGAGCCAAGCCATGCAGGCCGGATGGTGGCTGCAGCGAGGCCCAGTTCACAGCGAGAAGGGCCAGGCCACAGCAGGAATATCCTTCAGATTGTAGGAAGTGGTTTTAAATGCACACTCGTCTTTCCCAGAGCCTTTGCATTAGCGATCGTAGGAAGTGGTTCTAAATTAACCCTGATCTTTCCCCAAGCCTCTGCATTGGTGATCTGGGGAAATGGGCAGTTTGCCCCCCCCCCCCCAACAATACCATCCTTTTATTTAAAAGCAGGCAACAGGAATTAACATCACATGGGGAAACTGGCCATTTTGCCCATCTCTATGCGGGGAACCATCTTAGGAATCATTAGGGAAACCAACATTCTAGAAACTGCAAAATATCTCAACCCTATAGATGAAGTTTGCATCATGTGAAGGTCATTGTGGGTTGCTGTTTCTTAAATGTGTAGAAACACTGATTTTACTCAAAAGAGACCTGGTAATCTAAAATGTTCTGGCATATAAACTAGCATATGTTCTGGCCAGCCTCATAAAAATTCTATACTAATATGAATTTTGGATATTTTCTATATGGAAACAATACTGAGGCTTGTGGTTTTGTTTTTGTTTTTTGTATTAATACATAGGGAGAAGGGGAATATATATCATTTCCATCCAAATTCGATTGCCTAACCACTACTTTACATATGAGCCTTCTCTCTCATTATATCCAATGGGAAAATGGGAGACGGTGTTCTTGGTGAATGCTCACAGTTTCTGGAAACAAGAACCAACCCCTCCCTCCTGTTTTTTTGAAGGCAGATTGAGACTTTAGACGTCTTTTTTTCATCAGACCTCTGATGACTAAAAGCTCAAGGGGCCTTCTGTGTATTTGTGTATTTTTATATTTTCCGCTATGTTTAATTAACTAGTGTAATTCAGTTTGAGTTCTAGACCAGGCGAAAAGAGGGATCATATCATAATAATTGTTGTCATCATCTCATGAAAAGAAGATTCTCGGGGAATTTTTTATTAGTGAACGTGACTATGGGACGCAGGGACAAAAGAAGTGATTAGTGCAGGCATGGCCAAACTTCAGCCCTTGAGGTGTTTTGGACTTCAGCTCCCACAATCCCTAACAGCTGGTAAGCTGGCTGGGATTTCTGGGAGTTGAAGTTCACAGCACCCCAAGGGCCAAAGTTTGCCCATGCCTGGACTAGTGTCACTGACAAGGAAGAAGATCTCAAAAACATATGAGGAAATGATGTACTATAATAACCCATTTTCTAGCTCAGCCCTCAGTGAGAAGTAGATGACTACAAGATCTACAGGCCGTAGGCTGTGAAGGAACACAGCATTCCAGTTTGCCCAGAGAAGTAAAAATCTGCCAACACCATTTTCCTGGTTCATTTATTTGGCCTTGGAGGTGTTCCACCTGTCTCTGCAAACCACAGATATGACTATCAAAAAAGAGAGAAGAAAACAGTGGAATCTTTGGTAGAAGAGAAATAGCCATGCTGAGATGTTTCTTTTCTCTCAAATGTACTTGTTATATAACTGACCTACCTAGAAAGCCAACAGATATCTTTTGGACTTAGATCATGTTAGAGAATGCAAGATGTTATTTTTAACAGATTTCAAGAGAATGTCAGTATAAAAAATCCTGTTTAAAAAGTTGCATACTAAGTTTATAGGGAACTTGTGCATTGTAGTTAATCTAGTAATAACAATTCCCAGCAGCAGTGCTGCTACCTAAGCTATAGGACATTTGACAAAATATAGGTGAATCATGTTGCAGCTAAGACTATTCTTGTTGTCCATCTTCAAGTAGATTCCAGGTTAGGGTAACTGGAAAGTGAATGGAAAAATGGGGGTTTCCTGGCAAAACGGTGTTCAAAGGGGTTTTGTGTTAGATATCCTCTGAGGCTTAGGGTGCACCTATACTGTAGATTTAATCCAGTTTAACCACCTTTGACTTCCATGGTTCAATGCAATGAATTCTGGGCATTGTACTTTGATGAGGCACTAGCTCTTGGGCAGAGAAGGCTAAAGACATTGCAAAATTGCAACTCCCATGATTCCATAGCATTGAGCCATGGCAATTAAGGTGGGATCAAACTGGATTAAATCTACAGTATAATAACAACACTTCATTGTATTCTAAACACAGAATGCTGCCCTATGCTGAAAGTGCATCTACACTGTAGAATTAATACTTTTTGACCCCACTTTAATTTCTGTGGCTCAATACTATGGAATCATGGGAGGTGTGGATTGGTGAGGTACCAGCACACTTGCTAAAATATTAAAGCTCCTGTGAAATGACAACTCCCATGATTCCATAGCATTGAACCATGACAGTTAAAGTGATGTCAAAAGAGATTCTGTCTAAACATGAGGAAGAAGAATGAAATATACTGCCTTCTTCTTTGAAGGTCTTCAAAATGAAATTGGATAGCCATCTTTTTAGGAGCACTTCCAGTTCAATGATTCAATGGTGTCTCATAACTGTTCAGAAATCTTACATAACATCAGATTTAACCTTTTAGTGCATTGTTAATTGAAAATATTGGCAACATATTTTTGATATGTAAGCTGCTCTGAGAATCAGCAAGCTTCACTAATGCATTTAACAATGTGTTCATTAGTTGTCATAACAAACAAGGAACTGTTGAGATGACTTAGAAGGAGTGATTTACTTTCTGAAGTGAAGCAAGAGCAGGATGTCCATATTCATTTTCTTTACACAGTGAACAGGTACAGTCTCCAGGGAAGAGAAGACACGTTTGTTCTTGTGAGATGTTCATGCAAGATTTCTTCTCCACTGAGATAATAGGAGGAATGATCTCAATATGTGAATGTAGAAAAAATATATAGCAATACCATGATGTTACTTTCACTCTTCCATAATTTTTTTTTTTACAATTTCCCTTGTCAGAGACATTATAGTCCTGTTACATAACTATGGGTAAGAGTTGGGGGTATGCATCCAGGGCTCTAATTAGCTAAATGAACAGACGCCTACCAACACCACCAAGCATAGCAGCAGTGGATGAGCAAATTTTAAATTAAGTAATGCACATTATCATCTGCAGCGTGAGAACAATATTTAAAACAGCGATTCTCAATGTTGGATTCCGCAGATATTTTGGACTTCATTTCCCAGAATTCTCTTCCCATTATCTATATTGATGTAGGCTTCTGGGAAGCAATGTCCAAACCATCTGGAGAAGCAAAGTTTTGAGAACTCCACATCTCAAGTATAAATGCATACATGGCCATTTTCATTTAAGCTTCTTGCATCAATTCTAGATTTTAAAAGCATGCTTAGTCATTTCCTTACTCATATAAGCTATGTTCAGAACCACATAAGATTAATCTGCTGCGGTGCTTAAGTCCAGACCAACATCTGAAAAATGGGTCTACTAAGCAGAAGAGGGTTGGATCTACACTGATTCCTTATCCCACAATCAATCTGGCATGACATATGTCATTGCAACAAGGAGAATGGGAGAAGGCAGTAAGTATCATCCTGTGCCCCTGGGCTGCCCAAGCTTGGGAAACACAGGATGGCTGTGTAAACACTTGTAGCCAGTTTCATTTACATGGACAACAGTCAAAGCTGCTCTGACTTTGTTTAATATGAGTCATGGCCACATTAAGGTAGTCTTGTTCCGTGTTACCTCAAATCAGCTCCATGCTTTTCATAATAAGTGATCAACATAGATGTGCCCTATTTTATTTTGTTTTCTAGGGGTTTATCTACACTGTTGAATTGATGCTCTTTAATACCACTTTAACTACCATGGCTCAATGCTATGTAATCACAGGAGTTGCATTTTTGCAAGGTCTTTAACCTTCTCTATCAAAGAATGTTGTGCCTCACCAAATAATGATTACAGGAATCCATAACATTGGGCCATGGCAGTTAAAATGGTGTCAAACAATGTTAAGGACCTTATCACATTAAGTGCCCTAATGTGGGAGACAGTTGGGGGGGGAGGGTTCGCAGGATATCATGGTGAATCTGTGCCCTACATTGCCCACAGCACCACCTTCCCCATCACATGGGGGAATGCGTTGCTGCCCGGCTTCCCCCTGTGCTGTACCTGAGAACATGGAAGCTCCCGTGTTCTCTTTGCTCTGTTGTAGGACGTAGGACACTTCGAGTACAGTTCGGGGATGCACCCTGCCAGAAGTAGCTATGCGTTGTTTGATGGGAACTGTGTTGGAAGTGTTGCACCCCTAGGCTACAGAAGCACCTCAAAACCACATTAAAGCACCAGAATATAAGCAAACCAAGCTGTTTATTGAAGATTATATGCAAGCAATAGCAAATCAAAGTTCCAAGTCAATGAAATAAAGTTTAAGTCCACAAGGAACAAAATACTTGAGAATCTTGAAGCAAGGGTCTATAAAGGTCACGCAGAAGATCAAAGTCCAAACAGGATATCAAAATTAGCCAAAACAAGGTATCAAAATTAGTCCAAGGCACAGGATCAAAGGCACAGGATCAAACTGGAATACAGGAGACAAAACTCCAGGTTTAGTCCAAGGAACAGGATCAATGCTGGAAAACAAGGCAGGATCTTGACTGGAGCAGGAATCCAAACTGCAAACTACTGGAACACTAACTGAATATCCAAAAATACCCAAAGGCAAGGACAAAGCTGGAACAAGACTCAAGGCACAAGGCTGCATGAATGGTAGTTCACAGAAACATGGAGGATGAAGCAGGGATATCTCTCTTGATGAGCGAAGTTATCACCTATGAATCTCTCACAGAAAATAGTTTCTCTTAAGGGTAAACTCATGGCCTTTTCCATGGGAAGTCTGCTCATTATTCAGTCTCTGGCTGCACTAAAAACCCTCCCTTTCTCTTCTCTGCTGATAAATTTCTTTTGGTCATGCTCATCAGCCTTATCGCAACTAAAATCCCCATCTGGCAAAAGAAGGTCTGACCTTGACTCTTTCAAGGAATATGGTTCAAGCTGCCGGCTTGAAACCATTGCGTGACTGTTCCCAGAATCCTCCAGGAAGCATCTTTGGATAGGTAAGAAAGCCTATGTGATGAAGTCAAAATTTTACATTAAAAATGCCCTCTAAGAGACAGAAATTCACACCAACTCTGCAAAACTATAACAGCTGGTCTTGGAGGGATCTTGGATTTCATCAATACATTTCAAATATAAATAGATCAGAGAAAAGTTACTTTTTAGATAGCAATTTCCATAATCCTCCCTTCCCCCAGGAGTTATTGAACATGATCTGGGTATTTGCAAAGTATGGAGAGGGTTGTATGGAAGTGATCTTTCTTCATTTACGTCCAATGAAGAAATCTAATTTTTTGAATTTAGGACTACATGCTACTCTGAATCATGTCAATACATATAAATTCATTCCTATGATAGAATCATATTTTTGGTCACATGTGATATTTTGCTTATGAATGCCACAATGAGCCATTTCATGTTGCCTTGTGCTCAACCCATTGTGATTATTCTCCTTCCAATCCAATACAAGATTAACAAAGGCTTTTTCTCTTTTCAACAAAGATAATATAAAAGAATGGGATTGATTTGAAATTGTGTCGGCTGCAGATGGTAATCAGGAGGACATAGCTGCTTTGGAGAAACTGAATTGCCATCTTTTGCTATAATGTTTGATCAAAATGAAATTAACATTCAAATGCTGAATTTTGTTGACAGCTCAGAAAATAATTTTTTTAGACATTCATTTGCAGCCTTTTAGATCTTCCTAATTGTTCTTGGGACTCAGGGAGCTAAACCATACAGAAAAGGGAAATAACATTGTGACTCTTTGCCATGAGAAAAAGGTGGTTTCCTTCTGACAGCTTTGTGAATAAATTTGATTTATTTGCAGCTATTATAATCCAGGCTCGCTAGAGGAAAAAAATGTCAGCATAAAATGAGTTACTTTATTACTAAACCAAAGTTATAGTGTTTACTTCACATGCATTGCATTTTCCAGATGGCTGATTTATGTATGGCCTTATTCAAACTGGCAACTAGTGCTGATTAAAACGGCTACATTTAATATCACTATAGGTTGCCTTTTTCCGTTTTTGCATCCACATACTTCCTTTAAAGATGAATAAATAAATAAAATGCATACTCTATTTTTCCTCATTCATTATTGTGCTGAATGAAGACTCTCCTTTTCCCTTCACTCACAACAAAACAAAAGTCTTCTGGCTTCTTAAAGTGAGCAAGAAATCTTTCTCCCATCCATTTTTTTCCTTTTCTCTGACACCTTCCTCCCTGCCACCATTGAGCCATTTTTCCAAACATTGGGAAGAGATAGGGACAGCCACATGCACATGCACACGCACACACACACACACTACTACAAATCCAAATTAAATTTTAATCCAAATTAAAAATTAAAAATTTAAGGAGGAGCTAAAGAGAATGAAAATTACAAGGCTGGCAAACTAGAACATATTAGTTGTTTTTTTTCTCTCAAAAATACTACTCAGATTTTCTTTTCAGCAACACTAGTCCATACCAGACACATGTTTTGAAATCAATTGAATACATTATGTGTTTTATGCAATTTAATAAAATTAATGGTTTTATTGCTTTTAACTATATATTTTTAGTATTTCTATGTTTAATTCTTTTAAAATGTTTATATGCATTCACACATTGTTAAATTCACACATTGTTAAGAGTTTTTAGTGTTAGCTGCTTTGAATCTCCTTTGGTAGAAAAAGGTGGGATATAAATATATAAAAGGAGGAGGAGGAAGAAGAAAAGGAAGAAGGGAAAGAAGTGGTGTTTTTTCTCTCCTGGAAAGTTTGCAATCCCTTCTTCACATAGTCTAACTTCACAAAAAATATTCAATTTTCTTATGCTGCGACAAACAAAAATTCCTGCAAAATTATGGGAAATGCTGAGGGTTTTTTTCTTCCTGCCTACATTTCCAAGTAACTGGGAATTCTTAATTTGCTCATGGTAAAGAAATTAATTAATTTTACTCCCAGCCTTAATATAAGATGTGCAATGATGTTTCCCAGAGCAGTCTTCTGTCTGTCTTAATATCTGTTTCGGGAAGCCCTAAAAAGCCATTTATTACATTCTCTTGCAACAGGGAATGGAGTGGATAAAAATATCATAAGCACCATGTTGGATCAGACGAAACATTCATTGAGGTGAACATCATAGTTACATGATGACCAAAAAGTTGCCTGTTGGTGGAGGATGTGACTACAATTTTATCTTCCATTTTGCATTCTTCAGAAACTGATATGAAACCTACAATACTGGAGATTATATATAGCCATCCTTGCTAGTAGTCTTTGATGTGTTCATGTTGCACATTTATCTAATTTTCTTTATAGCTGTCCCAATCAGTGGTCATCACTACATCCTGAAATACGGAATTGGATAGTTTAACAACATGTGGTAGTTCCTAGATTTGGAGGACCTAAAGATGGCAATGCACTCACTGCTAACCTCAAAGTTGGACTTCTGTCATGTACTTTGGACTACATTTGTCCCAAGTTCAGAAACTCCAGTTGGTTCAAAATACAACAGCTAGATTGGTTACAGGAACATCCAGGAGTGAACATATTACACCTATACTAAAGTGACTCCACTTGATGCCAATGAGTTTCCAGGCAAAGTACAAAGTGTAGTGTTTGACCTTTAAAGCCCTACGTGGTTTGGGTCCAGATAACCTACAGGATTGCCTTCTCCTGTACAATCCATCCCAAATATTTAGATCCCCAGGGGACAGCTACTTCATTCAGAATCCAACTGGCAACTGTCACCCTGAGGACGTTTTCATCGGCTACTGCAAGACTGTGGAGTGACCTGCCGGAAGAGCTCTGATAGCTATCTCTTCAGGTAGGCCTACCCAGCCAGTTTTAAGCATGATTTTTAAACTTGTGTCTCATGTTTAGTCTTTGTTCTATGTATTTGAATATGTATTTTGTAGAAATGTGTGTATTTTATAGAATGAATATAGAATATATTCTAAAATATAGATGATTATATGTTATTAGCAATGTTGCAACTCACCTTGAGCCACAAGGAGAGGCGTGTAAGAAATACAATTGTTGTTGTTGTTGCTGTTGTTGTGTGAATGTGTTCTTCCTTTAGTCCATCCTGAATCTCCTACCATTTTTGTGTACTTCCAAGGTGCATAACTGGCATGTAGTCTGCTATAATTGGTCTGCTGCTTCTGTAGCGTCATTGCATGACCAATGAACATTTTTACTCCAGTGCTTAATAGTTAATCAATGAAAACTGTCGCTTCAAGAAACAGAGAAAATCACAGATAATGCCCTCTGGGAGTTTTAGGTTAACAGGGTGCAAATGACTGTTGAATGCAGCAGCTATGAGTGAAAGCAGCATTGAAAAGCTTGTTATTTTGTTATTTAATGGACGCATTATACCATACAAGGCATTTAAAATACAAACAAACATGACTGCATGTTGCTTCCAGTTGATCCATAACTGACCTGAATAGAACAGATCATATGTCATTTCCTAGTTGAGTTTATACCTCCATGTACGACAATATAGCTTTGGGGTGTTTTAAAAAGCACTCTTGGTTTGACCCTTTATTAATGCCAGTGCAGACCTCAGTCAGATGAGTTCAACTGGATAGGCTTATATAAGTTTTCTCCTCTTACTATCTGTGATAAAGTACCCATCTATACACAGGAAAAAAAATAATACTCACTTCACAGCTGCCTTGATCCTGACATACTGCATACAACCCCTTTAACAGTAAAAGTGCTTCTTTGGGGCTTTAATGCAGTATACAAAACTTCTTGTTCCACAGTTTACAGGAAAATCTGGTATGTTGCTGTGTTTTGCTATGTATCTAGATTGGTTAGCATGCAGGGGAGGAAGACAGGTTGGCCAGTAGAAATCTTTGCCATTTTTATATCTTCACTTCTATTTACTGTATATGCTTTCTTGCATTAAATATTTCTTTATTTTACCACAGAAAGCAGCTCATTTTCTCTGAGCAGAATCAACAGAAACCAGCAGAATGGAAGAATCAGGAACCACCTCCCTCTATTGCTTCCCAACACTCTCTCTGTGTGTGTGTGTGTGATATTGGCTACCTCCTCACTACTAATTGCATTACTAGGTGCTTCATTCTGACATTCACAGCAGGTCTCTGCTGGGAAGGCAGCAGCAAAAAAACCACTTGTAATTTGTGTTGTGGAAAATGCACTACACTACAGGTTGGTGTGATGCTAACAGGGTATATCTGGGACCAGTTCTGTGGCGGAATAATTTGAATCATTACTGGATTAATTTGCTGTAAACAAGTCTTGGAAAGCACGAATATAAACCTGGCTTTGGGATTTATAAGTATCGTTGTGATATAGTTTGTGGAAGTTGGGTCATGGTAAAACCTGGAATACTGTAAGACCTCCATATCCATAGCACATACATTCTTGAACTTTCTGTGATTAACATTTGTTCTATAGCAAACAATATTGAACAAATGATGTCTGATGGAAGATCTAGGACAGTGGTTCTCAACCTGGGGTCCCCAGATGTTTTTGGCCTACAACTCTCAGAAATCTCAGCCAGTTTACCAGCTGTTATGATTTCTGGGACCTGAAGGCCAAAAACATCTGGGGACCCCTGTTGAGAACCACTGATCAAGGAAGTGCACAAAGAAGGTATTTCTCTAGGTATCACTAAGTCATCTAATGTGATTCTATGGTCAACTTCCTCCAGAAGTAATTTGTCAACTGCCTAGAGAGGACATATTCGTCAGATGCAGGTAAATAATACTCAGAATCCCTGAACCAGCATGCCCAGGCTATATACTTCAATTGGATCAAAGGAGCAAAGACATTTCTGAAAATTATTGTATCAAGAATTTTGAATCAGTGTTTAGTTGTATGTTAGTTCCACATGAATTGAGAAACATTAAGACATCTAGGAAACTAATTAAGAAAATGTTAAAAGAGACTGACCTGCAATTAGATATGAAGGACATTTAAAAATGCAATGACACTATTTTTTTTAATAAAAAAGATAGACTCGCCAAGATTATTCTCATGATTTAGCTTTCTGCTTGTTGAGAGAGGTGTTACAGTTATCTAATTTCATGCAATGGCCTAAATCAATGGCAGTCTCACAGAGGAGATCCATTTAATCAATGAGATTTTCATGATTTACCACTCAGCAGTTAGTTCCAATTGGTATACAGTATGGGTTTTATAATTGCTTTTAGGCTATGTTTATTACCTAGCTACAAGAAAAGCATGTCAAATCTTACCCAAAATCCATCAACAAATGAGTGCAGGTTCATTATGATCTGTGAAAGTAGAACACAGACTCATTCTCTGTTGCTTCACAGACAGGACTGGGATCAGGCCCCTTCCACACAGCTGTATAAAATTCACATTAAAATGGATTACATGACAGTGTGGACTGAGATACCTCAGTTCAGAGCAGGTATTGTGGATTACCTGCCTTCATATTCTGGGTTATATGTCTGTGTGGAATGGCCCTCAGTGTCTATTGCAGAAATGTTGATTTTGGCTAAATGACAGAAGAAACTGTTTAGCTGTAAGAGCTGTTCAACAGTTGATTAAGCTGCCTTGGGGTAAGGAAGTATGTTTTAGTGATTTTTTTTTTTTACTGAAGGAACAAATAGTTATACTGTAGTAAAATTCTTCACATTGTGACAAAGTTTTCAAAAACCATATAGCTTTTGTAGCCTGTGTTAGTGTAGCCTATGTCAAATGTTTTTTCTATGAAAAAAATTACATGTGGATATTTTGAAAAGAAAGTAGCATTTTCTGTATGGTAAATAATATTTCTATGTAGAAATACTATTTTAATCTCAGATAATGCTATTACCTGCACAGAAAATGAAACAACTATGTTCAATTTTTGTACAAAATTAGTGCTGAAATATGAAGATTCTCATAATTTGAAAAAAAAAATCAAATATTTCCTTCATTGCTTGAGAGGTGGTTGATGTTTCTTCAATTTAATTATTTAAGTAAATTAATATATCAATAACTTTTCCAAGTTTTGCAGTGAACATTCATTTTTTTGCATTTCTGTTGCTCTCCTTACTTGTCTCTCTATGGCAGTTCTCCAAGTGAACTGGCACAGATATTTTCCAGGAACAGCTTTCTTGGATAAGAAATGTTAAGATAACTATTCAATAAAGTAGAATTATAGATCTGAGATGAATTGGAGGCACACAATAACAAATATCCATATATGAAGAACAAGTATGGTGTAGTTGTTTGAGTATTAGACTATGATAACCAGGGCTTGAATCCTTGCTCAGCTGTGGAAACCCACTGGACAAGCTTGGCAAGATTTATTCTCTGCACACAGCAACAACAGCCCCCCTATATGAATCTGTAAAGAGTCTTAAAATCATTCAGGAAGGATTTTCTCTTTTGCTACATTTACATCAGAAAGGCTGGTCCAGTATAAATCTGACCCAGAGCATCTCTGGATCAGGACATACATGCTGAATCTAGAGAGGCCAGGACTTTATCAGGCCAATTGGGTTATCATGCCCTGATTCAAAAACCTTTGGAAGAGTAGTGTTGCAGAGTCAAGAACAGTCCACAAACATAATGGAACTAGTGGGGGCAGAGGCCACTGGATATTTCTGTACATCAAGTAGATTTACAGTGCACATTCAGTCACTGGATTTTTCGCCGTTATAGACAAGGTCATCTAGTGAAGACATAAGATCATCATCACAGGCTATCACTCATGGCATAGTATGAGTGCTTTTTGTGTATAGACTTGGTGGTGGGTTCGTAAGTTGACTATAGTGACCTATTCTGTATCCGCATGTTCTGTTGCAGTAGGGAAATTGATTTCCAGATAGAAGGCAATTCTAACAAGGGTTGGCTTGATGTGCCTTCCTCATGACACGTTTCTCTCTTTCGTCATCCATTTGTGCCTCTTTGAATTCCACAGCACTGTTGGTAACAGCTGACCTCCAGTTAGAATGTTCTAGGGCCAGGTCTTCCCTGCCCTTGGTGATTATGTCACCATTTTTAAGGTTAATTCAACCCCATCTTTAAATCACTTTTGCTGCCCACTAACATTTTGTTTTCCATTATTGAGTTAAGAGTAGAGTAACTGTTTTGGGAGACAGTGATTGGGCATTTGGACAACATGGTCAGTCCAGAGAAGTTGATGGCAGAAGATCATTGCTTCAGTGATTGTGGCCTTTACTTCATCCAGAATGCTGACATTTGTCTGCTTGTCTTCCTAAGAAATTTGCAGGATTTTTCAAAGTCAACACTGATGGAATAGTTCCAGAAGTTGAGAGTGACATTTGTAGATGGTCATTGTTTCACAGGCCTATAAGAGAGTTTGGAGGACAATAGCTTTATAACAAACATCTTGGTATCCCTACAAATGTCCCAATCCTCAAACACTCTCTGCTTCATTTGAAAAAATGCTGCACTTGTAGAGCTCTGACAGTATTGTATTTTAGTGTTAGTTGATTTTGTGGTAAGGTGGCTGCCAAGGTACACCATTAAGCTAAATTTCTGGCATTGCAGAGGGGTTGGTTGGTGTCTGCTGATAGAGAACCTCGTTTTTCTTTGTGTTGAGTGAGAAGTCAAGCTTTTTGTATGTTTCTGCAAAGGTATTTAAAGTGGCTTGTAGGTCTTCTTCTGAATGAGCACAGATGACATTATCATCAGCATATTGGAGTTCTATAAAAACGTTGCAATCTTGGTTTTAACTTTCAGCCTACTGAGGTTAAATACTTTGCCATCTGTCCGACAGGTGATTTCCACCCCTCTGTGGAATCATAGCTATGATGATGGAAAATAAGGTTGGAACAATACACACCCCTGTTCCATTTTAAATGGGTCACTCTGAGAGCCATGATCTCAAAAACCATTGCCATCATTTGGATGCCTCAGGTAAAAGCTGAACAGGTCCTGCATTTTTGGACCTGGCTGGAAGGGCCCTCTATGATTGTCTGGTGGATGGAAGTTGACAATACAGTTAGGTTGGAGGATTTCAAGATTTTTAGAGAGATGTTCTCTCAGATTAAAAAAATCTACTTTCACAGAGGTCCTGAACTCCTAACTCCTGCGAATGTGGAGGGATGATTGTATACTACTTTGACAACAATAAAGAATGTCCTTATACTCCATATAAACAATTCCTTTCTCTTAGTCATGCCTTGCTCATAAATAAATGACAGATTTCTGTAATGTGTGATTTTGACTTGACTAAATGAGATTTGAATCAAAGAATCTGCTTCCCATGTATTCTCAGCTGTAACTTGTGCTCACTTCCTCTCTTTTCAATTCTGTTGCTCTTCCTATCTGCATTTGTTCTATTTCCTGGAATTATTTTCCCCAAACACTTCAGCTTTGATTACAGGCTGCTGCGGTTCTCTCTCTTTGCATGCCCTGTACAGACAAAATCATTTAGTTTTGTAACTTGCTCTGCAAAGCAGTACATTAAGTGTGAGACATGACTAGGCCGGTGAGAAACACAATCTCTTGTGGAGAGGAAATGCAGAAGCCTTTATGTGAAGAGTTATTTATTTATTGGATTGATTTAAATAGAGCATCCACTGTGGTGGAGACAGAGTCCTGGAATAGCTTTATGAATACATTCAAGACGCTAAGATATAAGTTGGCTTTTTCACTCCTGTCAACTCTCACTAATTTTTTTCCCAGAGCCAGAAACAACTTTGTATGAGTGACACCTCAGCTAGATACTTTACCTGTTTCTGTTACTCAGAAATCTTGATGATTATAGTGAAGTAGCAAACTGTCTGTCATTGTAATGGGTAGTATATGGAAGGAGGGAATATTTGTGTCTTGGAAGACTGTGATATAATAACGTTTTCTGTTCTGTGCATACAAATATTATGCCAAACTGTAACATATCTGCAAAAGCTAGAGATATTCATGGAGGTCCTTTCTTTCCTCCCTCCAGAATCTGATTCATCAAGTTTTCTGTTTCATTTTCAGGGGAAATGTTTGTTCCTTCATTGGCTATTCTCCCCATTCCCAGCCAACAGACATCTGGTCTTGCATATTCTTTAAGTGGTATGTATTGCTTGAATGCATCATCCATGTTCCTTGACTAAAGTCTACATAAACAGTATATTAGATGCATATGAAATTATCCATGCACACTTTTCAGATTTGTTGTTTTTTTCCCTTCATTCTCTTCTAACTCTTTGTAATCTCATGTACCAGCTAACGCCAGAACTCCCTGTCGGCCATCACCACCCGCAGCTCCTTCAAGGTCAAGCCAGTCACTTCAAGAGTACCATCCATCTATCTTGCCCTTGGTCACCCCCTCTTCCTTTTTCCTTCCATTTTCTACAGCATCATTCTCTTCTCCAAGCTTTCCTGACTTCTCATTATGTGGTCAAAGTACTTCATCTTTGTCTCTAATATCCAGTGAGCAGCCAGGCATTATTTCCTGGAGAATGGACTGGTTGGATCTTCTTGCGGTCCAAGGCACTCTCAGAATTTTCCTCCAACACCACAGTTCAAAAGCGTCTATCTTCCTTCGCTCATCTTCCTTATGGTCAGCTCTCGCATCCATAGGTTACTACGGGGAATACCATTGCTTTAACTATGCGGACCTTCATTGCCAGTGTGATGTCTTTACTCTTCAGTATTTTATCAAGGTTGGTCATTGCTCTCCTCCCAAGAGGAGGCTGCAGTAATATTTGCACCTGGAAATACAAAGTCTGTCACTGCCTCCACGTTTTCTCCCTCTATTTGCCTGTTATCAGATAAGCATGGATTTTTGGGACACATCCACAATGCATCTGCCCCATGGATGGCCCAGGAACTGCATTACTGCATGCGGCTTCTAGTGTGAGCTTTAAGCTTCCTAGCCATGAATGAAAGTACTGCTTACCATTGCATGGCATCATTGTAAATTAATTCCAAACTTGTGTTCAACTCATCTCAAATCAAGTCCATTAACACTACCAGCTGAAAATACCTTCCTTACACATCCCTGGTGAATTCTGCACTAAGTGTCCCTAGATTTAGTAGAGCTTGGGAAAGTTCCCTTTTTTTAGACTACAGTTCTTAGAATGGCCATAAAAGTTTTATTTTTTTAAAAAAAAAAACCCACATTTTTTTCCAACTTCTGAATGTAGTAACTTGTGGGAGAAATTGGCCTCCAATCACTTTTAGACATGAATGCAAGCTATGTAATTTCCCAACAAACAAATGTGGCAGCAAATAAAGTATGCTTCAATGCAAACACACTCTTGTCCAACTAGGCTATATATGATGCAGTCAATGGAGTCATCTATGTGCCAAGCTACAGATACTGATAACATGTCAGCTACAGATATTGATAATTAATTATCCATTTGGCAAAGATAATTTGATAATTAAAACTGAGATAAATTAAGTTATCAGTCTAAAATGGGGACAGTTAAATTACTTCCAATAGGTATACTTTCAAGAAGCCCTGGGATGTATTGAGAAAAGAGCAAAGTTGTAGCTGCCTAAAAAGTTTCAGAATGACATTGATGTGAAGAGGAGCAAAATGTGTACTCCAAGCTAGTCCAGCTTCTTTGGCCTCATTTTAGAAAGCCCGGTTAATCTTAACATTATTGGAGTTCTCATCTCAATGACAGAACACATGGTTCTAATAGCATTTTATTTTTGCTTGCAACTTTGAAAAACTGCTGCTGGCTAAAGAAAGCAATAGAATGCTGGTTCATTCTTGGCCCATCAGAATGTGGGATTTTTTAGTTCCATTGTCTCTTTCTACTCTCCAAGCTAGGAGAAACTCATGGCAAGTTGCAATCCAAAAAGCTAACTTGTCCTCCTTTCCAAAGCAAAAAGTATTGGTTGACCTTTAGTTTCATCCACTCTTATTTTCTAAACAGAGTATAGAAATGTTAGATTATAACAGCCTGAATCTAGGAGTTGTATGGCTTTCAATTGTGCTGTTTCCAAGCCTTGAGCGTAATGTTTTGATATCATGGCTTCAGTTTTGGAGCAGATTTTCACTAAAGGTACAATTGAACCTTGTCTTGTTATTCATTTGGAATGAGCAGAAATTAGTTATGCTCCTTGAATTCTATAGTGCCTGCCATTTACTATACTTATTTTGACTGAGTTTCTGTATTCTTTATTTGTTAACTAGCTGTGCCCGGCCACGCATTGCTGTGGCGAAGTATTGTGGTATGGGAGATAAAGTATTGAGGAATTGGTGGTAGTTAAGGTAAAGGGTAAAGGTTTTCCCCTGACATTAAGCCCAGTCATGTCTGACTCTGGGGGTTGGGGCTCATCTCCATTTCTAAGCCAAAGAGCCAGCGTTGTCCATAGACTCCTCCAAGGTCATGTGGGATGACTGCATGGAGGGGCGTTACCCTCCCGCCGGAGCAGTACCTATTGATGCACTCACATTTGCACGTTTTTGAACTTCTGGGTTGGCAGAAGCTGGGGCTAACAGTGGGGGCTCTCTCTGCTCCCCCAATTCAAACCTTTCGGTCAAGAAGTTCAGCAGCTCAGCACTTTAACACGCTGCGCCATCAGGGGATATCGTTTCCTAAAGGTTGTGAATATACAATATTTCTGATTTTTTTTTGTCTGTTGGAGGCAAGTATGAATGCTGCAATTAGGCAAAATGATTAGGATGTAATGGCCTTGCAGTTTTAAAGCCTGGCTGTTTCCTCCCTGAGTGAATTTTTTGTTGGGAGGTGTTAGCTGGCCCTGATTCTTTCCTGTTTGGAATTCCCTTGTTTTCAGAGTGGTGTTGTTTGCGATATTTTATGTGCTTCTACTGTCTGTGGCCCTGAGAAAACAGAGGATTTGCCAGACTTTGATGATGGGAATACTTTGTTGGGAGGTGTTAGCTGGCCCTGATTGTTTCCTGTGTGGAATTCCCCTGTTTATTTACTGTCCTGGTTTTAGAGATTATATTGTTCTGCATTATTCTATCCAAGTAATTATTTCATATTAAAGTAGAATCTCACTTATCCAAGATTCGCTTATACAATGTTCTGGATTATCCGACGCAGTCTGCCTTTTCATAATCAATGTTTTTGTAGTCAGTGTTTTAAATTCATTGTGATATTTTAGTGGTAAATTTGTAAATACAGTACAGTAGAGTCTCACTTATCCAACATAAACGGGCCGGCAGAACGTTGGATAAGCGAATATGTTGGATAATAAGGAGGGATTAAGGATAACCCTATTAAACATCAAATTAAGTTATTATTTTACAAATTAAGCACAAAACATCATGTTAGACAACAAATTTGGCAGAAAAAGTAGCTCAATACACAGTAATGCTATGTAGTAATTACTGTATTTATGAATTTAGCACCAAAATATCAATGAAAGCATTGACTACAAAAATGCGTTGGATAATCCAGATCGTTGGATAAGCAAGTGTTGGATAAGTGAGACTCTACTGTAATTACTACATAGCATTACTGCGCATGGAACTACATTTTCTGTCAAATTTGTTGTATAATATGATGTTTTGGTGCTTAATTTGTTTAATCGGCTTTTCCTGAATCCCTTCTTTTTATCCAACATATTCACTTATCCTGCCGGCCTGTTTATGTTGGATAAGTGAGACTCTACTGTATATTGATAATCTTATATTATCTGCTTAGAAGTGGACTATATGAGGCCCCTTCTTCACACCTGTATAAAATGCACACTGAAGTGGATGATATGGTAGTGTGGAGTCAAGATAATCCAGTGCAAAGCAGATAATATAAGATTATAAATGGGTTATATAGCTGTGTGGAAGGGCCTTGAGTCTACACTGCCATATAATCCAGTGCAAATTAGATAATCTGTGGAAAAAGCCTAAATTAGGCCTAAATCTGCCTGTCCCCTAACTGAACCCTGGCTGTCCCTTTGCTGACAGGCTGGTTGCTAGGCGACCAAGTGGGCAGAGATTAGCCCTCTAAACTGGCAGCAATTGGATAAAAACAATTATTGCTCTCCCTCTAATTAGGACTTTATTTTTCTTTTCTTTTTGTTGTATCAACCTTGAGGCATGGATGATGGGTTGTGTTGTCAAATTTTGAGGTTAGGGGGCCTGTACTTTTGTTGTTTTGTGAATTGCCGTGATGCCATCACTCTTTTATATATATAGATAAGAAATAATATTTTGATAAATTAAATTGGAATGGTCTTCATTTTAACAAAGTTTGTCTCATCACAGTAAAACTGTAAAACAGTAAAACAGTAAATCATCTTTTTGTGTCCACTCATGCTGGTGTGTCCTTAAAATGACAATTAAACACAATGTGCATTGCATGTAAATCCACATAGTTTTGCATTGGCTTTGTCTAATTCCTCTGCTACATAATCCATCATAAGGCTACCAGTTGTGATGGTCATGCATTAAAAAGGTACAATCACTCAGTCTTAAAGCACAGTTAATGAGCTTATCAGTGGTGCAGAAGGAAGCATATTATACTATATAATATCATAATGGATTTGATGGGAAGATTTTTAATGAGTCATAAAAGCAGAAATGCCGCCTTCACATTCAAAGAACTGTTTTGATGGAGCTTAAGAAGTGAAGTGGGGATACCATGTGAGAAAACACACACACACAGACACATCATCATCATCTTTAATAATTCAGAAGCTCAATTCTCCATAATGTGTTTGTCTACTGGAGCTGCAAACATGACTTTCTCTTATCAATTTCCTATCTTTTTGTGTCTTTCATATCAATGGAAGAATGATGTATTTGAAGACACCCATAGGCTTTGGTTGGATTGTACATTTTGAAGAGCAATTTCCCAACAGGCAGTGGAAATTTCTTCTCTGTCTCATAAGAACCGTAAGGCTGAAAACAGGGAACATCACCTAGTTTTAACTTAATAATATAGAGGCCCAAATCCAATTTCCAGCCCTAAGCAGAGTATGCCAATTGAACCAATCACTGAATGATAAAACAACACTTCTGAAAATCCTACTAATTCAATGGGTTTCTTCATAGCTGGAACTAGGCTACACTGACTGCTAAAGCTAGGGCTTGACAGGAGCTTTCATGCTCTGTACTGGTCTCAGGGGTGGCCTCAGTGGTCAAACCCACTGTGGTGTCATGTTGGTGTCCAGCTGGTCCAGACAGGCTGAGACCTCATTGGCCCTGCTGGACCATTTCCTCATATGCTTTGTCACTGTCATTTCTCCCAACTGGTCATGAAGCTCCTTCTGAGCTCTTGGTCTCTGGAGCCACCTTTGCTGATGTCAAAACAGGGTACCCACACAACCAGCAAAAAGGAGGGGAGATTGTCTGGGCTATAATAATCTGAGTTATCATGTTGCATTGTGATAGCTTTGACACAATCATCTAATGTAAATTATAAAATCCCAGATGGTATTCACTTCATCTCAAAATATGGCAGAAGAAACAACATCACGCACATTATTTATCACCATAGTCTAAGTTATTCTCTATAAAAATAGCCCAAACAAATTTTTCTTTGCATATGTCTCTAGAAGCAGTAGAGAAGAACCTTTGATCTTAAATCAAAATCAAAAGGAATATTATAGAAGACTTCTTTTTTTGCTTAAACTGACAGTGTGAGCACTTTATCATTGAGGCAAAATGCAGGAAAACACAATTAAAATTTAAATTGAGTTGACAAAAGCAGGAAAGGACAGCAAAGTTTAGCAGAACAGCAATCCTATTGTCTTGCTAAGTTGAGCTGAAACAGTTGAGAGCAAAGATGAAGCAAACAGGAAGGCATAACATTATTACGATGTTTTCGCTAATATAATGCATACCCTTTTGGCTAAATTATGTTGCCGAAATCAGCATGGGCAGGAGATGGCTTGGGAGGCAAGGAGGAAGCCCATGTAGCAAGTGAGAGAGAAGAAGGGGACAAGGAACAGGAGGAGAAAGGAAGCCCATGCAACAAGTGGGCCTTTTGGAAGAGCTATAGAATCCTGGGATTTATAGTTTGGTAAGGCAGCAGCACCCTATGGCTAAGACTCAAGAACTTTTAAAACTACATCCCCCAGGATTCCATAGCATTGACCCAGGGCAATGAAATGAGTGTCTAGCTGTGTTAATTCTGCAGCATAGATAGATTCACCCAAGGAAACTTAGGTAAGACAAACAGAAGAGGCTCTTTGAGGGAAAGGTTACCTGTTTCTCTGGTTTTATTTTCCATTGCTTGAACCTTTGGAGTTCTAACACATTTTGTTTTTAAATGAGACATCCTAAGGACACAGCAATGTAATGCACACTTTTTTTGGAACAAATTACAAAGAGTGAACTTTTTGGCACTGCGCATTACATCAGCCAGCAAATATATCTTTTGGTTCCAGGGTTTTGAAAATTGAGATGTGCATTACATTCAGTGGTGTACTAGATCCATATAAATACGGGTATTATTAAGAATAATATTCTTCATAATATTCAGAACTGATGGATACCAAGGAGTGCTTCCATCTTGTTGACATGTTGGGAGAAAGACCAGAATCAAAAGAAACAACTCCTTTTTCAAAAACTTAGGGCCTCATCCCACAAGGTGGGGGAAAGCAGGGGGATTGTCTTCTTACGACCTTATCAGACATGCCCTCTCCCCGGTAATGTTACAGCAAGGAGAGTTAGGCTGCAGGTCAACTCGAGAAGTCTGTGAACCACGTGCCCACCCTCGTCCTTCCTATGTGATGGGAAGGGAAGGGTAGAGCAATCACTATGGGGTCCTCATCAGATGGGGAAAGCATCAGAACTGCACTAAAAAGAAAGAAAATACTGCAGAGCTTACATATATCATGAGAGCTGCCCATGGTAACAAAATTTTCGCAAGTCCATGATTCTTTTCCTCACGATGCTGGGACTTTGTGAAAAACGTGTGGCTATGGCCCACATCAGCTGATGAGCAGCATGCTAGGCCATAAAATAAAGTTTAAAAAGCAGAGCCCAGCATTATTTTCTCTTTTAAAAACTCTGTCTGATGAGGTCCTTAGTGTGAAATTGAATGGCCTGTCATTTCCAAAGGAAATGGGAAATTTAACAATAGTTCCCATCTCTCCTTAAAATCCAACAGTTTCCATCCCACTGTAAAATACCTGGTTTTAACCATTTCTATGTGCAAGAAGAGCCGTGGAGTTAATTCTTCCAAAACTTCACAATCCTCTTCTTTCCGTACACTTTAAAGTGTAAATCCAATGGGCTCTGTGGGAATCAGTTTGATGGGCTCAGTGGGACTCCATCTTTAAAGTGAACAGAAACAATAAGATTCAGCTTGCTTTCTCCCCTTATGGGATGAGGTCAATGGGAAATGCTGGGCAATTAATCATCTTGTCTCTCCAGCTCAGGCTGTACATTTCCTAGAAGCTGCTGAAACAAGAGTTCTTTCTGACTGGTTTTCAGTGCTCTTGGTGTTTGTGGATTTATTTCAGTTCTAGGCCTCTGGACTAGCATACATTTTACCTCTCTCTGTTCTTCACATTCATTTTTTCTGGTTTTGAAAATGTTTTATAACTATACACACCTCACACATTATGTTGAAATCACCATAACCAGCCACATGGCAAACTCAGCTTGGTGTAAGGGGGCAGTCCATATCTCTAATCTTTTCCATTATTTTCAGTCACATATGCATGGCTGCTCTGCTCACCTCCCCCCCCCTCCAAATACACCCACACATCACACATAAATACATATATTTGTGCTTTTCTATGATGTTTCATGCAAGAAGAAACAGAACAGAGGGCTGAATACAGTGTGAAAATGTTTCTGTGTACACAGAGTGAGTGTATGCTGCATTGGTCTCAGCTTATGTGAATGCTGTGCTGTGACCATTGGCAAATACGTTCTGAATTCCTCTGAAATCAGAGACAAAATTCTTCATAATAAGTCCACTCCATATGGGATCAGTTTAGTTTAGCACTAAAAAGTTTAATGATGGTTTTGTTTTGCCTCCTGGCCACTGTGAGTGCCTCTGCTGAAGTCAGAATGGGGCACCTGCTTAACCAGCTAGAAAGAAGGGGGATGAACCCCCACTTCTTGCTCCTTGGATTGACATCCTGGTCTGACATCACCAAAGGCCCCCATGACAAAGAGGAAGTGACAGCACAGTAAAACAAAGCAGTCCTGGGCTGTCTGGACAATGCCCCCCAATTCAGAATGTAAATGCTAAACGCGTGGCTGCTCAAAGGGCAGATTTACACCAGGCTAACTATCCCTTGGAACTCTCTAAATCTTTCCAAGTTCTCTAGACAGCAATACCACCTGCTCTGCTGACTGGAGGATTCAGAAAACGGTACTCCCAAAAAAATAATGTTTCCAAACTCTTGCTAAACTTTTGCATTTCATTAGTGGCATCTGGGTGTGAAAAACAAAACGAATCACTGCACTTGGATAAAAGTTTGCCAGCTCCCTTGTGATCAGCTCTAAATGTTAGTCAGAACAGCTGTGAAAAATATGTCTTCTTTTCAGTGTAGACTTCCCAGCTCAGTTTACTGGTTTCTCATTCACTAATCAGCCAAATAAAATGTGACATCCTTTCATTTCAAGCATTCAATTGTTAAGGATGAAGGGATCTAAAAATTGCTCAGAGGCTTTGGGATAGAAACTAGAGCTACATTGGGGATGCTTTAAAAAAAAGAGAGATTACAGATTATTTTTTGCTGGCCCAAATAGAAACACAGTTTTAAAGTTGATTCATTTGTTTCCACACACTTTGCCAGTCTCAAATTGTTTCTTCCCATTTCAAAAATAAAAAGAAACAAAATTATAATCACCCAGACCTATCACAGAAAACACATTTTTGTTGGAAAGATTATATAAATATGATTGAATAAAGGACAACAGGTTTTTCTGTGGAATATATTTTATTTCATTTGAATCCAGATGTTGTTTGCTGGAAACTAATTTTATCTCTTGTCATTGGACGTGCTGGCTAAGGCTGTTGGGAGCTTCAGTCCAATGAAATACAGATGGCCACATTCTCCTTATTCCTATATTATGTCTCAAAAGATTTCCTTAATGATATATAATCAGCCCAACATATCCACAGATTTTTTTTCCTTGTTATTGTGTTATTTTTATATCTTAATCCATATACTGGTCAGCCCACACTATCCACAGATTCTGTATCCATATCATCAAACATCCACAGCTTGAAAATATTCTTTCCCCCCACAAAACAAAACAAAAATCTAAAAAGTAATCCTTGATTTTGCCATTTTATTTAAGGCATCACCATTTTATTACATCATATATCATAGCGACTTGATTATTTATTTATTTTATTTATTTACAGCATTTCTATTCCGCCCTTCTCACCCCAAAGGGGACTCAGGGCGGATCACATTACACATATAGGCAAACATTCAATGCCTTTTAACATAGAACAAAGACAAGACAAACATAGGCTCCGAGCGGGCCTCGAACTCATGACCTCCTGGTCAGAGTGATTCATTGCAGCTGGTTGCAGCTGGCTTGCTCTCCAGCCTGCGCCACAGCCCGGAGCCTTAGCTCTAGATTATTCATGGTTTTTGGTACCCACAAGGGGTCTTGGAACCAAACCCCAGAGCCCACTTTATGTATCAATTAAACCTTTCTGGCACTAAGAAAAGAAATAAAAATATTTTAAGTTATAAGCCAAAAAGCAACAAAATTTAATGCCAACATCTGTAAAGATGCAGACCAGATTCCTATTGGGAATGTACATCTTTGTAAGAGGATTTATGTTTGTGAGAATTAGGGATTACTATGTAGGGAAGCCAGCAGAATGACTGGGACACCAGCTAGGGAGTACTAATGTGCATCCTTACAGCTTGATGCTCTTCATGTACTCTTGCCAGTATTCTGTTATGAATTTTCACAACGCACTAACAGGGTTTCTCAGTGCCTCTGTAACATAGCTAACTCTACGCAATGTATGTAACATAGACAGTGATGGAAGAGTCTGGCTGTAGACTCATGCATAGTGCTTTGTTGACTTGTACCCCTCAGAAATAGCAGTTTGACACCACATTAATCAATTAATGTGCTCCATTCTATGGAATCCTGAGATTTGTACTTTATTTGAAATTGTTTGTTAGAACGTTCCAGTGCTGTAGGTTCAAGGAATGAATGAATAGTAGATCCTATGGTGCCATGACTATTAAAGCACAGTTGGTTCCCATATTTGTGGGAGTTAAGGATGCAGGATCCCATGAAAATGGGAAAAAATGTGAATACAGTAGATGCAGGGACAAGGTTCAGAGGGATCCTTAGACTTTTGAATGTGCACATGACAGTGTCAGTTTCAGGGATGGTGATGGAGATTGTTGACTCTCCCCTTGGTGAATGTGCACATGGCAGCTGTGGCTTTGGGAGGACTGTGGCAGCAACCAGCACTCATCCTCTCTTTAAAAGCATGGGACAGCCTCAAGTCTCTGAACAGAGAGAAGGTGGCACCCGGCCATCAGAAGCATGCTCCTTGTGCTCTATAGCACATAGATATAGATATTACAAACTGAGCCAAGATTTGGAGGGCTTTCATTCAGTCTATACTGTTATCTCCATAGTAGTGGTTCCCAAACTTTGGTCTTCTGGGTGCTTTGGACTTCAGTTCCCAGAAATCCTAGCGATCTTACCAGCTGTTAGGAATTGTGGATTTCCAGAACACCTGGAGGACCAAAAGTTTGGAAATACTGCTCTATAGACGAAGGTATCTAGCAAAGCAACATTCTGCCCTGAGAAGTGGGAGGAAAGCAGCCATAGTGGTGTGAGGGCGAGCTTGTGAATAATCACATCCTCAAATGTCAAACCAGTGAAATTACCATAACTATGCAATATAGCTATTTCTATCACTTTTAGTGTCTTCTAATAACCAAGAGGTTATTGATTGAAGAAAGGTTGATTTGGGAAAAATAGAGGGAAGAGATTGATAATTTTCCCAATCTGCTCCCAAAAGTTGGCAAACTCTTCAGAACAGGATGGCATGCTGCAGGAAGCCCAGGGAAAATCAAAAATTATATTCTTCTCATGCTGCTCCTCCAATCTCCCTATTTATATGAAATTGCCATGAGCAGTGGAGGATGGCTGAATCAAACTTTAAAGCCAATAGCAACTGAATGAATTTGAAGTTTGTGAAGCAGCATTAACAGTTTTGAGTGCTACTACATAAAAAGGTCAAGTCCCCATCAACCTCATTTCTCCAGCAATGGGACATGAAACAGGGTCTCAAAAGCTTAACAAAAGCTCCTGGCAGCTTCATTTTGCCAGTCAAGAATTTTTATTGACATTCTTCAATTTAATCAGAATTGTGCAGCATCTCAATGTGTTCAGAATCCTTAATGGTTTAAAAGTATTTGATTTTTTTTAATAAAATTAACCTCTTATGCCATATGAGTAATAGTGTTTGTAGGATTGACAAGTGAGGTTCCTATATTTTCATTTTAGACTGCAAACTCCGAAAGAGCAAGCATTTGCTCTCTGCAAAATGCCACACACATTAGTGGTATTAATAGATTATGTGAAATATACCAACAAGATATACATCAAGTAGGAGCATGGTTTCAAGGCCTAATAGAGTATATATTTGGAAAGGATCTCAGTGTTTACACAAGTGAAATACTGTGTCAGCTTTTTCATCTTGGTTTTAAAAAGCTACTTGAAGTCACTAATTTTGTCTTAAGAGATGTCCTTTCTCAACGTTCTGAAGAAAGAATATTTAATTTACATATAGCAATGGCTACAATTTAATGTGTGCACGTTTGCATGTATGTGTTTGTTGCCAGAGGTTGGGAACCCAGGAAAGCCAAATTGGCTTCATGCAAATATGCTTCAGCAAAACAGGTGGTGAAATATGTTGCCTATGAATTCAGATGTTACTGCTGTGAGTTTGATGTGATTGAAAGTGACATCCAGGGTTTCTGCTGCACACTTTGTGATTATTTACAGCCTGTCGTGTTTTCAACAAGTCATAGGGAATACAATATGTGCCTCCGTTTCATTACCTGGTCTCTCTCTCTCTCTCCAAATTCCCTCACCAACTTCAGTTGCAGCAGTTTCATTATAGACATTTGTTGAATTACTTTTAAAGATATTGCTGGATGCATGAAATAGAGCATATTATCTTAGTGCAGTCAATTTTTAACATGTGCTAAAACGTACTAAAATATGAGGTAGAGTGGTATACTGGCACTTATACTTGTTTGTTTAAAATATTCATCCAATGGAGAAGTTCTCAAACCAGGGACCATAGGCTCCTTCACTTGGGTTTTACGCAAAGCACAAAAAAATTAGATTTCTCACATGATGGAAGTGCTTTTTATTGCGTATTATGATGTAGTTCAAACTCATTTCAACCTTAGCAAAATCAAGAATATTTCATTCAGGATGCCATTATAAGGTGTCAAAAACAAACTGTTTTTAAAATGTCTCAGTTTGTCTCTCCTCCTCCTCAGTTTATTTCTACTAAGTTCAAAGTACAAAAATAGTTTATCATTCAATTAACGTAGCAATGGGAGGTGAGAGGATGAAGCAAAATAGTGCGCTTTCTAGTTCCTGCTGTTTGTTGTTGTCAAGGCAACTTTAATTTACAGCAATCCCATGACTAACAAACCTTCAAGCCACCCTGTCATCAATAACCCATCTCAGATCTTGCAAGCCTCTGACTGCAGCTTCTTAGATTGAGTCTGCCCTTCCCAGCAAGGTGAAGCAGAGTTGGAAACTTGTCATTCCCAGTTTATTCAGGCAAAAGCAAACTACTGCAGCTTCTCCTAGCTTGTGCATTTCTCCTGAACTTTTGTTATCTTGACTACACTGTGATGCTGTTCGGTGTAATGTGATCTGATTTTCACATATGAAGTGCTGGACAGTATGCTATACTGCCTGTCAGGATGTTTTGACAGTTTTTGACAGAGATCTTTTTGCAACTCTTCCTGGAGATGCCAGAGACTGCACATTGCATCTCTACATGCAAGGTTTGTGTTCTGCTCCCGAACTGCATTCCGACCCTCAGAATCCAGGCACCATAGCTAAAGAATGAGTATCATGAGGCCATGATCAAAATTTGGTTAAATCACACAGAAGTACTTTATTAGGGATGAGGGTTCCCTCAAAAGGAACAACTTTGACTTTGCTTCAGAATAAACCAGTGTGGTGTAGTGGTTTTATTTATTTATTTATTTATTACAACATTTGTATCCCACCCTTCTCACCCAGAAGGGGACTCAGGGCGACCTACAATAAAACACACACATATATAAATATAAAATACAATGCAATAAATAAATAAATAAATTGGTTTAAAATAGTAAACTAATTAATTACAACAACATTCATAAAATACAATACTAGCAATGGATTATGACTCTGGAGGCCATGATTCAGTTCCCTGTTTAGTCATGGAAATACACTCTCAACCTCAGAAATACACTCTCAACCTCCATGATAAATTTTCATTAGGGTTATCATTAAACAGAAACTACTTGAAGGCATACAACAGCAACAACAAATCCAAGGTCCTGTACTTTTTTGCCAACATACAATGCTTCTGAGGGTTGGATGAAGGGTCCTATGGAAGAAATTGTCTGGCATTGTTTCAGAAATTAATGCTAGTAAAAATGCATAAAATACACATAAAGAAGGCAGGGAAAAACATGAACATAAAAAAAGCTGGAAATCATTAAGCTGCATACTTTCCCTTGTGGAAGGCACTGAGGAAATAATTTCCATGACATTTTCTGATGCAAAGAGTCTGGCTGGAAATGCCAGCTTCGAATGCTTTACAATAGTGTGCAAGTGTGGAAGAGAGAGATATGTCAAATTTGTGCCAAGTTTCAGATGTTCTGTTTGATGCAGCTGAATGCTGGTACCAACACTGCAAAAAGAAAGAAAGAAAGAAAGAAAGAAAGAAAGAAAGAAAGAAAGAAAGAAAGAAAGAAAGAAAGAGGGAGGGAGGGAGGGAGGGAGGGAGGACAAAAGGAAAAGGAAAGGAAAGGGAACTTAGATTAAATTGTTATAGGATTGCTGTCCCTTGGAAAGGCTAGCAAGTCAGAATACAAATATGGATATAAATTTAAAAATACACACATGAACATATACTCCCTTACTAGCAATGCACTGATACCATCACCTGAAATACGCACCAAACATTGTGTGTGAGTGTGTGTGTGTGTATCAATGACTTAGCAAGTATCAGAAGACAGAATCTGTTTCTGATAATCCTAACAAGAACAAATTAGCCCATATGCTTTTGAGAATAGGATTCCTTTCAATAGGATTTGTGTGGGAGGAGTTTCTAACAGACTGTTCCCTTCAAATCTTTCACACATTAGTGCTCTGCCAATGACAAAGACTAGAAGATTATTCATTTGTCTCAGAACGGTTCATATCCATTTTCTTCAAGATATATCCCACATTTAGAAGTCTGGCAATTAGGGAGCAATTGACATTCATGTGCTGCTCTGATCTGACAAGAGTGTTAAAGACGTTGTTTCTATTTCTGTTCATTCACCGCATTGCCATTTCCCACAATCATTCAGTCACCTGATTACACCCAGACCTAGGTTTTTGAATGAAGTAAGAGTGTAGTTGATGTTCTATATTTTGATCTAAGATCATGTGACCTTTTAGGCTTCAGAGCCTGCTGCTCTTGGTCAGGGGGCAGGAGCGTGGATTGGTCAAAACTGGAAAAGGTTACATCATACAGCTCCCACAATCCCTCAGTCAGCATGGCCAGGCTTTGGTTGTCAAAAAATTATAACTTTTCCAAACAATGCATTTGAAAGAGATTATATATTTCCTTTCTAGCACTGAGCACTTTATAACACTAATCTGCTGTGCTGCAACAGTCATGTTAGTGTAGATAATGGATTCAAACTGAGTTGAATGCCAATATCCCAATTCCCTTAATTAGCACAACAGCACTGATTTACTAATTTTGGTTTCATGATCAGTCTTCCACATACCTTATGTAATCCCACTGCACTATTTCCTACCCAGCATGCATTGTGGTTCATTTAATTAAAAAATATGTTATTTGTTATGTGATTGTGCAGCTTTAGCATAAAAGTGACCCTTCGGCTATCATCTCACTAAAGTAGTGGGAACATAGTGGGAGGGAGACCTATTAACAGAGTTTATTGGTCAGTTAAAACATATAGGAAATCATTAGGGGAGTGGGGCGGTAGTGGGATCCACACAATGCCATGTGATACTACCATCACTGAAATGATGGTCCAGCTGCAATGGCAATTTGCCTTCCCCATGTGATAAAGTCCTTAATGCTGTAAATCAGGGGAAATAATCCACACAGGCACTGTAGATTGAAATCTTATTCCTCAATCAATTTTTCATCATAAGAAAAGTCCCGCTGAGTCAGACCAAATGGCTATTTATATCACAGTTGGGAAACTGTGCAGCTCTCTACATATTATAGAGCTTAACTCCCAGAATTCCTCACTATTGATTACGCTGGCATGGACTGATGAGAGCTGTAGTTCAGAAACATCGGAGGACTGTATGTGGCCTCATTTATATGTGAGGTATTTGTTTGCTTTCTTCCTATATATCCCAGCTCTGTGTTAAAAATGGCATTCAAAGCAGCTGACATTGACAAAGTCAGATAAAAACAAATGCAATAAAAGTATCCAAACAAATTAAAAACATACACATTAAGAGAAACAACAGCCAACCATGATATTCCACATTCCCCCATTGGTAACTTAATAGCTAAATTGCAAAAGGCCTCTCTGAATAGAAAGGTCTTTTTGGCACAAGGTCTATTCTTAGTATGGCCAAACAGAGATATATGGGGAAATCATATGCAAGACATGAGCCCCTCCTGCTTCTGCTCTGCATCAGGTAATAAGATTCATAATACTCTAATATTAGAAATAAAATCATCATGACTAGTGACCACTGAAAGCCATACCCTTTGTAAATTTGTCTAATCCCTACAAGTTGCTAACCATCACAATTGTGAGTTGGGAAGACCTTCAGAAAGAAGAAACCCTCAAGCAAAAGACTGCAGGAGTCTACCATATACCATGCAGCTGTGGACAAGTCTACATAGGGACCACCAAACATGGCATTGCCCAAACACGAATCAAGGAACATCAAAGGCACTGCAGACTAATTCAACCAGAGAAGTCAGCCATAGAAGAACACTTGATGAACCAATCTAGGCACAGTATATTATTTGAGAACACAGAAATGCTGGACCACTCTAATAACTATCATGTCATACTACATAGAGAGCCATTGAACCCACAAGCATGTGGACAATTTCAGCAGAAAGGAGGAAACAATGAAAATGAACAAAATCTGGCTACCAGTATTAAAAAAAAAACTCTAAAATCAGAACAGTAAATAAGGAACAACACTCTGAAAACAGAGGAATTCCAGACATGAATCAATCAGGGACAGCTAAAACCTCTGAACAAAAGATTCCTCCAGACAGGAAGAAGCCAGGACATGAATCTGGCAAGGCCATTCACGCTAATCAAGGTGATTAATTAAAACACTCACAATGGCCTACAAAAGACTAGAGTTCCTTCTCCCACCCTGGACCTTCCACAGATATATAAACCTTCCTTGCTTAGTTTTTTTCCAATATACCTCACAACCTCTGAGGATGCTTGCCATAGATGTGGGTGAAACGTCAGGATGGAATGCTTCAGGAACATGGTCATACAGCCTGGAAAACACACAACAACCCCAAAAGCCTGTCCTTTCTTTCCAAATTGAAGGTTTTCTTTCATGAATGAGGATACATGATTGCCCTCTAAGTGAAGGGAGAAAAATAAAGGCATCTTCCTTAACGTCCAAAAATCAAGATCTGGCAATGCCTCCCTACTTTCAAGTACTGAAGTTGACCAAGGCCATTTTGCTACCTGAGGTGGATGAGGAAACAGTACCACTTGATGACTTCCATGTCTGTGGAATGGCAAAGCCAATCTGGATTTCAGTCTGAATATTAAAGGAGTTATTCAAGGTGTTTAGTCCATTTTGGTGATATGGCTCAACACTTTGGCAAGTTCATAAAACCAAGAAAAGATACCCTACCAACATGGAAGCCTCCAGCTCTAAGTGTAAGCAAATGAGCTCCCAAAAGCTACTCAAATCAAGGTGTGCCCAAAGCCAGACAAGGTAATGTTGCACAAAAAAAGGATAACGAGCGTAGATGGAGGGCTATAACAATTCATGGAGAACCAGGTTGTTAACATGCTTATGTTGCTGTTAATTGTCTTCATGTCTCCAACGTATGACAGCCGTATAAATGAAAGACTCCCCAAAGTCCCAATCATCAACAGCTCTGCTTAATTGCCATTTTGATTGATTCAATCCATCTGTAATGTGATTTTCTCCATCTCCTACTACCTTCCACTTTAAGGTGCTTTTTCATATTTTCTTATGAGTCATATTGTCTCATGGTATGCCCAAAGTATCAAGTTGGTCTTTTTGACTTCTAGGGAAAATTCAAACTTGATTTGCTCAAACCAATTTATTTCCCTTTTTGGCATTCCATAATATCCTCAAAACTCTCCTCTAGCATCACATTTGAAATGAGTTGGCTTGGTTCCTGTAAATTTTGTTCTTGCCAATGCTAATGGTAGATAACATTTCAGTACACTACCAAAGGTGGTATCCATATGTACATAAGTCAGTGAGGAATATGAAGGATGCTGCTTGTGACCTCCCAACCAGTCAAGAGCTATTTTGAAAAGAGAGTACAGAATAAGACAGGAGTTTGGTCTGATCCAGCATGGCTCTTTCAGTGAGATCCTACTGATTATATTTTATCCTTCCCCCTACTGTGCAGAAAATTGACATCCTGGTGATTAATAATCAGCTGGGATGCAGGACAAAAATCAGCTGAGAAACAAGGAGAGGGATCAAAAGCATCTTGTAAGTTGGCCAAGGACTGCCTGTGCCTGGGGGCATCTAGGTTGCCCATTCAAATGAAAATCTGGTTCATATTCCTTTCTCTTCATTTCCATTTGTACAGTAGGAAATTCAGCAGGGTTGAGTTGAAAATCCCCAAGAGTCTATCTAAATGCTCGGAATGAGATGAGTAAAAGGGAGGAGGGGATACGGAGACACTTTTTCCTGATTTGTGTATTATCAACACACCAGTGTCTAAAAGCGCTCATTCATCAGGGAGTAAAATCTTTATTTAAAATGACTATCTACTTGGAAGACATGAATTATTCATTTCCTCAGCTAGCTTGATAACAAAATGTTCTCCAGACAAAATTGTTGAAATATGTATGTGCGTATTAATGATAATAATGGGAACTAAATTTCATCAGAATAAAGTAAATCTCAGATTGCCTTTCCCATTCTTCAAAAACTATAATATTGTTCTTATTGTGGATTGAAATATTTGCCTTGGTAACATGCAGTTTTCTTTTCAAAGAGGAATGTGGGTAGATAATGCATGCCCTGCATGAAAAACTTAGGGAAAGACCATGTATCCATCCATGTCGTTTTGCCAGGCAGAATGCTTATTCACACAACAAAATTGTAGTGCTGTTTTCCATTATAACCACCATGGCAGCATCTGATAAAATTCTGGGATTTGCAGTTTAAGCATTTGCATTTAGAGTTATCATCATAACAGTTTGGTATCACTTTAAGTGTCATAGAGTCTTGTTTGATTAGATATTCAGGAATCTCTATTCAAGAGTTGTGGTATGCTTAACAGAACTTCAGAATTAGAAATAGTATTCACAGGACCCACTGAGACAGGCCCCAAATCTGGGGTATTTTCCAGAGTACCCTGAGGCATCCAAACAATGCCTCAGGCTACTCTGGTTTAACCTGGAGTAAACCTGGATTTCCAGGTTTGCTCTAGGTTAAAAAACACCTGTAAAGATCCTGACCGTTCAGTAATTTCTGGCTCTTTGCAAATGTGGTGTGTGTGGACACTGCTTCTGAGATTGACATCCACAATCTCCAGAGCTGTCACTACAGCAATCCCACCTTCATGTGATGACACAGCCCACGGAGGAGTGGTGGCAGTCCCATCCTTTCCTCCCTCGCCCCTTTTCCTGCCTTTAAGCAACTTAAAAATGGTTACCAAGGCTGGAGGCTTTTAAGGGCTCTGTGGCACCTGAAAATGATGTAATGAAACTTTCGAAAGGTTCAGCATGGGAGAGAATGTGGCCAACCCCTGCACCCTCCAAAATCAGAGGTTTTTGGGGTCTCTGTTTAGCTATAAACCCAAGAGAAAGCAGCATTTTACATTTTAAATGCTGGTTTCTCTTGGGTTTTCAACCTATGTGAAGGACCCACAGAGAACAGTGAATCCCAGGATTCCAGATGATGGAACCACAATAGTTAAAGTGGTTTTAAACTACTATAACTGTTTAGTGTAGATAGCTTCTGTGTTAAATACAGTTATCTGTTATCACATATGGAGAACAAGAACACTGTATGGAGAGAGAAAGAGATCCCCCCCCCCCCGGGGTATATCAGGATATGTAGCACTGCAGCCAAACATGGCATATCCTGGAATACTTTAATCTTAGAAAATGGACTGAATATCTATCTATCTATCTATCTATCTATCTATCTATCTATCTATCTATCCACATAATAAAAGTGAAAAATGTGTATACGTGTATGTGGAGGAGGTGTCCATTTACACAGACAGCCTCCTGCCTCCCCAAACAGCTGTAGGTCCCACTGAGCAGGAGACCCCAATGGCCCTCTCTCCACTAACATGCAGGTTATAGTGAGCACCATGGACATGTAGCCCAAACCCCGCCAGCCTCCTCCACAAACACCATTCTGCCCCCCACCCAAGTGAAGGTTTTCATGCAGGGACAATTTCATCCTAGATGCTCTGTTTTTCCTCCAGAATGGACATCCCAGGATTCCTTAATTTGCATGACCCTGCCAACTG
This sequence comes from Anolis carolinensis, assembly GCF_035594765.1. Classification (NCBI taxonomy): domain Eukaryota; kingdom Metazoa; phylum Chordata; class Lepidosauria; order Squamata; family Anolidae; genus Anolis; species Anolis carolinensis. The sequence goes on from NC_085842.1 coordinate 299,561,805, forward strand.
CCTTTACCTTAACCCTTTCCTATGGCACACAGTTAACAGAAGAATTAATCAGCAAATGAACAAGAGGTTTGGGGAGAATTCACCATGATTTACAAGAGTTGTACTTGTAAAGAGTTGTACATTCAGAGCACACTTTAACCCAACCAACAATGGATCTGGATCAAACTTGCCATGGATAATGGGACTTGCAGTATCTTCACTGATACTGTGACCCCCACCGACAATGAACTGAGACCAAACTTGACACAGAGAAGCCCCATGACCAACTGAACATACTGCAGGGATTAGTGGGAATGGACCTTGATTTTGGGATTTACAGTTCACCTACATCCAGATAAATTGTGATCCCCACCGACAATGGACCGGGAGCAAACTTGGCACAGAGAAGCCCCATGACCAACTGAATGGACCTTGGTTTTGGGAGTTGTAGTTCATGTGCATCCAGAAAGCACTGAATCCAGCTGACATCAGATCTGGACCAAACTCGGCACACATGGCCAACCTGGTTTGAGGGTGATTGACCTCGGATCTGAGAGTTGTAGTTCACCCTTATCCAGAGAGCCATGAACCTAGCTGATGACGGATCTGGATTAAACTTGGCAGATAGACCCAACATGGCCAACTGTGAATACTGGCAAGATTTGGGGATGATTGCCATAAGAATCTGGGATCAAACTTCAGTGATATTTCCTAACATCCCAAAACAAACAATGCCTTCTTCTAATAACCCAGGCATCGCAAGGTCCCCAAGCAAGTATAAAATAAAAGTATTGGGTTTTTTACATTTATATCCTCTCCTTGAAAATGAGTTCATGGAAAATAAAGCTATCTATAAGTACTATTCATACATATATTATCTCCAGTACATAATCAACTTGTCTCTGAATATCATTTGCCAAGAACATGAAACACTTGTTCTTGCCTGCAGTCTTTCCATAGGCATCTAGTCGACTACTGTGAGAACAGTTTGCTGAATTAAATAGGCTTTTGGTGTAGTACAGAATGGCAACTATTATGTTTTTACAATATTTTAAAATGTCTCTGTGTGAATTAGGTTTACATAGTTATATAATTTACATACCACTTTATCTGTTATGGGTCTATTCTATGAGATTCCGTAATTTAGTGGTATACATGGCATTTTCTATTGACAAGTTCCATATCCTCCAATTGCCCCAATTTGGAATGGATAGTCCCTATTTAATCCTTTTTTTCTTTCTTTCCCAGTATCCCAGTTTCTCTCTCCACATCTCACTTTTTGCCTTTATCTTCAGATTACTTCAGTTTGGCTGAATTCAAAGTACAAAAATTGTTAACACTCAAATGCCTCAGAAGGAAAGAGAGAAGAAGTGATGAAATCTTGTTCTTCCTTTTAGATGGAAGCAAAATCAAGCTGCTGAAACCTCTCCTAGCTTGAGTGTTCTTTCTTTAAAAACTTTGCCACCTTGGCTACACACTGATGTTGCTTAACCACCTGTTTTATGGTTTTTGTTTGTTAAATATTGGAGCTCGTTATATAATTCCTTTAAAATTAGGAGCACAATTTTTCTGACCCTTGGTCTGGAAGTGGTTCTCAGCCCATCTCCCACCCATGTCCTGATTTTTCAGTGAAATTTTAATTTCTGCTCCTAGATGTCTCCAAGAGTGTTAATTTTGCTTTGAAACATATTGCACCCCCACTCCTATTACTTTGCCTTGCATTAAACTAAAAATGAAATTTAAAAAAATCTTTGCAAAATCAAGAGTGGAATTCTATTCATTTTGAAGTTTGTTTTTTCCCCACAGTTTTGTGTGGCTGGAGCAGTTTGTGGTGCATCCTTGTAGATAAATTTTGGCCCCAGACCACACAATCTTGTTTTGTTCTGATTTAAAAGATGAGACTTTGCCATATTCCAAGCAATTACACACCTGCAGAAGATTTAGATTGTTATGAAAATGCTGCAAATTGATAGTTATAATGATCTGAGTTATAGTTATTTTTGCAGACTTCCCTATCTCGGATAGCAAAACTCAAGTTCATTCACCTTTCCATGGTAGTTGAGGTGTTGGATGTTGAAGACATTTTCCATTCCACTTTAAGTAACAGAATATCTTGGGTGAGCCCTGGAACAAATGAGCTCATTCTATCTCCTCCACAAATATGACTGTAGATCACCAGGCTATCAAGAACCACACAGAAATCGTATTTCTCAATGAGCTGAAATTTCCATTTGTACCACAGATTAAAAAGCATCACTGTGCTGGGTATACTCTGAGAAACTACAATCATACCTTTTATTCATCAGGATCAGGGAAACAAGCACGGTTGTAAGCAATACATCACAGTCCCTTGCATGATTTATTAGTGTGTTAAGTGATTGAGACATCATTTATATGCATAAGTCCTTGGAATTTATTATATTTTTTGGCAATCTCATCAAGCATTTAGATTTCAGTGATGGAATGAAAATGCAGAGTTTGCACATGGTAGCCAGGGATGAAACTCTAGTTTCCACAGATTTCATCTTCTCAGTAAAAACAAGGCACTCATTCCCTGTTTAATGCAATGGCAGGAGTGGTACCATTAATTGAAAAACAGATAATTAAACCCAACACCTTATCAACATGTTTATTATAGTGATGAATATGAATATTTAATAAGACAATAAGATTGACTGAAAATGTATAAATTAACTTGCCACAGTACTGGACAGAGTTTCTGTACTTTTACTTCTTGTTTGAAATAGGAAATTTCAGAAGATTATCACTTGCATGACAAACTATCTCTCTTGAAAATCTCATCCATTCCTACTAAAGGTGTAGGAGCATTATCCCACTTTTTATATGACTGCCTGAAAATATTTGGAAGACCAAAATATTATTTTTTCATTGGCTCTATAGATGTAACAAACCATCTTCTTTTCACCACATTGTATTTTACCTCCTGCCACCCACAGAGCACCAATGGGACAATTCTGCCAGGAATGATTATCAGTCATCTCGCTTCTTAGTAAACTGGAGCTGGAAAGGGAATATGGGTAATCAAGGAGTCTGTCACTTCAGCCATTCACAGGCTGCTCTTGAATGTTAAATGGAGGTGCACAGATGGCTGAGGAAGCCTAACAACGTGATGGGGAAAGTATTAACGGGTGATAGACATCTGGGAATTTTAGAGATACACAGTAGTGAATCAGCAGTAACTACAGACTTGGATGACCTCTTAGCAAATTATTCTGGAAACCGTAGGTTTGATCAAGATTTAATCTGACATAGAACAACACTTTTTGAATCTAGGGGATGTAAATTAAATATTATTAGCTTAGGTAATGGTTCTTTCAATCTGCTTCGGAAAAGTGGGAATATGCTTGAATCTATAGCTGGCCCTCCAATGTCGTAGGGGTTAGAGCAGTGGTTCTCAACCTTCCTAATACTGCAACTCCTTAATACAGTTCCTCATGTTGTGGTGACCCCCAACCATAAAATTAGTTTCATTGCTACTTCATTTTGCTACTGTTATCAATTGTAATGTAAATATCTGACATGAAGGATGTATTTTCATCCACTGGACCAAATTTGGCACAAATACTTGATACGTCCAAATTTGAATACTGGTGAGGGATTGGGGGAGGGGGTTGATTGTGTCATTTAAGAGTTGTAGTTGCTGGGATTTATAGATCACCTACAATCAAAGAGCATTGTGAACTCCACCAACAATGGAATTGAATCAAACTTGGCACACAGAACTCCCATTACCAACAGAAAATACTGGAATGGTTTGGTGAGCATTGACCTTGAGTTTTGGAGTTGTAGTTACCTACATCCAGAGAGCACTGTGGACTCCAAACAATGATGAATCTGGGTCAAACTTGGCACAATTACTCAATATGCTCAAATGAGTATATTGGTAGAGTTTGGGGAAAATAGACCATGACATTTGGGAGTTATAGTTGCTGGGATTTATAGTTCAGCTACAATCAAAGAGCCCCTTGAACCCCACCAATGATAGAATTGGACCAAACTTCCCACACAGAACCCCCATGACCAACAGAAAATACTGGAGGGATTTGGGATCTTAAGACCATCAGAAATATGTATTTTCTGATGGTCTCTGGTGACCCTAATAGGAATATATTTTCATAACCTGTTAAGATTATGATTCCAATATGGTTAAACATTCGTGCAGAGCAGTAAAAACGCAGAAGACTAGGGGTTTATGTGAGCAGAGGTAAAAGAAAATAAACAGTAAGACAAAAATATCCAGCCTCCCTTTCCCTTTAAAAGGTCATGCGCATAAAATAAGCATCAGAGACATCAAATAAAATAGCAAAAATATGTTTACTCACAATCTTGTATGATGATGGTCATACAGGCAAAAACATCTTAGTTCCAAAGAAAAAACAGTTCAGGAAACTACATATCTCTTAACAGACAGGAACATCAGCATGGCATGATCATGAGCTAAGAGGAAGAGACAGGAAGAGGCATCTGTACATCACTTCCTGTGTCCCCCCAGAAAGGATACTCCCATTTCCCATTTCATATGCAAAACCCTTAAATGGTGTCATCAGCTCTGGAATGCAGCTTGGCTCAGGTTACTAGCAACAGACATAACTACTACATAAACCATCCCACATTGAAAATGCATGCATGATTGCTTAGATAACCCAACAGACCCCTCTGAAACCCCCCTTACGACCCCTCCAGGTTGAGAAACTCTGGGTTAGAGGATAAATATTTGATGCTGCTGGTCCAACTGAAGTAAAAAAAAAGTGACTGCTTAACTCACAACAGTTAAAGTTGGCATAATGGAATGTTGTAGCGGAACCTTTGTGCTACGGTCCATGCGAGCGCGTTGGGAGGAATTGAAGACGGACAACTGGAGTCTTTCCAAGAAAAACAGTTTATTGGCAAGCGGCCGCTGGGGTTCCCCCTAGCACAACACGGTGCTTCCCAAGGGAGAACCCCCAGCGGTGGGCTGAGTAAATATTTATACAAATTACAGGGTTCGGGTTATGCCCGCCCACAAGCAAATTCATTGGCTTAGAGTTGTGACGCGGCTCGACTTGCATCCAATCAGCGCCGACCAGCGGCCCGGGCGCACTCTTTCCGTGTCGTGTTCACAATCACTCAGAGCGCCTGCGTGCGCACGCGCAGTTTGCCTATTCTTAGCTTTCATTTCTTCAGAAACACGTGATTTCCCAGAAATCACATGTTTCTGTGAGCTTATGCACCCGGCTCGCTAGCCGTCGCCATCTCTGCCCATATATGGCATTTCCTGGGGTTCTTTAACCTCCCGCCTCAATGTGGCAGTAATGAAAAGATTGATGTTTCATTTCTAGTGTTCTACCCTCTTGCTGTTTATAGTGTCTTTGGTTTATCTCTAAGTTGGTTACTTTTTCAGAGGAATTCCATAAATATATATTTGGTTCCTGTGCAAGCTCTGTAAAAAATGTGTTTCTGCAAAACAGTTGGATTGGGACTCTTGAGCAGCTGGAGAGTTTTACAGAAACTGAAAAGCAATGTGGCAAGGCTAGATAATTTATTGGCCTAGTTCTCCTCCACTGCCCCACACCTGGAAGCAGAGCCATGCTGAGGTTTCTGTAATCAGAAAGCATTTTGAATGAGCCATTGGGGAGAATATGTTGAAAATTTTGGTTCCATATATTAGACTGAGTTTTTTGAAGTCTGTAAACCAAAGTACAGGTTGCGTATCTCTTATCTGAAATGCTCTGGACCAGAAGTGTTTTAGGTTCTGAAATTATTTTTATGGAATACCTGTATTTGCTTATACAACCCAAGTCTAAAAATGACATTCATTTTTTATTCATATGTAAAGGCAGCCCTAGAGGTACAAATATCTAACTTACATAGGACTTCTAGTTGCAAACAGGGGAAAGAAGTGAGATGAAGTTACACCTAGGAAGAAAAGAAATTCACTCCTGGAAGAGTTATCATTGGGAAAAAGGTGTATCCACTGGAGCTTTATCACCAATCCTTGTTCCTACAACAACAAAATCAAAATCCATTTGTCACAGGGGCAGAAAGTGAGGTGAAATCTTCTGAACAGAAGCACAGGCAGCAAAACAAATGTTACAGGAGTGTTAACCCTTTCATATGTTATCCAAAACAAAAACAAAAAGATTTTTTTGCCTAGAGTTAGACTTAAAAATGTACCTGTTCTGTCTTATGTACAAATTCAATTTAAGAACAAATCTACAAAACCTGACTTGTTAGTAACCTGGGGATTGCCTCTATATTTCATGCATAGCCTAAAGGTATCTGACACAGATCATTTTCTTGACAGCACGTTTCTCTTGCATATTTACATTTGCATATTGCTAAATAAATTTCTGTTCTGAGCAAGATATAAAAATGTGGTGCTATTCCCGACAGTATTTTCAACACAGTGATCTAATATTTCACAGATGGCTAGTTTATTAGTGGGATGCATCATCTTGATGAAAATCATGATTCTCTATAGAAACATCAATTTCTTGTAGCTGCCATTCCATGCCAGGTGACCCATGTTGCTACATTCTTTTCATACAAATTTGCCACCAGCAAGGTCACTTCAGAGCTCGATGAACCATTCTGGTTCTCTGAGAGAAGAAAAAAATGTTAGTTGTTAAGAAGAGATTTTCTATAGTCCAATGGTCAAGGGTCTGATTGGATCTGTTTGGATACCTGTCATGGCACATTAAGGGATTCTGCAATCTTGTGTTTCCACACCGCCCAAATCCATGTCATATAGAAACAAGTAAGAAGCAGTGTCATGCAAATACAGCTTAGAGAGGGAGAGACAGACTTAGGAGGAGGAAACATGAAGCATTACATTTAGTCATTGCTGGAAATGTGGTCCACTGAGCTCAAAAAGAGGTATGTTCAGAGGACTGGGCAATCAGGCCAAAATGTTAAGTATTCCTCTACAGGGCTGATGGGCATGAAGACTTTGGCTCATCTACATGGGTCATTTGATCTGAGGCTGATTCTGAGTAGGAATAGTCTGTACCAGACCTGGAGTTGAAAAGTGTGGGACAGTGGACTCACTGCTTCATATTAAAGCTAGTCCAGCTATCCATGTTAACCCCAGAGTATAGGGCTCTCCAAAGTTTTGTCTGACTTCTAACATGGGGTGAAACTGGATTGTGAACAGGAAGTCCTTGAATATCACCTGGATGCCCAGGAGTGACTCCTGGCCCAATGTGGGTCATAGAGCCAGTGTAGGCAAGGCCCTTGTCACAAATTCTCTGACTTTATGTGAACATTGCAATGCATGAACGCTTCCTCTAGATGGGGAACAACAGTGCTATCTGAATTTTAGAACAAAGTTGGGCAGACAGCCAAAGCCTATGTGGAAGCTATGACTTTAGCTGCCAACAACACAGCTTCACTATTGTATTTCAAGCAGTAGCAACAGCAACAATTCCTGGAAAATATCTTTAAAAACTAGTTGCATGCAACAAGCCACACAATCTCAGCTTCAGAGGAAAGCAAAGGCAACAACCCTTAGAACAAATCTTGCCAAGAAAACCTCTTATGGTCAAACAGAAATAACAATGCATACTGCATATCTCATTTTGAAGCCAAAACATGGAACCAGAAGTGATCTGGGAGTCTAATTTGACACAAAAACAAGACATGTGAGTTCTTTGTGTACCCGGCTCGAGAAAGAGGTCAGGCTTTTTTTACAGCTCCTTCTGCCACAGAAAGTTCAGCAAGTGGTGGGGGGCAGATGGTTTTGGATGATATGAAGTCTGTATGCTTTGTGCCGGGTTGTAAAGAATATTTGTGAGACTTGACAGACTTGGTAAATGTAGCCAGTTTGCAACTTGCAAGACGTATTGAAATAAAAGGTACACTCCACTTCCAGACTTTGCAAGGTGAACAAGGTATTTGCAAGGTTAGCAATGTGTTTCTGTGAAATAAAGTGCAGCCAAAGCAACTTTCCTATTTTAAAATGAGAATGGCTCAAAGGATAACATTTTTGAGAAAAAGCAGAAACAAAAACCTTTATTTTGTCAGTGGTGAAAAGTTATGAATGTTAGCCACACGGGAGGAATAAATGTGCAACTCAGGGAAATACGTTTGCACTACTTGAAATGAAGAAAGAATATAGAAAAGTTTCACAGTGTGATGCAAAACACAGATGAGAATAAAATGAAGCTGAACTTTTGAGAAATCCAATAGCAGGGATGAAGATCCAAACATTATCAGTCTGCCGCTCTTATCAGTCCTATTGGCTATGATGGCTAGAACTCACACTCCAATGTTATCTGAAGAGCTACTTGATTTCCACCCTGACCTAAACTATCACATATCCTCTTATTGTCCTGATTTGTCATGGAAGGTTCCCAATTAATCCATTGTAATTCATCTTTTTCAGAGGAATGAAAAGTAGTTTGTATTAACTTTACTCAGCTATGTGCAATACAGTGGGCCCTTGCTATCTGTTGGGGTTTGTTTTCAGAACTCCTTGTGGATACTAAAATCCATGAATGATCAAGCCCTATTATACACATTGGTTCAGTGACTAAAAAGGGCAAAAATAAGGCTTGCTTTTTGGAATTAAAGCCATGGATGGATTCTGCATACAGAGGGACAACTGTAATTGTGATATATACAATACAAATATGTCAGAACCCTGCTACTAGAGCCTGTATGTGGCTCTGAGTTTCAGGGTCACTGACATTGATAAGACACCTGCATCTCAGGACTCGGAGAAGAAACGGCTGCTGGACTTGGCGGGGAATTTGCGCGGGGTTTTACTGAGCGGGAAGAGACTTTTCAAATGAGGGGGAGGGTATATAAAGGATGGTTGGCCGGAGTCTCCCATTCTTGGCTTTTCTGATGTTTATGTTTCCTGCAGTAAAGTTTCTGGTGATATCACAGAGAGTCTCGTGTGTTCATTCAGGAGCGGCTGTGGTGAGCTGACACTAAGCCAAGAATATAGACACCATCCCGCTGTAGCGGTGAGGTGTAACATGCAAGTGGAGGATGAAGAGCTCTTGGGCACAGGAGGAGGAAGGTCGGGAAGGGCCACTCCCGAGTCGGACGCTGAGTTCCACCAGCTGGCGGCCCTGGCGTCATCCACCGCTTATGCCCAGCCAAATGGGGTAACCCAGAGGCGTGGAGTGGTGCGGGGAGACAGCACCGGAGGAGAGGAAGGTTCACCTTCCCCAGGCCCACAAAGGATGGTGTTTCTGGAGGAGAGGATGTCGGCGATGGAGACCACCCTGGCAGTAATGTCGAGGGCGATGGAGCGCCTGGCGTTTTTGGCGGAGCCAGAGAGAGGAAGGGAACTTCGGGCTGGCTCAATGTGGGACGTGAGCGTGGGAAGCAGCCAGGGCTTTGCAGACCTCCCAGCACCGAAGGGAAGGGAAATGCGAAAGGAGCCCGGCGCCCGGCCCAAGACCCAAACAAGCCTGACGCGGGTGGAGGAGAGTGACGACGAAGGGGAAAAGCCTCCGAGAATCCCGGCTACGCTCCCAGCTGAGACCCTAGTGCCCCTGGCGAATGCCGGGCGTGGCACAGGGCCAAGAGAAACAGCAGCGGGGCCCACTGGTCCGCAAGGGGGCTTGCGACGGGCGGAGAATTGGGGATTGCCACCACAGGGACCCCTACCGAGACGAGAGGAACTAAGGATCGAGTTTGGGGGAGAGTCCTCTGAACTGGACTTTTTCCTTACCACGGTGAGGGGCTATATGGAGGACAATGCTCACACTTTTAGAACGGAATCCAGCCGGATCCGGGCCATTGGTGCAGTGTTGAAGAGGGAAGCGGCTAGCTGGTACGTTCAGCTGCACGCGCGGCGCGACCCATGTCTGGGGTCAGTCCGACGCTTTATGGGGGCCCTGGAGACCCGTTTCCGAGATCCATTGGAGCAGATCCGGGCGAGGGAGAAGTTGAAGACCGTCTCCCAGGGGCAGAGGTCGGTATCTGAGTATGCGGAGGAATTCCAATGCCTCGCCGAAAAGGTGCCGGAATGGTCTGCAGTGACAAAGATGGAACTCTTCAAAGAGGGGCTCAGGCGGGAGTTCCTCTCCTGGGCGGTGCATCGTGATGAGCCTGACACACTGCGCGGATGGATTCAGCTGGCGGGGTTCGTCGAGACATCGCTAGCCCAGGCGAGGAGGCACCGAGGAGCGCTACAGCAACGGCCGCAGATGAAAGAGGGGAGCCGGAAGGAGGGATCAGCCCCAGCCGGGAGGAGAGCGGAGCCGACAGGGAACGTGAGCGCCAGCAGGAGTGGCTGCTTTGTGTGCGGCCGGTTGGGCCACAGAGCTGCCGAGTGCTGGCAGAGAAAAGGGGAAAGCGGAGGCCAGCCCAAACCAAGAGCCGTGGCAGGAAAACGCGCCGAGGAAGAAACACCGATGAGGCACCATTCGGGGGGGTTGGTAAGTCAGGACAAAGCTATGATAGTGGTCCCCATTCAGCTTGAAAATGGCAGCAAACAAGCAACCTGCAAAGCGTTTGTGGATTGTGGATGTTCCAGGAACATCATTTCCCCTGAATTAGCCGAGGGATTGGGATGCGAAAGAACGAACCTAGAATCCCCAATAGCATTTTCGCAGTTGGACGGATCCACAGCATCAGGATCGTTAGCTAGGTACAGTGCCGAAGATGTAAAGTGTAAGATAGGGAGTTGGGAAGGAAAGGTGTCATTTGTGATATCACAAATAGCCAGCTATAATGTTATACTAGGCATGCCGTGGCTGGGGCAGGCCAACCCGCAAATCAACTGGGAGGATAAGAGCATGATTTTCGGGATGAGTTTGGAAGAAGAGAGCCAGGAAGTTGAGAGGGAGCCGGGGAAAAGGGGGGAGGAAGACTCTATCAGAATAGCAGAACTGTCAGATAAATTACCCCCAGAGTATCGGGATTTTGTGGACGTGTTTGACGAGAAGGAAGCAGACAATTTCCCACCGAAGCGGAGAGTTGAAGTGAAAATAGAGTTAGTCCCAGGAGCAGAGCTTCCCAAGGCAAAGATATACCCGATGTCGGCTAGGGAAAAGGAGGAACTGAGAAAGTACATTGATAAAAACCTAGCGAGGGGCTTCATAGAACCTTCGAACTCCCCTTTAGGGGCACCTGTGTTGTTTAGGCGGAAAAAGGACCAAACGCTGAGGCTCTGCATTGACTACAGGGGCCTGAATGCAATCAGTACTGTAAATAAATACCCTCTACCCTTAGTGAAGGACTTGATCGCCCAGTTATCGGAGGGACAGATATTCACTAAATTGGATTTAATTGAGGCTTACCATAAATTGCAGATCAAACCAGAGGACAGGTGGAAGACGGCCTTCTCCTGCGCCTTCGGATTATTCAATTATTGTGTGCTCCCATTCGGTTTATGCGGGGGAGGGGCCGCGTTCATGCAATTAATCAACGAAGTGTTGCATCCATTATTGTACAAGGGAGTCTTTATTTTTTTAGATGACATATTGATAATGTCTCGGACCAAGGAGCAACACGTAGAACTAGTCAGGGAAATCCTACAAAAGTTGAGGGAAGCGAAGCTGTATGCGAAGCTTGCCAAGTGCGAGTTCAATAAAGACCAGATAGACTTTCTGGGGTATAGGATTTCCTCCCAGGGAGTGGCGATGGACCCAGCGAAGGTGGAAGACGTAAGGGGGTGGGAAGCCCCCAGAACACGGAAGCAGCTGCAATCCTTCCTGGGGTTCGCAAACTTCTATAGAACATTTATCAAGGACTTTGCGCACCTCACTTTGCCATTAACGGATTTGTTAAAGACTAAAGGCAGGGGAGAAACAGCCAAAGTGAAGGCCCCAGGGGCCAAACTGACCTGGACAATAGAATGCCAGGAAGCTTTCGAAGCCCTTAAAAAGCGTTTTACTGAGGAGCCTGTCCTACAGCACCCTGATATGTCTAAGGCCTTTGTACTACATTGCGATGCGTCAGACCGGGCATATGGGGCAGTTCTGCTGCAGAAAGACGAGGGGGGGAACCTGAAGCCATGTGGCTATCTGTCGAAAAAGTTTAGCGATACAGAAAAAAACTGGCCGATTTGGGAGAGAGAAGCCTTAGCGATTCTGAAAGCACTAGAGTGCTGGAGACACTTTCTGGAAGGAAGTGGAACACCGTTTGAGGTGTGGACTGATCATAGAAATTTACAGTATTTGAGATCCCCTCGTAAACTATCAGCGAAGCAGATTAGATGGGCCCAATATTTCAGCCGTTTCGATTTCAGACTCAAGTTCTTCCAGGGGAAACACAACATACTCGCTGACGCTCTCTCTCGGATGCCTCAGCACGGGGGAGGAATTCAGGAATCTGAAGGGAGCCTTTTCCTAGATAAGCAATGGGGCCTGGCAGTACTGACTCGAGCACAAGCGGCCAAAGAAAACAAACGTACTGCCATCTCCACGGGGGGAGGAGAAATATGGGAGGAAGAGTTGAAGCGAGCATATGGAATGGACAAATGGTTACAAACGAACAAAGAACAGGGAGAACTGTGTGGGGATTTGGTGTTTGTTAATAAGAAATTGTATATTCCTGAATGTTTAAGACAAGAAATGTTAAGGAAATGCCACGATAACAAGGGTGCAGGTCATCTAGGCCCCACCAGGACTATTAAACTGTTGGCCAAACAATGCTGGTGGCCCGGAATGAGGAAAGACGCCAGGGGGTACGTCACGCAGTGTGAATTATGTGCAGAGGGCAAAACACCACCTGGGAAGCCCCAGGGGCTATTGCAGAAGGTGGTGGAGCCCGTGAGGCCATGGGAATGCGTGGCAATGGATTTTGTAGGCGAACTACCCCCCAGCAGAGGCCACAGATACATTTGGACAATATTGGACCTATTCTCAAAACAGGCACACTTTGTGGCCCTGCCAAAACTCCCCTCGGCTGAAAAGCTCGCTGATTTGTATGTGAAGCATGTATATCGCCTACATGGGTGCCCCGACAAAATAATTAGCGACCGGGGAGTCCAATTCACTGCGAAATTTTGGGGAAAATTCTTACAGCTGTTAGGAGCGGAAAGGAATCTGAGCTCGGCTTTTCATCCCGCGACCAACGGGGGGGTCGAACGTACCCAACAGACACTGTGCCAATTCTTGAGAATGTACACCAATTATAGACAGGACGATTGGGCGGACCTTCTTCCGTTTGCTGAGATGGCTTTTAACGGGGCCGTACATTCGGCCACAGGTCGTGCCCCATTTGAAATAGTATACGGACAGGAGGTGGCACCTTTCCCCCGGCTACCCGAGTGGAAGGAAGGAGAGGGCCAGACCGACAAGGAATGGCCGGCCAAAATTAAGCAAGGGTGGCAGACCGTGGTGGAGGCATTGCGGGAAACACAAAAGAAGTACAAGCTCTTTGCAGATCGTAGGCGCCGAGAGGGGGACAAATTGGGCGAAGGAGATCTGGTTTGGCTGAGCACAAAAAACCTGAAATTGGGGTTCCCATCTAAGAAATTGGCTCCACGCTATATAGGGCCGTTCAGGGTAGCGAAAAGAATAAACGAAGTGACCTATGAGCTGAGGCTACCCAAGGACCTAGGAAAGGTACACCCGGTATTCCATTGCAGCCTGTTAAAAAAGTATAAAGGAACTCTGGACAGCGGAGAACAATAGTTGTGTTTAATCTTTTCCTTCCAGGACGAAGGGGAGGAGGACGCCATGTCAGAACCCTGCTACTAGAGCCTGTATGTGGCTCTGAGTTTCAGGGTCACTGACATTGATAAGACACCTGCATCTCAGGACTCGGAGAAGAAACGGCTGCTGGACTTGGCGGGGAATTTGCGCGGGGTTTTACTGAGCGGGAAGAGACTTTTCAAATGAGGGGGAGGGTATATAAAGGATGGTTGGCCGGAGTCTCCCATTCTTGGCTTTTCTGATGTTTATGTTTCCTGCAGTAAAGTTTCTGGTGATATCACAGAGAGTCTCGTGTGTTCATTCAGGAGCGGCTGTGGTGAGCTGACACAAATATATACAGTACATAAATTTAATATAAAACAACATTATCCATAAGAGTAAAATACATGATCATTCAGCTATATCAGAAAGGTCTGCCAAAATGGAGATAAAGATTAGCCAGCAGCACCAGCTGTATCTTCAACATGTAACCTAAAAAGAATAGTCACAGGATATCTATCAGAGTGAAGGGGATGCTTCATAGTGGACGCCACTTCATTTTTCTCAAAAGATGCCAAAATGAACTGAGCTTCTTCACATCAAATTACTGTTGTCACTTGACCTCAAACTGTCCCTGGTTTGAGGGACAGTTGTATTGATCTCCTTCAGTTGACCTATCTATTGAATTAAACCAGATTTTCAGTTAGGAGCTATGGCCCATTCAAGGGGCTTTTCTAAGCTTTGAATTAAAGTATGTGTTCTCTGTCTCTGCATTCACATTGGCAGGAGGAACACCTGCTTTTCTCCAGCCATCCTTGCTCAGATTGTGAAACAAGGGATCAGAGTGGCACAAGCTCAGACTGGTGCCCAATGGGGAATTGTGACAAGAAGCTTTATATGAGTCTGGAACACTGTCAGATAATATATAAACGATCAAATGCTGGAAAGCAAAGTCATCTACAGCCATGCTGACTGTGCCTTGTTCTCCCTAGAAAACACATAAAAAGGAATAGGTCAAGCACTCCAAACTTAGGTAGAGAAAAAAATGATATGCACAGATAGAGGACAGGTGACACCTGGCTCAACAACAACCCATGTGAAAGAGATCTTGGAGTCTTAACAGACCAAAGTTGAACATGAGTTAACAATGTGATGCAGAAGCTAAAAAAGCCAATGAGATTTTGGACTGCATCTAAAGGAGTATAGTGTCTAGATCAAGGGAAGTCATGGTGCCCCTCTATTCTGTGTCCAATTCCGGACCCCACAGTTTAAAAGAGATTTTGACAAGCTGGAACGTGTCCAGAGGAGGGTGACTAAAATTATCAAAGTTTGGAGCCCTATGAAGAGTGTCTTAAAGAGTTGGGTATGTTTAGCTTGCAGAAGAAGGTTGAGAGGAGATATGTTAGCCATGTATTAGTATATGAAAGGATATCATAACAAAGAGGGAACAGGCTTGTGTTCGCTGCCCTGGAGACTAGGACTCAAAGCAATGGGCTCAAATTACAGGCAAGGAGATTCCATATGAACATTAGAAAGAACTTCCTGACCATAAGAGCCGTTCAACAGTGGGACTCACTGCCTCAGAGTGTGGTCCTTCCTTGGAAGCTTTTAAACAGAGGCTGGATGGCCATCTGTAAGAGGTACTTTGATTATGCTTTTCCTCCATGGCAGGAGATTAGACTAGATGGCCCATGTGGTCTCTTCCAATAATAATAACAATAACTTTATTTTTGTAGCCTGCCTCCACCTCCCCGAAGGGACTCGGGGTGGCTTATATGGAAATAAGCCCAATGCTGTGATTCTATGATTCTTGGATTCAATGATTCAAACTCCTGTTACAAGATAGAACTTTTACATCCAGACATTTAAAGGACAGACTTCTGTGAATGTTTGTCTCAAATCAGTCCAGGAATGGATGATAATGATGATTATCCTGTTTCCCCCCTAAAATTGAGACTCAAAACAGCCCACATTTTAAAAGAATGATACAACAACAAAAATACAAAAAGTAAAAAATAAATTATTTACATTATTAAAACAATTCACTTTAGAAAAAGAGTAAAATGCAATTTTTAAAAATCAAAAAGCTCTTAAAAGCAGTTCAGTTAAAACAATACAGTATATGTGTTGTCGAAGGCTTTCATGGCCGGGATCACAGGGTTGTTGTATGTCTTTCGGGCTGTGTGGCCATGTTCCAGAATGCTTCTGGAACATGGCCACACAGCCCGAAAGACATACAACAACCCAATACAGTATATGCTTTCCCCATAGCACATTATTTAAACATTTGCTATATTGTCTGACTAAAAGGTTTTTGTTTGCAAACAGGGAAAGGGACATTCTGACCTCCTTGTAAATGGGATTCCAAAATTTAGAGGCAACCACCAAGAAGGCCCTCTCTTGCATCTCCACCAACTCTAGTTTTGATGGCAGTGGCTTTGAGAGAAGGGCCTTTTCTTAAGACTTCAAAGCCTTTGCCATATAGGGACATGTGGTCTGCCAAATACTGTATCCAATTTATAACATCTATCTGCCTTATAAATCCATGTAGATGTGATTCCATGTAAACTTGATTTACTTAACAAATCAGCCACTGCTTTGAATTTGCAAGATTGGAACAGCACTGTTAACAACAGGATCCCTCTGAGGTTTCGCCTTCACTGTGTCACCACAAGTCAAAGCCATCTGGACAGCACATAGCACATCACTTGCCCTGCACATTATTTGCATGTACTGGATTGCTCACTCTTTGGTCACTGGTAGGTGGAGATGGGAATATGTTGAACAGAAAGCTGTGCAGTACTGATAGTTGTGGCTCTGATGCAGGGAAATATGCTATCCAAGGTGCTGAACCATATCCCAAAGGAGATGTTCCCTTGAGTTAAGTTCAGTAGACTAAAACCCTTAAGTGCTTCATTGTACCACTGACACTGGTTCTGTACTGTAGAACTGCAGGAGACCAAGCCTCAAACCTCTTCTCAACACCTCCTCCATGAGTCATATCAAAATCCATAATTTTGGTCCCAAACTTGCCCTTGATTTATATATGAGGATGATTTATACATGAATATATACAGTAAGTTCAACAAGACTTACTGCTTTTATTTACAAGTACAGTCCTAGCCTGCATGATAATGCCATTATTGAACATATTTGTTAAATTCAGATTACTAACTTAATATTTTTAGCAGACTAATACATAACCATATTTTCTCAGAAATGTTAAGTTTCACTACAATTAAAATGATTTGATTTACAAAACAATGTGCATTC
The DNA here is from genome assembly GCF_035594765.1 of Anolis carolinensis. Lineage (NCBI taxonomy): Eukaryota > Metazoa > Chordata > Lepidosauria > Squamata > Anolidae > Anolis > Anolis carolinensis. The sequence continues at coordinate 299,578,655 of NC_085842.1, forward strand.
CAAATTACATCAGCTTTTGGATACTTTACAGATACAGTAGAGTCTCACTTATCCAACATAAACGGGCCGGCAGAATGTTAGATAAGCGAATATGTTGGATAATAAGGAGATATTAAGAAAAAGCCAATTAAACATCAAAATAGGTTATGATTTTACAAAGTAAGCACCAAAACATCATGTTATACAACAAATTTGACAGAAAAAATAGTTCAATATACATTAATGCTATGTAGTAATTACTGTATTTACGAATTTAGCACCAAAATATCACAATGCATTGAAAACATTGACTACAAAAATGTGTTGGATAATCCAAAACGTTGGATAAGTGAGACTCTACTGTAATTGCTTATTCAACAGCAAACATGAGGAAGAACTTCCTCGCTGTGAGAGCTGTTTGGCAGTGGAACTCTGCTGTGGAGTGTGGTAGAGGCTCCTTCTTTGGAGGCTTTTAAGCAGAGGCTGGATGGCCATCTGTCGGGGGTGCTTTGAAAGCCATCTTCCTGCTTCTTGGCAGGGGGTTGGACTGGATGGCCCATGAGACCTCTTCCAACTCCATGATTTGTTCAGATTTGTCTTCCCTGCTTGTTGTCGCTATTTGATGTATGTTCTATTCTGTAATAGACACTCCCTTCATCAGTTTGACTGTCGCCCAGATTGTTGTCCTATATTGGACTTTTTAACGCCTTGGATGATTGTTTAATATTTTAATTATGTCTATTTTAAATCATGATTTGTTAATTTGTTTTTAAATGCATTCTTTGATGCCTTAACTGTGGATTTTATGACATTAAATCAACAGTTATCTCTACCTTCCTTCAGGAAACAACTGAAGACTTGGATGTTTCAGCAGGCCTTTGGAGATACAGTCATTAATTAATCAGCCCCAGAGGGTTTTTAATAATCTATCCCGTATTTATTAAGATTTTACCATTTATGTGTCTTAAATGCAATTTTTTATCCTGTATTTTTGTTTTAATTGATATATTGTATTACTGTTTTATCTTTTTATAGTGTGATTTGTATTATGTTGCCTATGTTTTGTCCTATGTTGTTTGGGCCTCTGCCCCATGTAAGCCGCCCCGGGTCCCCGCGGGGAGATTGTGGCGGGGTATAAATAAAGTTTTATATTATTATTATTATTATTATTATTATTATTATTATTATTATTATATGATTGTATGATATGTGAGCCGCTCTGAGTCCCAGTTGGGGAGATGGAGGCGCGCAGGCCTGTAGCGAGGGGGGGGGGGTAGGGGTTCAACCCCAACCCCCCCCCCAAATTTTTCAGGTTAAAAAAAAACCTGGTTTACTCATGAATTTTAACTGGTTAACCAAATCCCCATGCTAAGTCTATGAGATGTAAAACATTAAGAGTCCCTCGAGGCACTATCTCAAGCAGATATTGACAGGTCTGAACCCGGGGAGCGGGTGGGTCAGGGGTTCAAACCCCCTCCCAAAATTTTCAAAACCCCTCCTGAAATTTTTTTCTGGCTACGGCCCTGGGAGGTGGTATACAAAAACACAATTATTATTATTTTATTATGACACAGCAAACAAGATAGATATGCTGGATTTCGTATCACAAAATCACAGGTCGAACACTTCCCAAGTGTCTAGGACTGTGTGATGTATTTTCGGATGATGCGTGCAGATCCCAGTAGGGTGACCTTTTGCAGTTGGCAGATTGTGATTTCCAAATGCCGGCTGAGATCTTTTGGCACGGCACCCAATGTGCAGATCACCACCGGGACCACCTGCACTGGTTTCTGCCAGAGTCTTTGAAGTTCAATCTTATTATTATTATTATTATTATTATTATTATTATTATTATTATTATTATTATTATTATTATTTTCTATGATTCTATAAACCCCACTTGCTTAGTCTCCAACAAACGTCAAAACCTCTGAGGAAGCCTGCCACAGATGTGGGCGAAACGCCAGGAGGGAATGCTTCTGGAACATGGCCATACAGCCCGGATAACTCACAGCAGTCCACCAGGTGGGCTTGAGGTGGAAACAGGTGCAAACGGGCAAGACCCCTGCGAGCATCCTGCTCCTCCTCCTCCTCCTCCGCGGCACTGGGCTGAAGGGCTTTGGCGGGTGGCTCAATGTCAGGCGGGGGAGGCGGGGTGCGGCCGGCAGAGGGCGCGCGTGGGGAGCCCGGCCCTCCTCTACCTCCTCCTCCTCCTCGCGTGGGTCGGAGCCAGAGAAGGAGCCGGAGCCGGAGCCGGCCGGACGCGCGATGATCGCCAGGCGCGGGAGGCAGCGCTGAGGAGCGGCTGAAGGACTGACTGACTCGCCTCTCCTCCTCCTCCTCCCCGCGGCCAGGCTGGAGCCCACTCCTCGCGTGGCAGGAACAGCAGCAGCGCGGGCATGGAGGGCAGCAAACCCAGCTCCTCGCCCGGCAGCCGGGAGGACGGCAGCCCCGGCGCCAACGCCTGCTTCCAGGGCAAGGCGGAGAAGGCGCCGGGCAGCCCGGGCGCCTCGGGCAGCCTCAAGGAGCACGCCAACTCGGTCTGCTTCAAAGTGGACGGGAGCGGGGCCGCCGGCGAGGAGCCCGTGGCCGGCCTGGACGACCCCGACGCCGCCGCCCGCCGCCAGCAGCAGCAGCAGCAGCAACAGTATGGCTTCATGCAGCGGCAGTTCACCTCCATGCTGCAACCCGGGGTCAACAAATTCTCCCTCCGCATGTTCGGGAGCCAGAAGGCGGTGGAGAAGGAGCAGGAACGGGTTAAAACTGCAGGCTTCTGGATCATCCACCCCTACAGCGACTTCAGGTGAGGCCAAGGCCCCCGTCGTGCTGGGCTTGGGGGAGCAGGTCGGCCGGAAGGTCATGCATGCGTGGGAGCCGTGGAGTGAATGGGAAGTGCCCCAAGCTTGTGCCAAAATGTATGGAAGGGCTTGGCAAAAGGCGCTCCATAGGGCAGGCATGAGATCTCCAGGTGTTTTGGACGCTTAAGCGGCTGAGGGGGGAAAGGAAGGGACCTGAGGCTGTGAGGAATGGTGGGAGTTGAAGTCCAAAACCCTTGGCGGGCCCAAGTATGCCCATGCCTGCCCTATTGAGTTTTCTATCCCATGCCCCTAGTTCTCCTTTTCCCTCCTGCCACCAGAGATGTCCTCATTAGAACTCTGTTGTAACGCTTGCAAGGTCTGCGAAAGGTGCCGAGTACAGGAAGGACATTTTCCCCAACCCAGAAAACTTCAGACATTCCCAACTTTTTTGGCTACTTCTTTCTACTTCTCTACTCATCCCTCTGTGAGTCAAGGTTTGGTGGCAAATACACACAAAATAAAACGTGCATTTTTTTTCAGAAGCCCTTTTTTGCTCAGGAGCCTCCAGGGGCACACCAGGTTAAACCCCTGAGCTGTTGAACTTGCTGACCGAAAGGTCGGTGGTTCAAATCGCCCCAGCTTCTGTCAACCTAGCAGTTTGAAAACATGCAAATGTGAATACATCTATAGGTACCACTCCAGCGGGAAGGTAACGGTGCTCCATGCAGTCATGCCAGGCGCATGACCTTGGAGGTGTCTACGGACAATGCCGATGCTTGTTTAGAAATGGAGATGAGCACTATGCACCAGAGTCAGACACAACTAAATTCAATGTCAGGGAAAACCTTTACCTACCTTGTTTGCTCATGACTATGTTTGGCACAACTTACTTCCAGGTAAATTATGTCAATCTTAAGATCTTCCCTGGTCCCCGGGAACCTCAGAGCAGGGCAGAAACTCCGCAGGGTGCATGCACATGCCCTCTTTCAGGTCCTCTGGGATAAAATGCACTTTTTACCTTGCCCTTGATTTCAGTGGAACAAAGACAGAACTGTCAGGCTTTGTAGCCAGATGTCCCCCGAGAACCCTCAGAAACTTATCCCCTCCCAAAGGTTAGTCTTTCCTCTCTGTGAGCGCCACAGAACACAACAGAATAGCTCCCCGGCTCTTCTTCCCTGGGCCTTTTCTTGTCAAGGTGATGTGGCACTGACCTTCAGAGTTGGAAGCCAGATTGAATTGTAGTTCAAGCGAACCCCTGCAGTCCCTTTCTAGACAAAAGATATAGGGGGAGTCCTTGTCCTCCAAAGCGGTCAGAAGTTTTCCGGTGCACTCATTGCATCCCAGTAACATGAGACATTGCACAAAAACAAATCAAAATTTTGGCAGGCAAAGCCTGGAGTGTGAAATGTGACTTGATCCGAGGGAGCCTTTCTTGCTTTATCATCTCTGCATCGTATTTATTCTGTGAAAGGGGAAACTGATGAAGATTGTCTCACAATAAGTGGGGCATGGTAAGCTATAATTGAGATGTATTGTCCGTCCGTCCCCTGCTGTCTGTCCCCCCCAGGAACCCAGAAATTGAGAACAAGTTGAAATAAACACCCTCTTTCTTCTAATTCAAAGTTACAGCAAGTAACAGTTTCCCAATCAGATGGTCAAGGAGGCAAATAAATAGACACTATTTGTTTTCAAATGGAGAAAAAAAGTATTATTTCCATATTGTCTCAAATAATGCTTGGCGTAGAAACACCACATCTGACCTTGACTGAAATCCTGTGATAATATTCCTTGCTTCAGGAAGGGAGAGACGGTCATTATGCCATTTGGTTAGACAACGTGGCACACCTAATATTCACCTGTTGGATACGTACTCAACAAAGTTATGTACACATAGAGAGACTCGTATAATTATATCAGATTTTTAAAAAGAAATTTTACTTATTATATTTTTGTGGCTGCAGCCTTCAGTATATGTTGTCTGAGCAGCTAAGAAACCAAGAATAAAATAGAGTAAAATGACAATAAAATACAGCAAATGCATAAGCAAGCACCCACCATACTACCATATTTTGCATCTGCCCAAGCTGCATTTTTGTGAGTGGGGCCTGCAGATGTTAACATGCCACCTAATGTGTGAAAAGTGGTCATGTCAAGAAGTAGGTCCCTTCTGACACAGTTGTGAGTCTTGTTCTCCCTCACCCTTTCCATTCATTGAGATGCACTGTTCTTGGTTCTTTGAATGACAGTGTTAGTTTTCTTCCTGCCCTGTCCTGCTTTTCTGTGTCAGGGGAAAAAGACAAGGAAACAAAGGAGACAAAAGACATTCAGAATGGGACAATGAGACAGGACTCTTTGCCTGGAAATTGGAAACATGTACCTGCAAGATTCAGCCTCTGGCTGTATTAGCTTAATACCTTTTTTAAGTGACTTTTTTTATCTCTCTTCCTGGATCCTTTTGGAATAGGCTATGATGCTATTGGGTTAATAATAATAATAAAAAAACTAGAGACCAGTTGGGGGGATTACATGGATTGAGGACAGCTGGGATTTTGCTTAATGATTTTTGGACAGAACGGGGTTTGTCCTTATTTACCTGGTGCTTGAAAGTCATCCAGAGAGCAGTATCTCCTTGAGCTATAGAGCTACGCACTAAAGGGATTGGGAGTGGGCAGAAACAACATAACTGGTAGAATTTCTACACCCTCCCTAACTGGGAGCTATCCAGGGTGTTGAATAATAGTGCGTTTGGAAATCCCCGCTTTAACCTTGAGATCCATGTCCTTGCCATAGTCAGAGTATACATAACATCTGTTCTCTTATGCACTGTAGCTAATGTAGTTTCTCTTCTCATCAATGTGAAAGAGAGTACAATATGCCAAAAAGGAGAAGGAGCATTCAGTATTAATAGCCTTCTGAGATAGGTTATAAATACTTGGATTGAAATGGCCTTCTATGTTCATTTAAAAGCTAAATAGAACAAGCACAATTGTAATTTAATATAAAAATTATAGAATGGTTCACTTTCTTAAAATGCATGTAGATGTATGGAAAGTGCAGATATGAGAACTTATATATGTTTAAGATGAATTTGTGTGTGTATATATATATTGTGTGTGTGTTTGTATGTGTGTGTATGGAAATGGTACACAATAAATATCAACCCTGATGGCGTTTATGGATTGGAGGGATGGTTTGTTTTGCATGTTTTTAAAATCATGGATTGCTTTGGTATGCCATCAAAATGTGGATATAATATGTCAGCTAGGGAAATAAGTTGTGGTAAGGATAAATATAGTTGTGGAGGCAATATGGATGAGGATTTTTTCCCTAAATGCAGATATCTTTTCAGTAATCTATCACAGCATAACATACCTGCCTTTGTTAACTAATTTGGTTTTTAGGTAATCATAAGTAAATTTGAGAGGAAATTTGAGAAATTTCGTAGAAATGTCGGATAAATTGTGAATTTGCAATATATACTGAAGACAAGTAGAACAACGAAGGAGGTGGCACATTCTGACGATAATGGGGCAGGAGATATTTGCTTGCAGAATGTGCTTATTCCTTTGTGTTCCTTACCATTGGGAAGCCAACTGAAAATAATAGAAGCAAACTGCTAAATGAACAAATTCCTGGTGTAATGGCCATGTCGGTCTGCTGTAGCAGGAGACATCACAAAGTCTTGTGCACTCAAAAGACTAACATGTTTTAGCTGACATAAGCTTGGTTGCTGTTCCCGAAAGTGTATGCCAGACACAGTTTATTAGTCTTTAAGGTGTCACAGGCTGTCATTTTTCAATGATTTGAGAGATTGATGCCCCGGGTTGATTGAGAATTTAGCTTTTAAAGTTGGTTATGCATTCATTTTAAATGTCACAACACTTGTGTGCTTCCATGTTATCATTTGTCAATGTCACAGGCGTGTTTTTAAATTGCCACATTTCCCTACAATGAGCATGGATTTTGTTTGTTATGACCATTTATATAACCCTGTGTGTGCATGCGCATACACACAGATACACACATATCTGGGACAACAAAGAACAAATGTAATCCAGCTTTTTCTCTGACAGCCATTTGGTATGTATGGAAATAAAATATTAAAGATAAGATGCTGTTTTGCTATCCTATCTTATGCTATCTGATTTGTCATCGATCCACTCCTTTTGTATTGACACAAATCTACCATTTGCCAAAATATATGATCCTGTACTTTTCTTTTGCATTTTTGGCTAAATAAATTAACCATTGGTTCATCCCATCAAATACGAGGTCTGCCTAAGGGCTGCTTGTGGTCTCTCAGTGTCCACCTCATTAGTAACATGTCCATCGATTGTCTTTTTTGCCTCATAGATTTCATTGACCATGTCACATACTCTGGTTCTTTGATGCAGCTCTTTATTGCTGCCTTTATCTCTTCTTGTCATGCCACACATCCTTCTTTATATTGCTCTCTGAGTCACCACCAGTTTTAACTCCTCTAACTTGTTTTGTTATTACCCAAGTTTTATTAAACAAAAGGATGATTTGGTTTGTGTTCTGCTTCTGATTTTTTTTGTTTAACAGCATATATGGTTAACTTCATGGAGCATCCTACTTATGCTTGGTCTGGAGAAATTTCCACTTATTCAGCATAGCTTACCTCCTAATATAGTTACAGTGAAGAAATTGGTTTTCCAACATACTACCAGTAATAAGTAATCAGCACACAACTGTCATAACTGCAGAAGATAAGTAAAGCTAAAGGTTTCCCCTGACGTTAAGTCCAGTCATGTCTGACTCTGGGGGTTGGTGCTCATCTCCATTTCTAAGCCGAAGAGCCGGCGTTGTCCGTAGACACCTCCAAGGTCATGTGGCCAGCATGACTGCATGGAGCGCCGTTACCTTCCCACCAGAGCGGTACCTATTGATCTACTCACATTTGCATGTTTTCAAACTGCTAGGTTGGCAGGAGCTGGAGCTAACAGCGCCCGCTCCCACCGCTCCCAGAGTTTGAACCTGGGACCTTTCGGTCTCCAGCTCAGTGCTTTAACTACTTTGCCTCCCAACTGCAGAAGATAAGTTCCCAATATTTGAGTAGTTATGTGAAATTGTGGATGAGTGTGAAGCCTATTGAAATGAAGAACCGCTAATCCATGAATACTGTATAATTGCACTGGAGTACCTACAAAATGCCTCCAGAGGACATATTTTATTCAACTTGGATAAATGAAACTGCAGGTATTTGTCCTGTAGATATGGGGTTATACTGTATGTCTTTGGTAGGAATCTGATTCCATTTCACTGAAAGACTATTATGGGCATCTTGTTAGAACTGTGAAGGGAGCTTGAGATATAAATATAACATTTCAATGTACATTTCCTAAGTATGTATGATTCCGCATGTTTTGAAAGACTATGAATGTGTGGCTCCAGGAAGTATATTTTGAAAGACTATCTAATTATTCTAATTAATAAAGGTACCTTCATTTGTAATTTCAAGATTAAATTTCATACTCACTACAGACTATAACCAAGGTCATGAAATTGCTTTTGAACTAAGTGGATTTCCATAGAAATGAACTGAGTTAATTATTGATGGTTATATACAGAATCAGATAAAATCAATTCCTGATCCATTTAAATTCCCTCTTTGGCATGTTGCAACTTCATCTCAGCTTAGTTTCAGTCCATTTCAAATCCACATCTCAGGAATTAATGGGTATAGATGGGGAAATTAACATTAAAGAATCTTGATATATGTATTGATAGGTCTTCTTGAGACAACCATGGAATAGGCCCATCAGATTTGTCATTGGACTATTTCTCTATGTTTATAAAATTGTATGGCACTTTATCACCATCCCTTATTCCATGATATAGCACTTTAGTGAACCTGTCCCCGCGTTTCTCTTTATTCACTCTGATTTTATTTGCTCCGATATTAAAGTATTGTTTTATTATATTGTTTTTGTTTATTGTTTAAATGTTTTAATTTTTTCCTGTTTAAATTTTGTGTATGTAATGCTTTGCTGTGTCAGTGTTTGGGCTGTCCCTGTTGTAAGCCCCCCTGAGTCCCTTCAGGGAGATGGGGCGGGATATAAGAATAAAGTTTATTATTATTATTATTATTTTATTGTATGACACAGCAAACAAGATAGATATGCTGGATTTCGTTTCACAAAATCACAAGTCAAACACTTCCCAAGTGTCTAGGACTGTGTGATGTATTTTCAGATGATGCGTGCAGATCTCAGTAGGGTGGCCTTTTGCCGTTGGCAGATCGTGATTTTGTCAATGTCTATTGTTTCCAAATGCTGGCTGAGATCTTTCGGCACGGCACCCAGTGTGCCCATCACCACCAGGACCACCTGCACTTGTTTCTGCCAGAGTCTTTGAAGTTCAATCTTGAGGTCCTGATAGCAGCTGAGTTTTTCCTGTTGTTTTTCGTCAATGCGACTGCCACCTGGGATGGCGACATCAATGATCCAAACCTTTTTCTTTTCCACAACTGTGATGTCTGGTGTGTTGTGTTAGAGAACTTTGTCAGTCTGGATTCAGAAGTCCCACAGTATCTTTGCGTGCTCATTGTAAGAGAGCAAGTTTGTCTGTTGATGTGAAAAATATTATTTCATTCTCTAGAAAAAAAATCCAAGGGAATGATTGGCACACATTTCTCATAGTGTTTTCAGCATATTTATTACAAACAGTTTGGTTTCCTAACAACAGTAACAAATACTCCCCTCAAAGAGTGCTGTTATAAAATACTTACAGGAATATACTTTTTTTCAGAGTAGGAAATTATATTAGAATATTTTTGAACATTTACTGGAAGTAATGAAAGAAAGATGTGAAATTACATATCTGTTTTCTTTCTAAGTCTGAAATGATAATTTGGATATCATTTCAAAATTAGACGTGCTTTTTGGGCTCTAGACATCTTCATGGGGGAAATGCATGAACTGCCACCTTAGGCATGGCCGGGAAGAATCAGAAGTGAATGTGTTGCAGATACAGTAGAGTCTCACTTATCCAACATTTGCTTATACAACATTCTGGATTATCCAACGCAGTCTGCCTTTTAGTAGTCAATGTTTTTGTAGTCCATGTTTTCAATACATTGTGATATTTTGGTGCTAAATTCATAAATACTGTAATTACTACATAGCATTACTGCGTATTGAACTACTTTTTCTGTCAAATTTGTTGTATAACATGATGTTTTGGTGCTTAATTTGTCAAATCATAACGTAATTTGATGTTTAATAGGCTTTTTCCTTAATCCCTCCTTATTATCCAACATTCTGCCGGCCCGTTTATGTTGGATAAGTCATAAGTGAGACTCTACTGTACTTCCAAAGAAGTGAAGATATCATAGATCTGATAATTTTTGCGATGTTTCTTGGTTGGAGAGCTTCTGTATAATTTTTGGAGTACATATATTTTTTAAAAAAATGGCTATCTTTTTAGCTTCTGAAAACGGTTTAATACTATTTAATAAAACATCACAGCTACATTTTGGTATTAATGCTGATAATTTCTACAGGGTATTTCTCTCCCATGAGTAGCTCTTAGACAGCCATTTTACAACTGTAAAAACAAGATATTCTATTTTATGTAGATCTTTTAACTGGTTTGTACAACTGTGCATACAGAAATGGAGGTATTCCAATATGATACAAATATCAGTGAAGCACAATAATATAGGTAGTGCCTCACACCCAGAAAAATCATTTAAAAAATATTTTAGATTTTCTCTTGAAAATCTGTTATTTTTCTGTTAAGTTTAAACAACCTGAGTTTCCTCTTTAAAATTTAAGGTATTATTGGTGTAATGCTATTAAGCATGAAACCACTTGGAGAATTCATTTGGCTGTTTAGAGTTGGGTCTTCTTATGCAGATAATACCCAGTAGTTTTTCTTTGTCTTTTGAATAATGCCAAGAAAACCATGAACATCTTGAAATGTTGATTGAGAGTTTGAATAAAGAAAAAGGAAAAAGGAAAAAAGGAAGACTGTTTCGAATATGAGTTCAGACTCAGTTCCAAACAAACAGGTTATGTTGGTTAGCGGTATTGGTAACTGATTGGTAACTGGTGGCGTAATGGGTTAAACCACTGAGCTGCTGAACTTGCTGACCAAATGGTTGCATTTCAAATCCTAAAGCCTAAAAACTATAAACGCTGAATTAGTATTAAACTATTTGAAAATAAAACCGTTAAAATCTCTTTAAAACTTACCCTTAAAAACTTTCTTCTTTAAAAGCCTGCCTGAATGAACAGGTTTTAGTCTGCTGCCAGAAATATAGCAGACTTCCCTGGACAAGAAGTTCCAAAGTTGAGGGGCAGCCACCAAAAAGTCTCTCGCCTTCTCCCTCTCCTGCGTTCCCACTAAGATAAAAAGGCACCTCAAAGGCCGGTTTTCAGTTTTCAGTGAAACAATAAATTGAAAGTGGTGATGATTGCCTCATGCTTTAAAATAATGGCAGGCACTACAAGCCTTTGATTTCCTATGCAGTCTTGCTCCTGTCCTTCTGACTTATCTTTTTCAAGGACAGAAAAAGGAGCAATGTCTGTCTTCAATTAGCATTTCTAGAATGTATTGATTAATACTGCATCACTAAAAATGACCATGACACTCTAAATTAATCTGAAGCCTTCAGCTAATTTACACCTGCAAACTGTCCCCCACCCTTAATTTCAGCAGGATGTAGCATGGATAATTGAATGACGACTCTAAGTACATAGCCTATCAATTACTAATAAAGTTAACTGTATAGAACAGTCAAGGATAGATGTCATCTATACTGCGGATCTTCAGATTTCCCTGACTATATGAAATTTGAACCATAATGTACATTTCCGATTGTATTTAATATTTATTGAATTGTGAATTTGTATTTTATTAATATTATTTTCATGTATTTTAATACCAGTGCCTAGAAAAGCAGCGAAAGGTCAGTGTGTGCATGTTTGACATGCCTCCATGTATGAAATATAGTTTTGCAATCAAACTATATTTTCTGGAATGAGGCATTAATCTGGAAGGAGAATTTTTTTCTATTAAAAGCACTGTATTTCTAAATATTATGTGTAGTGTTAAGTTAGACATGTTTTGTTGTTGTTGTTGTTGTTTATTGTTCCTACAGTATTTACCCTATTTTGTAATGTTCCCCAAACTTCTTACTCTTTATTTTAAGCTGTTGCAATTCCATTGTCAGTAATGTTGAATAGATTGAAAATATAAACTGTGTATTATAAACGACATTGGCCTTGAACATATGGAGAAGCAGTTAAAAGTGTTTGTTGATATTTGTTGAGGTTTCTGGCAACTGCAGCACTGATAGAGCAAGCCCTAATTCAAATAGGTCATCTCTACATTCCTCTCCATCCCACATAATTTGCAACATATTTCAATACAGTGAGCATGCAATGCATCAAAACAAATCTCCTGTTCTAACACAACATTTAATGTCACCATACTACCCTGAAACATCATAATATCCTGAATATATCCAATCTTACTTGATTTCAGAAGCTAAACATGATCAGGCCAAGTTAGTACATCAGTAGGAGGTCACCAGGGACTTCCCGTGAATAATTCCTTGCTAAACCAACTGTTATAAGCACTTTTGTAAGTTAGCTTCATATGCTCAATTTTTAGAAAATTGCTTTATTTTAACATTTCAGCCTTTATTTCAAATTGCTAAATTTATGGATTGTTTTTCTATATGGAAGACTAATATATCAGAAGCCAACAGTTTCCCACTGAGACCAAGAAGAATGAGACACTAACATGGTTTGGTAACTGCGTTTTTTCGAGGTCACCCAAGGCCTGTTTTTCATGTTTGAGGAGCCAATCTCCATTACACTTGAAGAGTGGCTATTACAAGATGAGAATTGCCTGAGTTTTGTTGTTTTCTTTTTCTTTCATGATATGTTGTGCCTTTTTAGATTGTAGAACTGACGACAAGAACTTAGTTTTCATTGTGTGGACAGTTTTAAAAGCAAAATGCTTTAAATAGACTAGTGAAATTTCAATTTATGCAATCACCTTTCACATATAGATATATTTAGATATGTAAAAACTGCCTTTCAAGACCAAATCTATTAAAGGTACTCAGGTCATATAAAATGCAATTTCAAGCATTAGAGTAATACATATATACATACATACATATATATAGTTACTAGCTGTGCCCGACCACGCGTTGCTGTGGCGAAGTCTGGTGGTCTGGGAAATAAATTATTGAGGAATTGGTGGTAGTTAAGGTCAAGGGTAAAGGTTTTCCCCAGACATTAAGTCTAGTCATGTCTGACTCTGGGGGTTGGTGCTCATCTCCATTTCTAAGCCGAAGAGCCGGCGTTGTCCGTAGACTCCTCCAAGGTCATGTGGGATGACTGCATGGAGCGGCGTTACCTTCCCGCCGGAGCAGTACCTATTGATGCACTCACATTTGCATGTTTTCGAACTTCTGGGTTGGCAGAAGCTGGGGCTAACAGTGGGGGCTCTCTCCACTCCCTCAATTCAAACTTGTGGCCTTTCGGTCCAGAAGTTCAGCAGCTCAGCGCTTTAACACGCTGTGCCATCAGGGGATATTATTTCCTAAAGGTTGTGAATATACAATATTTCTGATTGGTTTTTTTTGTTTGTTGGAGGCAAGTATGAATGCTGCAATTAGGAAAAATGATTAGGATGTAATGGCCTTGCAGCTTTAAAGCCTGGCTGTTTCCTCCCTGAGTGAATTTTTTGTTGGGAGGTGTTAGCTGGCCCTGATTGTTTCCTGTCTGGAATTCCCTTGTTTTCAGAGTGGTGTTGTTTGCGATATTTTATGTGCTTCTACTGTCTGTGGCCCTGAGAAAACAGGATTTGCCAGACTTTGATGATGGGAATACTTTGTTGGGAGGTGTTAGCTGGCCCTGATTGTTTCCTGAGTGGAATTCCCCTGTTTATTTACTGTCCTGGTTTTAGAGATTATATTGTTCTGCATTATTCTATCCCAGTAATTATTTCATATTAAAGAAGAATCTCACTTATCCAACATTCGCTTATACAATGTTCTGGATTATCCAACGCAGTCTGCCTTTTCATAATCAATGTTTTTGTAGTCAGTATTTTAAATTCATTGTGATATTCTAGTGGTAAATTTGTAAATACAGTACAGTAGAGTCTCACTTATCCAACATAAACGGGCCGGCAGAACGTTGGATAAGCGAATATGTTGGATAATGAGGAATTAAGGATAACCCTATTAAACATCAAATTAAGTTATGATTTTACAAATTAAGCACCAAAACATCATGTTAGACAACAAATTTGTCAGAAAAAGTAGTTCAGTACACAGTAATACTATATAGTAATTACTGTATTTATGAATTTAGCACCAAAATATCACGATATATTGAAAGCATTGACTACAAAAATGCGTTGGATAATCCAGAATGTTGGATAAGCGAGTGTTGGATAAGTGAGACTCTACTGTAAATACTACATAGCATTACTGCGCATGGAACTACTTTTTCTGTCAAATTTGTTGTATAATATGATGTTTTGGTGCTTAATTTGTATAACGATTACCTAATTTGATGTTTAATTGGCCTTTCCTGAATCCCTTCTTATTATCCAACATATTCACTTATCCTGCCGGCCTGTTTACGTTGGATAAGTGAGACGCTACTGTATATTTCTAATCTTATATTATCTGCTCAGAACTGGATTATCTGAGGCTCCTTCTTCACAGCTGTATAAAATGCACACTGAAGTGGATTATATGGTAGTGTGGAGTCAAGATAATCCAGTGCAAAGCAGATAATATAATATAATAAATGGGTTATATAGCTGTGTTGAAGGGCCTTGAGTCTACACTGCCATATAATCCAGTGCAAATTAGATAATCTGTGGAAGAAGTCTAAGTGAGGCCTAAATCTGCCTGTCCCCTAACTGAAACCTGGCTGTCCCTTGGTTGCTAGGTAACCAAGTGGGCAGAGATTAGCCCTCTAAACTGGCAGCAATTGGATAAAAAAAATTATTGCTCTCCCTCTAATTAGGACTTTATTTTTCTTTTTTTGTTGTTGTATCAACCTTGAGGCGTGGATGATGGGTTGTGTTGTCAAATTTTGAGGTTGGGGGGCCTGTACTTTTGTTGTTTTGTGAGTCGCCGTGATGCCATCACTCTTTTATATATATAGATGGCTTCTGCACAACATTTGCGGGTTTTTTTTGCAAATAAAAAAGTCTTTGTAATCATCTAAAACTATTGAAAGAAATGCCTAACCTACTTTAGGTTGAAAATAAATAAATAAGTAAATATATAAAAGTACAGGAGATGACTTATTAATTGTCTAAAGTCTTTCAGCCATTTATTCCAATAGTTCTGTTTTCTCCAGAGGATAGATTTCAATTTTGAAAATCTTAGTATGTTCAGTACTAATTCCTAAAGGGCTCATTCTAGACATAGCAAAGTAAGTTAATGACAAAAACTGTTGGGTGTCATTGGCACTCCTTCAAGGTCATTCATACACAGCATTAATAAATGTGTATGCTAACTCGGGATGGATTGTGCAGAAATAATGAAAATGAATACTCTCTGGACCTACAGTAGGTTGATAAATCGTGCTGTGTTTAATAGGAGTTCCTAGTTTTACAGGAAGTATTCACAGTACTGAAATCACCTGCATTTTAGACATAGATTTCAGCACTTTGGATAGTTCCCTATCCAAAATAGTTCCTTGTTTAATTCCTATAAAATTGGGAATATCTACTGTAAATTCCAATTTGGATTTATCGGTCTAAACAGAGCTACTTTCTTTTTTTCGTGTCAGGAACGACTTGAGAAACTGCAAGTTGCTTCTGGTGTGAGAGAATTGGCCGTCTGCAAGGATGTTGCCCAGGGGATGACTGGATGTTTAATGTTTTTACCATCCTTATGGGAGGCTTCTCTCATGTCCCCTCATGGGGAACTGGAGCTGACAGAGGGAGCTTATCCATGCTCTCCCCGGATTCGAACCAGCAACCTTCAGGTCAGCAACTCAACCTTCAGGTCAGCAGTTCTGCCAGCACAAGGATTTAGCCCATTGCACCATCAGGAGCTCAGAGTTACTCTGATCTTGTCTAAAGTGGCTTTAATGCTTGACTTAGGCCTTGGAATGCTGTTCTTCCATTGTACCATACTATCTGAATCTTATCATTAATCCCAACTCATTTAGACCCATTAAATCAGTGAGATTTCAAGTGTAGACCCATTAAATCAGTTGAATATGTGTATGTTCATAATTCAACAATTGATTCAGTCAGATTCAGAACAGTAGTTTTACATGTGCTTGCTGCAATGCACATGACTATATTAAATGTGACTCCAAAAGATGTCTGTATATGGCAAGTGAAGCTTTATGAATCATAATGTTGGAATGATTTCTTCTTCTGCATCACTAGTTCATCCACAAACATTGTTGAAGTCACTATTCTGTTAAGGATGCAAAGCGCTGGAGTTTGGATTTATATTCCTTTGATATATTTCCATATTACATATGGGATGTCAGTTTTTTCACGATCAGCTGTTGACCTGAATTTGAAGTAAATTCTAGAACGAGGGTTGAATGAAAAGTAATGCCTCCACCTTCGTTACTTGTGTTTGGATGGGAATATTTTAATAAATCATACACATGAATAATGCTTAGAATGTGCTCTTTAACTACCACTAGTCACTTTTCCACATAATCATCAGACAATTGGATACTTTTCTGCCAACGATGAACAAGTTTTCTGAAGCCGTCACTGAAGAAGTTGACACTCTGTCTCCACAACCAGCGCCTCACAGTACCCATAGTGCACAGATCTCCCAATAGCCAAGCAAAACAATAATGTGACCCACACGTTCTTGTGAAATGCCGATTATGCTTGAAATTTCTCTTTGAGTGATATGACATCATCCTGAATCAATCTGTCAACCTTTTGCTTGTGAAACTCGGTGGTTGCTGTCACGGGACATCCAACTCTTTGTTTGTCATGGAAGTCAGATGTTCCCTCCTCAACATCTTTAAACTTACTCACCCAACGATGCACAGTTCTCACATCAACACAATCACCATAAACAGCTTGCAGTCTCTGATGAATCTCCTTTGGGGGGACACCTGTTGCTGTCAAGAATTCAATGACTGCACATTGCTTAAGTCGCATTGACCAACTGTCTGTGCAGGGTTCCATACTTTGCACTTTAACAACACAACCGTTCAATGCTAAGGCTTCCCGCCAAATGGAACTGTAGAGGAGAGTCTACTGAACAAGCCAGTATCTGCCACATACCAGTACTGCCATCTGTTGAGGAGTAACGAAGGTGGAGGCATTACTTTTCATTCAACCCTCATAGAATCATGTCCAAAATGCTAGAAGTTTAGGTGTTTTCAGTATATGTGTTTGCATACACAATATTTGTTCAATAAAATAGCCACTGCGTCACATCAAATGTCTGTCTAGTCCAGATTTTTTTTCTGTGGCTAACCAGAGTCTAATGAAAAGGCCAGAATCTGGATATGAGTGTAATAATATCCTTCCATACTAATTTCCTCCAAATGCCTCTGCTTATGAATTAAACATAGATTAGACATCAATACTCCTGTCTTTAGAATTTCTCCAATCCCCCAGCAGTCTAATCTGATAGCCATGACTAAATTGTTTGGTAAGAAATCCAAAATTTGGCTATTTTGTTTTTGTTATGTGTTGTCTAGTCAATTCTGACTTGCATTTTTTTAGACAAGATTTGTTCTGATGATATTTGACATTGCCTTCTTATAAGGTTGAGGGAGCATGACCTGCCCAAGATCAGCAAGTGAGTTTCCATGGATTCAAGACAGTTTTCTTAGAGTCTTCATCCAACATCACGCTGGCATTTTTATTATTCTTCATTATACATTAGTCACATTCAATGTGTTATTCCAGGTTTGAAAATTATATTGGTGTGGGGAAAACATTTCTTTGTCCATTTTTCCATGCCATGCATTAGTTTTAAGACCATTAATGAAAGTTCCCATTTTGCTCAGATTAACAAACTATTGGTCCTGCCCTCACTGTGGTGCATACACGCTCTCTATATACCTCTATCCAAAATGCTGGTTGTGTCTGCTTTTTCTCTCTCCATCTCGATACTCATTCAAACTGTATGAGTCTTGCTTGGATTATAACTCATTTGTTCCTTCATTTAGCTTTCTTATCTCCTCCCTGCCTTACTAGGCACCAGGAGTCAGTCAGTCAGTCTTTTTCAGGGTTGCCATATACTTGTTCCCAAAATCTGGGCAGCCACAAATTCATATTAAGCAGGTGATCTGCTCATTTTTCAGAATATGCTGGGCCCAGAGGGGGTTGACAAGTAAGCACATACACTGCTGATTTGCTACCCGGAAGCATTATAGTCTGAGGTGTGTGATGCTAGAAAATGAAAGTATGGGCTTTTCAATATTCTTCTCATGTAATGCATGGCTTTACAAACTGTAGCCTGAAGCATTACCACCTTGAGGGCTGGATTCTCTTTAAAACCTCGGGATAAAAGACCATTAAAAAAAACATTTAAAGCCCTAAGCGACACATTGCAAATGAATAACACGGGCATTGTGATTCAGGATCAGTGCCACCTACAAGATGAGTACAAGGCTTTTTTAGTCCAAGTAGACAAGCCTTTGATGAAAAATTATATATCTGTGTTGGTGCAATGAATTGGGTCTGACAGAATTGTTAGATTTCTGCAAATGAATTTGAACCAATTTGTCAAGGATCTTAGAAGCTCTTCTGTATAAAAAACCAGACTTGGACTATCCCGATAATGCATATTGATTTGACCATTATGCTGTCAATGTTTAAGCTGAGGGTTTTTTTTGAAGGGAGGAGGCAGGACTCTGATTAAATTTGTCAAGTGTAACACTACAGAGAAAATTCAAATAACCCGAATAATGCTGTCAGAATTGGTCTCTTGTTTATGTATGTTAGAACTGCAAGTGGGAAATTTTGAGAAAACTGGGGAACCAAATGTGTTGGAGTTACGCAAGATAGGTTAACAGCAAAGCTGGATACAGAATTCCTACAATTCAAAATGTTTTATGCTTATATGGGGCACTAATGGCTTGTACAATCTTGCCAAAGACGATTGATTTTTATTTCAGACTTAAACATTGAGAGATTGTATTGGAGCCCAATTCTTCCATTATTTCTACTCTGTAATCCATCTTTTTATTTTGTTCTAGATTTCCACAGACTTGACATTTGAGTGTATTTGATTTTTATGGTTCAGAGTCTGCCAAGGCCACATCAAGCAGTGGAAATGCACCTGTTGTCCATCTTTTAATTAAATCTTTAAAGAGCTCTCCTCATTTTGAGAGAGAAGAACGAGAGAGCAGCAACAAAACATAATAATTTATAACAGTTAAACCATTTCAAGGACCGAACACAGTACTTTTACTGAAATGAACGGGATGCATTTATATTCATATTTTCTGATAATGGGATTTGTGTTAGAAATGTACTTCCAGTCTGCCTCTTAGTGTCCTTTTTCTTTTATTTCTATAAAATAGGAACCATTTTAAATCATGTTGATAATTTTATTTTCATCAGCTTTGGGAACAAAATTATAAATAATTTCAAATAACTCATGTTACTCCAAAAACAAAATAACAGGTGAGTAAATTAGACAAGTAGGCTTTAATAATATGATTAAATATGATAACCTAAACTCAGGTAGCGCCCTTCCAAATACTGAATGTAAGTTGGCATTGACAAGTATCATTGACTTTGAAGAGTGATCAGAGAATGAACATTTGAAGAAAATGGTACATCTTGCAAATAGGATCTCGAATAAACTGTATGAAGTCCAAACTTACTATGAGCTACAATAACTCCACCATCTCGATTTCTGGCTTTTGTTAAGTTAAGCAAATGATTCAAACACAAAGATAAATAGGTACGAGAAGTAGGTTCCACATGTAAAAATGGGTTGTAACTTGTACCTTTGAGACATAAAATGAAGCTTTAATTGTTGGGAACAGAATTGTTTATCACCAAACTAGACAGAAAGAGCAGCACTGGGTCACAAGTGACAATGACCTAAGTTTCCTTGAGTGCTTATTTTAAGAGCAGCTTATCAGCAGTTGCAGCTATGGAGAACTTACTTGAAGGCAAACACTTTCAATTGCCACCTTTAACCTGTACTTTATGTGTCTGGAGCAAAGAAACAGCTGTGGCAGTGCTCTGCAAAGTCATTAAAGAAATAGGGATGCTTTGAATGCTCTGGGATCAGAGAGCATTTTTTTTTCCAAGGGGTTTCAAAAGGTTCAGGCTACAGAACAAAATGTATCGCTGAAAAATAAACTGTACTGGTGGAAAAAGATAATGTGAAAAATTCTTCTCTCCTGATGGCTACAAACACATCCACACAATTGTATTATAATCAGATGCTATATTGCGCTTTTGTCAGAATGCAGAATTTCACAATGGGCATAAAAATATGTATTGCAATTTCACAATGGACATACAAATTATATAAGTGCATGTAGAACCCAGTATTGATTGAACATGGCAGAAACTATATTCAAAAATTAGAGAAAGAAAATTAAATTGTAGGCCTAAAGGCAGGGATTCTGGTGACATGTGTCTTTGTCAGCTGGTCTTGAAACATTTTTAGTCCAAAGAGTTGAATAAAAATGCTTAAATAATTGATGTATAAGGAGAGTGCAAAGACTCCTGAGACTAAATCCAGCTTTGGCAGTAAAGCATGTAAAGCAAAAAAATGACAGTTTATTTCTGTAATAGCTATATTTATTTTGAACAGCTTATGCATGAGATTTTAGTGCCTATAATTTGCACTGTTGTGTCTCCATTATACCTGCAAAATACCCATTTTTTTCAGTGTTTATCCTAATTGTGGCATTCCATTCCTATTGATGAGGAATGGGCATATTATTCTGGTATGGGGTGGATAAAGAGCAACTATAGGTCTGCATGTTGTTGGAAAATGATAGCCATACATCTCACAAGTGGCATAACTAGTATTCTTAAGGTAAGATGAGCAGCACAGAAACATAGGAGACTTAGGGTGCACCTTGATGGGGCATGAAAAATGGGTGATCTGGACTGGGGTACTCCAGATCAGCATCATCAAACTGCCTCTGTGGTTGGATGACAGCTAACCACTATTAATCTGCACCACTTCACCTGTCCCCTTCAATCTGCCATTTGCACAGAAATGAAGGTGGACTATGTTCAGCAGCTGGAATGATGATATCCACAGTGCCGGGGCAAAGCAAGAGAGGGGAAAGGAGAAGGAGGAGTTGCTCCTCCTCTCTTCTTCAGTTCCCATGCCACTCTTGATACTGTCACTCAAGATGCTGAGCCATGCACAGCTCCATTTTTGTGCCTGATGGGCACCACATAGAGCAGATCAAAGCGGCAAAGGAGGTATTATTCCCTGGCCCTGGCACAGGAAAGCAGGAGAGCACTGTATTCCACTGCAGCTACTTTCAGAATATGAAGTGGCACAGTTAATTGCATATGCCACACATGGAGTATTCTTGAGTTTGGGAAAGCTTTGGAGTGTACTGCAACTTATCTTAACATGGTTCAGGGACACATTATGCCAAAATAGCGCTATGTTTCATGAACTTGCTGTGGATTTGATTTAGCCTTACATTGGCTTAAAGTGCCAGTGAAAATGTGCCATTAATTTTCAGTGTAAAACAGCATATGAAGTGGGTTTGCATACAAATACTAAAGGTATTGTAACTTCTCATGGTGAGAGTATCTATCCTTGAAGAGGAGGGAGAAATATCAGACAACAAAATGAAGGATGAACAAACTGACTAACTAAAAACTATCAGGGATGGAGGAAGAGAGAAAGAGGGAAGGAGAGTATAGTTAAGATCAATAAATAAGAAATTACATGAATAGATGCCATATATAAACTCTCAGGGAAACATGCAAAGTAGCAACTAGAGAACAAAGGTGTGCTAAGATTGCCACTTATAACACATCTGGCACAAAGATTTGTGTTCTGGTTAGATCTTGAGTAGTGGATTGGAAATCAGTTTACTTATTTTTGGACAGGAGCTATTTGGGAACAAGATTCAGCACCTACAATATCTTCTTAAAGTTCAAACTTAAACTGGAATGGATTCATTATCAACAGTTGTAGAAACTACCATCTGCCACTGATTTATTGTGGGGTTAATTGTTCTACTTCTTCTGAAATTGGATGGGCCTGAATTGTGGCTAATGAGTTCAGTAAGTGATAGATAGGCTGATTTGCCTTTTATAAGTGAGATACATAACACTGGCTATAATTAACTCAGAATTGTTTCTCACTGGATAGGCTTAGGTGTGCATGTGTTGTCAAGTAGTTTAATATCCTGGATTTCAGAGAGTTAGCTTTTTGAGGGTAGGGGTTGTTCGTCTTCATCTATTGATCCTTGTTTATTTTCTAAACATTTATTTGGTGCACTTTCCCTAGAAAACTGGGCTCCAGCTTTCTCTCATGCAATGGTGCATACAATGCTCAAGTAAAAATACACAATTGTAAGTGGGATGATTGACAGATATTTTAGAGGGAAATTACATGAACTATTGTCAGTGAAAAAAATTGCCTCTTTAACACTAGCCTTTGACAAAATTTCTATAATAGTGCAAACATCCTGGATCAAGTAAGTGAATTGGCACATCTAACATGTTATACGTGTTATCCTAATACAAATCTGTAGCAAAATATTAGAACTTCATAAGAAATTATATCTTTTCCTAATCCTACTTGGACATTTCTTTGCTGCACAACAACTAATCTAAAGCTAGTGTAAGAGTGTCCTCTGAGATTGTTCTAACAATAATTTTTGAATACTGTATTTCTGTTTTTCATGTAAGTTTATTTTGTGCAGAGATTTGTCTATTTGCCCAATGTAGAAGGGCACTTGACAAAAATGGCATATGTCACTTTTGAAAGATGAGCAAATGGAATCCTTGATATCATGAGTAACATTCTCATATTTTGTGATGAAACTTCCTCAGTGGGTATGGAAATAGAATAGGCATATGGATTTGTAACAGGGTCGGGTCCTTGTGCTTGAATTCTTTTTCTTTTGTTGTTTTGGAATGTGATCCTAGGAAGTAGTTGGTTAAGATAATTGGGGAGATGTCTCTAAACAAGTACAGACAAACAACCCTTGGCCTGTGTGGGAACTGTAGGTGGCAAGAGATGTCCTATATATTTTCCTATCAAAATCTGTCCTCTAGTAAACTATTTCTGGCTAGCATTGGGTTGATTATGTTTCCACTTTTGGGGTGATTACTGTAGTTTGTGAAAATCCTGCATTAAATCCTTAAGTTATGGATCTTTCTCCAGAAAATCTGAACCAGTACAACTGCCTTGTAGAGCTTTGTCTGCAGACAATGACTTTCGTCATGCATTCTGGGTAGAAGCTGAGAGCATGTAAGTCAGTGTAGTGTTGGTTTTCAATATAATGTGGTGCTTAAATTCCTGTCACATGGTTGTCTATTGGTATTATGAAAGTCAATAGCTTTGTGAACTGGTCTAACCTTAGGTTGACAGGAGATTAAAGTTATTAAAATTCTAGTGGAACTTTTCAAGTGATTCCTGCCCATTGACTTAGAGCAGTTGTTCTCAACCTTCCTAATGCCACAACCCTTTAATGTTGTTGTGACAACTAACCTTAAAATTATTTTCATTGCTACTTCATAACTGTAATTTTGCTACTGTTATGAATCATAATGTAAATATATGATATGCAGGATGTATTTTCATTGTTACAAATTAAACATAATGAAAGCATAGTGAATAATCACACAAGCAATATGTAGTAATAATACCTAGAGAGAGAAATATCAGATTGAAATAATAATAGTAATTAATATTAATATTAATATATCTATCATAATTATGATTATAGAAATAATAATAATAATTACTATTATTATTATTTCTATCCTGCCTTTCTCTCCTTAGGGATTCAAGGCAGACAACAACCAATACAGAAGTATTCTGGGGTCTCATCTGACAACTGATTTAGATGTGCTTTCTAATACTGCTTAGTTTGGTAAAAAAATTTTTTTTAAAAAAGACAATCAGGTTAAAGGTCATAGAATCATAGAATCATAGAATAGTAGAGTTGGAAGAGACCACATGGGCCATCCAGTCCAACCCCCTGCTAAGAAGCAGGAAATCGCATTCAAAGCACCCCCGACAAATGGCCATCCAGCCTCTGCTTAAAAGCCTCCAAAGAAGGAGCCTCCACCACGGCCCCGGGGAGAGAGTTCCACTGTCGAACAGCTCTCACAGTGAGGAAGTTCTTCCTGATGTTCAGGTGGAATCTCCTTTCCTGTAGTTTGAAGCCATTGTTCCGTGTCCTAGTCTGCAGGGCAGCAGAAAACAAGCTTGCTCCCTCCTGCCTATGACTTCCCTTCACGTATTTGTACATGGCTATCATGTCTCCTCTCAGCCTTCTCTTCTGCAGGCTAAACATGCCCAGCTCTTTAAGCTGCTCCTCATAGGGCTTGTTCTCCAGACCCTTAATCATTTTAGTCGCCCTCCTCTGGACGCTTTCCAGCTTGTCAACATCTCCCTTCAACTGTGGTGCCCAAAATTGGACACAGTATTCCAGGTGTGGTCTGACCAAGGCAGAATAGAGGGGGAGCATAACTTCCCTGGATCTAGACGCTATTCCCCTATTGATGCAGGCCAGAATCCCATTGGCTTTTTTAGCAGCTGCATCACATTGTTGGCTCATGTTTAACTTGTTGTCCACAAGGACTCCAAGGTCTTTTTCGCACCTTGGTGCCAAAAGAAGGAAGCAGCCATATTGCAAGGTCTGTTCTGGTGCCTCCTTGCTTCCTGCCAGGGAAAAGGAGAAAGCAAGCAGAAAGTTGGAGAAGCCAGTTTCTCCAAAGTTCCCAAGGCTTCTCCTTCCTTGGGCTCTGAAGTGCCATGATGTCTTTCTCACTCACATTATAGGCACTGATAGGAGGAAAAGAGAAAAATTAGAATATGGGGGAGTAAATGGGGAAAGCAGAGGTAGCCTTCTTCCAAATCTAGAACACATCCAAATCTATCCAAAACCAGAGGCACCTTCAGTCAACTTCGCTCAAAATTATGCCTCCATGCCCTGGAAAGAGATGTCCCTCTAAGAGAAAAAGAAAGGAAAAGTCCAGGAAAAGAACCCAGAGGTGAGAGACAGGAGAGGACGGGAGGAAGGAGTTGGAGGAGGATGAAAAAGAAGAAGGAGCCACAGGAATGGGAGAGAAGCAGAGGGAGGAAAGAGTGAAGGAAGGAAGGAGTTGAACAGGAAGGAAGAAGGAACCACAGAAATACGAGAGAAGCTGTGAAGGGAGGAAAAATGGAAGAAAGGAGAGAGTTGAAGAAGAGAGAAGGATACACAGAAATGGGGGAGAGGCAGTGAATGAAGGGAGGTAAGAAGGAATTGTCGAAGAAGGGAGCAGTCTCCACTGAGAGGACCAATCTCCCTCCTGTCTTCCCCTGCTGCTGCCTACTGCTTATTCTGGGGCATCCTGCAGGAAGAAGAGGAGGAAGAGGTGAGGAAGGCCGAGGCACAGCTGAGAGCAGAAGGTGGCGGCTGCTGCTTTTGCTGCTTCTCCTCCTAGCGGTGCTGCTTCTGCCGGCTACTGGTGGTGGGCAGGCAGCGGTGGGCAGAGAAGCTTCAGGAACCTACTCTCCTCCTCCTCCTCCTCTTCTTCTCCTTTATCTTCTTCCTCACTTCCAAAGCAGCGGCAGTGGTACAGCTCCAGGCTAAGCATTGTGTTGTTGCCGCTGCTGGGCAGGAACTGAGTGGAGGCAGAGGCACTGGAGGAGGAAAGAGGGAGAGAAAGGAGGAGGGAGGGAGGGAAAGAAGAAAAGAAAGGTGGGGGAGTTTGACAGATCACCCCACAGGAACAGGAGGGGAAGTAATAGGAAGGGAGGGCATCTCGTCCTTCCTCTTTCTTCCTGCAACCCCTGTCAAATCGACCCCCAAAGGGGTCAAGACCAACATGTTGAGAACTGCTGACTTAGAGGATAAAGATATCATCAGTGTTCCTCAGACGGAGGGGAGAGTTTTGAAGACAGGAGCTGAGATTGTGCTCTTCTAATCATCCATAAATATACTGGCATACTGTGGTATGAATGTCAGTAGTCTTTTTTGAAAATAATGTTGCTGCATTATTTTATTTCTTTTTTCTGATTTATTTCACTCCTTGAACATATAAATGCACAGTGTCATTTTACTGGGATGTGAGATAAAGTTAGCAAGTTGGGTTAGAGCCTGGGGAGAATAAGAATCAGATTATCCCACAGCTCTGAAACTTAATTGATGATTTTGGAACAGCAACTGTCTTTTAACTCAGAACTGTGAAACTTAGTTTGTAGCGGATTTTAGAAACCCACAAGATGGATGGGGACATCTTCCAGAAGACACTCTGAGATGGGCTGGCCCTCATAAGTGCTGATGCGGATATCTGAATGTTCACACAAGCAGATTTCTTGTCATTATCTCTTCTCACCCTCCTGCTGCCTTTCCTTTTTCTCTCATGAACCCTGTTCCCTTTGGGGTCACTTGTGTCCCATGCTGGTGCCCACTGTGCAAATTCAAGCTTTGTTTAATTTCATAAACATCAGAACAAAGGAATGGTTGCAGAGAGCTCTCTTGGGAATTGCTTTCCAATTGTTTTTCCATTTAGCCACCTGTGTGGCTGTGGCTTTATTTGTTTATAACCCTCATCAGCTGCATATGTGCTGGAGCAGTCCACACCAGTATATAGAAATCACATGTTTTACTTGAGTGCAGGAATATACAGTCATGTGAATATGTGCATTTTTGGCCAAAATCAGATTTTAAGTGCACCTTTTTAACATGTATTTTTTGGCCATTAATGCAATCTAGTGTTCATTTTTGGCAAATGTCATTTAGCCACCCCCCTTTATCTTGGTTCCTTCCACATTTTAGGGCCTCTGTATAAGGGCACTACATAGTAAGATGCACAATAAAATTTAATGTGGGAAAATTAGTTATAACAATGCCAGATCATACTAATGCCTGAGAGTAGGGCAGGTTCTTCTTTGAGTCCACCTTCAACAGACAGTCACCAACACCAGTTGGTCCCAGTGGCAGAGCACCTACCACCAGCAGCTAGAACTGAACTAGGAAGGAAATTATCTATGTGCCGAAAAAGGTCCTTTGGACCTCCCACTATGCAAACAAACACACTCACTATGCTACAAACACAAGTAACACCCTATCTAGTAAGTCAGAAAAAATTCACACAACATTAATGTCTCTTAAATATTTTGCCAATATTTCCTGGTTAGTTTATTTTTCAAAAATTAAACAACTGAATCAAAAGTTAAATCATTTCAAATATACTAGGGCCAGTTCTTGAAGAAAATTCATAGACTCACAGAGTTGGAAAGAATCACTATGACTATCCAGTATAAAACCAGTCCATATCTCCAGTTAGTTGCATATTAGCCTAAGTATTTTTTCTGTTTGTACATTTTCTCTTCTAATACTTAGTAGTTTGGTCCTTAACTATAAGGTTATCTGTGTGAAAAAGAACGTGAGTCACAAAAATGCAATGTGAAAATGGAGCAGATAATGTATTTCACATCTTCCTACTGTTTTGTGAGTTAGCAAATCAGATCCTAGTATCACTTCCCTTTTGCAAACATTTATGTTTGCATGCATACACTTACTGTGAAATGTTCACACTTAGTCATTTTTAACTTTGCTGAAACTGTATCGTCTCATTTTCTGACTGAAGTGAAGCAAATACCATTGTGTTCTCCCTCCAAGCAAAGAGACCAGTAGCCAATCACCATCGCAACAAACAAGTTACATAATTTCAGAATTCTCAAGCATTAAACGGTAGCTGAAACTGAAATACTACTGAAGAGTAAATTCATAAAAGAAAAAAGGGATCATAAATGTGCAAATTTATACCAAATAACATTTTGAAAATCAAGTATGGCACGCAGCCAGTTATTGCCAACTCTACTCTCAAAGTAGTTGTATGGATGATTCAGCATGAATTAGTTCCCCAGCCCTGCTTGCACTTGATCATTGCTATTTTGGAAAAGAAGGAAATTAACTGATGCATTTACATATCAGAGATTACTACTTAGCTTTAGGGGTAAATATTCTTAAATAGAAGCTAAATGCCTTGGCAGTCATGGTATTTTCAAAGTTAAGGCTTGCAACTGAGTGCCTTATTCTACTTTGCTTACTGCATGGTGATGAAACCACGGATATAAGTCCAAATGTTTTAATCAACTTGACCTTTAAAATATTGTTAAATAGATATTCTTATAACAGACATACAGAGGCTTAGTTAGACATAATAATCCTACAAATGATAAACCATGACCTGGAAACTAACTAATCTACAGTATTTGATGTATTCTCTTAAATCATAGTTTGCTCTGATGTTCAGAATGGGAAACTATGGCTAGAGAGCTCCATTCAAATTAGGCTATTAGTCTATGAAATCCTTGTTTTAAATAAGACTTTAAACAATGGTTTCCTAGTCTGGACATCATAGGAAACAGTGGTTTAAAAATTATAGCTTTTCTGAAGATGGGTGTAAAGGGAAGGGAAGGGAAGAGAAGGGGGGACAAGAATATGAGTCTTTCACAAAGCCAATAAACCATGATTTGCCAGACTAAAATCACCATGAGCCATTCCATACTGCCCTTTATTCCAGGATCTGATTCCAGATTATCTGCTTTAAACTAGAATATATGAGTCCCCACTGCCAGATAATTTGAGATAAACAGATAATCTGGGATCAGATCCTGGAATAAAGGGGCAGTGTGGAAGGGCCTTATATCTGCTTTGGACTGAAGGAAACAAATAAAGTCAATTTAGCAGCTTTCTAATAGTACAACACACTTAGTTTTATTTTGATTTTAAGTTATTGATTTTAAGTTAATGGCGTGCCTGTATTTGTCAGACAATGAGCTCTCAATGAAAGTTTTTATGGGTGCTTTCCAAAAAGCAGCAGGCTTCAATCTTGTGTCTATGTTTATGTTCATATGTATCTGAAAGATGGGCTAGGACAGGTCATTCCACATTCCAGCAATTATTTTGCTCTTTATAGCTGTCCATCTTAGAGTTCCTTTGGAAGTCAATGTTTTCTGAATCATCCCTTGTTTTAGATACTTTTGGTACGCTTTTATTAGTAAGTGCTTGAGGGGATAAAGGAATTCATTATTAGACTTGAGAAAGATATATAGAGCTATCCTGAGTCAAGCTGTGACTACTGCAGTGTTTGGTGCTCCTTGAAAGGAATTTTAAAGTGTATGCATCTTAAAAACATGTATACTATTCATGTATTTATTCAGTTACTTAATATCTTGCTATTTTCCAAGAACTGGTACTCAAGACGGGTTACACGTTTTGCTACACACATACTCTCCAACAAATTTAACAGGGACAGTCCTAGTTAATTCTCTGTCATCCCACTCTCAGCTACTTTGCTTTTTTTTCTTCCTCATACTTTATCCCTTTGTCTTCAGGTTACTTCCGCTGCAGCAAATTGAGTTCAAAGTAAAAATAGTTTATGATCAATTAAATCAAGGAGAGGAGATAAACTTTTATAATCTGGCAGACAATAGCAGCCACATCCTCTCCTAACTTGTCAGTCCTTCTCTGATATTGCTCGGCCACGTGAGTCCCAGTTTTCATCTGGGAAATGTTGTGAAGAGAGGGTATGAACATAGGTGTACTATCTAACCACAATGAAACAGAATATCATTTTAAAACAATAGAATTAAAAGCAATTTTAAAAACATACGAGTTAAAAAGTACAACATGCCCCATTAAAAGTTCTGTTTCATCTGCCTGTCAATGGTTCTAAACCCTGTCTGAATAAAAAGGCCTTTGAGAAGTCAGCTTTTCAAACTACTGTTAGTGTCTCAGTAGCAATACATATCTATATATACCTTCAAGTTGCCCATTGACTTTTGGCAACTCCATGCTTTTCATAGGTTTTTCGTAGGCAAGGAATACAAGGGTACAAAACACAGATGTACTGAGAGGCAAACCTACTAAGTGGGTATTTGAAGTTATATATGAACCTGTTTACCTGTTCCACTCTTAGGGCAATGCAATGACTTTAGATCTTTTCCATGCTGGCATCTTGATTTTGGAATGCTGTTCCAAAAGATATATGGTTGTGACTATTTTTACTGGCATTTTGGCACAGAGCACAGGCCATCTGTTTACCTGGGCAATTATGAATGGTTAGTCGCTACTGTAATAAGTATCTTTTTATTGATTGTTTACTCATGGCTGATTCTTGTATTTTTTTGTTGCTGTTTTAACACTCTTCAGATTATTGCTTTTTGTTTTAATGAAGAGTGAGATATAAAAAAGTAATGGGAATAACCCTCCCAAAAGAAGAAGAGGACAGCTGGACTGGACTGTATGCCAAATATTATTGAGCAGTTTGATGGGTGTATGCCTAGAGCTTAGCAATAGGAACAGTAAATTTCCCCTCAGTTAAATGCAGACATTCATACATCACAACAGGGAATTCAAAATATTTTTTTTTACTCTAAGCAAAACAAACATCCAACCAGAATTCATCTTTCAACTATCATTTAAATATTTGGAATTGAAAATGTTCATCTGCTGAATATTGAATTGTCACAAGATATTTGTTTAGGAAATTTCATTCAAAAGAAATTTTTTTTGCCAATACCCTTGTTGGATTATCAGTTACCCCCATGGGTATTGATTTTGCCAATATCCTCATAGTAGTTCTACTCTCTGTGGCAGAGAGCAGAAATCATTCAAGCCAGGATAATCTTAAGTCAAAATGATTTGAGTGAGTTTATTGTTTATACTCATGTATAAGTCCAGAAATGTTAGTAAAAAAAATCAGCCCATAAAACCTATTTCGACTTATCCATGGGTCAGTGTAAGTACTGTGCCCTAACTCTTATCAATAAAGGAAGCAACTCGTGAGTTGAGCGATGAAAGGTGAGAGCTAAGCCCATCCTAGGAGAAGTTAAAAGAAGCTTTGACCTCTCTACTCTCTCTGTTGTAGAGTCGCTTTTGACCTTTTCAAATGCCTTTTGAATGCATGGGAAAATGGTCGCAGCCAGAGATGGCTGGTCCACTGACACAGCATTGGCACTTTCCCCTCTCCACAGAATCACCTACTACTTATTCATATCAAACTCCATAACTTTGGCCCCAAAACCTGCCTTTGACTTATACATGAGATCACTTTATGTACAGGCATATATGGTACATGAGTTCTGTTAGCTCTCTTGAGTGTTCTTTTTTAGTAAAAAGTTGGAGGAAAAAGAACAAATCTGTAGTTTTTCTTCCCTTTATGATTCTATTAGAAATAGGCTTGTGTCTTGTGTTGTCGAAGGCTTTCATGGCCGGGATCACAGGGTTGTTGTATGTCTTTCGGGCTGTGTGGCCATGTTCCAGAAGTATTCTCTCCTGACGTTTCGCCCACATCTATGGCAGGCATCCTCAGAAGTTGTGAGGTATCTCACAACCTCTGAGATATTACCACAGAGTAATTGTGTATTACCTCACAACCTCTGAGGATGCCTGCCATAGATGTGGGCGAAACGTCAGGAGAGAATACTTCTGGAACATGGCCACACAGCCCGAAAGACATACAACAACCCAGCCTTGCGTCTTCTTAGACTGGGGATTGCTACATCTGCACAGAAGTCAGAATGTAAGAAAAATGGCACACTCATGATTTTAGAGTGAAATGTATTTATTTTCAGAATACTGTGCCAGGCTAAGTGCATTCAGATGAAAACAATTCAGTCAATAGGAGAGGACAGTATACTGCCCACAAACCCTCAGAAATAATTTGAAATGTCATTGCAGATGAACAAATTTGACATCATACCAGTCCTTTTCCTTTGTGGATGCTGTTGTTATAATAGGACTTTATTCCTCTAAAATGCACATTTTTAAAAGCAGAAAATTGCCAGATGATGACATGAAACCCCATCCTTCCCATTATATTTCCCACTAGCAGTACTTGTAAAGTAGCAGTGTTTGGCCCAGAGCTCGATGTAGCCTCTTAAGGATGCAAATGCACAGTTAAAACAAAATGTTTTGTTTGGCAATATTTCCACAATAGTTTTGGATACGTTTCTGAGGGATAGGGTCCTGTGGATTTTAAAAATAGCAGACAGTATATTTTCCTCTAGTAAAGAAGAATTCCTCCAGGAATCAATAAAGAGACCTCTCTGAACAGTAGGTCAATACAGAAAATGGCAGATCTGCAAAACACATTTCAATCATGGTCATTATAATCATGATGGGTGTGTATTTTAATGTAAAAAGGAAAATGACTTTATTTCAATACAAGCTAGGATTCTGCTATACAGAAAACAGCCTTCATTTCAAGGTTTCTTGTTTTGGGGGTAGACAATGTTGAGACCTAAGATTACATATGGTTTACAGTTCTTAATCTTTCTACTCTGGCATTTTCTGACAAAAAGAAAAAAAGGGGGAGGGGACTTGTTTACTTTAGAAGCCCCCTAAAATAAGTGGCAGTTTATCTATGGCTACTATACAAAATCCCAGAATACTTGGGATTTGTATCTACACAAACACAAGATAGTCGATGTACAAAGAAAATATGTCCAAATAACATATAATATTATTATTAATAATATTTGTACGGGGAACTTTAATAATATTATATGTTATTTGGACATATTTTCTTTGTACATAGACTATCTTGTGTTTGTGTAGTTTATCTATGGCCACATTATCAGGAGCTTAAGTTTCAATAACCAACAGAAGAAACAGCCAAAGTCAAGAGTCCGGTGTCAAAAAAGGCCCAAATTAAGGAGTCCTTGAAAGTCAAACTGAAGAACAAGCAGTACAAACCATAAACGGATAGGGGGAAGCCAATGCTGAGTTCCATAGTCCAAATAACCGAAGTCAAGCCCGTGAAGCAACAGAATCAAGTCAAGAACAAATGAAATCCAAAGTCACAGTCCAGGGTCAAAAATGCCAGTCATCCAAAGAGCAGCAGAGTCAGGTTACAAGACAAGAAAAAAAATGACATTGCTCTCCACAATAAGACTCAACACTAAGAGCCTTTTAATCCTATGATCCTAGCTGCTGCCTGTTTAATGATATGTTGTCGAAGGCTTTCATGGCCGGGATCAAAGGGTTGTTGTATGTCTTTCGGGCTGTGTGGCCATGTATCACGTCTCCTGACGTTTCACCCACATCTATGGCAGGCATCCTCAGTGTCTGTGCGCACTCAGAATAAACCTACAAGCCACTCTAAACACCTTCGCAGAAGTATACGAGAAGCTCGGCCACTCACTGAACATCGAGAAAACCAAAGTGTTCTTCCAACAGGCACCAGCTAACCCCTCTGCAATGCCAGGAATACAGCTTAATGGTGTAACATTAGAAAATGTTGACCATTTCCACTACCTTGGCAGCCACCTCTCCAGCACTGAAGCGATGCTCGTATGCCATCAACTTCGCTGGACTGACCACGTTGTGCGAATGCCCGATCACCGTCTCCCAAAGCAGTTACTCTACTCCGAACTCAAGAATGGGAAATGGAATGTTGGTGGGCAGGAAAAGAGATTTAAAGATGGGCTTAAAGCCAACCTTAAAAACTGTGGCATAGACACTGAGAACTGGGAAGCCCTGGCCCTTGAGCGCTCTAATTGGAGGTCAGCTGTGACCAGCAGTGCTGCGGAGTTCAAAGCGGCACAAATGGAGGGCTTAAGGGAGAAAAGTGCCAAGAGGAAGGCCCGTCAAGCCAACCCTGACCGGGACCGCCTTCCATCTGGAAACTGATGTCCTCACTGCGGGAGAACATGCAGATCAAGAATAGGTCTCTTCAGCCATCTACGGACCCACCCCCAAGATGGAAGATAATTGTCCTCGAACTACGAGGGATCACCTAAGAAGAAGACTTCAGCTTGCTTAGACTGTTGAAAAGTGATTGTTACTGATGAAGGCTAGTCTTCAGCAGTGGCTGAGCAAGGCTGGGGAGACTCCTGGGAGTTGCTAACCTTGACCGCTGGACCACCCAGCAAGTCCTCATCCTCACTATCGGAGCTGGCTGTGATATTACCTTTCAAACAGGTGATAGGGTCCTGCCTGAATAATTTAACACAGATAAATAAACTTCTCATTTGTCAAAACAGAAGTGCACTTCCAACCATTTCAGTTTTTAAAAGATTTTTGGCAACTTGTTTAGACACTGGCATGTTCCAAGTATAGCAAACTGGCTGCTAAAACAGTTGCTGTAGTTGCCTAACTCTGTTATATTAAAGGACTCTGTGGTTAGCATTTCTTTTAAAGAAGAAAAATAAGCAGAGACGAGAGGAGCCTTGAAATTGTCCATTTGTAATCAGTATGGTATATTGAGCAGGTACATGGGCCATTTCACCATAGAGTTTCCCACTGGGGAGAGATGTATTGTATAATAATTTCCACTAGAATTTTTCTTATGTTATTGTCAATTTATATCAATATACTCAAAGGTCTATTTCTCCAGCATTTGCAGAAGTGCCCAGCTTAGGAGGATGAGTTTCTAAGAACCAAGTGGAAGCAGAAAATAGGTATTAGGGTAATCAAAAGAAGGAATATTTGAGAACTCTATTGCTTAGATAGAAAAGTCTTGTTCTTGCTGAATCCTTCTAGAAGAATAAGGATAGTAGGCATGAGAGAGAGAGAGAGAGAAACATGGAGGAGGCCAGAAAAAAGGGAGTAATCAGCCTAGGGTCAGTTTCTTACATGTAAAACAGGACAATCTTTTGAGTAATACTATCTGAACCAGATGATGTTATCTGCCCATAATGATCTGGGGTAGGTGACAGACAGAGGACACAAGGAAAAGAATGGCCAAGTTTCTAATCTCTCTATCTAAGCCATTAAGTGGACAAGACAGCAGCGAGAACACATATGGAACCTGTTGCATCTTCCATCAAATACGCAACTTATTTATTCTTTCTGAGGTAGCTCATCTGTTTGTGCTGTTAATCATTTTTCTACACTTAAATATTTTGGTCAAAAAAATGTGTTCCCTAAGTGAAGAAAAAAGGCTCCAGTTGGGGTGCTGCTGTGGGTTAAACCGCTGAGCTGCTGAACTTGCTAACCAAAAGGTTGTTGATTCAAATCCAGGGAGCGGGGTGAGCTCTCACTGTTAGCCCCAACTTCTGCCAACCTGGCAGTCCGAAAACATGCAAATGTGAGTAGATCAATAGGTACCGCTACAGCGGTAAGGTAATGGCACTGCATGCAGTCATGACAGCCACAAGATTTTGGAGGCATCTACTGGCTCTTCAGCTTAGAAATGGAGATGAGCACAAACCCCCAGAGTTGGACATGACTAGACTTAATGTCAGGGGAAAACCTTTACCTTTACCTACACAAAATTCAGTTTATTTGCATTGAAAACAGCATTTCTATCCATGTTTCATTGCAAATAATATTTCTGGATAAAATGAAGTTCCCTAAACAAAAATGTTATGGTTTTATGTACAAGAAAAGCATGCATGAATTTTGCACTAAATAAGTTCTGAATTGTGAATATCTTCAAAAATTGGAAGCTGGGGGAATTGCTAAATTGCTTTCTGCTCATTTTGAGAAGGAAATCAGTATCAATTTTCATTGTTGATTTGTAACTACTGTCTGATATTGTTGTATAGTCCAGGAAATGTGGCAAGTACATTGAATTTTTCAGTCCTTATGTGCAAGATTCTCACTGACTACAGCCTATTATTATCCACTAGCATAAATTACTTTTTCTTTACTGGGAAGGAAAGTTCTTCTGAACTGTCCTTTTTACTGAAGATGTGTCAAAAAAAAGCTGTAAAATATATATTGTCCATTGCTCATATGCTCTACTCTGCTACATTGGTGTTTTGAAAGGAATCTAAGAATAAATTTCATTGAGTTGCATTCAATACATTATTAACAGTTGTGCACTCTTTCATCGTAAAGGGAAACACAGTTATACATTTTGACAGCAAGACTAAGAAAAAAGTCTATCAAATGCCACTCATCCTTTCAAATATGGCACGGAATGATAATCCCATTCTTCAGCATAATGCTAAATGTATTCTGCATGCCAATCAATGGTAGGCAGAAATGGCAGAACTTTAACATGTTTATATAAATCTTGTGGCACTCTAAAACAGCAATACTCTAGCTTTGGCATCATCAGTCATCCTAAGAAGAAGTAGTCTTCATAATATAACCCAAAAGTGTGATCCAGCACTGGGAGTTTTATAATGGACATAGAAGTAAATATGGTGAGAACTAATTAAAAAAAACCCCAAATTATTGCCTTAATATCAGTCTTAATATGGAGCCCCCAGTGGCACAGCATGTTAAACTGCTGAGCTGCTGAACTCGCTCACTGAAAGGTCAGCAGTTCAAATCTGAGTAGGGTGAGCTCCCACTGTTAGCTCCAGCTTCTGCCAACATAGCAGTTTGAAAACATGCAAATGTGAGTAGATCAATAGGTACCACTCCAACGGGACGGTAACGGCACTCCATGCAGACATGCCAGCCACCTGACCTTGCTTTGAACAAATCTTCCCAAGAAAACCCTGTGATAGAGTTAAGTAAGGGTTGCCATAAGTCAAAAATGACTTATGGGTTGCCATAAGTCAGAAACAAGACCACACAATAACAACAACAACAACAGCAACAACATCAACTACTACTACTATTTTATTATGGATACCTTAGAATAATGTAATCATAGAGTTAGAAGAGACCACACAAGTCATCCTGTCCAACTCCCTGCCATGCAGAAACACACCATCCAAGCACCCCTGACAGATGGTCATCCACCTTCTACTTTAAAACCTCCAAAGAAGGAGTCCCCACTACACTCCAAGGCAGCATATATTTAGGAAGAACATAAGGTTTTTTTCTTCAGTTTCAAGTCTCCAGGGCATCAGAAAGCAAACTTGTCCCCTACTCAATGTGACATTCTTTCAAATATTTAAACATGGTTATTATGTTCTCTTTCAGCCTTCTTTTCTCCAAGCTAAACATAGTAAAGGTAAAGGTTTCCTCTGACGTTAAGTCCAGTCGTGTCCGACTCTGGGGGTTTGTGCTCATCTCCATTTCTAAGCCGAAGAGCCAGTGCTGTCTGTAGACACCTCCAAGGTCATGTGGCCAGCATGAGTGCATGGAGTGCCGTTACCTTCCTGCCGGAGCGGTACTTATTGATCTACTCACATTTGCATGTTTTCGAACTGCTAGGTTGGCAGAAGCTGGAGCTAACAGTAGGCGCTCACTCCACTCCCTGGATTTGAACCTGCGACCTTTCGGTCTGTAAGTTCAGCAGCTCAGCGCTTTAACACACTGCGCCATCAGGGGCTCCAAGCTAAACATAACCAGATCCCTAAACTGTTCCTCATAGGTTTCCAAACCTTTTATCATTTGGTCATCATTCATTGGACATTCCAGCTTGTCAATCTTCTTCTTGAATTATAGTGCCCAGAACTGGGGACAGTATTTCAGGTGAGGTCTGATCAAAGCAGAATAGAGTGAGACTATGACTTGCCTCAAACTCTATACCAATATTGATTCAGCCTAGCATTGGCTTTCTTAGTTGCAGCATCTCACTATTGAGACATGCTCAGCTTCTAGGTCTACAAATTTATTATTATTATTATTTACGTCATTTCTATCCCACCTTTCTGACCCGCAGGGATTCAAGGCGACTTACAGGTTTGTCAAAAATTTGATGCCAATAAAAACAACAACACAGTCTTCCCTTACTTATCGCAGGGGTTAGGTTCCAGGACCACCCGCAATAAGTGAAAATCAGTGAAGTAGGAACACTATATTTATTTTAATATGTATACATTATTTTAGTAGTTATACACTATTTAAAGTCTTTATCAACCAATCGTGTGTTGATAAATCGCCTTCTTCTCCTCCTGTTGCCGCTCAGGCTCCTTTTCTCTCCCTTTGGCTTCGCCTTCCTCCCTTCCTTAGGTTGTAAATTGTAATTTTTTATGATGTATAATAGTCTTTGAGAGTTTATTGAAAAACTGCTAAATAGCGAATCTGCGAAAAGTGAAAAGTAGTGTTATATTGCTTTTTTGATTTTGTGTTGTACTGTATATGATTATTTATTGTATTGCTGTAATTGTATTATGATATGTTGTCTTTATATTTTGCTATATTGTATTTGTCCCGGGCATGGCCCCATGTAAGCTGCCCCGAGTCCCCATTGGGGAGATGGTGGCGGGGTATAAATAAAGTTTTATTATTATTATTATTATTATTATTATTATTATTATTATTATTATTAGTGAGGGAACACTGTAATACAATACAGTAAAACATAAAGCAATTAATTTTACATTAGGCATTAAAATACATGAGACAATATACAAAACTTAAAACATATAAAGTGCATAAGTCTATTCATCCAAAAACCTTGTGTATAATCCTTGGTCCAGTCCGTGTCAACTAAGACTCCTAGATCACTTCCACATGTATTGTTTTCAAGCCACGTATCTCCCATCCTGTATCTGTACATTTTATTTTTATCGCCAAACCATAGTACCATCCATTTCTCTTTGTTAAAATTCATTTTGTTAGTTTTGGCCCATCTCTCTAACCTGTTAAGGTCATTTTTAATTCTTACCCTGTCTTCTGAGTATTAACTATCCCTCCCAATTTGATGTCTGCAAACTTGGTAAACATACCCTTTAAACCTTCATCCAAGTCATTAATAAAGATGTTGAACAGCACTGGGCCCAGGACAGACCCCTTTTGCACCCCACTGATCACTTATTTCCAGGATGAAGAGGATGAACCTTTGGGTTCGGCCAGTCAACCAATTCCCAATCTGCTTAACAATATCATTGTCTAGCTCACATTGTATTAGCTTCTTTGTGAAAATGTCA
This sequence comes from Anolis carolinensis, assembly GCF_035594765.1. Classification (NCBI taxonomy): domain Eukaryota; kingdom Metazoa; phylum Chordata; class Lepidosauria; order Squamata; family Anolidae; genus Anolis; species Anolis carolinensis. Next base: position 299,617,343 of record NC_085842.1, read on the forward strand.
TGGGGGACCTTGTCAAAGGCCTTACTGAAATTGAGATCTGCAGTTTTCCATTCATTTACCAAGCTTGTAACGCTATAAAAAACAGCAGATAAGGTTTGCCTGGCATGACTTCTTTTTGGAGAAACTCATGCTGACTCTTTTGTGAGTATGGCATCCTTTCTAAGTACTTCACCTTCTGTGAAAGGGATTGAGGAAGAAAAAAGAAACAGGTTGTATTTCTAGACAGAGCTTTACCACATTAAATCCTAATCATAAACCTTTTATTACAATGTTTTCCCAGTGTTGGTATTGATAGTATGTTAATTATGAGTTAATGACATGAAGTATTTGGTCATCTTGAGCTTTATTGGAATAAAAAGTGGCTGGGGAAACAGCTACCAGTTATTCCAAGTACTAGAATTATTATTTTCTCTAATGTGTTCTTGAGCTCCATTCTTTAGGACAGCATTTTGATATAATTATCAGTATTCCAATCAAATTTCTTCCCATTTGGTATTACATTATAAGACATAATTAAGAAGGGATAGCTTTATATTTTGCTCTGTTCATCAATTGCCTTTTCTCTTTTCCATAGGTTTTACTGGGACTTAATAATGCTTATAATGATGGTTGGAAACCTTGTCATTATCCCTGTTGGGATCACATTCTTCACGGAGCAGACAACCACGCCATGGATTATTTTCAATGTGGCTTCAGATACTGTATTTCTGTTAGACTTGATCATGAACTTTAGAACTGGAACTGTCAATGAGGACAGCTCAGAGATAATACTGGACCCCAAAGTGATCAAAATGAATTATTTAAAGAGCTGGTTCGTGGTGGACTTCATTTCATCAATACCAGTGGATTATATATTTCTCATTGTAGAAAAAGGAATGGATTCAGAAGTCTACAAAACAGCTAGAGCACTTCGCATTGTGAGATTCACAAAAATCCTCAGTCTGTTGCGTTTGTTACGGCTTTCAAGACTGATAAGATATATTCACCAGTGGGAAGAGGTGAGTGAGAAGATTTTGTGTATACCTGTACATCCGTCTTTTTTTTCAACAGATAATACTTTAAAGACATTTCTGTCATTGTCTGATTATTGTATATATTCATATAATTGTCTAGAAATCTTAGTTAAAAATAGCAAAAAACCTGTGTTAATTATCCATGGGTCCTGCAAATACTGTACATTAACTTTTATGAAAAAGGGAGCCATCCCTTCTCTGAGAAGAATAGAGAAATGTGAGAGCTTAGTCCATCCCAGGGGAACCTAAAAGAATCACCAACCTCCTTAATTTGGTCTACTATTGTATAAAACAGTTATTCCCAAACTATGGTCCTCCCTGCAGCCTCTTTGGCCAATGGTCAAAGATTCTGGGAATGGAAGTCCAAAACACCTGGAAGTGTAGGAAACAATAGTGCAGAGTCACTGCATCTGCTGGCTACATTTTCTTCATCCCCGAGTTGCTGAGATCTCAAAGACACATCTTTGAGATAAGGCACAGACTGACTCATGATAAAACGTCTCAGACACAGTGTCCTAATTCTGCTGTATTCTTCTTAGGGCAGCTTACCTGGCAACAAGCCTAATGCATTTTTGAAGTGAAGGCTGGTTTGAGATTTAAAAAAAGAATGTTTAAAGTTTTTAATTTTAATTTTGCTTCTCCTTCTACTGCTATGCTGCCTTAAGTTTTATGTCCTTTTTAATGTGTATGTTTTATTAGTCTTGCAGAGAAGTTGTTGTTTGGCCAGCAGTGTAGGAAAAGAACACACACAAACCCATATTTAACAACAACAGGTCTCTTGCCAGAACGAACTACAAGAGAATAAGGGTTTTGGAAAACCTGTGGTTTGTAAATACAGTTAAACAGTTCAGAAGTCAAAACATTAAAATATACTAAAAGAGAATGTGCAGACATTTAAAAACCTTTAAAACAATCCTATATAGTATTAAAACTCCAATTCTAGGCTGTAATTGCAGTTGAATTGCATTGCATAGGTCTACACTGAACATATAATGCAGAGTCGTACTGCACTGTATGGCAGTATAGATCTAGCCCTTGTAAGCTTGAGAAAGATCTCTAAAAGTGTTTGTCCTGCTTTCAGAAGGACAGAATGTATGGGGTCATCCTGGCCTCTCTGGGGAAGGAATTCCAGGATTCTGGGAGGAGGCACTCTTCCTTGTTCCCACCAAACCAGCCTGAAAAGGTAGTGCTTAGAGCAGTGGTTCTCAACCTGGGATCCCCAGATGTTTTTGGCCTTCAACTCCCAGAAATCCCAACCGTTGGTAATCTGGCTGGGATTTCTGAGAGTTGTAGGCCAAAAAATCTGTGGATCCCAGGTTGAGAACCACTGGCTCAGAGAGAAGGGTCTCTACAAATGATCTGGAGTTCTCATGGGCTCATGACCTTTTTTACAGAAGGCAGTTCCATTTGAAGGACTGTCAGAAGTTAGTATATGATTTGAAGAAATGTCTAATCCAAGTTTCAACTTAAAAAAGAAACCTAAGAACATAAAGCAGTAAGAAACTTGAACAATTGACATGAGTAGAAGAAATGCAGCAAGAAAACAGTTCACTTAGTCATAGTTATACCCACTATGGTGAAGTGGATTGCATTTCTCTTTATATTTTAGGCATCATTTTAAAATTTACATCTGCATATATATTAATATAAATAACCTTTATACGTTTTCTGTCTTTTAATAGTGGTTGGGTTATGCCTAAGTGGTCATTCTGAATGGCAAAGTATGGGAATTGAACTGAACAGAGAATAAAAATTTCAGTAAAAAGATAGATACACATCAAAAGAATATGTTCAAGTTCATGATATATTTTATGCTAAAATGCAGTGCTGTTTTGTAGTTTTTGCAATTACTATGGCTCTTATTTTATACATCATCATGATAATCAAAGAGAGAGCAAAGAAGTAATCACAGCTTCTGAGAAATATTTGCATCCTCAATGTTGAAAACATTTACTCTGGAAGGAGGAAGGTTACGATGAAACTTCTAAATCCATTCAAATTGCTTCTGGATTTGCACTAATATGTTAAAGGTCATTTTGAGATCAACTGTTTGTCAGTTTTTGTCACGACCCAGGCTGCAGAGCACCAATAACCATACACAGAGGCCAGAATCTATCTAATATCTTTATTGAGGAAATATATAAAGTTAATAAAAGCAAGTGTAGGAAATAGTTCAGAAGTAGACCTTTCAGGAAAGGTCAAAATTAGTCCAGAGAAACAATGTCCAATATGAGATATTAAGGTCCAAAGTTGTAATCCAATAACCGAAACACTCACTTTGCCAAGCAAAGTGAGGGGAGAAGACAAGGTCCTTTAGTCCATGAAACTTAGGCAAGGCAAGGAAATAACTTGATTCTTGGATACAAGGCTTAATTCAAGGCAACAAAGAACAAGGAGCAAAAACAGGATCCGTGGTAAATTCGTGGCGAGGTCCGGAAGGCAAGGCTGGGTCCGTGAAGCAAAACAAGGTCCTGGGAAGCAAAGCAAGGCTGGAAACGGGAGCGTAGTCCACACACAACCTACTCCCGTAGTTGACGAATTGACTCCGCAAGATTCCTACGAGGGCAAAACACCTAAGTAGGGTCTCGGTTTCCCGCCAAGAGCAGATTCTCTGGGGAACCAGAAGCGAAAGCCATTCTCTGGGTCCAGATGCATAACTCCCTAAAGTTTCTCATGGGAAGCAGGCTAATCAACCATTTGTTTGGCCGCGATTCTCAGGCTTCTGCGATTAGCCTGTTGAGCTCCTCTCTGTTGTTGACAATAATCACGGCGAGAAAAAGGGGGAGATTTTGGCTCAGGGCTTGTTTGGCAAACTTCTGGAAGGCAAATCTCCTGCAGGTGCAAGGGTTCCAGTTCTGGCTGAAACGGAGGAAAACCTAAGTTTTCCTCTTCATCTGTCACAACAGCGCTAGGAACGGGACTACATGGCCCATGAGTCATCACAGTTTTGAATTGTTATTTTTAATTACTACTTGTGCCAAAAGTTATACAGATATGTGGGTTTTTGATCTACTCCTTGAAAAGTGGGGGCAGACTACCCTCTTCATTAAACATTTCTTAATCCCAAATTGCAGCTGCAATTTATTACATCTGAAAAATATTTACAGAAATGTTGTGTTTTTAGCTTTCATGGAATGGTTTGTTCTCTCCCCCTCTTTCAAGTTTTCTCTGTGTGTGTGTGAGCGAGTGTGTAATGAATGCAAACATTCATAAATGTATTCTAGGGCATCGACTTGTGCCTTTGTGTGCGGTGCTCTGAGTCCCCTTCTGGGTGAGAAGGGCAAGATATAAATATGGCAAATAATAAATAAACAAATAAATAAATTTAATTATTGAGAGCAATAACAATTTTACTGTTCAACTGTTTTGCTCCCTATGTTGTGGAAAAAACTTGAAAACTATGCAGTTTTTGAGGGCTATTCACAATGTGAATTGATTTTATGAAAAATCAGTATGTAGCCTTTTGTGTAAAACCTAATTTTTGTTAGATTTTTTAAGCAAAAAAATAGTATTTTCTGAGGAGAAATTATGTTTACTGTCCTAAAATTTCTTTACACAATAAAATCTATATGTATTTTTTCACACAGAATAAGTCCTGAATTATATCTCTGTTATGCATCTATGTGTCCATTTGTGAGTGAATGGAAGAGAGGGAGAGGAGACAAATGAGGCTTCAGATATGGAAAGATCTGCCACTGTGTCTGTCTCTCCAGTTTTCTGCAAATTCTCCATATGATCCCTAGAAGTTTCTTGTAATACTTTAAAACCACTTATCTTTTTAAAATGCAATCTTGACAATATTTTATTGCTGCTCTGTTTGGAAAATAAATATGTCTGTTTTCCAGTAAATAGTAACACTTTAAACAACAAATTTATATCTTAGTCAGTAACGTCTATGATAAGTCATGGCCTGATGGAAACAGATATAGGAGAGCTTTGTAATATTCTGAAAAATGTATCTAGGAATCATAACAGTGGGCTTCTCTAAACAAATAGCTTGAAAGACAAATAATACTATAGTTATAAGTGATGAATTTGATGTAGAATTGTTTTAAAAAAAGCTAAGCATATTCCCTTATTTATTTTCTTATATGATTTATATCCTACCTTTTTGCCAAGAATAGGCATGAAGAAAGTTTATGAGGCTGGAAGAAATGCAATTCAAACATAACATGAATAAAAGCATCAATAATATAAAATGCAATCTAAAGACACATCAGTAAAAGAAAATATGGCACCTGCTTAGTTAAAAGCCTTCCAGGGAAAATGAAACCACTTGCCAAAACGCTGCCTCAATATGATAGTATTTTGGATCCTGTATTATGTTTAGAAACAATCTGTGGAAGAAGGATTCCACACCTTATTTATTTATTTATTTTCTTTGTTTTATACTCTGCTTTCATTGAGGGACCCTAATTGTTTTTTAAAAGTATGGTATGTAGGTATCACTAGCTATGGGCAACTGCATGTTATTCTCTTGCAAAACAGAGCCTTTCAAAACCTTATTCCCATTTTTTTTAGTGTTACTTTAATTTATGAATTGCAATCTAATCACCCACACAGTGACACTGGTTTCTGTTGAACTGGTTCCAAGATGCATTATACAGTAATGCTAGTGTAGACGTGCCATAAGTAGCTCTAAGCAACTGTAGCTGTTGCTTTCTGTATCACACTTTGAGATTTGCAATAGGTCCATCCTATGCAATATCATCAATAGCCGTTCTTAGATCTCAGGTCTGTGATGCTCATGACCTACCTATCCATGTCTGATTCTTCATAAAACAGCTTCCTGACTTTGCCTAGGATAAGGACTGACACCACCAGCATTAAGACCAGTGTATGGTTGAGGGATGCAGAGTGCCCAATGCTTCATGGAACTTTGCCAATGTTTATCTTTGATTCTTTTAGAAAACAGGCCATACTAGATATTTTTAGAAAGGTTGTAGCATTCCACACTTGGACTTGTTCTGTAAATGTTTCATGGCTGAATAGAAAGATAGATAATATTTATAGACATAGAAATAATTGGTCAGAAATGGAAATCTGCTCAGCAATAGTTGATCATTTGTGGATCATCATAGCATGGCATTTGGGGTTCAGAATTTGGGATTTGTACAGAATAGCACGGGCTGCTTTCTATGCCTAGTGTCTCTTTCCATACAGTCTGCCCATGTTTTGTCTCATCAAACAGCAAAGAGGGAAATGACAGTGACATCCCATGTCAGGAGCTGGGAGAGCTTGGGCCAACATTGTAAACCTCTGGCCTGATCTTCTTTTTATTATTTGTCATGAAGTCAACTTTGATTTAAGGTGGCCCTATCAATGAGAGACCTCCAAGAGCTCTGGTTGTCAATTGACTTGTTCAGGTCTTGCCATGGCTTCTTTAGTTCGGTCAATCTGCCTGCAGTGTAGTCTCCTTCTGCTTTCCATTTTTCCATTGAGCTATGGTTTTTCATGATGTGTTTAAAGTATGGCAACCTCAGTTTGGTCATCTTGGCCTTTAGTTCAGGTCTGATTTGCTCCCATTCATTGGTCTTTTTAGCAGTCCTCAGCACTGTTTTTCAAGCGAGTTGAATGTTTCCTGTCACCAGCCTGATCTGTAACACAAATTATTTTAGGGGAATCTACTTCTATTGATCATACCTGTTACCTCCATTTAACTTATTGTTTTTTTCTACTTGCAGATATAGTCATGTATAAGTCTAGAAATTTTAGTCAAAACCCCCCCAAAAAACTAGGTTGACATATATTCATGGGTCAGTGAGAGTATTGTACCTTAACTCTCATTCAGAAAAGATCAATTCTTTTCTCTGAGTAGGATGTTGAAAAGAGAGAGCTCAGTCCACCCTGGGAGAATTTAAAAGAAGCACTGACACCCTCTACTTTCTCTGCCATGGTACTGCTTCTAGTCCTTTTGAATTCCTTGGTGGGAAGATGGTGGGGGCCAGGGGGCCTTTCTCCCTGAGGTGGTATTGCTGCTTCCCCCCCACATTGAAATAACCCTCAACTTATGCATGAGTCATACCAAAATCCATAATTTTGGCCCCAAAACCCTGCCCTCAACCTATCCATGAGGTCGACTTATGCATGAGGATATACAGTATTTGGATGCTCTGCAGTGAATTACTTCAGGAAGAAGCAATGGATGTCAGTAGACATTATTTTTACAATATGCTATCACGCAAACTTCCTTCTTCTCCTTCCCCACCCTGCTTTGTCAAAAAGGTCTTGGGGAAAAAAAGGAAATCTTTTCCCCCAGCTTCAAGGCAAGAGTGGTGAAATGTCAGTGCTAATGTAGAGAACACTTCTGAATTTATTGCTCAGGGTCCTTTAGTCCCTTATACAGAGCTGAAAAATCAAAACAAGATTGCTTTTAGGTGACAATGTCTTAGTTGACATGCTTAATAAAACATCTCCTTTAAAATACCTCTTATTCTGATTTTAAGGAAATGTGACTCATTTGGCATTTAAAAGACATTTAGAAGTATATTTTTTTGAAAGAAATGTTTACTGGATTGTTGTGCTGTGATACAGAACCCATATCAGAAATACCTGTCATATTTGAATTATCCCATTTTTCTCATGACAAACTATTAGTTTCCCTTATTCAAATGTCTGCCTGACAGGTATTTATTCAAATATATGACACTCATTGTTGATTAGGTAGGCTCACACATATGAGGTTTACCGTGCCTCCTTCTGTGCAGTACTAACAAGTCTTACATATGATACCACTGCTGTTGTTTCTAAGGGGCTGTTCCGTCCCCCAGGACGATGGTTTGCCTTACCTATTGGTCGTTTGTTTGTTTTCCCTCCTTTGCATCTTGTTTCAGCCTCTGGCTGCAAAGCCCAGGAAAAGTGGCTTGGAATCTGCAAAAGCTGGCTGCAGTTTTCTTTGCAGTGATTGGTCAAAGAGTGCAACATCTTAGGACCGCCCTTTTTACCAGGGTCTAGTCTCCATTTTGGAGCTTCATTCTGGCTATAGTTTTCCAACGTGCTGGAGCTGTGCAAGGCTAACTGGGACAAATCATCCTCAAAACCAGGCCAATCTAAGCCTATCCAAATTAGATAAGTATTGAATTATATTGATCTGGAATAGGAAATCTAGTTATAGGAGCAGGGTTATTCTGTCGCTTCTAGAACTAATCTTTGCTGTAAAGATAGGGAAGGAAAGAGTTTCTCCTTCTAATATAGGCAGCGTGATTAGGGTATAGTGGTTTTATAATCACCTTTGCCTTCTGGAACCAGGGATAATTCTGTGACTAAAACCTATAGAAATTTGTTTCATTTTCTGCAACTTTAAGATCTGTGCCAGGTTTACAACCTTGTATGAATAAACATCCTTTTTTGAAGTTATCCAGACTCAGTCGTTCAATATCTATAGGACAGCTTATAGGGATTTGCAGTTCGCCCGGATAAAGGACAGCACGTTTCAGTTTTATAGTTTTTTATTGTCCGGCGGACGCCACAGTTTTGAGGTAGATCAGCGGTTTTTCCGCTTCAGCTAGCTTGCACGGCTTTATAGTTTTTTATAGTTTAGGAAGTTTTAGTATAGGCTGCGGCTTTTCCGCCTGAGCTCAGTCTGCATACCTAAAGACTCTACCAGCGTCTGAGGCAGTGGAGCCCGCTCTCAGACCTGAAGGAGTCAAATAGTGGGGCTCTATTTCCTTGCTATTTGGCTCGCGTGTGCGCACGTGGCCCAGTGGCTTTCTGGGTTTGCACAGGCTGTGCAGTTCCCAGCAACGTCCAGGGCTCCCTCGGCGGTAGACCTCGAGCCGCGGAGCACCAGCGACAGTTCTTTGGCTGGCTCTGAGGCGTGAAGCCCACCAGAACCAGGCTAGAACCTGGACAGGCCTGGCAACGCTGCTGCGAGTTCGGCCGGAGCACTCGGCCGGCTTCGACCTGCCTCATCGTCCTGCGGTGGTGACCTGCCTCATCGTCCTGCGGTGGTGACCTGCCTCATTGACCTGGCGGTGGTGACCTGCCTCATCGTCCTGCGGTGGTGACCTGCCTCATCGTCCTGCGGTGGTGACCTGCCTCATCGTCCTGCGGTGGTGACCTGCCTCATCGTCCTGCGGTGGTGACCTGCCTCATCGTCCTGCGGTGGTGACCTGCCTCATCGTCCTGCGGTGGTGACCTGCCTCATCGTCCTGCGGTGGTGACCTGCCTCATCGTCCTGCGGTGGTGACCTGCTTCATCGTCCTGCGGTGGTGACCTGTTTCATCGACCTGCGGTGGTGACCTCCCTTCACAGCGGGGAGGAGGCGTCTCTTCTCTCCTCCTTTCCAAAGCCAGCCTCGGTGCTCCTTCGGCGGCAGGCCTCGAGCCGCAGAGCACGAGGTGCTTGAAAATTTGGCGAAGTCGCCATTTTGGCAGTTTACGTCACTCGGGCAAGGGAGGTAACAAGTGGCAAGTTGCTGTCAGTTGGCATTTTGCAACTTGCCCACCAAAATCTGGCGCCAAAGGTCACAATCTTTGTAAAGTATAGTTACTTAGTGATATATATTGCTATGGTTAAGTGCTGTGAATTGTATTATATATTGAATTTGCTTTTATTGTAAATTTACTTGCAGGTATATTGCATTTGCCTTTGTTGTAAATTTATTTGCTATTAAGAATACATAATGTCTATGCAATTTCAAGATGATACAGATGGCGTACCTCCTTCTGAGGCTGAAAGTAGGAATGAAAGGCCCCAAAGGATAAAGCACCCTTCAGCCAAAATGCTAGCCCATCTAATAGACGAAAAGGAGCTCCTCCATGTGAGGTTAGGTTCGGCATGGGAGCGAATTGTAACATTGATGGTCAGAATTGAGAGCTTGGGTATTACAAGGGTGCCATCCATATTACAGACAGACCTTGAAGAGACCTTCGGTCTCTGGAGGGGTTTGGTGTCTAAGATAGTCCAGGTCCTCGAGCGCATTAACGCCAAGGATTCAGAGTTAGAAATAGTGAGTGTCTTAGCTGACACTAATGAGAAAGAAAATAAGGTGAGGGCAATTCTAGATGCCTTGGAATTTAGTTCTCCACCTGTTAATCTAAGGTCTGAGCCAAAAGGAAATCAGTCTTCCTTATGCAGCCATGAGACCAATCTTTTAAAATCACCTGCTGTGGCACTTAGTCTTAAGTCTAACCGCTCTAGCCAGGTATCTAAACTAAGGGAGTGTGCATCATCTAAACATAGCCACTCTAGCAAGTCTTCTGCTGCTGGGAGTGCCATCTCTTCCCTAGCTGCCTTGCACATTAAGGAGGCTGCACGTCTAGAGCTAAAGAGCAAGGTAGCGGGGGCGGAGGCTGATGCTAAGGCAGCTGATCTCACCCTTCCCTTTAAAGAAGAAGAGCAACGACTGCAAATAGAACAGGCCCGTAGACAAAGCGAAATGCAAATAGAACAGGCCCGTAGACAAAGCGAAATGCAAATGGAACAGGCCCAAAGACAAAGCGAAATGCAAATAGAACAGGCTCGTATAGAGATGCTTAGAATAAAGATGGATGCCGCAGCCAAAAGGGTAAGGGCTGAGACTTTGGCCAAGGCCCTAATTGAGCCACTCACAGAAGAAAATGTAAGCCAGTTACCAATACAGGATCCTTCTGCCAAAGTGTTTGCGCACCTTGGCAGCATGAACAGCCAGTTTTCGGATGAGGAACAGGAAGACTTCTCTCCTTACCCAGAGCAGGGCCCCAAAGTCACGTTTGAGTTTCCTGCAGAGCAGAGCGTCATAGCGGGGAGCTCACCCTTGCTCGAGCTACCTGTGCCTCCTGCTAAAACCCTAGGTCAGTCAATCAGGGCCCCAAGGCCGAGCGCTAGTTGGCCCCTACAGACAGCTGCACAGGGAACCATCGATTCGTCAGTGGTCGATGTCATCCCTCCAAGAGGCCAAAGGTTGACGCAAGGTACACGGTGGGAGTCCACTACACAACAGCAAACTCCTCAATTGTTCCCTTCGACGCCAGAGTCCCAGCTTGTCTCCATCATCAGAAGCCCCAGAAGAGATCTTAAGGACAAGGGTGTCGAAAAGTTTTCGGACAAGCCTGAGGAATTTCTTCTCTGGAAGGCCACCTTCCAGAGAGCAATCAGAGACTTAAAGCTATTGCCTGAGGAAGAACTGACTCTTCTGGCTGCATGGTTGGGCCCAGCCTCATCCTCACAAGTTAAGAAGATCTACGCAGCCCACGTAGCCGATCCCGACAAAGCCCTGGAAAAGGCCTGGGCCAGGTTGCAGCAGAGGTATGGGGCCAGCACAGAGATTGAAGCATCTCTTATGGACAAGCTCCAAAGGTTCCCAGCTTTGAAACTCAAAGACTTCAAACTCTTGTGGGACCTCAGCGATCTCCTTACGGAATTAGAGTCGGCCAAGGAGAATCCAGAACTGCCCGGTTTGAAGTGCCTCGATCAGCACCTGTCCCAGAGGCAGATCTTGACCAAGCTGCCCTTCACTTTGCAAGAACGCTGGGGACAGGAGGTCTTCAACTACAAGGAGGCCCACTCCCAGGCATACCCTCCATTTTCTCATTTGGTCCAGTTCATCACCAGGGCAGCCAGAGAAAGGAATGATCCACAGACGGGCCTCCCCACCTTATACCAAGGGACCCAGCCAGAGAAGGCACCTGAAGTGGACAAGAAACCACCTAGAGAGGCCAATAGACCTGTCAGCGTAAAGGCAGTCGAAACTCAACTCAAGACTGACGAACCCAGGTCGGAGGTAAAAGAGTTGCTTTGCCCTATTCACCAAAAGCCTCACAGCTTGGCCAACTGCAGGGAGTTTAGTAGAAAGACATACAAAGAAAGGCAACAGCTAGTTCAAAAGCAGGGAATCTGCTTTAGATGCTGTGGAGCAACTCCACACTTTGCATCCAACTGCAAAGAAAACATCAAGTGTGAGAAATGCAACAGCCTCAAGCATTGCACCGCAATGCACAACTCCAATATCATCTCCCACCCCAAAGAGAACGCTTCACCAAAAGAAAAGTCAGCAGTCGAAGACACCGACAAGCCAGCCGCACCAGAGATGCAGGTGGAAGTTTCAGCAGTCGCCTGTACAGAGCTGTGTTCTGACTCGCACCAGTACAGAGTTTGTCATCCTATCTGCCTAGCGGATGTATATCCAGCCAAGAGCCCTTGGCTTAGAAAGAGACTCTATGTGGCCCTGGATTCACAGAGCGACGCCTCCCTGGCTACTCCAGAGTTCTTCCGCATGTTTGACCTTAAAACCAAGATGGTCGACTACACTATGACTACGTGTGCAGGAAAAAAGAAGTTGCAGGGTCGCATAGCATCTGGCTTTGTTGTCTCCTCTTGCGACCAGAAGAGACAGTTCAAGTTGCCAGACCTGATTGAGTGTTCCTCCATCCCTCGGAACAAAAAACAAATTGTAACTAGAGAAGTTGTGGAGGCTCATCCACATTTGCGACGGTTAAAGAATGCTATACCAGCCTTTCGGCCAGATGTGGACATTGCCCTTTTGCTTGGCTTGGACTGCCCGAGCTTGTTCTGTGTGAACGACCAAGTTAAAGGACCTCCAGGTGCACCTATCGCACAACAATTGCCATTAGGCTGGACAGTCATAGGCCCAGTGTGCATAAACAAGATGCACCCACCATCGTCGTTGGACTCCAATCAAGCACAGGTGCTTAAAGGTGGACGTCCTACACTTGTGCGCAGTTGCCTAAGTCATATCTCGGTCTACTGCCAAGCAATAACTCCAGAGTATTCCTCCATCTTCAAAGTCTCTGAGAGAGACGAAGCCACAGCGCTCTCGAAAGATAAGCAAAGGTTTTCGGACATTATGAATGCTCAAGTCTCACGAAGTGCAGAGGTGAAAGCCTGCAAATCAACCACAGAAATCAAGATGGGCCAAAGATCTTGCCTGGAACCACACCGTTTTGAACGTTTTTCGGAGTGGCACAGTCTTCTTAGAGCAGTTGCTAGGCTTATACATCGCTTAGTCTGCAAAGATAGTCAGCCTTTGCAAGTTCAGGACATGTTGAAGGCTAAGGGAGTAATATTCAGGTCAGTTCAGAGGCATGAGTTTAGTCTAGAAATAGCCAGGTTAGAACAAGGGCTTGACACCCCCAGTCGGAGTTTCTTGCGTGAGTTAAACCCATTTCTAGGCAAGGAGGGTATTTTGAGAGTTGGAGGAAGGTTAGCCAAAGCTAAACTCAAGGCGTGCATAAAAAACCCCATCATCATACCCCCTAATAGTCACACTGCATTGCTGCTCGTTCGGCATCACCATGAAAGGATCCATCATCAGGGTAGAACTCTGACTGAGGCGACCCTTAGAAATGAAGGCCTGTGGGTGGTAAATGCTAAAAGTTTGGTCAGCAGTGTTATTTTTAAGTGTGTCAAATGTCGGCGACTCAGACGTAACTGTCAAAGTCAGTTAATGGCAGAACTACCTCAGGATAGGACTTTGACAGACCCACCCCTTTCCCATGTGGGAATCGATGTGTTTGGTCCTTGGGAGGTTGTCACTAGGAAAACCAGGGGTGGTGTTGTAAATAACAAAAGATGTGCGGTTTTGTTTACTTGTTTGTCAGTACGAGCTGTCCATATAGAGGTTGCAGAGGGAATGGACACTTCATCATTCATAAACGCATTGAAAAGGTTCATAGCCCTCAGTGGGCCAATTAAGTCAATTCGATCGGACTGTGGCACCAATTTTGCATGTGCAGACCTTAGCCAACCACTTCTGGAAGAGGTGGAAGGCCGAATACTTAAGCCAGCTTCCAACCAGAAGACTCTGGCAAACCCCAGAGGACAATTTCAAGGTGGGAAACCTTGTGTTGCTAAAGGACAAAGACTTGCCCCGCTATGCCTGGCCTATGGGCATTATACTAAAGACCTTTCCTTGCCCTGACGGTAAGGTTAGAAAAGTTCAGGTAAAGACTCATAGTAAGGACAAAATGTCTGTCCTGGACAGACCAACCAGCAATTTCGTGTTGCCTGTCCAAAGTGTGTAAGTTTTATACTGTTTTATTGTTGTGTATACAAAGGTGTTTGTATGTTTTTGATTGGTAAATTCCCACATCCTGGGAATTTAGCGGGGAGTGTTCCGTCCCCCAGGACGATGGTTTGCCTTACCTATTGGTCGTTTGTTTGTTTTCCCTCCTTTGCATCTTGTTTCAGCCTCTGGCTGCAAAGCCCAGGAAAAGTGGCTTGGAATCTGCAAAAGCTGGCTGCAGTTTTCTTTGCAGTGATTGGTCAAAGAGTGCAACATCTTAGGACCGCCCTTTTTACCAGGGTCTAGTCTCCATTTTGGAGCTTCATTCTGGCTATAGTTTTCCAACGTGCTGGAGCTGTGCAAGGCTAACTGGGACAAATCATCCTCAAAACCAGGCCAATCTAAGCCTATCCAAATTAGATAAGTATTGAATTATATTGATCTGGAATAGGAAATCTAGTTATAGGAGCAGGGTTATTCTGTCGCTTCTAGAACTAATCTTTGCTGTAAAGATAGGGAAGGAAAGAGTTTCTCCTTCTAATATAGGCAGCGTGATTAGGGTATAGTGGTTTTATAATCACCTTTGCCTTCTGGAACCAGGGATAATTCTGTGACTAAAACCTATAGAAATTTGTTTCATTTTCTGCAACTTTAAGATCTGTGCCAGGTTTACAACCTTGTATGAATAAACATCCTTTTTTGAAGTTATCCAGACTCAGTCGTTCAATATCTATAGGACAGCTTATAGGGATTTGCAGTTCGCCCGGATAAAGGACAGCACGTTTCAGTTTTATAGTTTTTTATTGTCCGGCGGACGGCACAGGGGCCTTCCACACAGCCATAAAACTCAGAATATCAAGGCAGAAAATCCCACAATATATACTTTGAACTGGGTTATCTGAGTCCACACTGCCACATATTCCAGTTCAAAGCAGAAAATGTGGGATTTCATTCAGCTGTGTGGAAGGGACCTAAGAGAAACTCAAACAATATCTTTCCCCACTGTTTCTGTTCACCAGTAGCTATTTGGCACATTTAGTCTGGTTCCTCAGAAAAAGGTTGTTTGACATGGGAGACCCTACCAGCAGCATGATTACTATCAGCATAGCTTCTTGCCCTTGGTGAGCATGCAATCCCAGTGGGATGGAAAACAGCAAATATGTGACATTTGTTGTTCCCTTTTTGCTGATGCATTTCCTCTTTGTGCAGAATGTATAAGTGACCACTCTGGAAAAAGGCAGGTATGTTTCAATAAATTTCTCACTGGTTTATAAGAAGTGAACCATTTACTTCTTTATTAGAGGTGTCCCTTGCTGGAGCCTTTAGGTAAAGATTGGGTAACAGGCTATGCTCTTCTGCACTGAATTAATTGGTCAAAAATCCTATATTAGTCTGGAGGACCTGCTCCACTCAGTTTGTAGCTAAAAAAGGTCCATGGGTAGGCTGGAGTAAAAAGAAACCTCTGCTGATACAGAATGCAGCCTTGTTGGTTATGTATCCATAGTAAATCATAGAAACAGCAAGAAAAATGCTCTCTCTTGCTCTTTCCATTGACACAGGCAGGAGTGATATTTGTTTGTTCTCTTGAAAAACACTGAATTCCTTCTGCTCCTTGGCCACTTTAGATAGGCAGTCAGCTGTCCTCTCTTTAGGGCTGAGATAAACAAATACCTAAAAAAAGAGTAAGGGTTATATATTCTGCTAAGACTAGTTTTCCAGAAGCTACAGTGGATTTCCCAAGCTGTGGGGAGAGGGACTTCATCACTGCCTATTATTACTGGGACTGGAAGAAATGAGTATTTCTTTTCTCAGGCAGAAGTGTTCTTATTGAATGGGAGGCTGGACAATCAAGCAAAAGGTACACAGGTTTTTAGATTATTCTGCCTCCATCTTACCTTGGGGGCCTATAAGGAGTTAGAGGGAATAAAGAAGGTTACTTAACTTATATATACCTCCACTGAATACTCACGTGTGTGTGTGTGTACTTAGGCGATCGAGGAGGATTGTCTTCCATCTTTGGTGTCTTGGGGGTGGGTTCTTAGGTGGCTGAAGAGACCTATTCTTGATTTGCATGTTCTCCCGCAGTGTGGACATCGGTTTCCAGGTGGAAGGCACTCCCAGTCAGGGTTGGCTTGGTGCTCCTTCCTCTTGGCACGTTTCTCCCTTAAGTCCTCCATTCGTGCCTCTTCGAATTCCGCAGCACTGCTGGTCACAGCTGACCTCCAATTAGAGCGCTCAAGGGCCAGGGCTTCCCAGTTCTCAGTGTGTATGCCACAGTTTTTAAGGTTGGCTTTGAGCCCATCTTTAAATCTCTTTTCTTGCCCACCAACATTACGTTTCCCGTTCTTGAGTTGGGAGTAGAGTAGCTGCTTCGGGAGACGGTGATCGGGCATTCGGACAACGTGGCCAGTCCAGCGAAGTTGATGGCGTAGGAGCATCGCTTCAATGCTGGTGGTCTTTGCTTCCTCAAGCACACTGACATTTGTCCGCCTATCTTCCCAAGAGATTTGCAGGATTTTTCTGAGGCAGCGCTGATGGAAACGCTCCAGGAGTTGAGTGTGACGTCTGTAGACCGTCCACGTTTCACAGGTGTAGAGCAGGGTTGGGAGGACAATGGCTTTATAAACAAGCACCTTGGTATCTCTACAGATGTCCCGGTCATCAAATACTCTCTGCTTCATTCTGAAAAATGCTGCACTCGCAGAGCTCAGGCGGTGTTATATTTCAGTGTCGATGTTGACTTTTGTGGAGAGGTGACTGTCAAGGTAGGGGAAATGGTCAACATTTTCTAATGTGACACCATTAAGCTGTATTCCTGGCATCGCAGAGGGGTTAGCTGGTGCCTGTTGGAAGAGCACTTTGGTTTTCTCGATGTTCAATGAGAGGCCGAGCTTCTCGCATGCTTCTGCGAAGGTGTTTAGAGTGGCTTGTAAGTCTTCTTCTGAGTGCGCACAGACTATGTTGTCATCGGCATATTGGAGTTCTATAACAGATGTTGTGGTGACCTTGGTTTTGGCTCTCAGTCTGCTGAGGTTAAATAGCTTGCCATCTGTCCGATAGATGATTTCCACTCCGGTGGGAAGCTTCCCATCAACAAGGTGAAGTATCATAGCGATCAAGATGGAAAATAAGGTAGGGGCAATAACACATCCCTGCTTGACACCTGATTCCACCTTAAATGGGAGCCGTTGCTGTCCAAGATTCCACTTTGGGAGCCGTTGCTGTCCAAGACTGTTGCCATCATGTCATCATGGAGGAGCTGCAGGATGTTCAACAATTTGTCAGGGCATCCAATTTTTTGGAGGATAGTCCAGAGAGCGCTGTGATTCATTGTGTTGAATGCCTTTGCAAGGTCAATGAATGCCATGTACAGAGGTTGGTTTTGTTCCCTGCATTTTTCTTGGAGCTGTCGTGCAGTGAAGATCATGTCCACTGTTCCTCTGGAGGGACGGAAGCCGTTCTGAGATTCTGGGAGGGTGTCTTCTGAGACAGGAAGAAGCCGGTTTGCAAGGATTCTTGCGAGGATTTTCCCAGCGGAGGTTAGAAGGGAGATACCACGATAGTTCCCAGAGTCTGTTCTGTCTCCTTTCTTAAAAAGGGTGATGATGGTGGCATCCTTGAAGTCTGCTGGGATTTTCTCGGTCACCCACACTTTTTCAATGAGCTGGTGGAGTTGTTGTATCAGCTCAGGTCCACCCTCTTTGAAGATTTCAACAGGGATCCCATCAGATCCGCTGGCTTTGTTGTTTTTTTGTTGGCTGATGGCATTGTTGACTTCTTCCAAACTAGGCAGTGCTGCAAGCTCATCCCTGTTTTGTTGTGGCGGGATTTGTGAGAGGGCCTCTTCGGCCACATTGGAGCTGCGATTCAGCAGGTTCTGGTAGTGCTCTTTCCAACGTAGTGCAATTGATGTTTTGTCCTTCAGAAGTTTGGTTCAATCTGATGAGTGTAGAGGCTGTATGCCATGGTTTCTTGGTCCATAGATTATCTTTGTGGCTTTGAAAAATCCCTGAGCATCATGGGTGTCTGCAAAGTGTTGGATTTCTTCAGCCTTTTTTGTCCACCAGATGTTTTTGAGTTCTCTGTTCTTTCTTTGGACCTCAGTTTTTGCACTGGCATTGATCTTTTTCTTAGCAGCACAGTTGGTGTCTCTCTGCCATGATTGGAAGGCTTTCCTTTTGTTATCAATTAGCTGTTGGATTCCTTTGTTGTTATCGTCAAACCAGTCTTGATGTTTCTTAGTTTGGTATCCAATGGTTTCTTTGCAGGCTGTGATGAAGGAGGTCTTCAGTTTGTTCCAATGTTCCTCAACATTTTCGACGTGTGCTGTGGGTAGATGATCCTTGAGTGTTGTTTGAAGAAGGGCTTGTTTGGAGGGCTCCTGAAGGGCTTGGGTGTTCGTTTTGCGCCTAGTTTTTCTTCCTTGGAGTCTGCGTTTGGGGACGATCTTGATAGCCATCATGGATTGGATTAACCTGTGGTCCGTCCAGCAGTCATCAGCACCTGTCATGGCTCTTGTGAGAAGCACATCGCGGCGGTCTCTGGCACGTGTAATTACATAGTCCAAAAGGTGCCAATACTTTGACCAGGGGTGCTTCCATGATGTCTTGAGCTTGTTTTTCTGGTGGAAGAGCATGTTGGTGATGACAAGGTTGTGCTCTCCGCATTTGGTGAGAAGCAAGATGCCATTCGAGTTGCTGTTTCTGATCCCATCTTTTCCTACGATCCCTGGCCACAGGTCGAAGTCCTGTCCAACTCTTGCATCGAAGTCCCGCAGGAGGATGATTTTGTCTTCCTTAAGTATCTCCGATAGGATGGTGTCCAATCATGCCTCCAGTGAATACACACGTGTGTGTGTGTGTGTGTGTGTGTGTGTGTGTGTGTGTATATATATATATATATATATATATAGAGAGAGAGAGAGAGAGAGAGAGAGAGAGATCATTCTATACCTCTTAGCAATAATAATGAATTAGTGCAGCATGCAATATCTCTTCAGTTATTGTGATACACCATAATCATATGCATTCCCATCTTTAAACAGAATATACCTTTCATGAGATGTATCTATGTAGGTTTTCCTTTTTTTCAAATTCATTGGAATTTCTTTTTCAATTATTGAGATAAAAAGAGGTCATTTTTAATAACAGATTTTTATAAGAATGCCTGCAATTATTAAAGCATCTCACTGACTCATCTCAGATTTCTGTCTGTGTTTGGAGCAGAGAAAATACTCCAAATGGTCTAGGTAATAACTGCTTTTCTGCACATACTAAATTTGGTGAGCATGGAGTCTCTATAATGGACCATTTCAGGAACAGCTAAAAGCATCGCAGTGCCTGGAACAATTATGATGCTGTTAGAGCTTTCCACATTTCAATCACTACTTGTACTGCTTAATGGTGTTCCCATTTTGAAAGCTAGATATTATCATTGGTCATTACTCAGAATAAAAAATAGGAGACTCTTCAAAATATTGCATTAAAAGGGAACTTGCTGTTAACAGTGCAGATCGGTTTGAGTTTCTTTGTTGAGGGTAAATGTCTTTGTGGGGTGTGTGGCTTTAAAAAAATGTGGAAATGTGCTGAGATGAAGCAAAAAAATCAATGTAATGTAAATGTTAGGAAAATTTGCTACTATTGATGGATTTGCCAATTTAGTGTTATCTTGTTTAAAAATTATCCCTATGATAACTCTGGTTTAGTGAAGTCATAGTATTTCAATGTCTAGAAGACATTTTAAGGAGACATAGTCTTCAGCTGATTGATTTTTAAGAGAGAAGGAGACACTTTTAAAAGCATCAGTGATTCACTTACCCTTAAATTATCTCTGAAATATATTCTGCATAAAATGGTTATTAGACACTTGGTAGCTGTAGCTTGACTGGATTACAGGTAAAAAGTGAAACAGAAAACATACATAAATGCAAATAATATGTAACTGCAGAGGTGCATGTTTTGATGCACATGAAGTTGTCCTTTGAACTGTCTAATTTGTACTCAGATAGATTGGGTGAAAATTAAATTTAGTGGTACTTCACAGCGTTATAAAATCAGGTAATAGTGTGACCTAGCTGTGATCTTTACTAGCAAAGAGATAGCAGTGATTATGAGGCTTTATTGAACTCTTAACCTTGTGGATGAAAGTAGGGTATAAATGAAGACTTTGCATTATACTCCTGTCTTGCTTTTCATACCAATGGCTTAGGGCAGTGTCGGACTTTATATTTCTAGGCATGAAGATTACTGCAGACATAGACTTCAACCAGGAAATCAGAAAACATTTTCTTTTTGGGAGGAGAGCAATGACCAATCTCGATAAAATAATGAAGAGTAGAGACATCACACTGGCAATGAAGGTCTGCATAGTTAAAGCAATGGTATTCTCTGCAGTAACCTATGAATGTGAGTGCTGGACCATAAGGAAGGCTGAGGGGAAGGAAGATAGCCACTTTTGAACTGTGGTGTTGGAGGAAAATTCTGAGAGGGCCCTGGACTGCAAGAAGGTCAAACCAACCCATACTCCAGGAAGTAATGCCCGACTGCTCACTGGAGGGAAGGATATTAGAGGCATAGATGAAATACTTTTGCTACATAATGAGAAGACAGGATACCTTGGAGAAGAGAATGATGCTGGGGAAAATCAAAGGGAAAAGGAAGTGAGGCCGACCAAGGGCAATATGGATGGATGCTATTCTTGAAGTGACTGGCTTGACCTTGAGGGAGCTGGGGGTGGCAACGGCCAACAGAGAGTTCTGGTGTGGGTCGGCCCATGAGGTTATGAAGAGTCTGAAGTGACTTAATGTATAAACAGCAACAACAAAAGCTTAGGACAGAGTAGATTAAGTTATCCCTTTTCTTGTCTCAATGAGTCTTTCGGGGCAAATGAAGCCGAAAGCTGTGATTCTCGTCCTGTACATCTATTTGGCACCAAGATGGGAAGACTTTCTACTCCAATTTGGCATTTTGTGTTTTGCATCTCTTTGGTATTCATTCCTTTATACCAGGCATTCTCAAATTGTGGCCTTCAAGCTGTTTGGGCCTCCAATCCCACTTGTTCAGTAGTCAGGAATTTTGGGAGTCGGAAGCTCAAACAGCTGGATGGGTGCAGTTTGAAGATTCCTGCTTTATACCATTCTGGATTTCATGTTGATACATGATTTAAATCTGTATGCAAGTTCCTGGAAATGTGAAATTGTTCTTACTAGAGCAGACCATTCCTGATCAGCAGTCATCATTAGATTTAATGACATTCATCGTCCAGTAGATATTGCAGCTGCTTTATACCACATGACTTCTCAAAGCCCTATTCATTCTGCTGATATAATCCTGTGTTTCCTTACCTCATCCTACCCCATCCCCACCATTTATTGCTCTAAGTGGCCATTCTGTGAAAACTGTCAATGAGCTTGTTCAGCTCATTCATATGCATTTAACATTCACGCTCAGAAGGTCATAGATTTTATTCCATTGATCAGAAAAAAAAGTATGGGGGCATATTTTGAGCATTAATAATAAGGCTTAGCCTTATGATTTTGTTCGTTCTTCTCTAATATTCTCATTTTGCTTGCCATGTAATCTCAGCACATTGTATTTCCTCCTCTCTAGTCTTGGTATCATCATGAACAGCTGGCATTTACTAATTAAAAATATCAATCTTTAGTTTACTCTGCTGTATTTCAAGATTAGTGTCGCAATTTAAGAGATAACTAAATATTGCTGATTATTAAATAAGTGAAAAAAGGACATTCGTTCTTAATTATTGACCCATTCTTGTAATAAGCTAACAGGTATCTAATGTAACTTTATGTGAGCGTTCACATTGACTGATAGCATTAATCAGCCCAAGATCAGTTCTTGGTATTTAACACAAGCTTTGCTCACCCAGTTAGGAGAAAGATACAGATACACAAACGTATGGGAAAACGAAGGATCACTGTATTAATTAACCATTTGAACTGGGCTGCATAATTCAAGGGTTGGCAATACCAGACCTCAGAAAGAAGTCAGTAAAGGCAGCTTGCTTCTAGCTGGGCCATTTCAGGAAGTCTAAACATGCTGCCCTTTACCTTGCTTCATTAAGCTCTCAAGGAAAAAGCCAGCCATGTCCAGTTTTAAAGATTGTCCCTATTCTGATTTCCATGTCTCAAAACCCAAAGGGCAATTCAAAAGAACTGTATCTCACTAAATGAGGGTGCATACTAATCCTTCCTTCTGGGAGGGCAAATATTAGTGCCCCTACTCTGTAGGGCTGGTACAAATGGCAAACAGGTGAGAGACTGAATTAGCAATCAAAGAACAAAACTTGTGAGGAAAGATTGAAAGAGTTGGGATTGTTCAGCTTGGTGAAGAGAAGACCGAGGGTGACAAGATCAGGCTCCAAGAGCTGTCACAAGGAGGAGTGGGGAGGCCTGTTCTTTGTTGCTCTTGCAAGTAGGATCATATCTAATTGTTTGAAGTCACAGAGACTAACAATCTTAAAACATTCTTGAAATTGATTTGGCAATGCAAACAATTATCTTGACTGGTGGTGGTGGCGGCGGCAGCATTTCCTTCTTTGGACATCTTCAAAAAGACACTGAACAGCTGCAGTGCTTTAAGTAGAGATCTTGCATTGAGCCGGTAGTTGCCATCAGTAGCCCATGAGGCCTCTTTCAACTCTTTGATTCTAGGGGATTCTTACTTCACAAAGTAGATGTGTTTGTGGACTTTACTTCTTTAACAGAAATTTTGGTACCTAGGGTAGAAATAATATGGAAGAAAAACAAATTGGTTCTACAGCACAAAAACAAAGAGCAGTTCAATATATTTCAGTAAACTTTTTTCCCACAAAACTATGTGAAACAAACCAACTACGTCAGGTAAGCTTTGCACTATTAAACAAAATAGACCACTTGAACGCATCTTCCAAAAGTCATCCTGTAATGTTTTTTCTTCCTTTCAGTAGCTTCCACCTTTCTTATAATTTCTATTTTTTGTTGTTGAAACTTACAGATTCGAGTTTTCCAACAGGCTGGCTAGTGAAGCAAGCCAATATCTTTCCCTTTTCTTTCTGCTTTGTTTTTTATACACACTCAGTAAATGATTCTGGAGGTAGGTAGCTGCTTATCTTGCCTTTTGTACTTAAGCGCACACTGCTAGAAAGGATTACCTAGAGTAAAATCTCATTATTTCACACTTTTCTTGGATGCATTGTTTACTTCATTTGCTGCTACAAAGCCAGTCTTTCTCCAGTACTCCTTCACCATCCTCCCAATTCTATAAAAAGAAAAATGGAAGAAAAAAACCAAACAAACCTTCCAGACAGAAGTCAAGAAGAGGAGGGGGTGGACTGGGCTTCCATGAAATAAAATTTGCACAGTGTGTTTAAGCACTGAGCTGCTAAACTTGCGGACCAAAAGGTGCCAGGTTCAAGTCCTGGGAGCAGAATGAGCGCCTGCTGTTAGCCCCAGCTCCTGCCAACCTAGCAGTTCAAAAACATGGAAATGTGAGTAGATCAATAGGTACCGCTCCGGCGGGAAGGTAACGGCGCTCCATGCAGTCATGCCAGCCACATGACCTTGGAGGTGTCTATGGGCAATGCCGGCTCTTCGGCTTAGAAATGGAGATGAGCACCAACCCCCAGAGTCGGTCACGACTGGACTTAACGTCAGGGGAAACCTTTACTTGTTAATTGAGATATAACTGCATTAGACAAATACAGCTAATATTACTACCACCTTTTCCAGTCTGGAGTCCTACATTTGCTGGAATACTCCATTAGTACTTTTCTTTGACATACCTGTGAACTATATAAGCTATACTACACCAAATCAGACCATTGGCCCATCTAGCTCATTATTGCACTTCCTAGACTACCTTGCTGCCTTTGGGTGCAATGGAGGAGGATGCTCAAGTTGTAAATAAGAATCAACTACCTGTGTTAAATGAAAAATCAAGTACAAATCTGGGAAAGTTTTGTACACAAAATTGAGGGGGCATACCATATTGTCTGTGGCTCAGGCATCAAGGTGCCATGGGAGAGCCCTGGAAGCTCTTTAGGATTTCGGACAGGAGTTTTTCCCCAATCCTATCTGATGGCACAGTGACTGAAACATTTACACGTACTTGTATGTTGCTCAATAAGCTATGACCCTGCTCAGTTTGAAGTGCCTGTGTCTTACAGTGATGAATAGAGGAACCTCTTTTCTTATAAGGACACAGCATACAGCCCAGATTTCTTCTCAGCTGAGATGCAGTAAAAGAGCTGAAGCAGCAGTAGACTGAAATATACTGGCTGGTGGCCCAGAATTAACAGAGATGATAAAGCAAAAGGACAATTTTGTTCATTCCCTGTATCTGTAGGGGAACAGAAGCATAAGTGGCTGGCAGAGCGATGATACTAAAGACTGTGGGTTAGACAGAGAACAGTACAGTTGAAAGTAAAGTCTTTGATTTGTATTGATGCCAAAGATATAAAAGATTTTAAAAGATGTCATTTTAAAACAAGTTTC
The DNA here is from genome assembly GCF_035594765.1 of Anolis carolinensis. Classification (NCBI taxonomy): domain Eukaryota; kingdom Metazoa; phylum Chordata; class Lepidosauria; order Squamata; family Anolidae; genus Anolis; species Anolis carolinensis. The sequence goes on from NC_085842.1 coordinate 299,641,791, forward strand.
TATCAAAGGTATATGTGTTTATATGTCTTCAGGTTGCTTGTTAACTTACTACAACACCATGAACTTTATAGGATTTTCTTAAGCAAGGAATAATCAAAGATGATTTTGCCAGTTACTTCCTTTGAAATATGGATGAGCAATAAGTTATTTCAGTAATTTTCTTTCTACAGCGGGAAAGTCTTTGAAAACCATGCAGTTTTTGAAGAATATTTACAATTCGGGACTTATCGTTCATGTGATTGTTTTGTACAAAAAACTGCATTTTCTGTATTAAAAATAATATTTTAATGCAGAAATAGTAAGTCTTGCACAGAAAAAGTTTCCTTTGAAAAGAACACTATTTTTATGCAATTCAATCAATATGAGAATTTTACACAATTGCAGTTTTCTTCCTGTGCAGAAAACATTTTCTGTGATGAAATGAATATTTTCGAGTTCAAATATTATTCTCCATGCAGGAAGTGGTATTTCTTTTGCAGAAAAAGCCCTTTACTATGCCAAACCACCATGTGTGAATTTTCATAAAATAAGTCCCGAAATGCGAAAAAATCTTGTCCAGAATTCTTGTAGACAAGATTTCTCAACACCAAAAATGACTTTTTGACCATGTTTTGAATATATTTTAACATACCTTCCATCTCTAGGAAAAATGTGTTGGAAAGGCAGATCAGGGATAAATTATTAATAATAAAAAAATCCAGATTTTGTTAGTTTTTCATCATAGTTCTAGGTTCCTTTAGTTAATTTTTATTAGTGGGTCAAAAAAACAAAAACAAAAATGCTTTCAATATGAGTCTGTGGTAACCTGTGGCAATCCAGTCAAAATTGACAGAGTCACCTTAAAATGTATTTTTAATTAGCAGATTTTCTACTTTTGCAGGACACCTAACCTCAATAATAAAACTTTATTTTTGTACCCACCTTCATCTCCCCTAAGGGACTTGGGGCGGCTTACATATGGCACAAGGTGCCTAAAACAATGCATAAAATCAATACACAGCACAATACAAAATAAAAACCACTAGTATATAAAACAACAATTCTTGAAAGAAACCTGGGATATATAAACATAGGATAAAGTCATTAGGCCCCAGAAGCTTGTGTAGACAGCCCAACTTTGAACCTGGCATCAAAATGAGACCACTGCTATTGGCAGTTACGTCCCTGATGGAGCCCATTCCACAGCCAGAAGCCACAGTAGAGAAGACTCTCCTCCCACAGGCCAGTGATCCCAGCAATGGGATGCAAAGGAGATCCCCTCCAGCATATGTTATTGTGTGGTATATATGGGGAAAGGAGCACTTTTGGTACTAAATGGCCCAAACTATTGAGGGCTTACATATTTTTACTGGTTCCTTTAATTCACATACTGGATACATATTGTCAACCAGTGGAATTGCTTAAGAATTTGTGTTATATGGTCCCTGTACCCTATCCTTTTCTGCAGTATAGCTCTTGCATTTTGCATTAACTGCAGCTTCCCTATTTTCTCCATAGGTAGTCTTGTGTCAAGCGCCCTGTAGTAGTCTAATGGGGTCATAAATGCATGAACTGTTGTGATCAGGTTATCTGTGCCTGGATCCAACCCATATTGTACAAGACATTATATAAGACTTATGCATTTGAGACCTTGACACACTATTTTAAAATGTATTCACTATCAAGTCAAAATAGCCAATAGGCTTTTTTGGCCTATTGCATACCTTTATTTTTGTCATTTGTGGCACATCAGTGTCACTGGACAAAACAAATCAAATAAATAGGATTAGGCAGGATCTGTCAATTTGCAAATATTTTCCTAGCTGCATCGAGGACATCTTGTTGAACATAGACAGCCAGGTGGGTAGAATAATTTCCTTTTTGAAATATTGCATTACAATGAGGAAATCCATAAATCTATGAGAAGATAAAAATAAAATCTACAAGTCATTTTACTTGCATATGTCTATTCAAACCATAGTGACAGTACCATTCTAGCCATAGGAATACACAGCCCTGTAAATATAAATGAATTGTTAAAATGACCCAAAGGACAAGATGTTCTCTTCTATTGCCACTTTCCTAACAAATCCCTCCATAACACAGATAAACAAAGTTCAATTACTGTAAAATTATATGTGATACATTGCAAAGGACAATGATCAAGAGACAAACAAAGAACAAAAATCTAACCCTGGCATTTGTGCATAAAGTGCTGCCAATATTAAATAGGCAAGGATCAATTGTCTTTCTGTATTTTTGCCCTTTTAAATTTACAATATACATGCCATGCAAATTACTTGACATTTTCCTCCACCTGATTACAGTATCAGCATGAAAATAGTTAAGTCCAGCAAAATCAGAAAGCACACCTAAATGAAATCAAAGTAGAATATGGATCAAACTTAATTACAGTGGGTAAAAATCTGAAATTATAATTATTGTTCCATAATGTCTTGCTGAGAGATTTATTTTGCTCAGTTTGCAGTCATTTAGGATCTCTTTAGAGATAAATGAAATTGATTAAAATTGTAGCTATTATGCATTTGTATTGATTTTAATGCAACATTGTATATATTGCATATTCCCCTGTAATTGACTTTGAACTTCACAATTTAGTGCTTGATAAGCTGCTTCTGAGAATTTGAATTTTCTTAGTATTTATGTTACTATATACACTGAAGAAGTATAGGGATAAAGTGTAAATAAGGTGGTACCACATTTGAATCTCAACTCATTAGGTAGCCTTCTTGTTTTTGAGTTGAGTGCATGGCGCGCGCGTGTGTTCTGTCAATACAGATCCAGTTAAATCCAGTTAAATAATCCAACTCAATTTAGTAATAAATATAATCACAAGTTATTCTATTATTACATTTCTAATCCATAAACAGTTTTGAGTCTTTAAAAACAGTTTTGAGTCTTTGGTTTAACTCTGCAAATTTAACAACCCATTTCTTTTTCTATACTTTCCAGCATATCCCTTCCATATATCTCTTTCTGTATCTGCATCACAATTTGTATTCTGCACAAATGAGACTTAGCCTCCTGCATTCTAAAAATTGACTTGAACATATATGTTCTGGTTTTGGAAACCTGCAAGTGGAACACCTGTTAGATATGGCATGGTATGGACCCAGACAGAAGGTTTCTAATGTACAATCCAGCAGTATTATGTAGTTCTTAGATCTGTTCCTCCTTAGGGAAATTTTGTGGGAAATGTTGTTAAGTAGTAGGAAAACTGGAGATGACACATTTGCTTCCCTTCCCCCCTCCCAATGCTATGAATGGGGTACATTGGTTGCACAACAAGAATCCTCTTTTGAAGCACCTCAAAGGATACGTTCAGCAAATTTAGCTTAGTACATAAACCTCCATCTTTAATACATGACTGGTTCTTTAAAAATGTATTTCTTCTCGTTTCAAACTAAGACATTGCATTCCATTTTTCTTTCAACCTTGCCTCAAGCATTATGAAGCAGTATGCATATGCAAACGTTTAGATGTCAGTAGACAAGCCATTAAACAGACATTTATGAAAGTGCACGATCACTATTTTTATAGGGTGAGTAAAGGGATTTATTTAATCTGCTCTATTTTTAAAGCGATATTAACCATGTGACACCAGGGTATTATGGTGAAGAGAACTAGATAAACACATTAGAGTAATTAACCTTCCTGGGAAGGGGGAGCTTTTGAAACTTAAACATACTGTATTAAAAGGTAGACAGTGTTGAATTATCAGCAGCTTCTGGATAAAGGCAAATTATCTCATTATCATTTCTTGTAAGTATATTGGACCTATTTCAGCTCTAGTTTTACAAGCCAGCACTGCTCTGTGGGGTGTTTTAGAGCTGAGACTTCTTTCAGCACTACTGCTGTACTTAAGCTTGGGTTTATGGCTTTAAGTCTACACATTGCCTAGATGCTCTTTGGTTGTGAATTGAGAACTGCAATTGTCTTAATATGTGCAACTTGAGAAAGTTTCTTTTGGGTGATACTTTCAGAACCCATCACTCAGCACAGTCGTAGCTGTGAGTAGGGAACTCTAGGAGGTTTGGTTCAAACATTTTATTTTTCTACATTGTATGATGTTACTCCAACCAGAATGGAGGCTCATATAGGCTCATGGGCAAATTTGATCTTAAAGTTCAGACCAATAATGGATACAGCAGGCCATGCATTGGGTTTCCTTGTTACAGTGCTAAGCTTGTTATAACCCTTTGAACTTGCACAAATCATTGCAATGCATGGATCCCCCAGTGGTGCAGTGGGTTAAACCCTTGTACTAGCATGACTGATGACTTGAAGGTTGGATTGCTGACCTGAAGGTTACCTGTTTGAATCCAACCCGGGGAGAGCACGGATGAGCTCCCTTTATCAGCTCCAGCTCCATGCGGAAACATGAGAGAAGCCTTCCACAAGGATGGTAAAAGTATCAAAACATCCGGGCATCGCCTGGGCATCATCCTTGCAGATGGCCAATTCTCTCACACCAGAAGTGACTTGCAGTTTCTCAAGTTCTCCTGACACACACAAAAATTTGCAATGCATTACATCATTTCATCAGTAAGTTAGGCAAAGTCCCAAATTAATACATGGGTTTTCCCCATAAACAAAAGGAGTTTCAGTTGCTTGCCCCCTTCTCGCTGTCAAGTGAATCCCAGAAATTGATTTGAGATTTCTACTAGAGCCCACTTTCAAATTTGTCCTCTAGGAGGGGCAATTTATCTTCTAAATAAAGGTACAAGGCTTCCTTGTACACATCCATTAAAAAAAAACCTAAAATACATGCCTGACTAGTGACTACTTCTGTTTTGATTTGTTTGCATAGTTTTAATTGTTTGTTGGACAAAGACCCTCAGACCCACCATAACTACATGCTTTGTTTTACAGCATGCCATTAACCAACACCCTTCTCTTTTCATTAGCAGGGGCAGAGGTTGAAAAGCAAGCTGAATATACAAATCTGTCAAACATGGTAATTGGAAAATCTCCCTTCTGATGGGCTTGTCTTGTGGAGTCTGCAAATAACCATAGGCAAAACTTGGAAAAATAACTTTGCAGAAGAATGATTCTTAAAAGTTATTTTAATGGGGAAACTACCACAGATCTCCTATTCTTGGGTTCACTTCCTATCATCTCAAAGTCAACTGTGCCAATGGCAAAAGTGTTATTTGGCTTAGATTGGCAAAGGTTTCAGAGAAGAAAACAAAAAATGGCAACATGGGCATTGTCCTGATTTAGTATCATTTTA